>NC_136248.1:21962500-22585000 GCF_053564925.1 Oryzias latipes
GAGCATCTGAGGAATTGAGAAGTGTTCTAGTGTCCATTTTTAAGAAGTAAAATGTACAGAGTTGGGGAAACTATAGAGAAATTCAGTTAATGGGTCACACAACAAAGTGATAGAATAGTACTGTTAGTATATATGACCAAACGTGGTTTTATGCCAAAAAAGAGAACTGCAGCTACAACATTTGCTTTGTGGATGCTATTAAAGAAGAACTAAGATGTTCTTTGTGGCATTGCAGATCTAGAGAAGGTCTACAGCTACGGACCCATCAGGCATGTGGGTGTATAACATGCACGCTTGAACACACATTTAGCCAATGGTGTTTACACCGGAAAAGCATGGAGGGGCTTCTTCTTTTGTGCATGTCTGCTACCTACATTTGGAAGAGGCTTCTTGCAAAATTTCAACGTGGATCAGTGAATCTTGCTCCAGGCCTTTTCTTTCACAGCTCTATTCCGATATATGAAAGACTTTGTGTTATGGAGAAATCAATAATTGCAGTTTGGAATTATTGATTTCTCCTCCGTGATCAATTTCCACCAAACAGTTGGCATTTCCGTGTTTTGAAAGGGATGCCATCCATACGTGACTACCAAATCTGATTCCCTGATTGGTAAAAGTTCAACGAGGTTGCATTTGTGAGAAAAAGACAAGAGGCATAGATGGAGACGTTGAGGTTCTTTTTGGGAGTGACAAGGATAAATGAGATGAATTCATCAGAGGAACAGCTCAAGTTAGATTTTTTTGGAGATAAATGCAGAAACGGAGATTGAGAATTTGAAAGAAGGGACAGTATTTATATTGGTAAAAGGGTGCTGTGGTTGGAGCTATCGAGAAAGAGGCCTAGGAGAAGACCAAAGAGGAGCTTTGTAGACAAGGAGGACATGAGGGCGGATGGTGTGAGCGAGGAAGATGCAGAGAATGGTAATAAATAGAGGGGGATAACTTGCTGTAGCAACCCTTGAGGGAAGCAATTGAATGGCAGAGATAAAGAAGAAAAAAAAAACACATCAGCAGAAACCACATACAAATATGAAACGACAACTCTTTTGAAATGTATGTTGTGTAAGGCAGTATGAACCAAACGACAAAGGCTAAAATGAAGCTGTCCTAAAATTATTCAGCAAATCATCCCACATAAAATAATTTTTGCGATATACCGCTGTGCTCTCCAATCTATAAGAAAGAAAATTAAACTCCCGTTTGAATATTTGCCATTTCATCTTTTATGGAGCCCCGCTCAGCTTTCCGATTGCCGTGCATCATGACAGACTCAACAGAAAACGCCAGCAAGCTGTGAGGACTGGGTTCGGGCTTTTATCCAATAATGGTAATTCCCCCATGAATGACTTTGTGAAGCGATTTTGTCTTCCCACACAGTATTGACTTATTCGCTTTCATTCTGTACATAATGCTCCTACACAGCAAGAGAACTGCATGATCTCATCTGCTTGGCTGCGGAATCTTTCGAGAGATTGAGGATTAATGTTATTACATCGAGACCAACGTGTGGCCCAGCAGGGTTTATGAACGTCTGGATGTGTTGCATCTTCTGTTGCCTTCTGAACAGAAACTTCACAAGGCTTTGAGAAGGGTGCTTTTATTAATATACAACTTTTATCAAATGTATTTTCTGTATAAAATTAAAGCACCTGAAAAGAAAAACAGTGTATCATTCAAAGACCTACTCCAATCATATTTTGAGTTTTTTTTTAAAAAGAGGTCTTTTAATTATGATTGTTTCGCCAGAATTAAAAAAAATAAAAGGGTGTTTTTTTTAGGACATAGTTTTTACAGAGTAGCAGTTTTTCATTACAAAAATCACCTATGAGTTGTGGGTGGGACCGTTAGTCCCGTAAATCTAATAAAGAAATACTAAGATATATGCCATTTTGAGTGTTATGTATGTCCTCCATCATCCTAAAAATGCCACAAGAACATGCTAAAAACACCAAAAACTCAGTTTTCATTGAAGTGGGTCTTCAAGAAGCTGATCTTTGTCAGAGTAGACTACAAGCAGACTGAAGAGTAGGTAGGGTTCATTCCAGGTGCTTTATTTTCCACGGCACAATGTCTACTTTCATAACAAATGTGAAAAGAATAGAGTTCAATATGACCAAAAAAGCAGAGCTTCAATGTGCATTTTGACCTCTGCGTCCGTGTAGAGCCTGTATCTGTGAAATCGGTGCTACAATATTTTCTTTAAGGGAGTTATTTCTTTCAGCAGGAGTCTTGTACCTGTGTTGCTACAGTTTTATGTGCAGCTTGACAGATTGAAATAGAAAAACAAGAGATATGTAGGTGTGTGTGCGAAGAATGCAGGCCTACGTCTGCAATAAGGGGGGGGGGGGGGGGGGCAAAGCCTTGTAATAAATCAAACAGACAGAGATACAATTGAAATCCTGCATGAATTTCAACCACCAAAGATTATTCAAAATATTATGAAGTGATTCTTAATCTTATGCTCCAGTACACAGTGAAGGGGTATGCCAAAAAAAAAGGAAGAGGGCTGCAATATTAGCTAGATGAGGTGTTTGCTCGTGCGCTTGTTTAGTTTTTTCCCACTTCAACGCTGACATGGGCTGCATTTTTAAACACACAGTAAACACTGGAGGAAATTGGACAATCTATTTTAAAATTCTACTGCAACATGAACTAAGATGCCTTGTAAAAATATCCAAATGGCTCCTCCAGGCTAACGAGTTTAGATAAAATTGGGTATGTTAACAGTAAATCAGTTTAAACCCTTAAATATTTGGTTGTTTACTTTTTCTCTTTTTTTTGGCCAAATTTTACTGCATATTTGTAACATGTCAGTCCACAACTAATATGCATATGTCAAGTTTAACCCTGTGGACATAAGAGGATTTTGGTTCAAACTTAAACCTAAATTTTTTTTTATTTTTTTTTTTTATTATTTTAGTTAAAAAAGCTCTTGTTTCATACTTTGTCTTTGTTCCAAGTGATGGAAAAAAAAACATTTTTTTTGAAAGTTTTCTGCCTTCACTCTATCATATCTTATCATCTTATTTAGCTCAGTTTCAGCATAAATTTAGCCAGAATGAAATCCATACCAAACTTCAGTTTCAGCATCATTATGTATATTAGAGCAAATTTCTGTATTAAATTTAGACAACAATGACACAAATATTGCAAATAACATTGACATTGGCATTCCAGAATAGAAAACTATTTTTTTCGTAAACATTTAAGATTCCCTCTCCAATAAAAACACCTAAATACTGACTTCCTGTTTAGGATTTTTTTTTAGTAAGATTCTCTTTCAAATAAAGCACAAAAGTAAAGGAAACCTAATTATGTCTGGCATGATAGCTTTGTTAGAGTAATCTGTAATTGTATGGAGTTGATGAAATCTTTTCATTTACTTTTCTTTAGCAATTGCGATTAGCACATGTTTAAATCTAATTAGCTGTTCTGTTAATGTTGCGGTCTCGCCGAAGACAGAAAATTACCTGCTAAACGCTTAGTTCCACAAAATATACGCACATACTGTTCACTGAATGCTTGCTGTCTGATTCACAATAGACATTTCATTTTTGCCTCATGCTTTAAACAGCCTTTCCAGATTAGGGCACTTATATTTCGTGTCTTTGCACATGCTATCATGTCCACCTCCCATGAAGTTTGACGATAATGCCTTTCTGCATATGAGGCTATTGCATTCTGCCTTATTGCATTACTAATTGGCTTTTTATTTACCTCCGACGAACTTGTAATACTTCCTTATTTCTTCTCAAATGCAAATATTCAATAAAATAAAGTCATTTTATTTGGAAATTTGGGTTTTAAATTGTTGTTATTTACTTTTTTTGGACAAAATATGTACTTCTCCAAACAGCATTGAGATACAGTAAATATGAAGTACTTATATTGATTCCTTTACTCCCTGTAACAGTAACACCCTGTATCCTCATTGCAGATTACTGCTGTCTAATCCTAAATGTTTGATAATCTGTCTAACTGATCAAAAGTACTTATTGAGTCGACTAAATATTAATTTTTTAACTGACTATAATTTTATTCCAGACTCACGCATTTTATAGTCATAGAAGCCTTTTCTTTATGTATTTTTTAAAATTTAATTGTAGTTATTTATTTATTATTGGTTTGTATTGTTCTGCGTCTTTTCTTTTACATTTTTGAAATAAATCCAAATCCAAGTTTTAAAAAAACGATTGAGCTATTTAACAGTTGCAGCTCCTGGTTAGAGATTTTTCTTTTTATTTTATTTTTTCATTTACAATGTCAACCAAGCTCAGACTCATTAGTAGGTGAGACCAAATTTAATTAATCAAAACATTTGCAGCAACCCTCTTGAATGCTCTATCTGCTGAGTAATTATTTATTCTACTCAAGGGTTCAGTCAAGGTGAATACCAACCATGTGTTTCTAACACATGTTTGGTCATTTATTCTATTAACTCATGTTGTAAATCAGGTTACTTACAAAAAAGAAAGTATTCAAAGACAAAGACCACAGGCAAATGATTGGTCTAAAGAGACCTGTCCAGGCTAAAATTCACCTCTTTTCATTTATTTTATTAGCATCAGTTTAAAATCCATGTCAATCTAATTCGGTCTAATTCAATTAGAGAAGTTCAGTCCAAAATAAAAAACAAATGCAATCCAACTACCAACACATTTAGTCCAGCTCAATACAATTTAGTTCAATTACAGAGATTCATTGAAAGGATAGACTGTGAGAGGGTGGTTCTATTGCTGACGGATGGTTGAGTGTAAACTCAATCAGGGACTAAGGATGTATTCCAAACCAAAGTTCAAACAAGACAGTTTGAAAATGAATTGATTAGGAATAGAAATTCAAAAAAATATGTATCTCATTGTACAAAAACATTCCTGGAAAAGCAATAGCATCTAATATTTTCATAAAAATACAGTTGGGTTGCAGACTTTTTCTAATGTACCCCATGCCCTCTTCTCACCATCTCTGTTATTTACTTATTGTTCAGTCTCTTCAGTTGTCTGTAGAGATACTGAAATCATATTTTAGCTGGTGGGATGTCACCAGCAAGCACCAGTCAGTGATAATCTCTAATATCACTGCTGCTTCACTGCTTAAAGTATGAAAATGAGAAACATGTCATTACTTTTTAAATCCACTCGGCAGGCCTTTGCCTTAAGAGCCCCTAGAGATCAGAACAACCTTTCTGTAGAAATCAAAAAGACTTCGGTGAGAGTAAAATGTCTTTCTTTCAGCATTAATCAGCATGGCTTGTGAATATTATAAGAAGAACATGTAATATTCATTCGGCATACGTGTTTTAGGTGTTTAAATAACTTTGTATTGCTGACGTAGGTCCATAAAGATCTCTTTCAGTGTTTTCAGACTGATTTTCCTAATTATTTCTTGTTAAAACAAATAACGGTTTCATATTATTACACTATTATAGAAAAATCATTTAAAATTTCCAAATAAAATTCTTTGCAAAATGTTTATTTTTTGAGCTGCACGGTGGCATGGTGGAACAGTGGTTAGCGCTCTTCCCTCACAGCAAGAAGGATACCGGTTCAAGTCAAAATCACGGCTGTGGAGTTTGCATGATCTCCCCGTGCATCGATAGGTTTTTTCCGGGGGCTCCGGCTTCCTCCCACAATCCAAAAACATGCTTCATAGGTTAATCGGTTACTCTAAATTGTCCCTAGGTGTGAATTGGGGTCCAGGGTGTCCCCTGCCTTCGCCCATGGGTGGCCGGGATAGTCTCCGGCAGCCCAGTGACCCCGAAAGATAAATGAAAAAAAAAGTTATTTTTGACTTTTACCAACATCGATTTGAGGTTTTCTAATTTAGAATTCCACTCTGAAAGCAAAAGGATCATTCATTCCTTCATGTTTTTTTTTTTTTTTTTTGATTGAGTCTAGATCTCCCTCCACCAAATAACAAACCCGGTATTAAAAAAAGACAGAAACGAGATCTTCACTCGTCCATTCCCTTTGATCAAAGTGTACCTTTGTTACCTCATTTCTAGCACAGCCAAGGCAACATTACAGCTGCTGCAGAACTTTAGCTCAGAGAGAAATTGCTCGGTTGCAGGAAGCTGACAATAAAAGCTCTTTGGGTTTGTGTAGGTCACAGAAACTACAGAAACTTGCTGACTCCAAAAGCAAAGGACATGAGATAAAAGGCAGCTTGGAAAAGATGTTTGGAGGAAAAAGGCTGTGGGGAAAAAAAACGCTCCAAGTTTGTACATTTTTAGATCAAAGATCAAGGAATTTTTCTCAATATTCCATAAAAATGTGTTTTCTTAATTGATTTTTCAGATGAATATGTATTTTGCCTCAACAATGAAGAAGATATCATGACCTTATTTGATGCATTTACGACATGGAAAAAAAGCAAAATTCTCGTAAAATTAAACTCTGATCCCTGCATATTAAGATAAATGTGTGATTTTCTGCATTATGGGAGATGTGGATGTATAGTCAGATCTGAAACCTGGAGCCCATCCCAGCCTTTGATGAGCAAGTGGTGGGATACATCCTGGACAGGTTGCCTTTCCTTCAGCAGGAATCCATGCACGCCCACTCTGGCCAATTAAAAAAGCACCAGTTTCACCTAACATGAATGTTGTTAGACTGTGGGAGGAAGCTGGAGTGCAGACAAAGCCTACACAAACATGGTAGATGATGAATCTCACAGCAGGCTACAGCGCTCCTTCCTGTGTGGCAAACTCTGAAACCCCAACACACCCCCAGGCCATCATGTTGGTTTGATTCATCATTATTTCATGTCCCGATATTGATCATTTAAACTTAAAATCTTTTTTTTTTTAAACCGGATGATAATTTTCTGCATTTTCTTTCCAGCATGAGCCTTATTTTCAGTTAAGAAGATAATATGACCATTTAGGATTAATTTTATTTTTGAAAATTGTGTGTTTTCAGTAAACAAAAGCAGCACGTGTGATTCTGATCCTGCTTGTCTGTCTGTTTTATTTTTTTCTAAATAAATAATTGTGTTTGCTAAGAACATATCACATAGAAACAGCACAGATACTGTTCCTGCAGAGAGGATTTTGTCTCAAGGATTACTGCTATTTTCTATTTGTGCTCTGTGCCTCTAAATCAGTAAATACAAAACATTATGTGGAGGTCAAATTTATGGAAGCACAAAGAAGACCAATAAAACTAAGATCCTTGTTTATTTTGTCATAAAAGAAGGTTGTCTGCTTTTTTTTTTTTTTTTTTGCTTTTTTTCTTAAGTGAATTTGTAAGCCTTCTATTCTCATTCTCCTATAAATTTTGTTGTTGAATGTTTTAAACCGGTTCTACATAACATGTTCTTCTTTTGGGAAAATGTGATCCAAGACAGGATATATTGCATAATAATACTGTATGTTATTATGTAAAAAAATAAAAGTATGGTGGCCTGGACGTGTCCTAAAAGGTACTTCACATAATCAAATTCCACTGGAAAAATTACAAGAGGCCTTTGAACAAATTCAGAAAAAATATATACCTTTTATTAATAATACTAACATTTGCCACACACATGCAAGAAATTGCAAAAGGAGGCAAAATTGCACAGTAAGGAAAACAAAAACTGACTGAACACATAAACTTGTCAAACAACTTGAAAAAAATAAAAAGTAAGTTTGAAAGGAAGAAAAAAAATTGAATGCTATTGTTTTCTTTGCAGGTATTAGGAATGAGAATTTGTGACAAACACTATTTCTTTTAGGCTAGGTTAGGGCTGAAAATGTTTTGAAGACTGATTCTGATTCAATTTAAGTTTTTGGTGTTTTTAACATGTTATTGTAGCATTTCAACTATGATTGAGGACCTTTATAAAGAAAAGATGAAATTTGCAGTTCTGACAATTTCTTTAAATATTCAAACTGTTGTGAATCAGGAGCAGACGAAAAGATGCTGTTTGAAAAAACTTACTCTTGTGTTGTAGAAAATACACTGGGAAGGGCACAAGCTCCCAGTTCTGCTCAATTGTGATCCATCGATTTCCAGACAAATGTATGTTTTGATTTTCTTCGTACGAGCTGGCATCTGGCTCAAAAGTACGGCTGGATGCTTCAAATATTGCTCGCCATTTTTGTTGCACTGCTACTGTTAGGTTGGGGGTGTGAGAGGCTGTAAGCTAACCGGAGAGAGTGTACACAAAGGGTCGATGGGAAATGGAGACGGGCTTGCTCCCCACCAACCCTCCCGTCCACAACTCAGAAGCAAATTTCTAATGATCTCCTGCTGCGCTGTGGAATTTATGTCCTAGAAAACAACACAGGGTTTTTAATTTTGGCTAAAATCGGCATCATCATCATAATTATGATGATCACAATTAAAAGACAACTGAGAATGCTTTTAAAATAGATCAAAGTATCAACTTTAAGTCTTTTTTTGAACAAAAATAAATAAACATTGCCGTTACAACTGTACATTATTACAACATTATAATCTCATGTTTAAATGAACAACTGAATGCTGAACCAGTGCAAAAATTGTTGAAAAATGAGGGTCTGGAAATGCTTTAATTTGTAAAGGTTGTTTTACTGTAAAGGGACCTACACCCTTACCGACACATTTACTGTCGTCAGAGCGCCTGTCGTCAGAGCGCCTGTCACTTATTTTTTATCCTTTTACATAATGATATTGATTGTCTTCACATGAGGCGGGCTGCATGGTGCGCTACTATAATGAACTCCCGCTGCAAACTCCACTGCCGGGATTCTTTGCTGCGCAGCAAAGCAGGTCAGAGTAGCTTATGATGTTTTGGTTACACATATAATTTGGATCTTGTTACAAGTAGGTATGAAACCTTTGAAAAAGTCTCTTTAGTAGTTTTTTGTATCACCTTATATCTTTGAAACCAAATCTTTGCAGCTTCTCCTTGAACTTCCTAAACCTTGTAGATGAACGTTTACCACCTTTGATTCAGTGAAATAGAGAGTACTCGGGGACCTCAAAACTCAGCGCCACCAGACTTGGCACAGACAGGAGATCCATCCATTTTCTACACTCGCTTCTTCCTAATCAGGGTCGCAGGGGAACTGGAGCCCATTTGATCTGTAATTGGGCAAAAGGCGGTATGCACTCGGGAAAGGTCATCGGTCCATCAGAGTGTTGTGCAGAGACAGCTTTCGAGCAATCTCAACTCGCGAATCAAGGCCTGAACATACTTGAGTTTTGAAACAGGATTTTGAAGTATCAAAAGAAATCTGCACCGATCAATTTTGCATAAATGGGCCAAGTTGATGGTAAAAAACAAACAAACAAAAAAAGTCACCTATAGCTACAAAAATCTTGATTCACTACCCAATTTAATTTCATATACTGTCTTCTAATTGTGTCAGAATCTGAAGAACATATTTTAGGAGAATATCTAAACAGCCTTGATTACCAAAATAAAAGTCCAGAATTACTAGTGTGCCACATGGCTGTTTTGCCATCTTCTAAGAGATTGTTGCTTGTGCAGTGATGCTGTATTCAGTCCCAAGGGAGAGTGGCGCAGTCAACCCACGCAGTGAATTAGTCAGTACTTAACCCTGACAGTTACTTCTAGCCCCGCTGATCTCCACTAATTACCATCCCGTCCTTGCAAAGTAATTAAGTCATTCCACAGAGGGGGCTTTTCCCCACCAGGTTGGGGGAAAAAAGCGACACAGTCTCAGCCTAAAACTGCTGCATCTCTCCACCCCCTCCCCCCCCCCACAACCCGTTCAGGTAAAAAAAAATCTAGAAAAAAGGCTAACATTGTGCTATAAACATCTCAGACCTTGTGGCATGTATTTTACTGCATATGGTTTCAAATTAAAATATTTATACACTATATGTACTGAAGAATATCATTAATATGAAACATCTTACATATTTATAGGACGCTCTTCAAAGATTTCTGACTGGATGCACAGCAGTGGCAATACCAGCCTTGAAAGAGACATGCAACATTGAAGCACACAAGGTCTCGCACGAAATAAAGCTTTTCTTTAAACAGCTTTTTTGCCCAAGTGATACCTGAGGTATCTGCAATATCAAACGGATAAAAGATGACCTCCATGTTTCATGAATAGAATAATATTCATAAAAAATAACTTGATGGCTAGATTTTCTCACCCTCTGACACCCAACTACAGTGGCAGTAAATGTGGGTAACTTTGTAGGTGAGGCATAAAAGTCCAGTGACAGTGGAAGGTGTTTAAAGATGTAGTCAAAATTCCCAGTACACATTACTCAATTACAACACAATTGCAAAAATTGTTTTTCTCTCTCTCTCTTTTGTGCAAGGGACATGTGACTGCTGTGAACAGACTTTTATGAAGAAATTAGACAGAGTGTAGTTTGTGCGGGCATCTTACAGGCACTTATGAATAATGTGCAAGTTCTGTGCGTGAGCATTCTTGAACAGACAGTAAGGAGCAAGTACTTGCACCTTACTTATGACTAGTGTGTGGCATAAGGGTTACCGTACAGCAGCATCACCCGTATGCCATAGGTATGTGCAACTTACATTAGCCTTGAAAATACTTCCCAATACAGTTACTACATACATCCTTAAAATCCACAGCATTCGTGCATATGACTAAGGCTTTTAGAACACTTTTACAACTATTCTACTATCAAAACTTCGCTTTTGCGCATTATCGTTGAGCAAAATTGACAATTTTTTTTTCTTTATTATTGCTTGATAAGTACTACTCCTCTGAATGGTGCTGTGTTGTGTTAAAATGCACAACGACTTGTTGCGCTTTGTTTTGGTGACTTTAAGACCTCACTTAGAAGTGAATCAAGTCCCTCCAAAAATAAGTTTACTTACTTTTTTTTCCCACTCTATGATAATAATAATGGATTGGATTTATCTGCGCTTTTCGGACGCTCAAAGCGCTTCCATTGTGTCCATTACTCATTCACTCCTCATTCATACTTGGTGATTGTGAAGAATAGTTAGAAACTGCCTTTAACTTTTATTACACTAATGGTTTAAACTTAATTCGCTGAGCATGTATTGTCATCTCAAAATTATATTACATTTGAAGAAAGCACAGCCAAGCTATTGTTTTCACAGTTTATTCTCATCCTCCCTCTTTTCTGTGCATGTTTTCTGCTGAGCAGGCCTCAGACTTATCTTCACTTTAGCCTTGGAGCTTCTCTCCAACAGTAACCTGTGGGCGTGTTCGCGCCTCTACCATCACCGGGATTATTCACGCACATTCATGCTGGTAGGCAGTAGCATTAGGGGTCTTTCCCAAAGGCCATCACTGGGTGATGTTAATTGCTCGCCATTGATATGGTAACTGCCCCAGTACCATTGTTGATTCCCGGAGGAACTGGATTCCTGCGTGGTAGTCTCTCACCTTACCAACCGAGCTACCCAGCTGACACATTCAAGATTTAAGATAATAACTAACTAAATGTAAAATTGTAATTATTGAAAATATTTTTGAAAATCCGAGTGGTGTTATGGCAGAATACAGTTCTTTAGGGCCATTGATTTTAAAATGATGATCTAGAAGCTGTTTCGCTGCTAAACTGTTGATGGGGAATTCAGGATACTTATGTGTTACATTATTTATCTCTATAAATTAACACATGAAGGAGTTAAATTAGTTTACTGGCATGTGCTTCTGTTATACTTAGAATCCCTGCCTAAGTAAAAGGCAGTAGCTAAAAAAATAAAAATAAAAAAAGAATGATTTATTAACGTACAGCTTGGATGAGACGTGGGGAATTTTTTTTAAAAATGCATGAGTTGAGTTTTTTTTATTTAAAGACACACTGTGCGTCTGTGAGCCAGTCCACATCTTTATGTTCTAACTCACCTTCAGTTTTATCTCACTTTTGACTTACCTGCCATTTCTCCAGTTCCTTGTTTTGATGCTGAACTCACTGGACTCTCCATCCTTTAGCACTCACATAGACTTTTCTTTATTCCACACTTTTAGCGCTCCTTGTCTAATGCCATCTTAGACTCCCATGATGTCTCTGTCCTTTTTTTTTTTTTCTTTTAGTCTGTTTGTTCCTTCCTGACTTCCTGGCTGCAATGCTCCTTCCTTCCCTTTGGTTAGAGTCTGCTGCTGAATTAAACATCACAATGGACTGTCTCAGCAAATCTACCAGCTACATCAAATCTCCCCTCTCTTATATATATCCAGTTTTACCTCCTTTCATCCATACTAATGCATGCCCTGACTAGGACAAATGTTACATGTTTAAAACATACGACGAACAAAGCTTGAAACCTGGCGATTGAACATGCAAAGTGATGCTTGTATTTCTTATTTCTACAATTTTTAGGTTAAATTCAAAACGTAAGAAATAGGTATCAAAAAGGAATAAATTTTAAAATTCACAGCTTTCTATTTGATGAATGGCTTAAACTAGACAGTAAAATATGTTTGCAAATGCAAATTAGAACTGCAGATTATTCATTCGGGTTTTAGAGGAGATCAGATTAGATGGTTACAGACTGTAGATGGGATTAATTAAAATCCCGAATGAAATGTTCGGCTACAGATAATCAAACATAACCTTGTCATGGCTGTCAGGTTTGGCAGCAAATGATCCTTATAGGATAAATAATATATACTTTGGGTATTCATGTGTAACTGAAAGGATGGCACTGAGTTTGAGTAAAAACATATACCACCACCACCTTTGTAAGATTTAGGACTCAACTTCATAAAAAGATATTTTTTAAGTCAAAAACTTTTTCTGAAACTGCCCCCAAGAGTCAGCAGATAACAATAGGGCCCAATGGTAATTGTTCCTTAGAGTCTCACATTCACAACCCCTCTCTGCTTGTTGCACAGGCTGTCTGTTGCAAAAACCTATTCAGCACTGCTGTTGGTTAGGCTTTGTCAGCTGTATTTACTGTGGTGAATGATTCAATAATTATGCAAAATTCCGTTAAACACATAAAAATCCCCCCAAAAAATTTGAAAAAATTTTGTTTGGATGAAAAACTTACCATACAAATTCCTGCCGTTTCTGATGTAAAGGATCTGTCATGGACAAAATCCATGCCTATTTTTTAATGTTGTGTCATAAACATATAAAACGTAAATAACAAAAAATTTGGCTGGAGTTTATGGCTAAAATGTATAATCTAATTATAAGTGCAAAGCTGTTTATAGATGAGTTTTACAGAAACATTTACCAAAGGTTTTTTTTGTTATGTTTTTTTATTCTCGTTGAACCATTAGATTTTTTTTTTTATCCTAGTCAAACAATCTGAGAAATTTTTATTTTAGACAAGTAATAAAATATATTTTATGTTAATCCCAGCCAAAGTTTTTTTTACATTTTAGAGAAACAATTTGCGATTCATATTATAATTCTGGCTGAACAATCTGAGATTTTTTTAATTCTAGATGAACAATCTGAGATTTATTTTTTATTCTAGCCATACAATTACAGATTATTTTAAACTCTAACCTAACAAAACATCATACTTTTAGGAGACCTACCAATGCAAACAGGTAATTTTCCTAAATTAACATGTTTCAATATTAGTGCAAAAAGTTGCTGGATTTCCTTAAATTTTTTTTTGTAATTTGGAAATAATATCTTTAAACTGACTGACTGTCTAGGGTGTGTCCCACCTTCACCTGGCAGTATAGTTAGGTAAGATCTTGCAAACCTTGATCCTGAATCCTGTGACTAAGTATATATAAAAGATTAACATAATTTTAAATAAAAAAAATAGAGAGAGAATATTGATTTAATCCACAAAATGTTAAGAAAATACTAGTTTTACTTTTCAAATCCGAGCTCAAAAAAACCCCACACTGCATTGATTTTAACATATTTGTAGCATTAACCTTTTATCATCAAGTCAGGAATTCAGTTTGAAGCTGTACTCACATTTAGAGGTTTTGATGAAGCATGGTGGAACCGGCAGCCCATAAAACATCTTTATTCATTTGCATCTGCATCACCGTTCAGAGTATGATCAATCAGACCGATGCAATTTCTACATTTTATTTTCTTTATCCTAAATAGCCACCCTGGTCATGCTTTTTTGATTACAGTGTAATGGTGATTTGAAACCTTTAAAATGTATTAATGGTCACCAGATTTGCATTTATATTGCTTTTTGCCCAGGCAGACGAGAACCTGGGAGATAGCTGCGTGAACAAAAACCAAACAGAGAACAAGTATCATCTGCAGCGCGTTCGACCCCCATAATAGAGTACAAGCTGGAGAACGAGAAATGTTAGCGCGAGGAAGGCGGGCCATTGAATTTCAGCACAAACTGAAGCACACTTTGATGCACCTTATTCAGATCAGATCTGATACATCAGCGATATGCAGCCAAGAGTGAAAGTGGCTTTCCTAGGACTGATGAATACCCTACAGGAAATGTACACTTAAATGTATAATGAAAAAAATGACTGCAGCATGAAGATTACAATCAGCAGTGATGGTACAGTACAATTACTTGCACAAGGCACACTCCAGGAATTTCTTAAAAAGAGAGACGCCTAGTGGGAGGAGATCATGGTGCCTCACAGTGTCGCTTTCCCCTTCAAGTGACAGTGACCTTTTCAGAGCTCTACAAACGAGGCCCGAACGTGCTAATTCTGTGTTTATCCAGCAAATGGGCATAATGCCCATGTTATTAAAGATGGGGCCGATTTGTTTGTCGCTGATCAGGTTGGCATTGTCCATATGGCTCGCTTCCGGCGTAATCTCTCTTGATAAGTGAACCTGAAAGGAATGGGCGCTTTGTCTCTCTGCAAATCTGATTCAAGCACTTTGCACCACTAAATCGTCGAGGCAGAGAAAGTCCCAGGGGAAATTTACAGAGCCATTCAGTCCTCATTGGTTGTTAGAATGGAGCACGGCCGGGCAATCATGTGCCAAGGAGGACTGAGGGTATGTATGATTTTATTTCAGCTAAACCATACACCGACTGATGTCACTGATTTCCTCGCCGACGGTGTCAAAGATGTACTAATCAGTCAAATTAACCAGTGTTCAACGTTTGAACAAAAAGTCTTGTAGTGCATTTAGACGGTGAGGGGAATAGATTTCACCTTTACCACTAATTCCTAACACTTTTGGTTCTTTGAAACATATCATTTGATCTGAGTGCTGCTGGAAAATGAAGTGGAACCACTCAAACTTTGATTGTAAATAGTGTGCAAATGTGCAAAATGTTAGTCGTTATTTTGTTTTTGAAGAACAAACATATTTTTTTCTGTCTTCTACTAAGATGAACGCAACCTTTACTGAATTCAATTAGTGTTCTTTTACCAACTGTAGCCACCTGAGCCTAGCTTTTGTTTCACGAATCACCAAAAAAACAAACATGCAATATCACAGAAAGCACTTGATGCCTGTACAGCCATGGCAAAAAAATAAATAAATAAAAAAGATGCTTCTGAAGTTTTGCCTCTGAGACTCCTTCCTCTATGCCCGATCCTGCTTTGTTAAGTGACACATTATGCAAATGTATTGTTTACTGTTCATGTGACGGTGTCAAAACCAGAGGGAACTGAGGACGGTGGCATGTTACCAAGAAGGATTAAGGAAGGGAGAGAACAAACTGCAAAAAGACTCTCAAAGCATCCTGCAAATGACTCCAAAATCCATTTCAGTGCTTCTGTAATGCAGAGTAAGCGGCCTGTGGAAGAATGTAAGCAAATCAGAGCGCATCATTCTTACAAAAAGGGATTTTAGACATTCAATTGCTGTCTTCTATCACTTTTAAAGTGTTGCATGGTAATTATGTACGAAGGTATAGAGACCCACTCCGATCATCTTTTGATCTATTTTAAAAGTTTGATTTGTTAATCATGATTTTGCTGTTTTTAGCCAAAAACCTACAAATGGCCTTTTCTAGGACATAATTTCTGCAGAGCAGCTGTAGTTCATTAGAAATTTGCCTCCAAGTTGAAGTTAAGACTGTTGCCGTGGAACAACACTGCCCCCCATTCCCGTCACCCAATCTCTCCCACTAGCTCACTGCCCACAACCTCACATGGTGATGCAACAAAAATGGCAAGCAATATTGGAGCTATTGGTCTAAACCAGATTCCAGCTCAGATGAGGAAAACAAAGACATACATGGATCTGTGTGTCTGCAAGTGGATGCATAAGGCTTGTGGCCTGCCCATCGTAGTTTCTACATCACAAATACAAAAGCTTTTCCAAACTGCATTTTTTGTCTGCTTTTGATTCACATCAATTTAAATAAAGAAATACATAGAAATGCAACTAAGTTAAAACATGCTAAAAACACCGAAAACATAGTTATTCTTGGAGTGGGTATTTGATCAAGGAGCTGTTATAGGAAATTATTTTGTCTTTGTTTGGTGACAAATTTGGGATATTGCTGTGTTGTTTAAAAAAAAGGTTTAAAATTCTGAAAGTCATTAAGTAAAAATTATTATTATTTTATTTTATTTAATTTAACTTCAACAGAAAAAGTATAAAAAACTATTTAAATGAACAAATGAAATGTATTGCAGTAGAACTCTTTACAGTTGATCGAGAATCTAAAATGTACTGCTTTTGGTAAATGTTTTATTTTTTAAATATTGAAAAAAAAAAAAAAAGATTTGCTTCAGTCTAAATAAATAAATAAAATAAATTAACATGGTAATAGGCTCTTGTTTAAAGAGTTAAAGTGCAAATAGCACCAGAGATAACTTACATATTTTATCCTCATATTGTTTAAATATTATTACAGGTTTAGCAAAATAAAAAAGTAACATGATTGATTTTTGACTTTTTTATTTGGGAAAGGTTTTATTAGTATTGTATTTAATATTGACTTTATGTTATAGTACTATTTTGTAGTGCGGTCTACTAGTGATTTTTTTTTTTTCAATTAGTTTGGTTTATTTTTTAGATAAAGTCATGCATTATGTTCAGGTTCTGCTCTGTCATGTTTAGTGTTTTTTTCAGTCTCAGTCACACCAGGTTCCAGGTTTTAATTATCACAGCTGTTTTCCATTTGAGTTAATTAACCCTCTGTCTATTTGGGACTTTGTTTTTCCAGCTCCTCAGATCCTCTTAGCTGCTTTCTTAATCACATTATGGTTTTTCTTTGTGATGTTATAATTCAAGTTTTGTGTTTTATATCATGTGTGGCATTCCTTTTTTTTTTTTTTTGTAATTCAAGTTTCTTTTATGAAGCTGACCTTTTGATTTTGTAACTTCACCTTTCCTGAACCCACAATTACAAAGTTATGTTTCCAGCTCTTACAAAGAGAAATGAATATAATGAATCTAATATTTCATGGCAAAAGCACAGTTTATGTTTCAAATAAACCCAGTCTTCTTTAATAAACCCCCTGCTGACACTTTAATTATTATTAAAAACACTTTTCCTAGTCTGTATGAGGAACAGACCACTTGAGCAGCTGCTGTGATTTTTAAATATCCGCATTTTTTGTCAGAGGCTGTGCTTCCTTTTTGTGTCATTAACTTTATCTTAAGCTTTTAACACCTTTTTCACAGCGGTCTCTTTCATGATCTCACTGAGACAAGGCTGACAGCTCCATGAGACAATCGGCTTAGCTCCAGTCAGGAAAGCACTTGTCCCTCAAACAAAAGATTAGCGGAGAACTCTCCCCCTGATAGCTCCAACTTATTTTTTGTTTTTTTCCCCCCAAAGTTTTCAACATCAAGTTTGGCTGATTGTATTTTTTCTTCCTTTCAACTTTCTAAATGAATCTTAAGACTGTTTTTTCATGTCTTCACCTTTTGAAATCAAACCTAATTCCTCTTGACTCTGAAGGTTGTTTGTTTAAAAAGCAAGGATCTTGCTGATCGCATAACTGCTGAAAAGCAATGTGTGCCTTAAAAAAAAAATACAGCACAACCTAAGATCAAAATGTCACAATATTTACACTTTATCAATCATTGTGACCAGAGATTATCTCCCTACAGTAAAATGTCCAAAAAAAAGCAGAAATGAAGCTTTGTTTTGAAGCAGTTATTGATACAGAGAATAAAATTAGCAAAAGCATTGGCTCACCTATCTTGACTCACATATGAACTGAAGTGCCATCACATTCCCAACCCATAGAGTTCAATATTATGTTGGTCCACCTTTTGCAGCTATTACAACTAAAACTCTTCTGGGAAGGCTGAGGAGTGTGTTTATAGGAATTTTTGACAATTCTTCCAAAAGAGCATTGGTGAGGTCACACACTGATGTTGGTGGAGAATGCCTGGCTCTCAGTCTCTGCTCTAATTCATCTCAAAAGTGTTCTATTGGGTTCAGGTCAGGCCTCTGTGCACGCCAGTCAAGTTCATCCACACAAGACTCTGTCATCCAGGTCTTTATGGACCTTGCTTTGTGCACTGGTGCACAGTCATGTTGGAAGGGGAAGGGGCCCGGTCCAAACTGTTCCAACAAGGTTGGGAGCATTGAATTGTCCAAAATGTTTTGGTATCCTGAAGCATTCAGAATTCCTTTCACTGAAACTAAGGGGCCAAGCCCAAGTCCTGAAAAACAATCCCACACCATAATTCCTCCTCCACCAAATTTTACACTTGGCACTATGCAGTTCAAAATTTACCGTTCTCCTGGCAACCTCCAAACCAAGACTCGACCATCAGATTGCCAGATGGAAAAACGTGATTCATCACTCCAGAGAAGGCATCTCCACTGCTCTAGAGTCCAGTGGTGGTGTGCTTTACACCACGGCATCTGACGCTTTGCATTGCACTTTGTTATGTGTGGCTTGGATGCAGCTGCTTGGTCATGGAAACTCATTCCATGAAGCTCTTTGTGTACTTTACTTGGACTAATCTGAAGGTCACATGAAGTTTGGAGCTCTGTAGCAATTGACTGAGCAGAAAGTCTGCAATGTCTTTGCGGTATGCACTTCAGCATCTGCCGACCCCTCTCAGTCAGTTTATGTTGCCTCCCACTTTGTGGCTGAGTTGCTGTTGGTCCCAAACTCTTCAGTTTTGTTATGATATAGTTGGCTGACAGTTAGCTGTGGTATTAAGGAGTGAGGACATTTCACCACTGGATTTGTTTCACAGGTGGCATCCTATGACAGTCCCATGCTGGAGTTCACTGAGCTCCTCCTGAGAGCGGCCCATTCTCTCACAAACATTTGGAACAACGGTCTACATGCCTGAGTGCTTGATTTTATACACCTGTGGGCAGGCTGAGTGATTAAGACACCTGATTCTGATCATTTGAACGGGTGAGCAAATACTTTTGGTGACTTAGTGTATGTGTCATGGACAGGTGAGCATGTTTAATAGTAGTTTTACACCCCCCCCCCCACCAAAGTTTTCTTAAAAGTAATGAAGATGATAGCATGCATTATCCAAATCATTTTTGTAATTAATTTTATTTCAAACAATTCATTCAAACTAAATGACATAAGTGCAGACTGAGTGGACAAACAAATCGCCTTCTATCAAATTTATTAAGCTAATTTATACTTTTAACTTTCCGTTTTGGAACTTTTAAAGATTCAAAAGTTTTTTTCCCCTGAAAATTACACTATTTTTTTTTTTTTACAATAAAATTATTTACAGTATTATTTGTAATACAGACACTTTAGACTTTGATTTAAACTAGTTATCCTTTTACTTCCAAATAAAACTAAATTGTTTTTGAGAAAATGCTTGGCTTAAGGGTAAAAAAAAAAAAGGGACTACCGTAGTCTAGTAAGGTCACACAGATGGGGAGCTTTTGAAAGACAAATATACCACATGTATCTCAGCTGCTATCAGTGTTGCTATGACTCAATGGGAACTGCATTCATCTCTGAAGAAAGAGGAAGTTTAAACTATGGATGAAGCTGTTAAACCATCAAAATCTTTGAATTTTTTTGGAACTAAAAGCCAAAGAAAAATCCAGCAAAACAGCATGATGCTGCGCTAACGAGAACACATGGAGGGCTAATTAGGTGGTTGGTGCTGAAATGACGAGTTGTCTGCTTCTTTTTTAATAAGTTGTGTTATTATGTTTTTGGACATTTGTGAAAGGAACTAAAGTAGTGTTGAAAGTCATGACTAAAATCTATGTCATGTAAGCTGTATTCCTTGTGATTAATGGCTGACAAAGCTAAACACTGGCTTTTTTAGCTGTCAGATCTGCTTTTATTTTGTCAATGACAATAGAAAGAAAAGTGATCATAAAAAAACAATCTTATATGCTCCACTTTGCTAAGTTTTTTTTTTTCAATCGTGTAATGTAACTGTGCCATATTCCTGATTTTTTTTTTTTTTTTTTTTTTTTTATCCACTTATTGATAAAAAAAGACTGTTTAGTTTCTTTTGGCAGAACTCTAAATTGATCTGAAAACATGCAAAACATTGAAATTGTTACATTTTCAGCTTTTTTTTTTTTTTTAAAGGGAAAGCCGTGGTGGTGGATGTGGCGGTACCAAGCAATGGAAACATCAAAAAGAAGGAACATGAAAAAACTGGAGAAATACCAGGGACTCAGAGAAGAACTGGAGAAAGTCTGGAAAGTGAAGGTGACAGTGGTGCCTGTGGTAATTGGTACACTCGGGGCAGTAACCCCCAATCTGGAGGAGTGGCTACAACAGATACCTGGAAAGACCTCAGACCTCTCAGTCCAGAAAGCGCAGAGCTACAGGCTACTTCCTGTCTCAAAGACATTTTTGAATGTTTGTTGTATTTTCGGAAACGACAAATTAGTAATTAAAAGTAATATATAGTTGTAATGTGACATTGGCAGAAATACAGTTGTACAAATTGCAACAGGAATGTGAGTGTAAGTTGTATTTGACAAAATGATTTAGAGTGAAAGAAAATAACTGCATCTAACATAACAGAAACAATAAGTACAGATATAAAACATTCAAGACTTAGCTTTTCACAACTCAAAATAGCAATTCTTTTAAAACATTCTCTCAAAAAGTATGACAGGGACCAGTTTACAAGCTGAAATGGAACTCACCTATAAATTTTATATCTGGTCGTAAATCCTTGGCGGAATCTTTCCACAAAGGACAGATAGCTCCGAGAGTGGTGGAAAGGTCCGCGGTCAGAGATGAGCCAGTCATACTGTTTGGTGACATGTTGTTCAGCGGCCAACAGGTCCTGGCGGGAAGACTGAACTGTTATATGGTCCCATATAAACAGGAAGCAGATGACCTCAATAAACCTCCAGCTCATGCTTTTTTCTAAGCCGCTCTCTGTTCATTCTCGCTCCATTATGGGGAGACCTGACGGGAGAAAAAGATAGGGGGAGGGGGGTTCACAGGAGGGGAGCTGTTATATGACAAAGTTCACTTTATCAGCACAAGAAGTCAAAAAGGTATTTTCGTTGAGTTTTAAGCAGATTTATTTTCTTATCCATCCCATCGTTACTTAACAAAGTCATGCATATTTTTTTTCGAGGGGGTATTCCACCTTTCTTCTTAGAGTTATCAGAGAAAAATCATAAATTTAGCTTCTGCACAAAATAAAATTGACAGAAAAGATAAATAATGTTACACTTGTTTAAATATATAGAAAATAACATGCCACCATTTTGTTTTATTACAATACAATTATCTGTAATTGCGATGAGAAACCTTGGCCCTGGCCGTTGGGCAACAATGCGCTATCAATTGCCACCCAATGCAATAAATGGTCCCATTCTCATGGTTTATTAAACAATAATGGACCACAAAAGAGCAAGAATCAGCCAAATATAAATTATTATTCCGACAACAAATTCACTTTTTTTTCTTTTGAGTCTTGTGTGTCGGTGTCATAAGATTGTCTGAATCTTATTCACAGCTATTTGATTTGCTTAGAAGGCAAGGAATACAAGAGATGTTTTTTTTTTTTTTTTTCTAGTGTAACCGTACACCCTGCTTTAGAAATAATTACTGTAAAATCTAAATACTAAGATATTGAACAGAAGGTGTAACAATTGCCATGGATAAAGCTCATGATGATCAAAGAAAGAAGCAACATGGGCTTTAGCATCCTCCCACCACACACAGTTCTCATGTCTTATTATTACTACCATAATATTGGAGTTCTGAAATGTTCTAATAATATAAAGATTTTTTTGCGAGGTGTACCCTAACCTTAACTATAAGCAGGGCAGTGGTAGACAAAAATCCACAAATGCCTATTAGCAGAATGCAGCTTTTTGTGGACCACTTGACAAGGAAAATTGAATTGATGTTTGTACATTTTCAAAAATATGTGACTATTTAATGTTGTTTATTCCTAGGTGGTTTTTTTCTTTTGTCTTATTTATTTTTTTTTTTTGGGGGGGGGGGGGGGGGGGGGGCTGAACACTACACATTAATACGCACTCCCCAACTAAAAGGCAAGTTTTAGATAAACTCCAGCCACTCTGCACAGATTATAAAACAACATGAGATTTTTGATTTTATCTAAAAGCACCATAATTATAATTAAGACACCACTGGGAATGCTTTTACAATATATCAAAATATGATTGGAGTGGGACTTTAAGATATTTAATAGCTAGCCAGCAGCTCATTTTCCTTCCAAGTTTACATCAGGTTTCAGTTTTCAGTCTTTACAACTTTTTTCCATTAATTTCTGTTCCTCTTTATTTGTTGAAGACTTTGGTTTCAGTTTTTCATTGCCAGGTCTTTGTGTTTTATTCACTTATGATTACAAGTTTTTTTCTTTTTTTTAAATATACAGCATTATTAGTTTCATCTGTCTGCGTCCTGCATTTGCCTCCAATCACCTTTTCTTTAAGTGCCAAAAATATAATTTTGTCATCCCAGTTTTAGTATTCAAAGCTGGAATTTTTTTTATGATATCTACTTTAATACTTGTGAGGTGTAAGTAAAAGTTATCTCTATCCATTAAAATGGTGACTGTTAGTGAGGTAGAATGAGCCAAAGCCAGCCGGACATCTGAGATTTTCCTTTTAGAATCATCTGGAAAAGACATTTCTGAAAACTGTGGCATTAGACCAAACGCAGACATTATATAGAATCCAATGGCACAGGCTCTTGCACCCAGAGAGAAAAACCCTTCAGTTTTGTATGATCTTTTTTCACCTCTCAATATCAAACCAATACTGTAGTCTTCTAGCAGAGCAGCTGTACTCATGGTCATGCCAAATAAAACACACCTGATGGTGCAAATAAGGGACATTTCCATGTCTTACGTTGGAAAATGAGTTTTAATTCAGTTGTAAAATTTGATAAGAATTTAAAAATGTAAGGCAGATCATTAATTCAATTTAAATCTTTTAAATGTACATTTATTTATTTTATTTTATTGTGAAATAATATTGCAAACAAAATAGATTAATAAAAAAACACAAAACAGTTGAAAGAAGCTAAAACGACTTCAAAAATATCCAATTTGTCAAAAGATGAAGCAGAACTGCTTATAAAATGATAACAATAGTAATAGAAGATAGAACAAACACAGCATACATATACACATAAGAAAACTGAAACTCATGGTACAATACACACTAATACCAACATTGGTCTGAGATGAAAACATGTTGTCACCCCAAAAGGCAGATTCTCTTAAAAATGTCCAGACTACATATAGTTGAAGATCTCCCACCATTTCCCCATTCATGTACTTTATGTAATACAAAACAAAGCATTTCATGGAAATGTCACAACTGTCTTATATGGTGTTTGTGTGTGTGGGTGTGTGTGTATCCTAACTACAGGGAGAACTTTGAAACTTACCTGTAAGTTTGGTTACTTCTTTCAAAAATTTGGCAATTTACTAAAATATTTAAAAAATAATAATAATAAAAATAAAGATTACTTTGTGAACAGCACCTGGCTCCAGTTATTATAGTTTTTGAGATAGACTTTAACTCAGCTGGATTTTAAAACAAATGCAGCCTACTAAAATTAGAAAAGCCCGAAACCAAATCATTCAACTACATAGTTTCAACTTAACTTATTTTTAGTGTCTAAACATCATCTACCTAGCTATAAGGCAAACATATAATTATATATAAATACAGTAAAAAATAGGTCCCCAACCTCCACTTTTAGCTCCACCAGGCACCTTGCGAGGACCATGTCATTTCTAAACTCAACACCCCATAATGACACTTGCCACATCAAATGTCAGCATCAAATATCATTAAGATTGATGCCTCAAAGCACCCACATCAAGAGCCATGTCTCACATATGTCAAAGGCTTTTACAAAATGGTAGTGTTTGATGCCCTGGGACTGACAAATTATGAGGAGAAAGCAGCAGAATTATTTTACATTCCAATTGGTAATTTAAATTAGAAATAAATATTGTTTCCTAACATTCCAAGTGACATGTAAAAAATGTGACTTTTTACTGCAATGATGACTCTCAAATGTAGAAATCTTTTGCAGTCAGGATGTGTTTCAAGTTTGTTTCAGTGCTGTGAAAATCCCCTTTCAGCTGACCCAGTTGTTGAGTGATTCTTGTACCACCTGTGGCACAGTTCTGTCTACATCTCTGAAACCTCCCAAGGTGGGAACATTTACATTCCTGATGTCAGTGACGATGAAACATCTCATGTGTCGTTTTTCTTGGAGCCAATTTTCTATTTGTATGTTAATATCAGTCTATCTTGCAGCACAGAGTCATCATGCATGACAGATTTTCTGCCTGTTCGCTTTGTGACTTTCCCATCTGAGATAAGTAGCTATCAGAGATAAGTAGTTGTGAAGAAAACATTTTGTGTTTGAAAATACAGAAAAATCTTTTTTTTGTCTGTGCTCAAAAAAGATGTCATGATTAGAATTGCAAACAGATTGATCAAAATAAATGCACTGCGTGTACTATTTAATATTTGAGCACCACCAGCTTTATGAATAGGAGCACTTTGCTGAAAAGCTCTGTCCATAACGGTTGGGGTGATGGGACTTTTTTTTTTGGCTAATGGAGTCATGTGGTGCAGCAAACCAGCAGCACAGCTAGAAATGGGCTGACATTATGAAACAAATACACGTTTTCTATTTGCTTTAGAAGATGCGGAGCTCACTCAGACATGTTTTCGTTTATATAAAGAAACAGCGGAGAGCATCTGGAAGTATTTGCCGAAGGAGAAGTCGGCAGTCGTTTGGTAACATTTACTTTCCCCAAAACATACATTTCTAACCATGATTTCTCTTAAATCTTGGAATCAATTACAAAATGATGCTTTAGGAGGAAATATGACTATTTTAGGCCACAATGCAGAAAGACACAGATGTAATTGAGGTCAGAGACTACAAAGATAGCGGTGGTAGACATTATAAAAGTCTAATTAAAGTGATTTACTTTGACATTTGGGCAAGGTTTTTGTTTCCAGATAGTGCTGAGGTGGAGAGCATATAGAGTAGCTTTAATCTAAATCGAACCATGGACAAAAAGAGCGATGACTACTTTTGGTATTTAATGCTGAATAGGCCAAATCCCCACCACTACAATCTTCTGTACGTTTTCAGAGCACAACCATTAAAGAGCCATTAGAGCTAAAGCTGCATCTAAATAACGTAAAGCAGCATTAACCATAATAGAATTTTATATTAACTGAAGTGTCAAGAGAAAGTAAAATAAGGTAACCATTGCGGTTGGTAGACAAACAACCGTATTGTGCTCAGAACCCATGTTTTTTGGTATGATTTTGTAGATTTTAAAGTCGAAACAAAATAGCATGCTGCTCTGCATCAGTGGTGCATCAGAACTGTAAACAATTTAGTGTAGCAAATTAAATGTTCTTGCTTTTGACCAAAGCTACAGAAACAATTCTATAACACACATTTATGGTGTCCACACTGGACAAGCAGGGAGAGGCTGTTTTTTCTACTGTTTACTAGTGTATGTTCACCAACTACACTTGGAAGAGGCTTGTTGCAAAATGTCAAAATGGTGCAACTCTTGCTCCCCTTTTTTTTTTTACAGCTCTATTCCAATAAATAACTGACTTGGTGTCTTATCATTCCAGCTGGGCGCAGACCACACTTATACATTTTTTCTCCTACTTGATTAATTTTCCAATGTTTTAAAATCGATTTTTTCATTCACATATTCACAGTTTGGAGCAAGACACGACAATTAACATAAATCCAAAGGATATGACACTTATTTCATAAATTAGCTTGTTACTATGTATTTGCCTAGTTTCTTTTTTTTTTTTTTTTTAGCATGTCAAAGGGAGGAATGAAGAGATTGAGAGTGGATCATGCTTACCCTTGAATGAGCAGGGTAAAAAGGGGAGGATATCTGCTTCAGGAAATCACCAGACGGACAAGGGAGGCTTGTTTTCTCCATCCTCATTTTAAACAGCCTTATTCATGCCGCAACTCCTCCTCCATTCTGGTTCTTTCAAGGGGATTCAATCTCCATTCTGGTCCTGTCACTTGCTTTGCCAATCAATTCCTCTCTCCCCTGTGTGGGAGCCTAAGTGTCCTTCTTTATTCTATAAAGTTCATAAGAATAGAGAGGCTTGTTCTCCTTATTTGTATTCAAAATCTAAGGGAGGCGAGGGTTCAGGAAGGGTTGAAGCCTTTCGCTGGGAGACAGGTAGACTTGAGGGAATTGGAATAGATGTACTGAATATTTCTAAAGGCTCCTGCCTGTCCATTGTTAAATGTGACTCTTGGTCACAAATATGTATTATTTATGTTCTACATTATTTTTCAAAGAAACAGCAGACAGAGTTTGCTCTGAACTGTTATCAGCAGAGCTGCTTCAGAGTGAATTTATTTCCCAGTGATACTGGTATAATGCATGTAGCGAAGCGAAACCTTTGACGTAGCGTTATGGATGGCTGGCAGGATCAAAATGAATTTTTGTACTCCTGGGTTATTTTAACATACTTCATATTAATTCGACCTCAAGGGGGCCGAGGGGTTATGCGAGATACATGATGGATTCGTGCGGACTGACAGAATGAGGGGAGAGCCGTACCGCCTCTAAATATGCCAAGCTGCTGTCAGCTGAAGTTAGAGAATTATTATTGCTCACAATCATGTCTAGAAAGGCATGGTAATGGTCTGCCACTTGCAATTGCTGGGAATCAACAGAGGGATGAGAGGGCTGGCTGTGGCTAAATTCATTTGCACTGGATTCTCCCCCTCCTCAGACCAAAATCTCTGGCCTTGGTCTTGTCGTTTGTTTGAAACGACTGCAGCGGCACCCTGACCTTCAGAAAACACGGCTAAGCAAGCAACGCACTGTTTGATAATTAAATTCTCTGGTTGGTCAGCAACCAATCAGCTCAGGCAGGGTTGGGAGGTGGGGAGGGGGGGGGGGGGGGGAGATCAATGGTTGATTTTTAAGAGCAAACTAATTCACTAATGGTTTGAGTTCTTCCAATTTACCTGGCTGCTGAATTGTTGGGTCCAAATCTATTCTGGGAGTGGAGAGATCAATGCAGGGAGTGGCTGATGGGAGTAGGTTGCATCTGTCATGTGAAATGGTGCAAGGAGGGTGCTTTGAGGTTGATTTGATAGCTGCCCAGTTGAACAGAGGCAGCGTGGAGGCAGTTTATGAGATGGCTCTTAATAGGCATTGTCTATGTCATAAAGCAAACTAATTAATGAGAGTTTAGAGTAAGCACAGGGCCACAGACTTGACAGGTGAATTCCAAGGTTTTTTAGTAGGTGACTCATATATAATTCATGGTAAACTAAATTGGGATTCATTTGTCATGAAAGATGTTGTTGTAGAAGTGAAAACATTGTGA
The DNA here is from genome assembly GCF_053564925.1 of Oryzias latipes. Classification (NCBI taxonomy): domain Eukaryota; kingdom Metazoa; phylum Chordata; class Actinopteri; order Beloniformes; family Adrianichthyidae; genus Oryzias; species Oryzias latipes. The sequence goes on from NC_136248.1 coordinate 21,990,107, forward strand.
CATTTTTTTGTCCTTTTTAACTTGACATTATTTCAACAAAAATGCTTAAAACTGTGAATAAACTAAACTGATAATCATCACTTGAACACATGAAATAAATAGGGGAAAACAGCAGATCAGTCCTGATGTGCTTTTGTGCCCGCTTCATTTTTCTTTTTTTCATTTTTCAGGGGGATCTGTTTTGAGCTGATATGGGGAAACGCTTCACCAAAGAGAATGAGATGCAGAGTAGCACACGCCATTTGTTCCCACATCCACTACCACTGCTGCTAGCTATACTGTGGCTGTGTAACAGATGAAGATTGATCATTTGTCAACATGCAAATTGGCTTTCAAGTGCTTTCTCTAATTACTGTGTGGTTTTATTGATGAGAAACCACCGACTCCTCTCCTTTGATTTACCTCGCCGGGCAAAGTCATTGTTTTGAAAATGTTGTCCGCTCACCTTTCTTTCAAAAGACTTGCGAGGGAAAAAAAAAAAAAAACGCTACTCAAACTATAGCTGACTTCTGTAACACGCAACCTCTCGCTCTTGCTTTTTTAACAATACAATGAAAGATGGAAAGGAAAAGTCTGAATAGATGTCATTTTTCTCCACTGGTCAGATAGAAAAATGCACCCAGAGGAGCTCATGACACCAATCAGAGCTTGAACCGAAGTTGTTGAGAGCATGTAAATGACACTGTTCACACTTCAGCTCTGCCTGTCTCGTGTCTGTAAAACGTCAAGTGATATTATGTAGTGTTTGGTTTCCAATGACAGGACCCCAAAAGGACCACACCGAAGACGAGCACGGACTGGCATCTCCCTCAGGGGAGGCTTCTGGTGCCGAGAGCCTCCATAAATCTGTAAGATAATGCGGAGGCACAAACATTTTTACAGATTGTCCACTCATCCAATCATCTACTTTTCTGTACTCTTTTCAGTCTGTTTGGTATCACAGGAGCCAAGCCAGTTCAGGTAAATCACTGGTTACAACAGCCCAAACGGGCCCAAACAAAATATCAAGGTTGTATATGGCGTTTCATCGCTGCCATAAAGTGAAAGGGGGTAAAGACAACTGAGCGGGTGTAACTGAGCGACCCCGCGTTTTAAAACTGCACGCCTGCAATCCCAACTGAGCGGGGATCTTGCGCGGTCAATTCCCCTTTGCGCGCTCAACTGGATTTGCGCGCAGTGTTAAGGGGGCATTTTTTTATCACTTGGGGGGCGGGTGTTCAGGGGTGTGTTTTTCACTTGGAGGCGGTAAGCTTTCTGGTTGATCTGATTGGCCAAAATTTGCTGGTCAAGTTCGGCGAGGCAGCGGGGCGGGTCTTTCATTTTTCAGAGCAGGGGGGGCTAACAGGCGGCTTTTGAGCTCCATGCGGCTCTCTGCCTTTTATCATATTTTCTATATACAGTACTTTCACAACCATAAGGCGAACATAAAAGTCTTACATTTTCTCCAAAATGTACGGAGCGGCCCTAATGTGTTGTTGTGTGACTTTGGTAAAGGGGACCTGGAAGAGAACAGCATGAGAACGGTACGGAGAGAGGTCAGGACGTGAAACAAGACCCCTCATAGTACAAAGGTACAGATATGTGCATAACGCAGAACAACTTCGTTTTGGAAACCCTGGAAATGCAAAGAGACACGATTATGAAGCACAGTTTAAACTGCAAGCCATCAGCTAAGCGGAGGAACACTTGAATAGAGCAGCTGCAGTTCGGTCCCTTGTGGCAGCCTGCTCGCTGCATGTCTGCATTCGCAGCTTAAAGAGAACAATTCTGATTAAAAGGCAAAAAACAATATTTTTCTTCAGAAATGCATTTGTAGTTCACTCTCTGTGTTAATGCTGAAACATTTGAACGTTTATCAGAAGAGTTATTGAGGCCGGAAGTCCGAATCTGTGAAGATTGTTCTAACTTAACCGAACTGCAGCTGCCAGAGAATTTAAAATAATGAATCCATGGTTAGCGAGTGAGGACGCTGGCAAACCAACCAACAAGCCAAGAAGAGGCACCAGCAGCTCAGTTTCCGCGTAAACAAGGCGAGGTTGCTTGCGTTGGAAGATCGACTCGAGCGCAACTTCCAGCAGATGACAATGAAAAGCTGTCCATCCTCCGCTCATTTTACTGGGACGCAGCACCGGGCGAGTTACGCCATACTTTTGGACTGTAGGACTTAAATTTGGGCTGACACGTCTGCTTGAAATGTTCTTTGGAGCCGCGCAGCAATGAGACGGACTCTGACGATGACGAAAGGGAAGCTGGAGGATTTGATAGAAATTTAGCCTAGCTGTTCATTACAGATGCAGAAGATGAGGACTTTGATGGATTTTGGATGCTGATTGATGACTGAAAAAATAAAAAATAAATCACAATCAACTCAGTTTTGTGCTCGCTGCCTTTTTAAAACACACACCAGCATGCATGTTTTAACGGTATGTGTTAACGTTAAATACAGAGGAAAACACCCATAACTAAAATTGTGCCGTTTAATCCAGTGCTGCTGTATTGTAAGGAGAGGAGTGTGTTATGGAAAACAATGTGGCTTTAACTGTGTGTTTGTATGTGTGTGTGTGTGTGTGTGTGTGGCAGGACAGTGCGTAGTGTGACTCTTTGATTATCACAGTCAAAAATTTCGTCTCTTTGTGTCAAACTTGTTCGCCACCCCTGTTAGTGTTAGAGGCTTTAATAGAAAAGAACGGCAGATGTAACGTGGATTAAAACGTTACCCAACGACCCAAGACCGAGGTAAGAAAGTGCAGCAGGTTTTTCTGTGCTGTAAGTTTTTATCATGTGAAAATCATTGCATTTGTTACTGTTTTAATCCACGTTACAGCCACTAAAAGAAAGTCCCGCCCCTCTGATTTGACACGCAAATTGCAGCCAATCAGATCAACCAGAAAGTGACAAACACACCCCTGTATACCGCCTCCCAAGTGATAAAAATGCCCCCTTAACACTGCACGCAAATCCAGTTGAGTGCGCAAAGTGGAACTGACCGCGCAAGATCCCAGCTCAGTTGGAATTGCAGGTGTGCAGTTTTAAAATGCGGGTCGCTTGGTTAGAATTGCGCCTGTGAGGTTGTAAAGTTCGCTCACTCAGTTCCTGAATACACCCGCTCGGTTGTCTTCACGCCCTTTCACTTTATGGCAGCGATGAAACGCCATAGTTGTAGACTGCTCGGTGAACCCGTAAAGCAAAAATGTTTGTGTATTTTCTTTATTTCTAAATTCATGCTGCATTACTGGTGCAAGGGTAAGAGAAGGGGTGAAGTAAGACGCAGGAACGTCGTATGGGTTCTTCTTTTTTTTTTTTTTTTTACCTGGCCTCTGCATGCTCAAGTTCCTACGCAAAGGCTGTGTAAAGGGGCGTGTTTTGGGCATCCGTATTCAAAACTCTTGTGTTGAGCTGTAGCTACGCAAGTTTTTAAGTCAGTTTTCGGGCTGTACATAAAAAACGTGCAGCCACTAAATGCGCATTAAAAGTTCAATCTGTTCAACTTTGATCAATACGGGACTTGAATTTGGTTGTGATGTATGAGTGGGGTCCCGTTTTTATTCACGGAAGTGGCAACCGTTTGACAAGTGATCATGAAGGAGAAATGAATAATTGCTGTTTGTGCCCAGCTGGAATTCAATGACACCAAGTCTTTCATATATCGGAATAGAGCTGGGTCAACAAAAGCATGGAGCAATATTCACAAGATTTGCACTGCTTCGACATTTCACACCAAACCTAATCCAACAGTGAGTGCATGCACGAGTATTGGGTAGTTACAGTCTCAACACCGCATGCTAAAAGCGCATTCAAGAACCCATGTTCAGCACGTTCTTAAAAACACGTGTCATATCTTTTGCACATAAAGTTTAAAGGTTGTGCAGAAACAACAGCTGTGCACAATTAAGCAGACTATGAGCAAACAACTCAGAGAAAAACTACGATGGAAAGAAAACATGTGAAAACATGGAATGATTCCATCACCCATTGCAAGTTCATTTAAATAAAATAACCCATGACAAGGATCTCCAAAACAGCTCACCTCAGACCCCATTAACATATTGTTTTACTATAATTACCATCAGAATTAAACAGCACATCCTCCTTCCTTGTTTCTCTGCTCTGTGACTGATCTTGCATAATTGCCTGTGTCTGTACCATTTTATTCAAATCACACTATTAGTGCCACAGGATAAGGTGTGAAGAAGTGTTGCGAGGCAACTGTGAGCCTGCACTTGGTTTGCATAACCGCATATAATTTCAGAGACATATGCAAAGGAAGTAGCATCCTAACAAGGTGAGGGTGTGATTTCCTTAGCCTGTTTTGGTGTGGGAAGACTAGTGAGAAAACACATGCTAATAATGTTCTCAATGGTAGATTTGAACAGGATTTAAAGAACGTTTTAGCCGCACGTTTCCCTTAAGACGCCCACCCTGTATCTTTGTCAGTATGTGAGAAAACAAGGATTTGTACAAGAAAATGACACATTTGAGATCAAATGTGGATTTCCTCAACAGTTTTAATGATGATTTCTACTTTTTTTTAAATCTGTTTTGGAGATGGGTTTTGTTTGGAAAAAGGACAATCTATAACAGCTGTCCTTTTGGCTTTATGTGGAGTGCAGGGAGTTATTTTTGTTTGCTTCTGCAATCCCCATCAGCTCCCCGCTCTCTGATGCGATGCCATCTCTGAAAATACTGACCTCATTTTTATCTCCTATCTCCTATTGATGCTCATTCTCGCATCCATCCTTTTTGACGAACTGACAAACGTGATTTTGGAGAGAGTTCCCTCTCCGGTCAACTGCCTGTTTCTTCCGCAACAACAACAAAACTTGAGTTCCTCATTCGAAACTTCGTTTTGGGACACACAGACAAAGAGGAGGACTGAGCATGGACTCAGCATGTTCCATAAATCAGCAAAATCTGCAGAGATGCAGAGCAGATGGTGAAAATGTAAAAAAAAAAGAGTCCTCCCAGTTCAATTCAGTGCAGATTAAGCATTGCACAGCTAAACTGTTCTTTATTAGGTTTACGTCTTGTGTACTATTCGGAATACAATTTTTGTAAGAACAGTCGGTTCAGTGCCACCACTCTGACTGCACCTGACCTGCAAAATGTTGTTGTCATGCTTTTATTTAAAAAAACAAACAAAATAAAAGCATTGCTTCAATTGTTAGGGACTGGGTAAACCATGAGAGTTGAAATCCTCTTGGACAAATGTTGCTCTTACAATAGGGTATTATGAATCTTTGGACACACGAGGTGTATATTTGTATAAACCCCTTTTGTATTTATTCATATTACCATATTTTTTGGAGTACAAGTTGCATTTTTTATGCATTGTTTGGCTACGGGTGTGGACTTATTCTCAGCAGTGACTTGTATGTGATTTTTGTTTTTTCCTTTTAGCATAAACAGGTTAATCTATTTATTATTTTCTCACTAACAACCACTAGAGGGCACTGCAGGTTTGTGTGTCAGTATTTCCTGCTGACAGCAACATAAAATGAAAAGCAAAACAAAGATGGAGGAAAATCTGATTGCTCTCCTCCTGAACTTCATGGGACTATTATTCTTTTATTTTCCTTCCTTAGATTAACGTGGTAGAGCAAATCATCAAGCTAGGTCTCAAAGACACATGTACCAATGATGGCACAGTCATTCAAACGCTGGCTCCTGCAGTAGGAGGTAGACATTGCTGTTGTAAAAAAAGAACAAGACTGAAGATCTTATGGTTCGAGACATGCTTACCTATGCTTTTTGGCAAGTTCTTTCATTGTTTTTTTTTTTTTTTTTACTTTTCTTTTATTTTTAGAAACTTTTTTTTTTTTTTAGAACCTTTGGAAAGTTCTTTCAAATAAATAAATTGAATCTCTTAACATCATCCGTGTCTTCCACGCATTGTAAATGATACAGTCATTATTTCCATGTTGCGATGGGGTTAAAAACTTGATGGCAGCTTTTCCCATACGTGTCAGGACCGTCTAGTAGTTTATGAACAGATTTATAGACAAGCATTGAGCATCGTATTTGATGTGAGTCAATAGAGGCAGCAGATGTGAATTCAATGTTTTTTTGAAAAAGAGACAGTGGATGCAAATTTGATGTGTGAATCGCATCCAGTGTGAATGTAGCATTACAGCGGACTTAGCAGGTTTGTTCAAAAGCTTTGCGTTCTTCTCTCAAAAATGCGATATATACTTAAGAGCGACTTGCATATTACTCTGTCTACTTTGCTGTGCATTTTTTGCTACTCATGCTCTAATGTGACTTATACTCCAGAGAATACAGTAATTATATATGAAGTTGGAGGTTGATTAAAGACTAGGAGGTGGTAGAATTATAAAAAGTAGTGACGAACTGCTTGACGTCATACCAGGAGATGCTTAAAATATATTTTGGGGGGCTTAATTACAAAATAGACAGAAAATCACTGCTGAGTAAAGTTTTTCTCCCTGGAAATATATTGAAATTCTCCCTGGAGAATTTCAATATATATATATATATATATATATATATATATATATATATATATATATATATATATATATATATTTATTTATTTATTTATTTTTTTTTAAAGTAAATTTTACGTTGATTATTTCTATGATGTATTGTGATTTTAATGCATTTTTCTGTTTTGTGAAGCACCTTGAATTACTTTGTGTACGAATTGTGCTATACAAATAAACTTGCCTTGCCTTGCCTAATGTAAGTTTGCAAAAAAAAAAAAAAGAAGCCTTGGTGGTGGTTATTGCACCCACTATGTCCTATTCCCTTTTGTTAAGTTTAAGAATGGAGTGCTCTTGACCTCTTGCCTTTGAAATTTCTCCTCTGTCGATGTATTTCTCTTCTAAGCTTCCCATTTTTTATTTTTTATTGCAGCTCAGAGACGTTTGCTGTAGTGCGACATCTTTTGTCATTTCCTATTACAATTATTTTGTCGTTCCAAACTGAGAAAAAGGTAGTTATAAGCCCCAGTAAAATCTCGCCCCTTTGTACACAAGCTGAAGTCATCTCTCATTACATGCACAGAGTGAAATCTCTATTCGCGAATGCCAATAGCAAGCCTTTCCTTAGTTACTGAATAATTCACAAACCAATTCTTCCAAACTCCCACCGTGAGCCGCAGAGGAACAGGGGTGATTTTCCAGAGCCGTCTTCAAATGTTTGTGTTCAAAAAGAGAAAGCAAATGCTTTCTTATCATTTAAATTTTAATGAAATGGTTTTAGGTATTGGTTCCATTTTTTTATAGGGTACAAAGCCTTGACTTGATTAAATTTAAGCTGTTGTATGCTAAATGTCAAGGCTCTTGAAAGTTTTAAAATACGGTATGTTTCTTTAAAATAAAGAATCATCTAATAAATGTTACACGTATAAATATACCTGCATAAAGTTATTCATAACTATAAAAAAACTGCTCTTGACGAATGTAGTTAAGCTGATTTTGAAGTTTTAATGTGCTATTTGTATCTATGTTGGGCCAAAAAAGGAAGAAAAAAAAAAAACACAAACCATATTTTTCTAATATAAGCTGAGGTAGACAGTGGAATTAATTATAAACACTGTGAATCCCCCAATGACTGAAGAATGTTTTCAAAGCAATCTTTTAAGCCTGGAGGGGTTGAGAGTTTGACTTGTACATTCACACAATCATTTCCTGAGGAGAGTTTCTTGAAGAAATCACTGTGGGGATACACGTGTCTGATACCGCCATGTGCAGTGCCATCATTAAACATCAAATCTGCTCAAAAGAAAGAGTGAACTTTTTGGCAGAAAGGATGTCTAATGGCAGATGTGGTGCATTGAGAGTTGGGAGATGAAGCACCTACACAGACATTTTAACTAGGTCAGAACTAAGTTCCCCAACATGAGATTGACAGCATATAGGGTGAAATTCAATCTACAAGCATGAAAGAGAATCCTGTTTTCCTCCTATACTGCCTGATTAAAATGCAGACATTCTTTGAGTCTTTGTAAGAAAAAGAAAAAGGTGAAAAGATTTTTTTTTTCTTCTGTAGCTTTATATTCTTTTAAACTGGCACACTAATATGACCTGTTTATTGTCTCATAACTTATGAGAAGGCTATAAAAATTAGTTTGATACCTATAGAAACATCGTACTGACAGTAACAGCAGTTACTGTCAGTAACTACCTTTTTTAAATGTTCTTGCAATACAAAATCCTATTATTTTTTATTTTTTTTTGCTTTATCTAAAGTTATTCAAGTTATAAACTGGCCAACCAGATGCCTCGTTAATATAATAATATCTAATCCAATGAAACGCCTCAAGCCTGCTTAAAGTAGTAGGGGTGTGGACTTTCCTTAAACTCACTCATGATTTCCAAAAGTGGTTACCATAAAAATGGTCAGTCAGACCAATCACTGCTTATTGACGTCGCCTGGCTCCAACATGGCGGGGTCTATTTGTGAAAAAATAGCGATTAGGGATGTAACAAAAACCACAAATGTTTAAAGGATCCCAAAGCCAGGTTTTTATGTTTGAAGTGTTTAAGACATTTTGCTTAAAGTAAAAAGGTAAAGAAAGAAACAATTTGTTAAAAGGCGTATCCATTATTGGTTTTAAATGCCAAATGAAAAATATACATGTAGATTGTTTTGTGTTGCCACACATTTAGTTGAATCTTTTATGTGTTGAGACGCGTATTGAATCATGTCAAAGGGAATGACACACACCCTTCTATAAATATAAAACAGAAATACCAGTTTTAATTGGACAATTTGGCTGAGCTAATAAAAATATGTTAAAATTGAGAAAAGCTGGACTGTATTACCAAGGAAACTAAAAAAGGAAGCAAAACTCTTGAGAAGTGATTAGTAAAACATCACATAGTAGTGTTTTGATCTGTATTTCTTAACGTGAATACTTAAAATGCAAAATTTTGACATTATCTCCTCAAAGCCCAGATTCGCTTCTGTTGTCAGGTTTTTTTTTTTGTTTCATATTTGCATAGTGATGGGATCATGAGCGATTTTAACTGTTGGCTGTTATGACAGGAATAGATTGTTAATCATTTTTTTTTCTTTTACAGACTAGAAGTTGAAATCCCAAAGTCAAGAAGAGCATTTTTTATTCTGATTTCATTTCAAATCGCTATTTCTTTTTTTCATGAGTGACTGCTTAATGGTCAATACAAGCAATGCAAATGAAGTTTGGGGGGGAGCAATGGTTGATCTTCTTCCATATGATTTAAAGATGAGGGCGTGAATTTAAGACTGACACTGCCTAGAGTGATGAAGAATCACACCAAGGTTTCCTTTTAAAATTTTAAACTGATATTGGGAGATAATGATGGCCGAAAGGCACAGAAAGAGTTATAGAAAGCAAGAGCAGCCTTGAGGAGTAAAAAAAAACTAAAATGAAGTCGCCTCCTTTTATTAAACTTTCACTAAGCTCAATTACAGTGATAAAGGGCTTCCATGATGAACCATTTGCAAAAAAAGAATATGGGAACACAGCATCAAAGCAAGAGTGCACTTTGTGGAATCTAGCCTGAGCCCATTCATGGAAAATAATTTGAGGTCATTGTTTCTTTGACAATGATTTCCAGTCAATGAGTGCTTCCCTCCTAGCTATTCAAGAGATAAAACTCTAGAACTTTATTTTTTCCATATGTATACTTAATTCATTTATTTTTTGCTCAATGCACACTAAATTTGTTCAGTGTCTTCTTCCCTGCCCTACATCAGTGTCGCTTTAGTTTGCTGACAGCACAAAAACACCAGGGAGGGGACTGCTCAGGCCAAGCTCACCTGGACTTGCCTCTTCATCATTACAAACAACAACACCCGCTCAGTCAGCAAGGGCTTTTTTGGGATGATATATGAGCAAGTGTGCTTTTTTTTCCTCTTTTTTTTTTCTTTCATCATGTGTGGAAGCGGGGATGTACTGATATTTGTCCTTTAACACTAAGTCACACAAGAGTGTAAGGCTTTCAAAATAAAAGCCATGAAATATAGACTAAGTAGTTATCGGGAAAGTAAAGACACGTTCAATAATAATTGAAAAATAATTTAAAAATTAATAATTTGGCAATAATTTACAAAAAAGTAAGTTAATAGACAACATAAGCATAAATATGAACAAAAACTGTTATAGCTTTGCATTCATCTAAAGTAATAATCATTTTTTGATTTAAGATTTACCATAGATAGGTTTTGCAAATTATTACATGAATCTGTTTTTGTAAATTTAATGACACGATTCAAAGAAAACAAAGAATATCCCAATTAAAAAATAAATCTAGGCCGAAAGTGTTTGCTGCTCATCTATTTATTTATTATCTAATGTTTGGTCGTTTTACAAATGATAACAATTTATTTTGAAATAGAATAATGAATCCATATGCCTTTTTTGAAGTTGTTTCAACTTGCTAAACAAAGATGATCTTATTTTATTGGATAAATGTTTTTTATTTTAAGAGCCAACCCAAATGACTCTCAGCTGAGATGAATGAATAAAAATGAGAAATAAAACTGGATCACTGGAAGAAAGTGTTGTTTAAGATCCTTCAGAGATAACAGAAACAAACTGAATCCTCTTTGTCCCCTTTCTTCAAATTGAATTGGAGATGACAGATGAAACCTATAATCAAATATTCACAGATTCACATATTCTGATTTTGTACATTTTGATTTAATTATTACGAAGCACTTTTTTTTCTCTTAATCACTTTGTTAATAAAGTACCTTAACATTCCCGCAGCGAACCACGGCTGTGTCCATTAAAACTCATAAAAAGCTATGAAAATACACAATAGTAAAAATAAAACGGAGTGTTAAAAGCCTGGTTATAAAGTGATTTAAGATGTTTTTTTTAATTCATTTTTATATTTATATTTTTTTAATGGACAGTAAGGATTTCACTTTAGCTTCATGTCTGATAAATACCACCCTCAGAACTGCAAAAGTATATTATAATTTAAAAAAAAGAAAAATATTTTGTGAACACTGACAGTTGAAACTCTTTATTAAAGTTTGCATTGCTGCTAAATCCATTTTTACTGACTGGTGGACCAACTTTTTGACTCATAGGCCACAAAAGGTTCTAAAATTGTACAGCCACACCAGGAGCAACCTAAAGTGTTTTTGTAATCTAGCTCATAAGAGAAAAAAATAACATGGAATCTGCACCAAAACATATTTATATCTTATATCTTGGAATTTTTGTTGTAGAATGTTCACATTTTGCACCAGTTTGCACTAATGGGTTGATGTTCCTCTGGGAAAAACACAAAATTAGAGAAATGCTGCGTTTATGTAGCGTTGAGATAATCAGAAAAAATTTGTGTCCGACTTGGAAAACATACAAGAATATCAGAAAAACAACGAAATCTTAAATTTCTTAAAAAATCTATAATTCTTTAAATAAAAAGCTCAGAAATTGTAAAGTAATCAAGATGACGACTACATTTTGAAGCACTTCTCATGTAGGAGCCTTTAATTTGGCTGCAGGATCTTAAAAGTTAAGAACAATTTAAAGGGTCTTTTGAATATTTATTCAGTTTGCCTTTTTCCTTTTAAGTTATAAAACAATGCTGGAAAGATTGTCTTTCAAACAGTGCAAACTTTTTTAAAGAATTTTTATATCTTATCTTTCACTTTCAGTTGGGATTTTGATTTCAAAAATCTTTAAAAATTACCAAAGGTAAAACATGTCACCATATGTGGTTTTAAACCAGAATAGTGAGGATGGCTGCAACTATTTTAAAAGTTTTTTTTATGTTTTTTTCAATGACAGCTATAAGAATATTAGGGTTTAATTAACACAATCTTCATAAAAAAAATAAAAATAAAACATTTTATGTATGTTAAATTCATCCTTGTGTTTACAAAATCTCCCTCTTTAGAATGAATGGTTTAATCATGAATGGGATACTGCTGCACGTTTTTTCCAGTAAGAACACTGTCAGCAGTTTGATCTGTACACACAAACAGAGACAACACAATTCATTTCCTCACTTGGCTCAATCATGGGTGCTACATTTTGCAGCTGGCTCTCTGGTGAAATTGTGTTTCTGTGTGTTAAATATGCCCAATTTGTGCTAATCTGTTCTTGCTGATAGTTGGTAAATGTATGCCATTATACAGTAAGCTTGACTGTGTCTTTAGAGTCAAAATAAAAGCATTTGAGATTAATCAAAAATATTCTTGGCACCGGCCGATTTGATGTTACACTTAAATGGGGGAGAGGAGTGTTAATGGAGTGAGGTGCCAAATTGGCACCGCACTGGCGGCCCTGCACTCAATTGAGAAAACAAATTACTCATGTTAAGAGACTCAGTCAATGTGTGTTTTCGTTGCCTCTGCGTTTTGCTGGAAAGCGCCAAGTGGATCGCCCGTTTTTCCTTTCAGAAAAAGATCACATTTGGGAGCAGTTTTATTTACTTTAATCCAAAACAATACAAGAAAACTAAAAGTGCGTGGAGGGAGTGTTAACTTAATTGGCTTTTCTTTCTAAATGTGCAAACAGACTTCCATCAAAGAGGCCCCACTGTCGAAAGTCAAGAGACTTGAAAGGCAGGAGTTGGATGTTTGAATCTCTGAGTGATTTATGTGCAATCATCTCAGAGCAAAGCACAACTACCCTCTACACTTTCCGCTCATTTAAACCCTGTGCAGTTAAAACCCAGAGGGAACAACATTAAACACTTGCTTTACAATGGAATTTCACATTATTACAGTTGTTTTAGTTCATCTAAAAAAACAAATTATTTTTATGTCCCTTGGCAAGACTTTCCTTCTTATACTAGTGGGGGAAAAAAAAAAGAAATAAGATTTCTCTCGCTCACCCCAACCCCACTTTGGTGGATGAAAAAAAAAAAAATAAGCCCTCTGGAGTTTTGAAAACCAGTTCTCTAATTGCCCTCACTCCCTCAGCCTCTTTCTCATGTCAACACCTCAGTGTATCCCCATGCTCTGTCTTTCTGTCACCCCAACTCCCCTGAAAGAGGATCAGGAGAGGGCCCTTCCAATTTCTCTCCCGCTCTAATAGGCACTTTCCTGTGTTACATGATCACTGGGTGTCAAGATTAAAGAATGGCTACTGCTACCCTGGCCAGACATAGATGAGAGACAGAGAAAATAGCACTCCATAATTACTGATAAATCGAGCCGTCTCCCCTTCCACTGCCTCCCTATCCACCTGGCCCTGGTGTCATGTAAGGGGCTGAGCAAGTTAAACTGAGAAAAAAGTTGACCACGCCAGCCACTTTTTTTTTTTTTTTTTCATAGTGCTGATATTGCAGTTAAGTTCTGGCAATTCAGGGCCAATCGTGTGACTTAGAGCTTTTATTCACCCTCCATTCGTCTCTCCTTTGAAGCGGGACGTGCTGTACTCCACTCACACAAGGCTCCTGCAGCCAGAACACAATGGCACACACTCCCGCAGAACTACACCGTGCAGAAATCTCAAGCAAACACAGCTAAGCCGCCATGCAGCACTTTTTCCCCCCTCCCTTTAATCTCTGACAGGGTTATAACCTGTCTTAGCAAGCAAAAGCAAGCATCCCTCACTACCATGCGCTAATGTAAGAGACTCGTGACTGGGAAAATGAATGTACACCTTTTGTCGGTCTCTTCCGTCCACCGGTAAACGGGTTGGGCTGCCGAGTGGCAAACCATGGCTGTCATTTATTAATAAGTCCAACAGCCTTGGTGGAAACAGACACGATGTGGATTTAGTCCAACGGGGCATGAAAGACACCTCAGCAGCGGGGATGGTTTGTTCTAACCCCTTGTTGGAGGGGAGGGATTTTAATATTTATTTATTCAGAGGTGAAAGTGGGTGTTACAATCACCCACTGGGTATATATGATGTCTTGTTGCTGTATGTGTCATGGTTGGAGTTTCTTTTGTATTGGTTTTTGCTTTCCGTATTGGTCTGTCATGTTTGAGTTCTGTTTCCTGTTTTATTTTGAAAGGTTTTCTGTCTTGTCATGTTTTTGAGTTTTACTTCCTTTGTCCCAATCTGTCCTGATCATGTTCACCTTTGTCTTGTCTGCCCTGTCTGTATATAAGTCTTGTCTCTGCCTTCCTCTTGTGCTGGTCCATTAACGTCGTAATGTCTCTTCCATGTAAGTCTTCTGCCCTGTTCACCATGCCATGCCCACAGTGAGTTTTGGTTGTTGTTACCCTGCTCTGCAGCGCTTTTTGTTAATTAAATCCCTTGCCTTGGAACCGTGTGCCTCCGTCTCTGCATTTTGGGTCCTCCACGCTCACCTGCCCCCCCCCAACCCTGACAGAATGAGTGGATTTAATCCAGCTGATTTGTTAGACTGTGAGTTTAAAACTGGAATAACTTAAAACTAAACAAGAAGTTTCAATTTAGTTGTAATAGCTGTTTAAATCCAAGTTTGTCAATGTTTTATCAGAAAAAATTGTTTTATGACCTTTATTTTGTAGGAAATTCATTTGTTTTTACTGAAGCCCTACTTAACAGCGAGCGTATGGGTCTGATTGTTAAGGTTAAGTTGTAAAAGGAGTTGTAAAAGTATTACTTGTTTCAAGAAAAAACTGCAAAACCAAGTTGGCATCCTATGACAAAAGTTTGCAAATAAAAACCTTTGCTGTCCCAAACTTAATACCAGGAGCTTTTCTCACATCTTGCAGCTTTGCTGAAAAGTTGCTGTAAAAATCTATTTCATTTATTTAAATTGACTGGAAGAAACTTGGCTGCTCAAAAACTTCCCTGTGTGATCATGATGCTGAGCATTCTGAAAATACCTGTTTTTTTTTTCATTTGTTACATTTTTTTTTCCCCAACACTGATATTTATGCTTATCTTTCTCTTTAGAAAGCATAGATAAACTCAAAAGTTAAAAGTGCAAGATAAATGTCGGAATTAGGTCCTTTGGCAAGTGTTTGTCTCTTTGGAACTTCCCTGATCATTGCTATTATATTTATATTTATCTGTTGGAAGCACACGGCAGGGAAAGCACTTGTGACCATCCTACGGCATTAATCAGTGTCATCATGGCTTAAGCCTTAGACGCCTACCCTGAGTCACAGCAACCGTAAAAGTGTTGTGGGTTTTTAGGTTGTCCAGGCCCATGGAGGGTCGTAGACAGGAGCGGCTGCATCTTACAAGATCCTAATGGGTGATGCTTTCATACGTGTCCTTATGGTGCACTCTAGTCATTAGTGAGGTGTGTGCACTGGCCTCCTACTGAACTTGCACAAATGCTGCACGTGTGTGCACATGATATGTAAGTGCCCATAGAGTGGCTGAAGGATGGCCACAAAAACTACTTTCTGATTGCCTAATTTCTAATAGTCAGATAGTCCATAAGAAGCACCGTGGGGGGGATTGAGACACAGAAAAATCTGCACAACCCACCTGTGTTTCACCTACTTCACCTTTATGTACTCTTACATGTATGTGTTCTAAAAGTGTGTGCTACAACATGTCAGCCAGCCTGCATGCCAGTGGTAAAAAAAAAAAAAAAAAAAAAAAAAAGTACATAAACTTTCTTGATCTTCAGGCTCACCAAGCAGTCTTACTGGCTTGGGTAGGCACTGTACAGGTTTGCCCTGTACAGGTTTGCCCATTTCTTTCCTGCAGACAGCCTGTATCCCCCATAAAGGTTGCTGTTGTTGTCAGTATGTACACATTTGGATGTCAGGACACAGTTAAATCTATAGTTGACAGAGAATGGCCCTAAAAAAGAAAGTATCTTCTGAAGTGGCAGTTCTGTGGTGGAGAAAAACCTGTTTGGTTGACCTCCCCTGATAGCTGGCATCAACAGTTTGAAAGGATAGAAAGGCCACTTGGGTAACCACCTGTTACAACTCAGCCATAGACGATGCAGCAAGCCTTGAGGCAGATGAACTTGAGCTGCAGAAGATCTTATGACGGCTGCAACTTTTGTCCCCCAAAGGCAGTAAAACTGTGGCTTCAATTAGCAAAGACTCTTAAAACTTGACAATGTAAGATGGCGCTGTGATGGAGGATTGATGAGTCTGAATTCCCTCAGAGCTCCTCATCTACGGTCCTGAAGACCAACCATCCAGCATGTTTTCCGTTTCCCCGCTCAAACGGGCATCTGCTCTAATGACTGTCATTATCAGGCTTCTGCAGAGCCTAATGATGAGCTGAATCAGGTGTGTTGAAGCAGAATAACAGAGAGAACGTGCAGGAAAGAGGGTCCTGAGGGCCAAAGTTTGGAAGCATGGACGGCAGCAAGAACTTTTCATTCAGCATCAATGATCTTTCTCATTTATTTTTAATCTTAATTTCCTTTATATATGTCCTCCAACATCAGAAAAGGCTACTAGAACATGTTAAAAACACCAAAAACACAATTTTCCTCAGAGAGGGGCTTTAATGATTACAGTAATGCTTATAAAACCAGATTTTACATTGATTCAATTTGAAACTGCAATCAAGTGCTGACAAAACTCTATTGAAACCCATAAAGGGTAAACATATTGTCAAATATTTACAACATGCTCTACGTCTGCACCAAATAATAATAATAATAGTCTTTTTTTAAATAGGTTATAAAAAGCATTAGTTTTAGCTAAAGGAATATTTGCTAGTTATGGTTTATAATGTTATCCTTGCAATGGTTGTTGACAGAATGTTTGCATATTAAAAACCAGAACATAAATTTCAATGTTTTGTTTTAAATCTTTGTGTAAATTTAAATTCCAATTTTTAAATTGCAGCATTTTCAACATTCCCACTGTTCATAGCCCAAACATGCATTAAAATACATAGACCGTCCTTTCTTTTCCAACCTAAACCTTATGATGATTGTTTATATTCTTTGAATACTTGCATTAACGGTTTGTTCTAACTGGAACTCCCAACATGAAATTTCAAAAATGTTGTCCCCAACACAAAAGTTCCCATAGGGGATGAGGATTTTAAAGAAACATGTAGGGGGTATTTTATATTTTATTTATTAGCACATTCTTTATTCCTCATCCCAAGGCAAATCTAGTTTATATTCAGCAATGCCCTGAACAATATTACAGCCTTCAAGGCAGAATTTGCTTTCAAAAGAAGTCATGAAAACCCAACAGTAACGGGTAATCCAAAGCAGCTGAAAGAACAGCTCATTAGTGTGTTTTGTTTTTGTTTTTTCATAAGTTTCAAACAATGATGGATTGATAGGCAGACCCGAGGCTGGCCAAAAACAACAGTTAAAGATATGAGATTTGAGGCTACACATCAAAAAAAGCCCAAAAGGCAACGACAAATGATCCAAGCTGCATAAATTACCGGTCAATCAATGTGTTTTTATGGAACATGTGACAGGATGTGAAGCTTAAGCACCCAAGCTCACGTGCTAGGCATGCAAATGGGCTACAAGGTTCGCCCACTGGGACTTGTAGGATTGACATAAGTGAACATGAGGGGTCTATGTTTAGAATTTTAATTATCATACGTGTCTGCTGTTGTGGCAGATTTTAAAGCCTGAGCCATTTAAAAGATGCTCAGTGTGCAGGGGATGCACACATGTAGGTGCAGGCAAGGTCAAGCACATTAAAAAAGAAAATACAGAGAAAATAACAAAAAATCTTTGTGAAAGTGCTGTGTCAGGTCACTCGATGTACTACTTTTGGAGTCAGAAGCGCATCGGTTTTTAACTGACTTCATTGTTGAGGTGCAAGATTGCGTTGGTAATGGGCTTCATCTCCTCCAAAAATGATGCTCATTTCTACTAAAAAGAAGGAAAAAAAAGCAGTTTCCTCCCTCTTAAACTTTTAAGTAATTAAGTTTCAAACTAAATAACCATCCTGCTGTCTGGGGGAAAGATAATTCTTAAACTATACCACACAACTTTTGATCTCACTATTTGGATGAACTTTTTCATCTATTTTGTTGGATAAACTCCTATGTTTTGTTCATTTCTTTGTCTCAGGATTTGGAGCTCTTGCTTGCAAAAAATGAAAATTAGCTTCATCACGTGGCAGCACCTAATAATCACAGGGTCTGTGAGCGTACTCATTCAACAATTAGGTGGCACTGAAGGTTACAAATCACTGCTAATAGACAAACAAAGCCCCACATGCTAATGCAATCACATCTGACATAAGATACGATGAGGACGACTAAAGCAGTCACACTAAAGACTTTTTTCCTGCAGATGTTTTTTTTTTTCAACCTGCACTTTATTTTACACTCTTGTTTAATTTTAATATGGTACTTGCTGCCCTCTAGATTACTGCTGCTGCTCTGAGCTAGAATGTAGGTCAGTCCAGGTTTGGAGCTACCAACATCAGAAAAAACAACACCCTGACTAACCAGCATCGAAGTGGTCAATGGTCAACCAACTTGACTGTTCAGCTTTTCTTTTTCAACTGTAGGTTGTTCATTTCCTTCCAAATAAGAGGTTACTGTACATCCAGAAAAACGCAGGCATGTAACCCACTTCTTATGAGTTCCCAACCACACAAAAAAAACATTTTTTTTCTTTTTTAAAGTATAATTAGAGGGTACCTAAGACATACCAGTAGGGAGTGCTTTACAGTTAGTTTGTTCAAGCAAGATGGGAAAAGATTAAAAACCTTCTCTGGAAGAGATATAATTAAAATTTCACAGGCCGATTGGTTTCCTATGAGTGTGTGTCTTTTTTTTTTTGCGCAGACAGTAAATCGACTCGTTGAAAATGTGAAATTGATTTTTTTTGTTGTTCTTGTTTCTTGTTTATAAACAATAACACATGGCTGCAAGGTCAACAACTTCAAAACCAGAAGATCCCGATTCTTCTTTGGACATAGAGAAAGGAACTAAAAAAAAAAAAAAAGAAGCCAAACCAATGCAGAAGCAGAAGGGTAATTTTGTCCCAATTATAATTTAAATCAATTATTTAATAGAGTGCTTTCATCTACAATAAATGGAGTCATAAAAAGTTCACTTCATCTGCTTTTTAAGATGGCTATAATCTTAAAAGATTCCAGCATTGATATCCCTCCTGTGGACACTTGCTAAGAAAGCTGATTTAAAGTTGCATTTGCCATTTTAAAACTTATTTTTAAGTCCTTGGGCTTTTAAAGTCAGATTCCAATCATCTTTGATCTATTGTCAGCATTCCTACTCATGTTCAAATTATGATTATGCAATTTTTAGCCAACATCAAAAAACCTCTCGTTTTTTAGGATGTAGTTCCTGCAGAGCAGGTGTAGTTCATTAGAAATGAACCTTTGAGTTGTTGGTTGGTTGTTGGAGGGGAGTAAGCCTGCCCACTTCCCATCATCCATCTGTTTATGTGCTTTCCCAGTAGCTTACTGTCCCTCTCAACCCTAACCTAACATTACAGGTGAAAATATAAATGGCGAGCATTATCTGAGTTGTTTAGGCGTACAGTTCTGAGCCAGATGCCAGGTCGGACGAAGAAAACAAAGGTGTACATGGATTAGTTGTCGACAAGTGGATGGATCAGAATAAAGCGGAAAGGTTGTGGGCCATCAACTGTATCACCTACATCACTGCTACAAGCTTTTTCCAGCAGCATTTTTTTCTTCTGCTTCTGTTTCGCCACTATTTGAATAGAGATATACATAGAAGGGGCCTAAATTCTCTTTGTTTATGTCTTCCATCAGGAAAAAAAATGCTACGAGAACATATTAAAAACACCAAAGAAACAATTTTCATCGAAGTGGGTCTGTAAGTTATCCTCAACATCTGTGATTCTTTACCTTATAAGAAACTGTCTGAAGTTTATTTAATTTGCACTTTACTTCACCATTTATCACATCTGCATCAGAAATTTTCACAGGGAAGAGTCTATGGCTTTTAACCATAATTCAAGTTTCTAAAAGCTCCAGAAAATTAAAAAAAAATGTTAATATAAGCGCATAAGTTATACAAAAAAGTAGTTTTTTTAAATTGTGTTTCTCTTTTACATTTCCACTACAATTTTCCATACAGTTCTTCACTCTAAGAGGGGTTTTAGTACAGGCTTATTTCATGTGAGATAATGAAGCTATGGAACCACAAATGTCTACACATTTTCCAAGAAACAAAAGGGTCCATTTATATAAAAAAAAAAGCAGTGAAACTAGTTATTTCTCTGTCATATAAAAGCCGAAAGATATTTTACCTGTACAAAGCTTTACATTTTTGAACAGAATATCTCAGAAACTAATTCCAGACAGCATTCTGTATGTAAGATTATATTGCTGCAGGGAACATTGAGGCAACAGTGAAGCAAATAAAGTTAAAGGCTCCATGTGTGTAATTGTCGACCAGTGCAGACCTCTGCAAATCATAACATCAGTGTGTTTCAGCAATATTATATATATATATATATATATATATATATATATATATATATATACATTTATACCTGCTGTCCCCTTGCCAGTGGAGACCAAGCCAATGCCAGGTGAGATAAATAGTTGCTTTCTTGATGTGAGTTATCATTGTATAATGCCTACTAAATGAGTTTCTCAGTGGTGCGAGGTGATGGAGACTGATTTTAACATCATTTTTTATCCTGTGGCTTTCATTTAGCAGCTACTGACTAGTCGTTAATGGCTTATTTGCATGCACCGCTGATTAAAATCTCTGTTTCTTGTATCAATTTTCCTATATCTTCGTAGTTTATCATTTTAGTAAACAAAATAGAAAACGACAGCTGCATTTTAGAAAAAGCAAGACGCTAATGTGCGTAAAGTGCATTAAGTCAAGGTAAACTGATTTAAGACACAAATTCAGAACATTACTTCTTTTAACATGCCATGAATTTCTGCAACATTTGCAGTCACACTCCAAACCACAACAAATTAGAATGTTAAAGGCCGAAGATAAAGTCTGCAAAAAAAAAAAAAAGTTTCATATTTGCTAAGTTAAACCTTAAAAAAAACTTAAATGCAGAGATTTTTCTTCATTTTGTCAAAAAAAAAAGTACTCACGATCAAATGTGCAGACTGGAGTCTCTTAGTGTGCATAAAAAAATATGCAGGATGGAAGAAACCCTAGATAAGCTGCACTGTTTGGTCAGGGAGGAGTGTGAATTTAATTCATAAATAGATAATATCTGTAAAAGTATCAGCTATGTTGTGATCTTAATCCTGTTTGGTGCAGACTTTAGAGACTTCATCTTGCACAAAGTGAAAGTTGCTTTAAAAAATAAATTATTTGTTTGGGTTTTTTAGAGGGTCGACCAAGTTTGGGTGATTATTTTCTTTCAAATCATCAATAACAACCCAAATAATTTAAAAAGCACTCTTGATATGAATGATTCTATGGCAAGAATGTAGTAAATCACTTTCCAGCCTTTTGAGTGTTGGCCACGTGCAGGGAATTGTTTTCGTACATCCCACTCTACAAGCATTTTTTGACCTGTGCGGTCGTATTCGAGTGGCAGCAGCAGCACAGGGGTCAGCCGGGCTCAAACAGAGGTCAACTGAATCAGTCGCCCCTCCAAAATACTGTGAGCTTGCCAGTCTTGGTCAGATTTTGTCATGTGTCATTATGTGACCTCCCCTCTTTGTTTGCTGCTAATAAAAACAGATTTCTTTCCATTCCTCTCGGGAGGGAGCCGTCTGCCCACTGCAGCTGCAGCCAGCACTCGCATAAAATGCAAAAAAAAAAAAAAAAAGGCAAAACAATGCCGTGCCAGCACGACAATACAAAGACGCACAGAGAGGCAGACAGGGAGTTCTGCCAGTACAAGACTAGCACTGTTCTCAGTACACCACAAAGTTTGATAATGCCATCCTTATTTGTGCCCAAGGGTGATGTGACTGTGTACAGGCTGAATGCATGAATTTTGACATATTTTCCAGACAATGCTTTTTCATACTCCTCTAAGCCACTGCTACATTGTCTAGAGGCAATTCATATGTAAGCTTTACTGCCAAAGACTGTGAAAGGACCTCTGCTGCTGCCTGTCCCCCCTCCTTTCAGTACTTGGAAGCGTGATCAACACTGGGTCATCTAAAGCCATGACACAAATATAGCCTTAAGCTATTGCTGGCATTTTCATTTTGGAAATGTGATTTAGAATGCTTTCCTTTTTTGAAATGATTACATGTTGCCAGCATTTCAGCACTTCTGGATAAGGCAGCTTTTCTTCTGCAATTTCCGCCGTCAGTGCAATTTTGCGCGGCACACATGCAAAGAGGAGAGCAGGACAAGAGCAAGTTGACATGCTGTTAATGTTTGAAACAAAAAGGACGCTGATAAAAGGTTTAGAAATAAATCAAACTGGGATTACAAATCTTTGAAAAAAAAAGTAAAATACAGAGGTTACAATTTTTTTACTTGAATTTTCATCAATTTTAGCTTAGTAACATTTGCATCTATGATTATTTCTGAAAGTATTAAAGAGTACAACATTTGATGGATTAGTGGGGACGCTCAACTCTAGAGGTGGTGTCTCAAAGGAGCCAGCTTCATTCTCAGAATAGGCCAATGAATAGGTAAATGACAGTTGGATGTTAAAGAGAAACCGGAGGAAAAAAGAAAAAAAAAGTTGCTGAGGCTTGTGATACAATTACAGAGGAGTGATTTGAACTGAAGCTGCTCCTCTAATTTCCTCGTTGGTGCCAGTATCACAGTTATCTTGCCCACAGCCACATAATGACACCTGGTGTAAAAGAGCATGAGCTCCCCTCGCTGTAAGTCCGGGGAACAGCAATTGGCAACTTGAGAGAATGGCAACTTTGCCTCACTGGTGACACATGCACGCGCACATACAAGCAACTAACCCCCTCCCATATGAGAGCCTGATACAGGACGGGCTCAGCCAAGGAAGTAAGTCAGGACAAAATGTCAGAATAACAACAATTATTATAAATACTGAAAAAAATAACCACCTGTGTTCATAAACAGAGGAGGCTGACACTCACTAGCATGAATGCATTTTCAGGAGGAAGTGATGATCATATATTTTAGAGACTATCCAGCTGCAGAATGTGACTGCAGGGCAGCGAATACTGCTCAGATGGTCGCCTTTGTAATTCATTTTTAGTTGCTCCACTCCCCCCCCCCCCCCCATCCTTGCAGCATCACCTCGGTGAGATGCTGCTTCAATCATGACACCAAAACTCATTTGCATGATGATTTCTTTTTTTTTTTTTTTTTTTTTTTTTTTTTTTGAGAGGGGGGTTGATGAGGGGTTCCTTTGCCTATAAGTCTCGAAAGTGCATTTGAAATAGCCCGACTGCGCCTCGTCGACATTCAGTCCGGGAGGAGCTTGACAGGACCGGTCTTGTGCGGCGATTATTTAAAAGGTAGCTTCACCATAAGGATGGAGGGGCAAAAAGGGGGTTAAGGAGAACGCAGCTATCCTGGAAAGGACACCACCGTAACATGCTGACCACGCAAAATCGCCATAACTGAGCCACAATACCCCAACCGCGTAGAATAATGAAACAAAAAATCCCCAAACATGCGTAATCCCGTCATATTGCGCCGGGTCCAAGTCGGTCCAAGCGCGCACTTACCTAAAACTGACTCTCTCCTCTTAGCTGTATTTGTGCTCCGAGATGTGTTAGTTCTCTGGCCAACAACTTCTGCTGGAGCGTACGTATCCAGTGCTCATGCTGGTGGCTCAGGCGGTAATGTTGGATTGCGGATGGTTTGGCAATCCTTCTCATGCTCAAGAGAAAAAAATCCTGCCTTTCTGTGCGGTGTCGGGCATTGGCGCGAAGAGGAATAAAGTGATGAAGTCCGCTTGGAGGGCAAGGAGAAGAGGGAGCCGTGGAAGGTAGATTTATGTTTCAAACTGTTCTCTCCTCTTTTTTTACCCTTTTTTAAATCTCAGTGTAAGAGCTGTTTGCGGATGGATGGAGAGCTGCTGGGTGGAAATCTAGGAAGGGAGGCTGGGATGCACACAGACTGAGGGCGAGAAAGGGGAGGTACGAAGAATACAGTATCGTATTGTAGAGGACGGTCATGTCAGACAGTACAGGGTGGGTCTTGAGACTGACTCAGGAGGAGAACATTGCCCCCCCCCCCCCCCCCCCCGCTAATGTGTCCTGATGAGAAGTCAGGGCTTTCGGATTTCGTCTCCTCTGAAAAAAATAAAAGTTGCATTTTAATGGCTTGTTGTAAAAGAAAAAAAAATCAAAATCAAAGTCTTTTATAACAATAGTCAGGATGACTCACGATAAAAAAAATATTTTTAGGTACTTTTGAGCGTGTAAGTTCAAAAATAATCAAATATGAGTTCAAATAATGTATTTAAGAAAAAAAAACAAGGGATGTTCTTTTTTCTTCATGTATAAACAGTGTTTATTATTACTATTATTATTTTTATTACTACTATTGTTTCGAAATTTAAACTAAAGCCTGCACAATGCAAGCCAAACTGCATTTCAAGTCTCTGTCCATGGTCCTGAAACAGATTCTGCAGTTGGCTAACAAACCTACAATCTCTGTCCAGGGTGCTGAACCCCATAAACACATATGACTTTAAATACAAGCCTAATAGCATGCCTATTAAATAATATGGACACATATGTGACTCTAATTCTAAATCCCTCATCGCAGAAATATTAAATACTAAGGACACATCTATGACTATATCTACCAGTGACGTGCGGTGAGGTTAATGGCTGGTGAGGCACTGACGTAATCAGTCAGATTTACAAACATATGAACCATACTGAATAACTTATTCACCATTTAATTGACAACAGTTAAAGTGTTTTGTTTAAAATATCATTTCAACATGTTTTTTTCATATACAAACTGCAGCATAGAAAAAAGCACAAACGTTGTTATCATCTTACCTTTACTTGTAAATAAAGTCCGTACGCCGCTCCTTCTGAAGAAAATGACTTGCCGCTTGCTATCACTTCTTCTAGTATTTTTTAGCGTCATAATCTCAGGGCTCACCGGCGCCCCCTAACATGAGGCACGAGAATGTCTGGCCTCACCCAGCGGCTTTTTTGCCGGCGTTTAGCGCTCAGCACAAGAAACACGTCCCTCACATACAGTTATTTATAAAAAAACACTGTACATCATATACATCTGTTAAATTATGTAAACTCAGCTCATATAGTACAAGTGATTGAACCGACATACAGAGAGACAGCAGTACCGTCTGACTGCATAGGTATTGCGCAATCCAAGGTGAGGCTCAGCGGGCTGGTGCCTCAGCGCACGTCACTTTTTAGTATCTGAACGGCAAATGCGGAAACTCAGCGATTTTGAAAAGAAAAAAACACCCAAAAATGGTAAATTTAAATGGAAAATGACTGCAAAGCACAAATTACTGATTAAATATAATAATTGAATTTATTTTTTCTCTTTTCTTCCCATAATGACAGGTGAGGCACAGCCTCACCTGCCTCTCCTGACTGCACGTCACTGATATCTACATATCTACAAGCCTTATAACATGACAATTACATACTAAGCAACAACTCAGTTGGTTTGTTCAATTTGGTTGAAATCTAGAATGTTGGGTCATAGTTTTGTTTTTGTTAGAGTTATGGGTTGTGTGTTACAAAACAACAACAAAACATTAATTTTATTTATATATTTATTTATTTTTGTTGTTTCTAAAAACAATGTAACCATGAAGAAAACCTTTAGGTTGGCTCATAGTAAGCATTGTGTAATGTGATGAGTGAGTAAATAATAAATTATTATATATTTATTTGTAAATAATAAATATAAATAAAGACTCACTCTGATCATCTTTTGAGCTATTTTAAAAGTGTTTCCAGTGGTCTTTTTTTATCATGATTGAGATTTTTTTAGCCGTCAATAATAAAAATAAAAGTTGCTTTTATAGGACATAGTTTCTGCAAAGTGGCGGTAATTTATATGAAAAAATAAAAATCTCACATGCAAACCAAAACACACAAAGCGTTACACATGCCAAGCAGGAGTGTGTGCACCAAACTGCTTTTGGTGTGCAGAATCAATTTGGTGTGCATTTTTTTGCTGTCCTCCGTCATTACAAAAAGGCCACAGGAACATGTCAAAGACCCCAAAAACACAACTATCATCAGAGTGGTTCTTTAAATACTAATGCAACGATTCACTAACTCGACCATTTGGTTCAAACCTCAATTTTGGGGTCACTGACTTGTGTATTGTAAAACAATAACAAACTACAAGTTCAGAAAAAAATCTTTTTTAATCCCACACAATTTTCCTTCAATGAAATTTGCATCTTGCTTTTATGGGTTAAATTTTGCTAATGGGCAAGTAAAACAAAGAAAAACCTTTCAGTTGGTTGACATTAAGCTTGGTTTAATGTGATAAAATAATGAATAATAAATCACTCTTAAAACGAGACACATTCAGAGTAAATATCCTGGTATGCAGTGGGGATGTAACAATTCTCTGTCCCCGCAATTTAGTTCATTGGTTCATCGGTTCAGTTTAAAGTGAGAATTGCAGCATCCTTCTTGATTTGATTAATGTAATTAATTCATTTCATTAACACCTATTGCTTTCATGAGTTTTTTACTTGTATACTTTATGAAACAAGACAAAATAACAGTATGACAGAGCATGTTCCCCTCATCTACTTTGTCCGATAACCCACTTAGTCTTTTTTTGAGTCAGTGTTTAGCAGTTCCTATCAGCAAGTACATTTGCAATGGCTCAACACATTTAAACAATGACTGATGAGCAGCTAAGTTGACCACGTAGGTAAAAAACCCAGGCATGATCAGTGGTGTGACATTTATTTGATTATACCCATCAATGCAGCTGTTGTTCTGGTGCAGTCTTACCTGTCAAACTTGTTTCAACGGATACAACAGACTGTTAAACCATTTATTGGCACAATAAAGCAGTAACTCCAAAGATGTTTACTCATTCTTCCACTCCACTCATACATCAGGTTTCACCAACGTTCATGATTTTTCTTCCTGCAGTCACAAACGAAAATGCAAGATGTGGGTTTCAGAGTCTTGGGGCTGGACACCTTGACAGATCTACAACCTTCCACATTTATCAAAATTGCCAATTTTAGATGAATGATAGAAGGTTAATGAATTGTTTAATATCTTTTAAAGCTTGGGCATGAAAAAAAATGCTTCTCAATTGATCTTGGTATCACTGCACAAGGTCCAGGCAGTTTTGCAACGCTCTAGCTCTCAAATGGTCCACTTGCAGTCAAGTGCTCGAAGCATCCAGCAAAAGGCGAAGGAACCTGACAGTGGCAGCCCCTGCACAGCGCTCAGGGAATCTAAATGGATAAATAGTGCCATTACAAAGCCATTTGCCTGGAGATGTGATTCCTAACAAGTTTCCTTTGCAGTTGTGGCCATAAAATATTTCAAGGTTCACAGAAGTTTTTGCTTTTCACAATTGACTTTGTTGTAGCATTTCATCTCAAAGTGCACTTCTGATCCAATGATTTACTGATAAATGAGGAGGCTTAATTAAAAAAACTTCACTGTTTTGGAAGGAAAATTGTATTTTTTCCTGTAGAAAAATATTGGTGAAACAAAACCAATAAGGTTCTAGTTAGAGAAAAAAACTATTTTCTAGCAAAGACCATAGAAAACTCTTAAAATTTCAAAAACACAGGCATTACAATTGTGAGAATAATCATGAATCTCTTTTATAGTAGCTCATAGAACCAGAAAAAAAATAGATTTTATTTGGTGTACTCAATTATTGTAGTAATATGTAAATAAAACAGTGGAAATTTAAAGTGCATCTTTTGTAGAAGCACAAAAGAAATTTTTTTTTTCTATTTTTTAAAAGCACACACATGAACCAGGAGAACAGTTCATGCCTTTGTCAGTGATTGGATTTTCACTAAAATAAGGCAAATGTCACTCTAATGCATTAGCCAATGGATTTCCAGTGAAGCTCACTGAAAGTATGTTGTTGAATGCTGTCTCTCCTGAAAAAGAAAGCTGCATCATATCTAATAAAATAAATTGTCCTTAGTACAAATTTGTAGATACTGCTCATTCACTTTTCATTGAGGTGAGGCTGCTGCAAAAAACAACTGGGTATGTATAAAAACTGCTGATGGAGCACGCCAAATTCACGCCAAATTCACGCCAAATGCATTCACAGGTGCCATTGTTGCAACAATGCTACAAGCTCTGCTAATGTTTGACTGTGCAATGACTAGGGCTGTGTGTTGTCAAGAGTCTGGCAATACAATACATATCCCAATATACATGTCATGATATGATATATCCCAGGAATGTACGATAAAGATAAGAAGTTTTGGCCAGATCTTGCTGTTGTTTTGGTGTAGAGCTGCTCAAAGAGGCTGTATATGCTGCACTGCCAACTAGTGGTTTGGGGGTTAAGAGGAATGTTATAACTAAATGTTTACATATAAATAAAAATAAATAAATAATAAAAAAATGCTTTGGCAACATTTGAAATTAGTATTGCCAAAAAATATATTTTGATGTTTCACAGAATCTACCCCCCCCCCAACACCCAATCAATCAATCAATCAAGGCTCTTGCGGGGGGGGGGGGGGGGTGCCCCTTCCCAGTGCGTAGAGCCGACCAAAAAAACAAGGGTCTTCCAAGCTTTCCGGTCTTGTGCCAGAAGCTCAGTATCCTTCATAGCAACCCCATAAGGTTTAACATCCCCTGCAATAACATCTGTCCACCGAGTACGGGGTTTGCCTCGAGGTCGTTTCCAGCCCGCAGCCCCTGGGTTAAACTCAAAGATGGCCCGCGTCGGATGGTAAGAGGTAAAACGGAGAAGATGGCCGAACCATCTGATGCGGCGTTGCGCAACAAGGCAAAAGGCTTGGGGCTGGCAAGTTTGAGCTCTTAAGGCTTTGTTAGAGACATGTTGGGGCCACTTGATGTTCTCAATGGTCCTGAGAGCCCGGCTGTCGAAGCCATCTATTCTTGCGGCTAAGCTCTTATTTAAGGGCCATGTCTCAGAACCATAAGCAGAATGGGAAGTACAGCTAGGTTGTAGATCCGGAGCTTTGTCTTGCGCGAGATGTTTTGATGACGCCACAATGGTTTTTTGAGAGACTGCAGGGCTGATGCTGCCAGTGCCCTTCTGCGGGTGATCTCTGGTTTTAGGTCACCGTTAGCCGTCACTATGGATCCCAGGTATGTAAAGCTCTTCACAGGCTCGATGACATTGTTGCCGAGCTGGAGAAGGGGTGGGTCTGGGCCGTCACCAATGTGCATGAATTTGGTTTTTGTCCAGTTCACCATGAGACCATACTTTTTTGCCTCTCTGCTGTAGATGCTCAGAGCAAGTTTTAGCTGGCTGAGGGATGTGCTGAACAGGATGGTGTCGTCAGCATACTCCAGGTCAGTCAAATGGTAATTGCCAAGAGACACTTCAGGGACTTGCTCACAGACCCGGGACATCAGCTGATCTATAATGCAACACCCAATGGCAAGTGTTAAAGACAATTTGAACAATAGTTATTCAGCATTTACTAGGTTGTTGTTAACAAAGTTTTGTGCAATCACTTACTTTTTGAAACCTTTTCTAAAAACCTCTATTTGAACTCAAGGTCAAAGGATGCAAGAATACAAAAAAAAAATCTTTAGAAACATTTTGAAATTTAAGTTTAATATTTGAGAGAGTTAAATTTGCAATTTAAATCGAGTAACTGGGTTTAATATAAAAATAAAGACATGACTGATGAAATGTCTTTTCATTTTCAGACTTGCATTTGCATCAATGTTCACAGCAGTTGTTGCAATAAACATGCAGAGTTTTCCAATCTGTATAATCCCCCTTTTGTCGAAGGTAGTGGTAATTTGTATTAGTATATTATCCGTTATTGTTACACACTTTTTATAAATTAAAATGTTCACTGAGCACTATTTAGCATAAATGCTAACTCTAATGAATTGATCCGACCTTGCGTATACACTCAAACCCAAGTGGAAGAAAAATACATCACTGAATATTTCGAATTTCAATGTGTCTGCACAATCATTCCTGTTGTAAGTCATGAGTTTAACAAACTCTGGTTAATAAAACTCACAGCAGTTTTTCATTGTCCAGTACGCTCTCTGTCACCAGGCTTTTCATCATGGTAATCACATTTCATTCGTTTAAAATTCATTCATTTTCCTTTATTTGCCCTTCCATTGGTGGTCTTTTGATGACATAATCCCATTTCCTTCCTTTAAACTTATGCTGCTTTGGCACTGGTTTAGAGCAACATATTGCTCGGGTGAATTTACCCCCCAATAAAACAGTTGATGAAAATGCTTTTTTTTGGTTCTTTAAAAATCTTTTTGAAAAAAAAGCCTTTAATATCATGAAAAGCTCTTTTCACGGGTACCCACAGTGCATCTGATCCTCTGCTTTGATTGCTTGTGCTTCTTCATTGTGGGTGCGACAGAGATCATGTACGCACACAGGCTTCTTGTACATTCAGCAGAGCACGTGTTCAAAACAAAATGAGGTGTCCTCTTGTTCTGACTCCACATCGCCTTCAGTCTAATAAATTCAAGGACCGTTTGCCTCAGGCAGAGCCAGCAGGAGACCAGCTTTGCAGATATATGAGGCTGTTAGTGGTAAATTTGGACTCAAATTGAGTTGAAGTTCAACATAAAAAATAAAAAATAAAACAGACTGAAAGGTTTTTTCCTCCTTGTCTTTCTCTGCAAATTGCATATCATGCTGAAATATATGAAGTCCTTTTCTTTTAAGATGATATGGCAAACATTACTAGGCGGTGATTATTACCTCCGTAAGTAACCTAACAAACACCAACATCAATGAAAGACAAAGCACTAATGGGTGAAGTGATGGAGATCCGAGTGTCAGAACATATTGGTATTAAGCAATATCGAAGCCAGAGCAACGGAAAATGTTGGAATCCCAAAAATTAATGCAAAGGCACAGCTTGTACAATGATAAGCCAAGTAGCTTTACAGTTCTCTGTATTTCAGGTGTAAATCATCTCCAGGTATGCTAAGAATCTGATATTTATACAATATTTCATACGATAGTTTTACATCTTAATGGTGTTCAAATAACAATTATTTTACATCACATCCATAGATATTTCCCTTGTAATTTTGTGGTTTTTTTTTGATGTGGTAATTAACATATTTAAGTGACATTATTTCCAATTTTGTGCAGAATGTATACATTTAAATAAAAAAAATAAAAAAAATGTATTTTTGTCTTACTATTGTTCAAATTGTTCACATCTCATGAATGTATTTCTTTCCAGTGACAATAACAACACACAAACCCATTTTAATTAACATGAACAAACCCGTATCACCTTCAAGAAATTAAACAAAAACGATGCTGTGAACTGTTACTTCACATAAAGTAGCATAAAGCTATCCACTGGAATACCTGAATATAAAGACATACAGTCACATGTTAAAGACAATTTTTACTTTTCTCCAGAAAAAAAAGCATGAAGTGAGAGTCAAAGTGAGGTCAATCCGTCTGCTCTCTTGCTGCTCTTTTTAAAGACAAAAACTGCATATACAAGTTTAAGCCAAGCTTCAAATTCCTGGAGATGAATTTAAATTCAAGCCCTCAGTCATATGAGGCTTGAATGTTGCACAGGTCACAAGTTTGCATCTTAGATTTTTTAACATCTGTAAATTTCACTTATTTTTGAACATTTTTGATTAAAAATTTGATACGGAATACTCATATGCTACTGAAAAAAAGACCAACTTCCAGAAGGAAATGTGGTGTTATGCTGATTTTCGTTTCATCTAAATAAAGTTTGGAATACTTTGGTGTCCTGTGAGCTGCACATCTGCCCACCTGGATCACAGTCCAGGTTCAGTCAGACATCTGCAGTGCGCAGTGGGTTGTGCAGTGCGTCCAGCTGGACAAGTAATGATCAAGATTTTGAAATCCTTGGTCTTCCATATGGTACTTTCAGCAAGCAAAGGCAAAAAGAGAAGACGGCATTAACAAAACAGAGGAAAACGCATTGTTTTCAGTCTGTGGGTGAAGAGGGACAGCAGCGGCGGCATAAAAGTGAAATGCAAATTGTGCCTGTGTGATGATAAGTGGCCGTTATAGCTTTAAATTTTGAAGCAGGACCTTCAGGCAAAACAAAAGTGCTCGGACTCCAAACGCCGCCCGCTTTCAGCTCCATTAAAGCTGCAACTCTGAGGGAAATTAATGAGACTGTTGCTTGTTATGGTTTATAGAGGAGGAGATGCTCCCACAGTCAGCTGCAGAGTCACTGTATTTTCTTTTCTTTTTTCTTTAATGTCATTAATAAAATCTCTTCAACCCTAGCGAGACCCAAACATTAAACATTGTTTACTTGGAAACAAAATCATTAATAAAGTACTGTCCTTTTGTTATTAAGTTGCTGAGGTTATGATTAAATTCAAAAGAATAAAGCTGTGAGGTAAATGTTTTTATCTTTATCATCTATGCTGAAAACAACTAGAACCAGGCACCCTTTGAGTTCAAACTTTAAAGAGTAATCAATACCATCAAATACCCATGTCAAAGTTTAGGACTTAAACTTAAACTTCAAACTGGAGATGCACTTACATCACTCACAATAAGTTAGGGATGATCTTCTATACAGTATGTGACTGCGTCTCATATTTAGTTTGAAATTAATGAAATACCTAAAATATAGTTCTGAAGCATTGTGTTCTACTCTTTCACATCTTGGGGGTGGGGTACGATCAGTTTCTGCTTCAGCTGGTCCCCGACGGGCTCTATGGGGTTCAGGTCAGGGGACATTCCATATGAGGCACTGCCATTTCCTGAAGTTAAGATAAAACAATTCTGATACCATGTGGTGGGGCATTGTCATCCATGACTAGAAAGTTGGGGGTTGTGCTGGTGGTATTAGGGGATGATGATGGGTTCTCTGTTGTCTCTGAAGTAAAAACGTGTAGTGACTGGGCCATTTATAATAACCAGATCGGTTTTGTGCTGACTGGTGACGCTTGCCCAAACTGTTGCCCCTCCTCCACCAAAACGAGTACCATGTCAAGCTGGGCATATAACTCACCTCCCCTTCTCTGGCAACACTGATGACTGCACAAAGTGCCCTTACACTCATCAGTCAACACTAGACCATTACTGCAACCAGGTCACATGGTCTTGTGTCAACTGCAAACATTCACAGCAGCGCCTTGGTGTCAGTGGAGTCACCTGCATTCATTTAGCATCCAAGTCAAAGAAACAGAGTTGGTTGCAAAAACAAGTCTGCAGCTGTGCTGCATTTGCAAACCCATGTCTGAGCGCAGAGGTCTTAAGGTACTGGTCATGGTTGCAATCTGTCACTCCCAGGGTTCCAGTCCTGAGTCTGTCACAAACTCCGCCAGTAGTTCTGTCTTGATGCAAGTCTGCCGATGACACTCTAAGACAATTTCACCTGCAACATCTCACTGCCTACTGCCTTTTGTTTTCTTTTTTTTTAGAATCTTTTGGTTTTGGCCCCAACAAATAAGGCACACTGTACACATTAAGCCCGCACAAGACACAAAATAAGGTTTGTCTATCACTCCAATACAAGTGCTTCCATATTCCAAAAATTTGTGAGGTGAAACGACAGGATGCAGAGACTTGAGGATTGAGATTTGAGACTTGTAAACATTGTTCAAGTTCCAGGATGTCACTGTGAGGTCTAAACATAAAAGCTCTTTTCACAACAATTTTATATCTGGAAAGCAGAAACACAAACTCTTTTATCATTGTGTCCCCAAAAGGTTATTAAAGTATAATTTATTGGTGGTTTTTTTTGTCTTTTATTATTGTTTTAGGAAAAGAAAATATTATTTTGATAGAAAAAGTACTAAAAAGTGCAAAAAGCCAAAAAGGGGAACCATTTACAGGAGTCAACCACTTGTGAGAATGTGTCTGTCAAAGTCCAATAATATCTTATTTTTTAAGTTAAAAAAAAAGAAAGTCTGGGTACGGGGACTTTCACTGTCAGGTAAAAATATACAGTGTAAATTTGACTCCATTATCTCTTATACTTTAACCCCAATAATTGGACCGTATTCAACACCAGCAGGCACAATATCCTCGCAGGTGCTAAATTTATCTGGACTGTAATGATTTCACATCTGCCTCCTTGTTAGCCGATAGTTTGAATCTTTCTCCAGGATGCCCACAAGACTGCTACAGCTGGCAAGATTGACAGCTTACTAATGGCTGATCTCTAAAGCTCGCAGGGCACAGAGATGTTTCCACCCGATGTTAGTACACACTGCTGCTGAGTCCTGTCACATTGTTCCCGGACCTCTGCCTGATAGGGCTATGAAGGAAGAGACAGATGTCCAAATATCCAAGAGGTCCATCAGTCAAGAGGGTTCTCCGTTCAAAGGGCCTGGGACAGGGGGTCAAGTGGAGACACAGATGAGTGGAGATGGTACCATTTTTGCCTCTTTGCTACTGTAATATATAAAAAAGAAGGAGTTGTTTTGGGAAGTTAAGGCAGTAATGGGACAGCCAGTCACATGCAAATAGACACAACAATGCTAATGCTTATAGCATACTATTGAGGCCCCCTAATGCTTTTTGATGAAAATGTATCCGTGGTCGTTCATAGAATGTCTATTAAAAACTAGAAGGAGCTGCATTTCCAGAAGAAAATGCAAGGTTGAATGCTATAGAATGTCCACACTGTGACTGGAAGGTCGTGAGTTCAAATCCAGGCCGAGTCATACCAAAGACTTTAAAAATGGGACCCAATGGCTCCCTGCTTTACACTCAGTATTAAGGGGTTGGATTGGGGGGTTAATCCACCAAATGGTTCCTGAGTGAGGCTGTGTATGCAGCTCACCGCTCCCCCCAGGGGATGGGTCAAATGCGGAGAACAAATTTCGCACACCTAGGTGAGTGACAGATAGTGGGACTTTATCTTTATCTTATCTTAAATTGCTGGGTAAAAAAGAAACTTAAAGGATAATAATTGGCACAAAAAAATAAATAAATCACTTATTAATTGCTGTTCGTGCCCAGCTGGAATTATGAAGTCTTTCATGTTTCGGATTAGCTACGAAAGAAAAGGTCTGGAGCAAGATTTGTGAGAATTGCACCATTTCAACTTTTCAAACCAAGCCTCTTCCAACTGCCATGCACTGAATGCTAAAAGAGAGTTCAAGGACCTGTTTATCACGTTCTTGAACATGCATCACATGTGTAAAATAGCTTTAAGGATTGATTCATTAGCAGCACAGATTGGGAGTTTTCAAGATTATCTGTACAAAATGCTTTCATTGTTGCATAGTAAAAAAAAAATAACTGATGGAAAAACAAACTATTCAGGTCAATTACTTTGCTGCATATAATGAACTTAGTATATATATTTATATTTTATTAACCTTTTATTTAACCAGGAAAAATCCCATTAAGATGAACAATCTCTTTTTAAGGGAGTCCTGGTCCAGGCAGTGGGACCAATTAATACAAAGCATTAACAGACAACAAAACAATGCAGACTATTTAAAACATTTACAAGTTACAGATCAAATGTCCAAGCCTTGGAGCAAAAGTTAAAGCTCTCTTATTGGTACCAGAATTTTTTAATGTCCAGTTCTAAAGGTAGATAGTTATATTTCAGTCAAAACAAAACCTCTCCTAGAGATTCCAAAAGGAGACAAGGACTTTGAAAGAGGGACATACATTCTGTGGTATGAAAGTTGTCACAGGTGATCTCACCACATGTGGCAGTGTTGCAACCAGTATGTGGGTGGCCGCTCAGCAGGCACTTACCACATTTCTAATTGCCCATCTGGCACAACAGCAAAATACAGAGCATTCTAAGGTTGCTCACCATCAGAGGGTTCAGTGAAGCATTGCAGCTTATTTGAAAATAATGTCGGGCCTCAGCGAAAAAAAATCCTTCTATTTGCTGGTGTGTCAAAAAGACTGCTGATTTCTTATCATCTGAGCATGACGGCATTCTGCATCACAATGACTTTTTAGAAACACACTTTGCAACTTGCTATCAGAGTGCATGTCACATCAATTCAAAAAGACAAAGTACTGTATTTATGGAAATCAATATAAAAAACATGCATCATGGTAAAAGACACTTAAAGTCACTTTCCTGAGTTTGGAGTATTCTTAGGAAATTCTGCCTTCAGATAAAACTAACAGACTAATAATTGTCCAAAACTGGGTTTTCATAATTTATTTTTACTCACTTGGTTTGCTCTCATTGAGTTTCAGTTTTGTACTTGCACAGTGTATTTATTGGTGGAGTGTCTTCCCTGGCACTGGGAGATTCAAACATTAAACCAAAGCATCTTAGGTTTTCATAATTGACCCTCAGAATCAAGAGTTGAATTTTGAGTTTCTTCAGAGGGCAGCTGTGACTTTAACTTAACCCAAAACCTGCAAGAATATTGGATTAAAGAAAAACTTTAAAAAAAGGTTTCATAGATGTGGTCATGCTAAAGCCATGGTTAACCCCCCTGACCGTGCGTTTGGTAAGTATATTGTAAAGTATTAGTCAAGAAAATGTAAGTTGTTGGCAATTGAATCGCGTGGTTCAAAAGGGGTCCAAGTCCAAGAGGTTTGTTTTTCCAGGAAATGATTTTAATTACATAGCTTAAGGAGAGGCTACACCAAATGATTAATACTTTACCCAGATTTAGCACCAGTTCATAGCTTAAAAATGCTATAATATGAAGCACCTCACTTTTAGAATTTCAGAGGACTAGCAAACTAAAGTCTCTGGACTTGGGCCCTTCTTGAATTAAACA
Source organism: Oryzias latipes (assembly GCF_053564925.1). Classification (NCBI taxonomy): domain Eukaryota; kingdom Metazoa; phylum Chordata; class Actinopteri; order Beloniformes; family Adrianichthyidae; genus Oryzias; species Oryzias latipes. Next base: position 22,026,677 of record NC_136248.1, read on the forward strand.
GGGGCGCTGCCATATTGGATAACTAGTGCTGCCATCTATGGGATAAAGCAAAACCCATGCAAGAGAGGCCCAAGTCCAGGAATTTTGCACTTAATGCATTTTAAATGTCAAGCATAGTCAATACATTACAACGGACTTGGGACTTATTTTTTGCACATAATCAGAGCTTTTTCCTTGAAGATTATGATGCACAAGTGATGCTGTGATATGATATACCACACTCTAGCCATTAGTAAGCTGGGAGCACTGGCTCCCACTGACTGTGAACAAATACTGCATGTATAGGGTGTGCAGGTGGCACTTAAGTACCTGTAGAATGTCCATATGATGGCCACACAAACTGTGATCCGATTTTTATTATATATCATAGTTAGCACAAAAGGAGGAAAAAATGGGCACACGAGGATTGCATAAATATCACTTAAACAACTAACAGAACCCTTGTGCAGTGTGAATTTTAGGGTGGACAAAAGGAAAAATCTGTACAACGTGCCTGTGTCTCACCCTAATTACCCTTACATGTTCACTATGACCTGTTGCCCATAGAAAAAAAATGTGCATGAACATTTTTGCTCTATGGACTTACCAAGAAGTCTGCAACCTTGATATTTCCTGCAGGTCACCTGTACCCCTGTAGCCCATTTTTTTGCCAGCAGACAGCACGTTTTCATCCATCAGAGCAATTTTAGCTAAAGCTTAAGACTTCACTTGAACCTGAAAGGTTATGCCTATTGTACAGCAGGATGGGCTTCATTGTTTTTGGTTTGTCTCAGGAGCAAGTCCAAAACTAGTGATAACAAAAATATTAAGTCAAGGTTGAACAATATCTTCAAACAAACTAATGTTCAGGCAGGAAAGGAAAAAACTACTAAAAAATAAGAGACCAGAACTACTATTTAAATGCCTCTAATCAAGCAAAGACTGAGACCCTGCAGACACTGAAAACGTTATCCCATGAGCAACAGTGGGCAAGACTCAGAGTTAGTGGATGTTTTTCACATATAACTCTCATTGACACTCATGACATTTCATTTTAAAATTGGCCCAACAGCTGCATCACACGCCGCAACACTAAAGACAGCTGTTGAGTCTGTTTTGTTGCACCACCAGAGCTGAAAGGCATCAATTTTCTGCAGGCTATAGGATCAAGCAGACAGGAAGTCTTCACGCGCAGAAGGCACAGACAATGTGCAGCGTTTTCAAAACAAAACAATCACGTTGCATCTGACATTTGACTGAACTGGTGATATCACTGCTTGGTGAGTGGACTCCACTCAAGCATGTTACTTTTTGTGCCCGGTGGGACTGGAAATTGTGGTTTAGACAGGAAAAAATGTGCTGTTTAAACCCCAGTGATGGCCAATTAGGTTATGCTCACACTATTTAATGTTCCAATTTATATTTGTTTTGCAAGGATCGCTTTTTTTGCATGGTTGTTTACAACTGCTTAAAAAAATTCCTGTCTCTTGTGCAAACAGGCCACATTTGTAGCCTGAAGAGGACTAGAGGTCAAAATACATACAATGCTGTGTTGGCAGAATCAGGCATGGATGCCACATATGCATATTTGTGTGTGTTTTCTCAACACTAAATCAGGCAACAGTTTAGCTCAGGCGGTAGAGCAGGTTTTCCAAAAACCGAATGGTTGGTGGATTGATCCCCACTCTCCCCAGCCAGCCGTTGCCCCCTGAGCAAAGCCAGCCTACAGCTCACTGTCCCCTGGGGGAAATGTGGAGACGAATTTTCCCATTGTGGGATAAATAAAGCATCAATTATTATTATTATTGTTAAAAATTGTGACCTTTGTTACATGTGTAGGACTTAAAAGACAACTCCTAAACTCTAACAGCACAGCAAGTTGTCTCACATTTATCTGACTTCAGGAAACACATGAGTGAACTAAGTCTAAATACAAAAAGAAATACTGTTCTGTTGGTTTAAAATGTAAATAATTAAATGAAGGCACAAAACATGTATAGATACAAACAGAGCAAAATCCCTTGTTGGACCAAATGCTTCACTATAACATTGAGTTTTGAGTTGAGTTTTAAAAATTGATTCTCAACATTGACTGTAAATAAGAAGTGGACCAAGTGTGTGTGATGTCACCCATAGAAAATGGCTTACTTTTGGCTCCAGCAAAATGAAATTAATACAGTCGCTGTTTTTTCACAACATGGACATCATCATGTTGGAGCTAGATGTCGTCAATGAGCAGCGATTGGTCCAAAACATGTCAAACATTTTGAATGTTTGATGTGGATGCAAGCAGGCATTACATTGTTTTATTGCGACATCTAATTTGCCAGTTTATGAATTGAATAACTTCCACTACAAAACAAAATATGTAATGAAAAAAGGAAGAAGGGCAATAATGGTTACTGATAAATATAATAACTGAGTAATAACTGTTTATTTCTTAACAGAAGCCTATAGGAATTAAATGTTCTTAAAATGAGAGCTGTCGTGTTGTGGTCCCTTTTTTGCACTAAGGTCAGAACTTGAGCTGCACTGTTCCGGCAAATGCGAGAGGGACAACTGGCTGAATACAAAGTAAAGCATGTTACAGTAATCCAACCAGGATGTAATGAAGGCATCGAACACTAGCTGCGGTTACATGGACAAAAGTAATCGGAATAAACTCAGGAGAACCTTGTCTCCCGGGAAGACGGTGTCTCCAAGCAGAGGAGACTGTGTGAGATGGTGTGTAAGCTGGCAGAGGCGGCTTTAGAATGCAGAAATGCCGCTCCCCACAGTCCTGAGAAACCGTGCAAACAATCACAAGTAATTTGTGTTACCAATCGTGTCAAGACAAAATAAAGGTAGATGTTATCCCCACATATTTATGTGCAGCCAAGATGCATGTTGCGGCATCGCCCACACAGATTTTAAGTACACCCGAGGCTAAATGTTGTTGTTGGCATGTATCAACCTACTCCTTACCCTTCTTCATGGTCCGTTGCATCAAGAATAAAGCACTGACCGCACATGTTTAAAAATTAGGAGTGAACAGGCACTTAATTATAATCGTAACATTTATAAATAACCGCTTAGAAAATCATCTCGCTCTATGCCTCAGCATTCCTTGATTACAAAGGAACTCGCTATTTCTTATTCTATGGCCGTTTCGGGTACTTTTAAATGGTTCTGCACATATCAAAATGATTTATTTCGATCAAAAGTGTGGCGTATGTAGACATTTGTTATAGCCGGATGAGGTTTTTCTGGACCCATGTATACAATTCAATTTTAATACAATTAAACTAATAATAAATTTAAATCATATTTATTTATTTAAAAAAATGTCTTTGATCTGATCATTTTTTGCCCATTTAACCGCACCTTCTGTCTCCAAATGCCTTTAAAATCCCTATCCAAATTAAAACCCAAGTTTAAGATCAATTTTTTAACATCTGGGGTCAAATCCACTTGAGGTGCCACAGTTGCCACTTGGACCAAACACTCTGTTTTCTGGTTATCAAAACTCAAAAAGTTGATGGCATTGAATCTTTGCAAACAAGGCAGAAGTGGCGTAATAGAGGAACCTTTCTTGTTGATTTGGACATATTTATCGTCAGCATAAAAATGAAAGGAAACTCAGTGCCCAGCAGAAGGAGGTACAGTATAAAGGAAGAGGTCCTAAAGCTTAGCCCTGTGGGACTCCACAGGCAAACCTATTGTAACTATTTTATCCTCTCACAGCTGAGCAAACACAAGCTGGAACTGGCGCTATAGATTCATCACATTGGACACTAGAGCTGCACATACCTTTGGTATTTAATTTTAACCCTTATAAGAATTGACTGAGAAAAAAGTAATGTACCCTAAATGGCACCTGCTTAGGGAAAATAGGAAACAGTCCAGAAGAGCTGATGTGGAAGCAAAAGACAGAAAAGGAAATCCACAAAACACTCAACACAACTTTGACAAGCTTTATATTATGTTATATGTAAATAATCAAAATATATTCATGCACAGCTACATACAAATATGCAGACCAACATACTGTAAAAAGAAAAACTTTATAAACTACAAATGCAAACCTGTTCTCCTGTAAAAATATGCAAATATTAACACATACACACATAGTCCTAAACAATAAATATTTCATACATTAGGCGTACTTCCGCACATACAAATGTATGTGTTTATGCAGAGATAACCAATAGTGTGTCTGGGTGAGTGTTTGCCTTCTAGAATATGAAATGATATCACTGGATGGTGGGGAAGCTGCCACAGACTGGGCCCATGCGGCAACATGTACAGAAGCCCACAGAAACCAACCAACTGGGGATAGGGTTAGAGGGGAGTGTGAGCCCAAGCCAGGGCACAGATCCAGAACCCAGCAGGTCTGAGGTCCAATCCAATAACCTGAAAATCCCACCGAGTCTAGATGTCTGAGTGTCTGCCGTATTCCCAGAGGTGCCTGCCTGGCAAAAGAATTGACAAATTAGGCACAACGTTATTAATCAAAAACAAAAGAATAATATAAACCTTTTAACAACATCACTCTGTCATGTTATAGAAAAAAAAAATCCAGTGTAACTGTGTACTACGATAAAACAATTGCAACCATTACTTTCAAATTTCCACAGGAACCTACCAAATAAAGCATCTCCTCCTTCAAACTGCTGTCTGTAGGGACTCTATTTGTTATTGCTCTCTGCAAACTAAGCAGCACAGACAAAAGAAAATGAACAAACAAAAAAAAAAAAAACTTTGTTTGCTTCTCCGTCCAGACAGAAAAGAGAATAAAAATATGCAATATGCTCACTCCAGAATATAAACTAAGCAGGATTGAGAGCAGTTATTGAGTTTAAATAATGAAGCAGTGATTATGATGTGGCCAAAGGCCGTCTGAAGGGCTCAGTTGCATTCTGTGGACAGGTCCTAAGCTTTCTGTCTAGAGAGTTGGCATTGTATTTTTTTCTTTTTTCACCTCAGTGTGGCTGTGATGAAATATTTTACCTCCTAATTCAGTGTGCTTCCAATTGACAGCAGCTCCTACAGTTCTTTTTGTGTTCCTCTCATGATTCAGTTTCTGCAGTACACATTTATATTTCCATTTAAACTTTCAGATGAGATTTTTCCTCTTTTGCCTTTTATGGGTTGAAGAAAGCACTCATCATTTATATATTCTCCGTAGCTAGAAAACTTGCCTCTCTCAACTTTGGATTTTTTGGAACTTGGAAAAAAATATTTCCTCGTTCACTTCATCATTTCAGCATCTCAGACCCTGCTCTGGCGTATTTTTGCCTTGTCGAAGAGGGGTCTTTCATTCTGAAATGGCTAGTTTTCCTAATGAAGTGCCAATTTAGACTGTGATGATGTTTTAATCATCCAAATTTTATGTAGAAATGCTTTTTGGGAAGTTCAGTACATTATTAAGGCTTCTGGATTTATGTTCATCGCTATTCTGGTAAATAGAAAAAGGAAAAATCGGCACGCTATTCCGGGTTTCTGTGCATGTGTTTATTTCCTCATTTAAAAAACACTGGGTACACCTGTGTCTTATTACAAATCGCAGCATGAAGGCAATCAGCCGAGCTTCATCTGAGAGAAGAATCGGAGTGCAGGCGTGGACAATGGAAGAACAAGAGCGACATTATTGAATATAAAACTAAAACGTTATTAAATTAAATAGAAAGAAAGAAAAAGAAAAGAACAACAACAATATCATTTGAGGTATTGGGTGTCTGGCTCTTTCATAAAACAAACTCCAGAGTGACAGGAGGTCAATGAGACTGCTGTAAATGTTACCAAGAAAAGCAGACAGAAAGAAAGCATCAGCATGCACGGAGGCGGCCTTTCGGTTGCCCCGGGAAGGTCAGGGAACTCTTTTCTATATGAGTTTTTCTTTCTGGGTCCACTACCTGTCACTTGTGCTTTGTCTCAAATACAATGATGAAAAGGTTCATCAGAGAATGTTACTGGGATTCTGCACCAAAACTGATTACAAATATGAGCAAAAAAAAAATTCTAAATGCATCAATTTATGAGATTTATTTGCAGTGAAGGGTGTATTAACCTTCATGAACTCGTCACATCTGGCAGTGCAGATTCAAACATCGGAGTAATGTACACGTCTTCAAAATCAAGTTATCACGATTAACTTAAAAAGCACATTTTGTGCGTCGTACAAGCAAACCCATTGTCCGCATATCCAGATCAAAGAAAAAAGGTTTTATTTTGAAATAACCAGTTTGCAATTTCTTATCAGCACTTAAACTATCTTAAAGGCCCACTATAATCATATTTCGATCAATTTTAAAAGTGGTCTTTTAATTATGTTTGTGCCATTTATAGCCTGAATACAAAAACCTGTGTTGTTTTCTAGAACAAAATTTCTGTAAAGTGGCAGGAAATCATTGGAAATTCGCCTCAGAGTTGTGTGTGGGACTGTTGGCACAGAACAACCCCCCCCCCCCTTCCACTCCCATTGAAAGGCGGGAAGGTGGAGTATCCACGTCTAGTTGTCTATATTTTTACTCTGCACTGTTTCTTCTGCTCCTGATTCATAATAATTAGAATAGAAAAATTAATACGAAAATTAATTTTGAGCTCACTGATTTTCACATATGTCCTCCATCATGAGAAAAATGCTACAAGAACATGTTAAGAAGACCATTTTTATTGGAGTGGGTCTTTAACGGGCAAAAATCTAAAGCAGATTTCTGAAGGAGATGGGTTCACACCAGAGAGCGAACGACTTGTCATAAATACTGACATCTCACAGAGACAGAGGCAAACTACAAAGTCGCTGTCTGCAACCCTTCAGCAAACACTGACTAAAATACACTTGTGCACGTAATCCCCCCTTTTGTGTCAGCAGAGGCTTTTGAGTTATGTTGAAAGCTTGTACAGTATTGAAAACAACAGTCTTTCTTCTAGGGAAAACACAGCCACCAAGCGAGGCTGGATTTGCTTTCTGGGACCTGTCTTAGGATGCTGGGACTCTTGCAAGCACCTTGCATTGTTGAACAAATCAGGATTTAAAAAAAAAAGTGCTGAATGTGAACAGAATGGGTTCTGCATCACTTAGAGATTGCTGGTAGGATAAGATGCCAAGGGATAAAAGTCAATTTTGCAGCATATAATGAAAATACTTCCCTTTTTTGTGAAGGAGACTGTGAAAACTGCATAAAATACATTTATAATATATAAAAAGTTCATTAAACTCCTATAAAAACCAAAGACACATGCTTCAACCACATCATCTTGTTAGATCTTTTTTTGTTTTTCTTCAAATGTAAACCTGCTCTAATTTCAATAACAGCCTCAGTGACATCTGAGATATCTCCTGCCACTTCTTCACACCATCTGTGTTGGTGAGGTCATGTGAGATACAAGCTAAGGCAACATCATAATCTTGAGTGGTATTTGGATGAAAGCTCAATCTCATAAACAGCTGGGATGGGCTTGAAATTATCGACCATAGTCAGAAGGACCGTGTGCGGCCAAACACGTGCCAATCTTCCTCCAGCTCTAATGTAATTAGTGTGGCTATTCTCTGCCTGCTCTGGCCTTTTGTTGTTTGATAAATGTAATTAGATACAATGTTAAGGCTTTACTTGTCTGAAAAATGTGACAAGAAAGTCATTGCCATTAAGAAAAGCTCCTGAAAAATAGGTTAATTTCAGTTCTCCTTGAGTTGGGGGCACAAGGACTTCTCCCAAAACACAAATATGCCTGGAGGGGGGGGGGGGGGGGGGGGGGGGGGGGCATAATCACAGCTATTTTATTCTGTCATTGAAGACCCTTTTTTTTACTATAACGTCCATTAAGCTACTACATATTGAGCTGAAATTAAATCAAACTATAGGAAATGTAAACAAACGTTAAAAGACTTATTTGGTGCTACTGGGTACGTTGCATTGAAGAAAGTCAAATAAAAAATGCACCAAATATACTAGGACAAAATGTAAAAATGCTGTTTCCTAGAAAAGTCAAAGAAAAAACAGGAATGAAAGGACAAAACCATTTTTCAAAACAAATTTAAAGTAAAATTGTTGTTCCATTGGGTTGTTGTAGTCACTCTGGGATTTATAGAGACTAGTTGGCTCTGCGAGAATGTTTTTGTTCAGAAAAGATATACATTTATCATTTAGTTTTAAAAAGATAACAGCAAATTGTCAACAAGATTGCCAACGCCTTTACAGTGAAAAGATGATAGTTTTACACCAACAGGTAAGTAAAAAAGGGAACAAAATAACAAAATCACAAAAAGTGGAGTCATGAGGATAAGTTTTATTTTTGTTTTTTTAATTCAAGAAAACCCAATTGTGAGATATCCAAAGCATCAGAAAGAAAAAAAAATCAAATTGAGAAATGACAACAGAAAACAACAGGAAACCAGCCAGAACAAAAGAAATCCAAAGAAGAAATAATGACTGATGGAATACAGGTGCGGCGCTTAACAAGACGGCGCAGGTGTGAAACACAGACAGCAGACAGAACTAGACTTTATAGGATGAGACACCTTCAGAAATGTTGGAAATAAGGCAAAATAAATATGCTAGCAATTATAGAAAAAAAGAAAGACAGCACACCGAAACCAAAAACGAAAAATATATTTGTGTTGAAGTTGGCCCAACCTACGACACATTTTATGAGAATAAAAACCCATATACATGGATAAAATGATGGTTGGTTCCAATATTTCAATCAAAAACAATATATTGTTAGTGTTATATAACAGTAAAATATTGTTACATTTTTTAAAGACCATTCAATAATTTCATAAACTCTTAAACAATATTTATTTTTTTCTGAATGAGTATGTCCTAAAACACATTTAAGTTGTCCCTTTCTCTTTTATTGCATTTTCATTGCTTATTTTATTCCATAAAAACAATGATGACAGTTTAGCGTTCAATTTCTAAGATAAAGATTGAAAGACAAAAAGAAGCATAAACTTATGGTCTCTACCCCACTCCCTTTTTTTTTACATTTTTAAATAAATTAAACATTTCAAATAATAAGCTCAATCGCAAAAAGTTTTTCAAAATGTAGTTTTAAAAATATTTATTGACAATGTGTCAATTTCAAAAAACTTTTTTAATTCTGCTTAATTTGTTCTGTACTATATCTAGAACATTGTTATGTTTTCTAACATGGTTACTACATGATCCCTGCGCACACACACACACTCTGAAGGAGGAGGGTTTGGGGAAGAGAATGAGGGAGGTAAGAATGTGTGCCCTGTCTAGGCTACCCCACTTTGGTGGCACACAGCCTGGATGGATGGATGGATGGATGGATGGATGGATGGATGGATGGATGGATGGATGGATGGATGGATGGATGGATGGATGGATGGATGGATGGATGGATGGATGGATGGATGGATGGATGGATGGATGGATGGATGGATAGATAGATAGATAGATAGATAGATAGATAGATAGATAGATAGATAGATAGATAGATAGATAGATAGATAGATAGATAGATAGATAGATAGATAGATAGATAGATAGATAGATAGATAGATAGATAGATAGATAGATAGATAGATAGATAGATAGATAGATAGATAGATAGATAGATAGATAGATAGTACTCCACAACTGATGTTACATCTAATTCCATGTTATTAATATCACTAGTTCCACTACTTTTTAATCTTCAAATAATTGACAAGCCATTGATACTGTACCCCTATGATGCCCAATGTTTTAAATACATTTTAAAGATGTTGAAAAAAATCCATATTAACTTTTACCAAAGCTATACCTACTCCTACTTTTTTTAGCGTAACTATTAATCTTTTTATTTTTTTAATCTATTTCATTTCCACATTTAATTTTTTTAAAATAAATTTAGCCATTTTTATATTTTCTGGAAATTCTCCTTTAGTCAATGACAAATCACAAATACACAGAAATAGATTGATGGCAACGTTGATAATGTTCTTAATTAAAGACAAATTGGTGATATTTCAGAGTAGATAAACATAGAAACTATACAGTTACCTACGTTTTTAATCTAATGTATTTATTTCCTACTAAATGGTAGAAGTGCTTATAGGATAACAACGGTCCAGTCCTTTAATACGTGTTTTACAAACTTATCTATCCCCTTTATCATTGCCTCTACTGTGCTGATCTATGAGCTGACCTTTGGGACAATAAAATACTAAAATGCATTTCAGACAAATTTATGTGCATAATTTGTTAAGAAGTGCATCAACCTATTGACGAATAGATTTTTTAAAGGATGCACTTTTATGGCTTTTGGCTTTGAGCTCACTTCAACTTTAACATCTTGAGCGAATGACAACTTTCTAAATCAAAACTCAGACATCATAATTACAGCGCAAAAGCTTAGGCTCCAAGTTTTTAAAGGTCAAAACCTCCTGTTGACAGACACGTTTGAGTTGTGTGTGTGTCAGACATATAATTTTCTACAAGTGTCACCAACATCGCCTTCCTGCTCAGCATCATGTCTGCTGAGGAGGCAGAATGGCTCTCAAATGACCCTTTTGAGATGATTAAAGATCTGGTCATCATTCCTTACATTGCTGTGCAGGTCATAACATCTGTAATTTCTCGCAATAATGTTGTTTTTCATGTGGGTGACGTACTTTACTTTAAATATGTGTCACAAGAAAAAGTCTAAAATCCTGTGTGTGCAATTCTGACTTTTCCCACCATCTGAGACATCAGGCACAGTTTCTTTTAAACCTACATGTGCAGCTATTTCCCAGTGTGTACTGAAAAATTTGACCCCAGCTCCACCTCCAACGAACCCCTATGACTTCAGCATCAGCGGGAGCAAAAGATTTATATGATCCATTCTGCTGGCAAACCTTGCTGCAGAACCAGTCTTCATCATCCAGGGGTGCATGTTCTGAGTTCATGCATGACAGATGAAACCCCAGGACCTCCACAGAAATTGCTGCGGCATTGCACCATTACCAGCACTTTAATTTAAAGTGAAAAAGAAAGTGATTTATGAGATAGTGTTACAGTTGTATTACTTTCATTATTTCCCCAAATTGCATCAATCATGACCATTTTTTTTTAATCTTCATTTGTGTGAGCCAAACCTAAAGTCAACATGTTATTCTTAAGTTAAGTCAGTTGTTTTGGTATCCTGGTGCCCAAAGTACATTAGTCCAACCTTAGCTGCTTTATCAAGCTGGCATTTTTTAACATTCATTTTTTGATTAAAAGAATGGATCATTTGAGATTTTCTAGCCTGTTGATAAAAATAAGAAAATGAATCAAGTCGTGGTACAATATGTTCATAACCACCTGCATTACATCAAAATGATTTGATAGACTTCTGGGCTAAGAAAAAAAAAGGAAAAGGGATTTGTTTTGCTTATCAATGGAGCTTAACGTTTTGTCTGGAAAATGACAAGAGCATGGGCAAGCTACAAAAAATGTGGAACAGGAGCTGCACAGTGGCATCTAGCACAAAAACAGCAGGTCATGTACTTCATGCTAAAGGGGGGACAGGCTGGTGAACATTATGGACCATTAGCATTAATCTTAGGCATCGTTTTTATTTATTTATTTATTATTAAGAATGTTATCTTGGAAAAGTTTGCCTGTTGTGTCATTAAAAGTGGAACAAAAGCTTTATTTTTCTCTCGTTCGTATGGTTTAATATGCTTTCAAATTAATGCAACTCAAAAATGTGGTCCTTAAATTATTCAGCTGAATTGCTGTTGAGTATTGACAGTTGATGAGACAATTTTGCAGCTTTAATCTTAAAAATGCATGTGACTGATGCAATGTTTTGGTATGATTCACATTCAGACAGTTCAAGCCATAAAAGAGCTACATGGAAATGCCAAGCTCCATGTTCATCTTGTTTCTATTATTATTCTAATTTTTAATAGGAACTTCTAATGAAAGTAATAATTTATTTGAAACTAAAAAACCATTTGGCCAGCAAATTAGATTTTAATGTACTAAATTAGAGGGGCTGTGGGTGACACCAGATATAACCCAAATTTTGGCTAATTGAGAAGTCGTGAAATAAAAAATTCAGCACCTGTGTGACACAAGCTTAGATATTTAGTTTTAACTGTTTTCTCTCCACAAAATTATTTATTGATGAATCTTTATGCAATCAGAATAAACATCTAAAGATTCCTTTCAATGCAAACGCAGTCCTCATTTTTTGAGAACCTCCCAGATAACTTAAGCTCCTTCCATTTAATCATAAAAAAAATGAGAAGACTGAATAGTTTGGCTAAAACCCCAATGTCTTAAAGGTCCAGTGAGAGAACAAACATTTGTTGAAAATAGTAGGCACTTATAACACGTGTGCTAATGGCTGTATCATTGATTGTTCTGTGTACTAATGGAGCACAAATGTTTTCTTATTATGGAAAAAAAAAGTCTTCTATCTTTTTACTTCTACTGTGTTTGTGAATTTGAGGTTTTCTGTAGTTATGTAACGTTCTGTATCAAGGCGTTGAGGGGTGTGTTGAATAGGAAATAGGGTGTTTCCACAATGCATGTATAGAGACTTGCTTCAGTTAAGGAGCTAAAAATTGTGACATCTAAAGCCTCGCTGCTCCGGCTGTACCACGTGACTGATTCAGGAAGTTTGTGCTTAATAACCCTAACCACTGGGTGGTGACGAGTAATGTGACGAGTAATCAACCTCATTGATGAATCAACTTATATTCCCACAATCCCACCAAATCAATCCAATGTACAGTCCAACGTTTGGCAACACTTTGAATTTTGCAGACATTTAACCGTATAGTGTGGTATAATATTCTAAAAATGTTCTGTTTGTATTATTTTATTGTGGACAATAAACTGTGGGCTGAACTTTGTGAAACTAAAATGTGAATGGATTTGCAGTTAATTCCTGTCTACTTGATTGTTTTTACACATATTTAATTTACACTTGATTATTTTGCAAGACATACAAGGAATCTGGAAAACTTCACCTGCACCCAGGGATTTAGCTAAAATTCCACCAGTCACACTAAAGATGTCCTGGATCGATGTTAGGTCAGTGAATCAGATCGTTCAAAACAAGCCAATATTGACTAAAATCGCATAGGCAACAACAAATTATAATGTGAATCGAATCGTTGTTAAATTGTTACACCCCAACAAAACCACACACTTCAAATTCATCCTAATACTGTGCCCAGTAGATGCCCTACTAACAAAGCTTTAGGAAGCTTTGCACTGAAACATACCAACTGGATTAAAAGCTTCAAAGTTTCATGAAGCTTCATTTGCTCATCACTTGTTTTTTGTTCACATTCTAAAACATACAAATAGGTACAATTAGCTAAAAGCAACATGAAAAAATAACAACAGATGAACGAATGTGTCTTGTAAATTGAATCTAGTGTTTAAGTAGAGTTATTCCACCTTGCAAGAAAGTTAACAAGTACAAAGAAATCAGCTATTTAGACCAAAATGATTCTTATTGCTACAGTCGAGCTAATGATGCTAACATTTCTGAAATATTGACTTAAAGCTTTAGAGAAATCTTGCAAGTTTACATAAAAGTCTTCTTTGAATTAAAAGAACTACTTTTCTTTGGAGATGAAAGCTAATAAATCTGTTTAGCTTTCTAATAGAAGACTGATGAAATAGTACGACGGAAAACTTTCCACAAACAAGGCCATTAAAAATTTTAATTAAATTTGAATCTTTTTAATAACGTCAGAGAGTTACATAAACCCATTAGAAACCAAAATGTTCTTTGTTCTTCTTTTTTGCTTCACACCATATTTTCTAACCTCCACCTCCCACAATTGAGGCATTTCAATACAAGATCTATTAAAATGCATGCTTTTTATTATGACCATCTGCAATGGCATACTCAGCAGTGCAGGCAAATAGAGACATGAATAAATAAAATTAAGGGGGATTTGAAATGCCAACTGTTCTTGATGTTAATGTAAAACACATTTTAAAGGTTGTTTTTTAACAAAAGAAGAGTGCATGCAGCTTCAGTGACTGCAGAGATTTTGTAAGAGTATTCATGTCAGCCTCTGTTCTCTCTCCTTGCTGGATACACAATAGGTAAGTGTAATCATTTGGGGGTTGTGGGGGAAGGGGGTGTATCTGTGTATGCTGACAACTGAGAAAGCTTTTGCTATTCAAATATTCTCTTCAATACTCTAGAATATCTGAATGGTTTTAAGCTCCATGCTGTAATGCATTTCCACGAGAAACTTCTGTCATAAGCTATATATCTTAGTATGACTGCGGCCCATTGAGCAACATCTCTGCATCACAGCTTGATCCATGGTCATTTCTCGCATTTGTCAATTTACCCCTCCCATTCTCTGCACACATGCGTCTCTAAAGGTTCTGGCTCATATTGACTTCACCAAGGCCGGTACCTAATGCATTATTCTTCAAATCGCAGGAGTGTTCAGGTAAGCAGCAATCGGTTTTGACATAGAAAAAAGCTTTAAAATAGCAAATCTTTTGAGCATTTCTTGATAAATAATGGGAGATTTATCAATTCTATCGTGCCTGTGAGAAATACCACAAAACATGAAAAAAATTCATGAAAGAAAAACATAGCCCAGAAGTTACTGTTTAATGTTTTACTTCAAAAATGCATTTTGCTGAATTATTTTCGGTCATACCCTTTAGATAATCCCAAATGACCTTTGCTACACAGACAAGAATGTCTTTCTGTGTAATCTAAGATATCCACATTCAAATGATTTGTCATGTTGGGGCTGATAAAGTGTACCTTTCTTTGAGGATACCAGAAGATCAGCAGCAATGTGCCGATACAAATCAGAAAATGATTTTCCATTCGTAATCATCTTTGTGTATGTGCAGCTGCCCTGGGAAATGTAGGGAGGGAAATTGTGATTACATGCCATATCTGGCTTTTACAACAGTTTTTAATTGAGGGAAAACTGGCATTTAATTAACAACTGACCTAAAGGAAATGAGTTTTATTGATTTGTTTGTTAAGGGACAACATTCCTCTGTACGACTGCCGCTCAGCTCTTCGGCCTTTTAAGGTGAAACGACGGAGATTGAGTTGTTTGCCAGCAAACATTTGGGCAAACACTTTGTGGGAAACACCCACGGCAAACACGTATCTGTAGAAATAAGGCATGGTCAAAAAATGCTTAAATTTTAACACATCTACCATATGACAGCTTTTTGACAAAAGCAAAGCTGTTTATTTTAAAAATGACCTCAAATTCTTGTAAATATTTTAGATAGGACATGTGTTTTAACATTTTTCAATCTTTCAGTAGCAATATGAGATACTGCAATTTGCTATTTTCAAATGTTTTTGAGTTCCAAAAGTACAAAAATTAAATTGTATGCTAACAGACAGGAATAGTAATGTATTTATTTCTTTAAAACGCAAAAGTTATGCTTTAGACAGAAAAATGTTGTGTATTTGTTGGACTGTTCAGGGTCAGATCAATTCAAACACGTAAGGGGAACACACTTTTTTATATTAGAATGAAGACCGGTCAACGGAATAGAATCAAAACATTCCCAAAGAATTAGAATGTTGCTTTATTTTGAAATGTTTATTGCATCTTCTGTCTAACATTGTGAAACAACCTTTGCTGTGACTTTATGATTTACAGATAAAAGGAGTTGATTGAACTGGACTTTTTACCAAGTGGTTAGAATATGAAAAACATAAATTGGTTGTGTTTTACTTTCCTCACTTTGAATTGATGTAAAATGGACTATAGAGGTTGTGAGTTTAATTACACACAAGAAAATGCTATATTTAAGTCATGCAATTGGACAACACAGCCAAAGAGTGGTAAATAGGGGGAAAATACAATGTATTATTACAATAATACATTCGCTTCTATCAGACAGAAACAGAAAAAGATATTGTAATTCTCAAAAAATATAGTCTTAAAGTACAGTAAAGAGCTAATCTCAATGTGATAGAGATTGAAATGGAAGCATTTTAAAAGTTTTTCCATTTGCAGAGTATTAAAATGACTAAACAATAGATATCATTACATCAAGTGATCATTGTTAATAGGAAAAAGCAAAAAGCCAATGATATGTAATGATAAAAAAAATGGAAAATCCTCCAACTCTTTGCCCCATCTGATTTAAGTACAGAATCTGTGTACTCAACATTTACACAACTTTCCAGATCATTTTCGCATCTATTCTAATCAAGATTGGTTATACCAGCTGCCAAAATCTCCACTTTTGAAGACTCTACAAAATTGTTAAAACACAGTTAGTTGTCCTATTACCAGGACTAACACTACAGTGCCTGTGCTCGGCAATCCAAAAGTACCTGATGACCTTGGCGGTGAAGGATTGCCTGATAAGTTGTCTTCAGGTCAGTTATGTCTTACTTTTCTATTATATTAGATTTGAAAATTGGCTTTCATTCAAAATGAAGGCTGAGCTCGGCCAGTTGTAAAAGGAAAAAGGTTACATTGCCCTCTTAGCATAACACTTGGAATCATTTTATTGACCTTTTACAAAGTAACATCAAAAAGTTTCTTTCTTTTTTTTAAAGGCTTGACTTTCGTCTAGCTAAAACTCAAAAAATTAAGTAGTTTTCAAGTTACATGGAATTACATTAATTTATTACATGCATAATTATTATCATAAACACAAAAAATAGATTTTAAAAGTATGTTTGAATTTGTCTACATCAATGTAAAGTTGAAATAAAACAGAATTTGGTTACAGAAGCTTGATTGTGAGGATGGGGAGAAGCAAAGTTGTGACTGCTGCACAGCTACTTGTTAGCAGGTTACGAGAAGGCTGGCAAGAATGGTTTATTAGAGAGCTCCTCACTAGCAGAGCTGTGTAGGCGGAGGAGCATGTCTGGATTATAAAACAGAACCAAGGTTATAATTCATAGCACTGGGTTCACACACGGCATGTGACACAAAAAGGGCTAACACACACGTGAACTAAGGAAATAAGACGAGAAAACATTCATTTCCGCGCACACGTTCTTTGTTGCAGATAGGAAGCCTTTTCCTGGAAAATGAACAGCTGCATTTTCACCACCAGCAGCCAGGTCTGAATCATTAAAGCCAATATTAACTATATGTTTTTGGGGCACAATCCTCTGTCTTTAATGTCTTTTAGCTCTCAGTCTCTGCTGTGCTCTAACAGCTGTCCAAGGTTTTGGAATATTCTATTTTTTTCTGTTTTTTTATGTCTTTTCAATTACGTATTTGCATTTTGGCTTTTCTTTTGCTATTTTAAGGGGAAAAAACAAAACCAAAATGGAACATCTATATATTTTGAAATAAATATACATTGTTCTTACTAGTTTATTGTGCTTGGTGAAATTAGACTCATAGAGATTTAGTCATTTGGGCTCTGCAGTGATTTCAAATCAGCTTCTTGGCTCTTTTTGTAATGTCATGTGAATGACTAAGGAACTTATTTTCCTACTTTAACATGAAACTAATGAAAAATGAACACCTGTTCAAAATGTATCAATATGCAATAGCATTTGCAAATCCAGGTTAAACTATCTGCAGTTTGAGATGTTTTATGTGGTAGAAAATAAAGTTTCTGTTGTTGAAAATCCCTTAGTAGTTATTCACTTCATCTTTAAATGGATACATTCTGACTAGTGTAGGTATGACAATAAGTTGTCACTGCTTACTGCTGCAAAATATTTCACAGTAGGACTTTCTTGCAGATTTACCCCAAAGTCAGACTTTTAAATGCTCAGACAAATGCAAAAAATTAGGCTTAACCAAGACTTTTCAAACAGAACATTTTCGAAAATGAAAAAAAAAGGGCTGGAGGAACAAATTCTATATTGGAAATACAGGAAAATCAGTCTACATTTTCATATTACCAAAACAAAAAAGATTTGTGGTTCACAATTCGATCAAAATGTTATGTGCAGATGAGCACAGGCACATTTTGCAAAAGCCAAAACAGCATTTCAGCAGCAACAAATCATACACACTGTCAAGCATGACAGCCAAGATTGATGTACTTATAGGTTGTTATGTATCCACTGGGTGTCTTCACCTTGCAATCATTGAGTCAATTATGACCTCCTTTGTAGTCCAGAAGATTTACAGGGAGACCATCTGTCCACCAGCTACTATTTTAGTCCAGAACTGGGTCATCTATGACTCAGATAATAATCAGAGTCATGGACAAATAAAAATAATACATTGCTAAAAGTTGAAAAGTTGACTTTATGAACAAGATGACTGAATTATTTAGGCCAAATACTGAGCTAATGATAAGACCCTGAAGAAATCAAAACAAAAATTCACACACATAAAACGTTTTTAATAAAAAAAAATTAAAGTTTACCATGGAACTATCTCCTTAATGCTGTTTATTTCTGTTAAATTGGTAAATCATTTGTTTCTCTTAGCAATGCAAAGCTTTTTGATAAAATGCTATAGCTGATCAAGGAGAATAAATAAGATGGAGCAAAAATTACTTTAGTCTTTTCTTCTGACACCATGGCTTCTACCAGAAAGGAGGCAGATGCTTTGTCACAATGTCCTCTGTTCTTGTCACCCAATTTATGATCATACAGCTTTTAGGTAGAGTCAGGCCTAAACAGAAGTGGTAGACAATTGAAAATTAATCAGAGAATCTTTTTAGCAGATGAGATTTGAGGAGGACAAGATCCTTTATTTTGGAGTGTTGTGTGGGTATTTCCATTTCAAGGTTTCGAAAAAAACGTATTCCAATACTTGTGCATAAAAGGATAATAAAGCTTTCAAAAAGAAAAACTGTGTCCTTGATTAGAGGTAGCATTATGCATACACAGCACAATCGGGAAGAGAGGAAATAGAAGAATAAAGCACAGCGAAACAAAACACTATTGTTTTTGTTCTTTTTTTTTTTTTTGTCTTGTGTTTTGCACAATACCTTGTGTCATTAGACTCTGCAAGTGGGAACAATGGATTGGCATGGGAGAGCATACCCAAATTTGCAAATTAGGTCCATTAAACAAGGGAAGATTGAATGAAAAAACAGCTTGAATCCTCATTTTTGTGCAAAAAATTAGAACAAATTCCACTTTTTTTGTGCAATGATTTTGTAGCACTTAATGTGACAGAAATGTACACACTCTGATACAAAAGACACTGCCAGTCAAATGTCAGTTATTTAAAAAAAAAGTCAAAAAACAAATACATTTGTCAGCATCTATTTGCTAGATAGGTTTAACGTATTGAGGAGACATTTTTGGCAAACAAACAGTACCTAAAAGAAGAAGAAAAAAAACTGCCAGTGTCAACAGCAGCCAATCATAAGACAGAGAAAGACAGCCAGTGTTGATGCAATATCAGGATAAAAGAATAACAGATGGATGACAGCCTTCAGCTGTCAAATCTCAGTTTTCCCACAAATTTTGGGTTTGAAGCCAAAGCAAAGGAACAAAAAAAATAAAAGATGGATGTAGTTCAAGGACGCCTGACAGATGGGCAGTATGCAGGGTTAGCCCTTGGCTTTCATAATTAAGTTGTGTAATTGCACAGATAATGATTCTGTCTGCCTTCAAGTCAAACACACAGTGTGACACACAGCAAAGACTTTGTCATCTTTTCTTTCCGCCATACTGCAAACGTCACTCTGAAAGAGAGGAGAGAAAAACCTTTTCATGTTTTTGCATTGCCCTCTAGCAATGAACCAAGATGGTACCAAAGAGCCAACATGCTTCATTGTCAGGAACTATCTTGTGCTCTGAAAGTTTCTAACTAAAAATGCCTGTAAGCTGGAAGCAGCACAGGGTTTGTGACCTGTTGAAAAAGAAAAAAAAATGTTGGAAGGAGTATCAAAGGTATGCGAAAAGCAAAAAAAGAAAGAAAGGAAATTATGCATTTACTACAGACTCTGGATAGCTTTAAGTCTTATCCAAATCTGGGAGAGGTCAGGGCAGAGGACGCACATGCAGTGAATATTTGTTTGAACTTACAGTTTCCTAAACAGGCTAAACACCAAAAAGTAATTGGTTCAAATCCCGGGTGGGACTTTCTGTGTTGATTTCACATGTTTTCTTTGTTTATATGTGGTAGGGGTGTAATAATTAATTTGAATGACAATTTGTGATAATTTGTCATTGTCTTCATAGTAAATTCATAGTAAAAATTGGTTCATTCTAATCAATCCAATTCATGGACATAAAGTAGATCCAGGATATCATTAGCCAAAAAATCAATCAGTGTGACTCAGAGATAAATACTTGGCTACTGAACAATATAGGTGAAGTTTTTTAGATTCCTTGTATTTCATGCAAGACAACCGAGTGTAAATGAAATATGTGTACAAACAAGTAAACAAGAATTGATATCAAATCCATTCACATTTTAATTTCATAAAATTCTGCCAGATGTTTTTTTTCTACATCAAAATAATTCCAACAGAACATTATTAGAACATTCCACCACAATGTATGGTCACATGTCTTTGCAAAATTCAGTGTTTCCACACATTCGAGTGGAATGATGGACCGATCATTTTTTGCTGCCGTCACACGTGTGTTGTCTGCTATGATAGGACTTGCTTTTACATTAAAGTAAAATAAACCCTCCATGCCTCAATCCAAATGTTGTTTTCCAATATTATTTAATTTTGAAATAATTTTATAATAGTATAAGTGAATTCAATAAACAACTTGCCAGAGACAGATCGATCTGGTTGGATCATATGAATATAAATCAATTAGTGGATTAAGTTGATTAATGGTTATATGTGTGGGTTTTCTCTGGGCCCTTCCTCCAACAGTCCAAAAACACACTTCATGGGTTAATTGTTTATTCTAAATTGTCCCTTAGGTGACAGACTGGCGAACTGTCCAGGGTGTACCCCACCTTTACCCGTCAGTGGCTAGGTTAGCTCCAGCAGCCCTATACCCCTGAAATGGATTCAGTGGGTTCAGAAAATGGATGGATGGATGGATGGATGGATGGATGGATGGATGGATGGATGGATGGATGGATGGATGGATGGATGGATGGATGGATGGATGGATGGATGGATGGATGGATGGATGGATGGATAAGCAGGCTACAAAAGTCAGTAGATATAAATTACTACAAATTGCATCCAAACCTATGTTTGTGGTGCATAGAACAAACTCCAGAGGCTACACAATAAGTATTTATTCATCTGTTGATGCTGCTGTCAAGATAGCATTGAGCTTCTACAGAAACAGTGCTAAGGACTGTTCATGGAGATTGGCAACTGGTGGTGGCTTACATTTATACCACTGACTCTGCTATGCCAACTGCAATCCTAACTGTATAAAACTCTTCTGTTTGTGATAAAAAGAAAAATCTCATTGTACGCAAAATGATATATCTTTTACTACTCTGCAGTAGTAAAGCTCAGAGCAGGACATCTTATATTGTACAAAGCAGAGTACTTTTTTCATTTACTTCAGTTAGTAAGATTTTTATTAGTCTCTAAGGGAAAATTAATTATACCTGCTTTACAGTAGTCCACAGCATATGCAGTAATCCAGTCCTGCAGCAAAACAGGTTAACTTTTAAATTGGAGTGAGCAAACAAACTGAATTTTTGTTTTTACTTTCTCCTCTATATTTATAATTTGTTGTTGTAATCCACTTTGTGTCTCTCCAGCAGGTTTAATTATTTCTTCGATTAAAAGCTGTTATATATTTTAATGCACACAACAAAATTGCTGATACAATTTGATAATAACAAAATGACATGCAAAGGAGTGGTGTGGCACAGTCCAAATGTTTTATAGGGGGGCTAAAAAACATTTTACAGGTTTTTTACTCAAAAAGATGAGAGATACTATAGTGTTCATCGCAGATACACTTCATCTATGAGAGACTGAGTGTCAAAAATATAATCCAGTAAATGATATTGCATGATTTTTAAAACATGTTTTTGGATAATGATGTATTGTGGTGCTTTAGTGTAAACTCCAGTTTAAGAAGACCAGATCCAGCTAGATTGTATGCAAACCTGGTCAAGACCATTGACTCTATATGGGAACTGGACTAGGTAACCCCTCTCCCCTCGCGTTCCAAATAGGAATTACCATACACGCTTGTTTCAGGAAACGAAAATCGCATACACTTGCATAGACAAATAAACAGTTATTACTCAGTCACCGTATTAATCAAAATAACCATTATTTCTCTGCTGTACCTTCTTTAACATATTCTTGGTAATCCTATTTGTTTTGTGTGTGTGTGTGTATTGCAAGTTTTTTGAGATATGAAGTATGTGGTGCATGCTGACCCCCATGTCAAATGTTTGAACTGATTGATTGACAGATTTTGGTAGCCTGTTTTACAGTAGTAGTAGGGGTCTGGACTTCCAACAAACTCACTCCTGATTGGTGAGAGTGGTTGCTATAGAATCGACAACCCCGACTGATTCAGACCAATTAGTGCTTACTGACGTTTTCTGGCTTCAACATGGCAGCAACTGTATCGCGTTAAAATGGCAACTAAATGGATTTTATTTGGTTGGAGCCAGAAGTAAGTCTGTTTTTATGGGTGACGTCACACTCACTCAGTCTAGTTCTCATCCACACTCAATGGCTAAGACCTACATGAAACGTTTAACCTCTGTCATTACCAACCAGGGTTACAATACAAAGTATGGAGATAAACTTTGGTTTTGAACAACATTCTCTGCTCTATTACCACAAATGTATTCTTCAAAATGTATACAATATGACTTTTATTTTTATTTTATATTCTATCCCCATCAGTTGAATTGTCTCTATGATGTACATTGCAGATCTCTGTCTTTTTAAGTGAGACAACCTGCCGAACCACTGACTGACAAACACTTTCCAAAAGCGCTGTGGTGGTTATTGACAAAGTTGATGGTCCAAATGTTTATTTCCTCCTTAAATGATGAAGCATCAGTTTTCAAGAAGTTGAAACTTTCCACCTTGGTAAACTACATTCCGGCTGCAGTAGAAAACAGGTGGAAAAGAATGTCTCTTGCAGCCAGTACAGTTCTTTTGCTGCAAAGCAAAAATATTATTACTTACTTCCATAGCTCCAAATTCATCCCTTTAAGCAAATATGCTCATGCTTCTCGTCCAGTTTTGAAGGGTGGTGCATGCTTTAAAATTAAACGAATTAAGCTTGACAAGAAATGCAGATATAAAATAAACATAAAAGTAAAAAAACACCAGGGATTTTTGTTCAATTTTAGTACTAACTGCTGGCTTGCATTTTTGTAGAAATAGATTTTTCCAAGGTCTTACAAATATTTTGAGCTATTTCATGAGATGTAAAGAAAGCCAGAAAAATGTCGAAAGTCTATAACTTTATCTCAGTCGAGCACTCTTTTCTTTTATGTGGCTGCTAACTCTGAAAAAAACTTTCTAGAATTACAGCAGGAATTTGTTGGGAATAGTTTTCAAATCAAACTTTGACAACTTTTTATCACATATCCTAAAATTTTTGTTTTTTGAAAGGATTTTAAAAGGGATAGGCTCTTTGTCTTCCCTATAAAACTTACTCTAGGAACAAATTCAGTTTATCAAAACTATTAATTAAACTTAAATGCATTTGCTTTAAATCAGTCAGTTGTCTTTTACATCATATTAGCAGCTCAATAGTTTAACTGCATAGAAAAGTACTGTAAAAGAATCTATCTATCTATCTATCTATCTATCTATCTATCTATCTATCTATCTATCTATCTATCTATCTATCTATCTATCTATCTATCTATCTATCTATCTATCTATCTATCTATCTATCTATCTATCTATCTATCTATCTATCTATCTATCTATCTATCTATTCATCTATCTATCTATCTATCTATCTATCTATCTATCTATCCATCCATCTAGACAGACTTTTTTTCATGTTTTGCTAATTTATTTTTTTCTGAACTCACAGTGGATACTGGGATCCAGCAGATGAGTGCTGGCAACAGGTTAAACTAATGATTTATTGCCTGAGGCTTACTGACAGGACTTCTGTATGAGGGCGGGCATGAACTCCTGGCTGCTGGTGTTTCCAGCTGAGTGATTTCTTCTGAAGCAAGGCCTTCTGTGGTTGTTGCATTATGCCTGCTGACAGGTGGACACTGCCTTATGAATTCCCATTTAAGGACCCCATTCACCATAACATTCACACATGAAACATTAAAGGGTTCTAATGAAGCCGCCATACATCTATGGGTAAATATAAAAAAAGATTTCCATCCCCACCAAGGGAGGAAATGGTTTCAATTTCCTGGAAGACGCCTTCAGAAGACATGGCCTCAGCCAAGCCACGAGCATTTCTGAAAGGTAAACCATTTCCTTTGGAGTAGCTCCTTGCAGGTGCTGCTCAATCTGGACCTCCGGGGTGAAAAACAAACTTTTACCTTGAGCAATCACTCAACTGAACTCTAGCAATCTCACCTCCATCCACCACCTCATCATAGTTCCAAAGTGGAAATATAAACAGCTTATGCCACACTATCAATGCTTGTGGGTGACAACAAAAAATAAAATAAAAAATGTGTTATATATGTGTGCAATTTTACTGAGGACCATGAATTTCTACCCTTATTTTGTAAAGTAAGTTTATGTGTGAAACTGTGCAAACATATTTAGTGTATATTAAAAAACGGGGAGAAAAAAGCACTACTTACAACTTTCTAAATGTATTACATTTTTGGATTCCTTTCTGTGGCTTTAGAATTCAAATTGATCACTTGTGCATATGAACAGCTCCCTCTCCAACTGGCGTAGTTGCATATCATGACAGATGTCAGAAAATGCTGAAGGCGCCAGCAAACTAACTTAAGCAGCAAGTCATCCAAATCAACGAGAAAATTGGTTGATATAAATCACAAACCGAGCAGCAGCATGTCATTTAAGGATGAAAACACAATGCTGAATCAGTGCTGTTTTAGTGTTGGTTAGCAAATAGATTTTTGATGGTAAGATTACATATTATTGCAAGAAACAGTCAAATTAGTTACTGTAAAACTTTATTTAATCAATAAAATGTTCTTGTTTTCTCATATCTGACTAGAAAAAAGAGAAACACAAACAGCTATTAGCACATGTTACAGTGACGTGCGGTCAGGTGAGGCAAGTGAGGCAGAGCCTCACCTGTCATAATCATGATAAAATAGAAAATGGTAAATTAAGTAAATATTATTTTCCACTGATCTGTGTTAAATATAGATTTTCAGTCAACTCAACATGTTTTCCACAGTTTCTGAGGTTAAAATCGCCGAATTTGAGTGTTGCGCGATCACAGATGGAGTGGAAACTCCGGGTGAGGCTCTGAAGCGCTGTGCCTCATGTCTGACGGCAGGGCTCAATGTTGACAGAGACATGCGGTGGAAGCCCTGCTACAGGCCCGCAGAAAAGGCTTTGGGTGAGCAAAGCCTCACCAGCAGGGGGCAGACGTGAGCTGACAGCTGCTTTGTAGCTACACTGGTACCGTACCTTGTCTCCCCTTCCTATCTACTCCGACACCTCTGGCCAGGGCGGCTTCAAGGAGGAGCACTTCGTCCCCGTTGCGCCGGTGGAATGAACAAATCGTTTCTGTGCAGAGCAATCGGACTTAATACTGTACGTGTTGTGTATGAGGGGCGGATGCGTTGTTACGTGTGGGAGCCATCAGACTGCCATCGGCCCCGCAGCTCTATAAGAGCAGCAGGAGGAGTTGTCTCCAGCTCACACGGAGGCTGTGAGCTTTTCAAAGCAAAATTCCGCTCAGTCCTTAGAAACCGTAAAAACGACCACGTCGATTTGTGTTTCCAGTCGTGTCCCGACAAAATAAAGGCTGATGTTATTCCGACATATTTACGTGCAGCCAGCCGAGTCACTATGTCTCAGAGGTAAATTCACTCTGGAGCATGCGCTGTTCTCTCCGTCACGGAGCTGACCGGCTTTTCCAAACCCGTTGGTGATGGTGGATTTTTTTTTACGCTGCTTTTAACGATTGCTTTTAACTTGAAAGCTGCATCATACTGTAGTGGCGATCACGTGCACGTTGGGTCTACTGGCACCAAAGGATTCTGGGATGCGGCCGGGCATGCGTGTTTCGTTTTGTTGAACCATGACTGAAGTTTCTAAGACCTGAAGTCAACTCCATGCTGTTTGGCGGCTAAGAGGCGTGTTGAAAAATAAATGACTTGTGCTTGGTGTTAGATAGAGAATTCAAACCACTCACTGAGTTTGAAAGTACGTACATGGCGGCCGCCAATTAAATCCATAAATTAACCGCGTCACTGAATAAGCCGCAGGGCCGTAAGCGCAGGAAAAAAGTAGCGGCTTATAGTCCGGAAATTACGCTATTTTATTTATATGATCATTTTCCCAGACAACATTTGATAACTGATTAAAGCATCAGAATTTAAAGTTGGAAAAATACCAGAAATAGTTACTGAGGCTCAAATGTGTGCTGAACACATCTGTATACTTTAATTTATTTACAGTACGAATAATTTATACACAAGAGTATTCTATCCATGTCTATAAAAGAAATATTCTCTGCTGGACAAATATGTTCTTGTGTGTATTTTATAAGCTGTTAGCTGCTGTTGGATGAATGGTGAAATATTTAGTTGTTTCATTGTAAATCTGACTCCAGAGGAGTCAGTGCCTCACCAGCCATTAACCTCACTGCACGTCACTGACATGTTATAATCATACCCCCCTATTTACCAAAACATTACAAATGTTTGTTTTCTTACCTTAATTGATTATTACACAAAGTATGGTAAGTAAAAAAAAAACTGTAAATATTAGAGAGATTATTACCTTGTGTATGATTTGATTTACCTTTTGATTTACCATTCGAAATGCCAGTGCAACAAGTAGGCTTTAACCATCTTTAATTATTTTAAAGGACAGGTCTCTTTGTTGTCATATTCATCAATACTGGCGATCTTGAAGCCTAATCCATTAAAAAATGTGAGTAAACTTTTATTTCCATTTTTAATTAATCATCTGGTCATATGATTATTAATTAACTACTTATAATCAAATCCCTAAAATGTTTATTTTCCAAATACATGTCGTGTTTTAAAACTCTTTTCAAACCTTTATCGATAGGTGAGGTAAACTTGATTGACTGATTTGGTTTGTTTTAAGCTATTTCTACAATAAACGTTCATTAGTTGTTTGTTTTGCAAAGTAAAAGCAAGTACTTGGTTTTCATGTTTATCAGTGTCAGATTCGATGCCTCATAAAATTATCTTGTGATAAACAGACATTAAAAAATGGGATTTTATGCAAAGACTGTATGAGAACGGGTGTTTTTTGAGTCATGCACAAAACAAATTGAAGCCAATTAATGGTTCTACCTTAACAGAATACTAAAGCAATGATCTAAGCGTGTTCCCTTGGTTTTGCTAAATTACCTTTGAAAGAAACACTGATGTACTGAACTTTGACCGAAAGGTGCATTATATGATTTTTTATAATTAAAAGCCAAGGCCTGTAACTCCCATCCTTATTCGCAACAGTTGACTGATACCGCTAAAACAAACGCTACTGTGACAACCTCAACTTCCAACCTTGTCAGTAACATGTAAAAAGAGCACAGTGATAGCATGTTCTTAGTAACGTCCGACCAAACATTTTGATAGAGCACCGTGTACCTCTCAAAATCGCGTCAACATCAGTAAGAACAACCAGAATTAATCCATGTACAAGGCACTCCAGATTACAAGGTAATTTGTTTGTCTTTTTGTTGAGTTCTGAATAAATATGTGTATTAAATACATTTTGCTTTGTAAGACAAAGATTTAGGGGCTTGGAAAATGTCAAGAAATCAAAAAATTATAATTTCTTTACTAATGAGTTAAAATAAATAACAGTTAATCTGCCTGTATTAAAACAAAAAAAAAATTCCATTACATTTTATTAAAAAGACTCAGTTGTGATGATATATGTCTGATCTCCAGTTAAGACAAGATATTAGCACACACACTAGGGACCTTGAAAGTCGGATTAATCTCTTGTGTATATATATATATATATATATATATATACATTTTTTTTATCCAAGGAATCACTTCAAGAGCTGCCATGTTAGGGTTACCATGGTGGTATGGGAGCAACATTTCTGTAGTTAATGGAATCTCAAAGATTTATGAAAGATTTACCATTTTCTTGTCATTTTTCATGGAAAATAAAACTGCACCTAAGCTGGTCATTTGATTTAGATTGAGCCCAACCTTTTTGGATTTCAGTTCAGTTGTTTTGCTCCACATTTAAGCACGATTACTGTGTTCAGGCCAAACAAAACCGAAGCTCTTTTATACAACAAAAAGCGCGTTACTCTAACAATTCAACACTCAAACAAAAGCAGAGAAACGTTGCACATGCAGGTCAGAACGGCAAAGAGAGCACAGACCTTTTATTTATAATTCACACACAGAAAAAAGAGACTTCAAAAGCAAACGGGCGCACAGATAAGTAAGCTCAAAGATTCAACAATCCACCTGCATCCAGTAAAATAAAAAGACTTTCTGTGGAAATAGTTATCATTGCTGGAGGATGATTGTTGCTGATGGTTTGACAGATGAAAAGAAGAATGACCCTGAAAGGATCAGAGGTGTTCAAAAACAAAAATGAGAAAAAATAAAAAAAATAATGCCTTTATTTCTTTTTATTATCTCAAAAAGCAGCTAATCAGATTTGAGTGCCAATTTTAATAAGCAGGAAATGCAAAGGACTTTTTTTTCTTTTCCCTCTTCAAAGAAAACTTACGAATGAGTATCCAAACTCACTTCAGAGGGAATGCTATCAGGCCATCTGCAAGAAGCAAACAAGTGCAAGGGACTGCAAAGTCTCGGACAGCCAAGACACTGGCACAGACTGCAGGCAGGTAGGAAAGAAGTGCAGAAAAAACAACCAAAACATTCCTGTTTTAAATACATGAAACAAAACATCATTAAAATAGGAATTGAGGAATATCGTGCAACAGGTTTACATTCATCTAGTGTCGCACAGCACTCTGGATCTTAAGGTTTGCCGCATTTCCCTGAAATGCTCTGATGTCATCACTTACCACCCCTTAAGAATAATACCTAACAGCGGAGATTAGAAGAGGTTAAAAACAATCCAATTAATCAAGACTTTAGAGGAAAAGAGTTTCAATTTAACTTCCCTCAGGAGGATACTTCTTGTATCTCATTGAAGCATGTCAGAGTTCAGGGGTTTAAGGGATTGAGGAGCAGGCTTACTGCCTCTGCACAGAGACAGTTATTGAGTGCACTTGTCCTTGGGGTCGGACAGGGGCTTACGTGCTACAGATGAAAGTGACAATTTTTGTTATCCCGGATGGTGTCCTATAGTGGAAAAAAACAGACTAACCATGCACACAAGAGCATACAGCAATCCATTTAACCAGTTTTGCATATTTAACTGCCATCGTTATAGTCAACCATAAAAGCTCAGCTGGTATTTTAACTTGATTAGTTTGTAAATGAAACAAACCAGCAAAATATCTTGCCATCACTGTGTTTTTCTTTTGTGCTGGAGAAATGTTTGAGATACTAAAACATTCCTATTTCTCAGTGAAGGTTTAGCTAGGTAAGAAAGTTACTATTAAAGATAAAATATAAAATAATAATAAACAAGGGCCTCTGTTCTTGTAGTTTATTTTTAAAATGTCAACAATATTTTGTAGTAAACATGTTATTAATTTTATATAAATATATATAGACATGTACATATTTATATATACATTTATATACATATATACATATACATGTACATATATACATAAATATACATATATACATATACATGTACGTACATACATATAGGGAAAAAACTAAAACACCCCTCTCACCTTCTGCGAATGCTTTCTAACCCTTGGAGGCCTGGGAGCTTTAGAGTCCTGCGCAGTGTATTTGGTCTAGAGCAGTGATGTTTTGAGGCTGTCGCTAAGCAACATGGACTTTCAACTCCCCTAAAAGATTTTCTATGGGGTTGAGATCTGGAGACTGGCTAGGCCACTCCAGGACCTTGAAATGCTTCTTACGAAGCCACTCATTTGTTACCCGGGGAGTGTGTTTTGTTGTCTTGCTGAAAGACCCGGCCACGTTTCATCTTCAGTGTCCTTAGCTGATGGAAGGAGGTTTTCACTCAAAATGAAAAATTAAAAAAAATTTAAAAAATCTGACGAGACACAGCCCCATTCATTATTTCCTTTACATGGATCAGTTGTCCTGCTCTTTTTTCTGAAAAACAGCCTCAAAGCATGATGTTTCCACCCCCATGCTTTCCAGTAGGCATGGTGTTCTTTGGATGAAGCCAAGCATTCTTTTTCCTCCAGACACAACAAGTAAAGTTCTTACCAAAAATTTCTATTTTGGTTTCATCTGACCATAGAACATTCTCCCAATCCTCTTCTGGATCATCCAAATGCTCTCTAGCAAACTTTAGACAGGCCCGTACATGTACTGGCTTTAGCAGGGGAACATGTCTGGCACTGCAGGATTTGAGTCCCTGGCAGCGTACTGTGTCACCATGATTTGCAAATAAACTTTTTATAAATCAGACACTGATTTTTCTGGATATTTCTTTCTCTCTTTGTCTCTCATATTCGAGGTATACTTATGATGAAAATTACAGGCCTCTCTCATCTTTTCAAGTGGGAGAACAACAATTAGTGGATGACTAAATATTTTTTTTGCCCCACTGTGTGTGTTAGTCAAGGGAACTACTCTAAGAATGTTGTTGTCGGTCACCTTTCAGAACATCCCTTCAGTGGTCGCCACAGCAAACCAGCTTTAACTGAGTCACACATTTAGTTTAGCAGAGATTTTTAGCCGGTGCCCCTCTCGACACAACCTTGTAATTTATCCGGGCTAGGGACAGACACAGGGAGACCCAGACTTGGGCACCTCTTATGGCTACATAGGTAGGGAATAGCGTGATGGCTCTTGCCAGTCCGCCAGTCCTACACGTAGCAAACAGAGAACAAATTGCAAAAATAACTGTCACTTATGAAGCTGAGTAATGACATACAATGATTGGCTTTCTTACTTAGACAGACTGGACTTATCTGTGGAATGAAAATTCAATTTCCATGTATGCTGATGTATTTTCTTAAGTCCTTTAAACCATACTTTTTCCCTGAACAGGAGTTCCTCATGGTTTTAAACTTCAGTTCAAGTCAGTGCTTCAGGTAAGGAACTGAATATATTTCATTAGCTTTCACTGATGTCAGGTTGCAGCTTACACTTTCAATTTGCTGTTTGATGTGCATTAGCACAGACTAACACAAAAAAAAGTCTCCCCTTCCCGGCTGCAATTTGTCTCACACTTGTACTTTGACTCAGTTTGAAGCATAGTCCAAATAAAAATGCAGCTTATGTTTCTATCTCTTCCTGTGTCAAATAGATGCTATATAAGCTTTTTGTTTGTTTGTTTGTTTTAAAAGAAGCATTTTACATTGTCTTGCAAACTGTGCAAAGTTCGCCTGTATGGCATTTTCATTTCCAAACATATTCAGACCTGAGGCACCCTGTGAGAATGCCAACTGCCATGCAAAAATGTTGCATCAGTTGGGTTAAAAGAAAAATCATCCCTGTAAAGTTAATTTATTGTGTAGCATCAAGCAAAATATCATCATCTGCCAACCAGAACAACTAGCACTCTCTGCCATGTTTTGCTCACCTAAACTTCATTATCTGGTGCCACGGGCTGAATTTCCAGTTCAGTGGTTCAATTTACAGCAAGCATATTCCTCCAAAATTAATAAATAGTCAGACTCCTCCCATGACATTGATTTGGCGCTGATTTTATTTATTTATTTTATATTAATTTTCACAAACTTTATAGTAAAAATACTTAGCTGTTGAAAAAAATGTATTTATATTGGTAGTTTCCAGTTTGAAACTGAAACTTAAACTTCAGATTTGAAACTTAAACTTTGTAAGATTCTGTCAAGATTTCGTTAGAGACAAAGAAAGACAAATTCTTGGAATTGAAAAGTAAAAGTTATGTGTTTCCTAAAAAGCATGGTTTACATCCCTGAACTGTTTCGAAAACTGAACACAACACTATTGAAGAATTTACATTCCAATGCAAATAAAAACTTTGAGGAATAATAAAAATACTGTGACATACAGTAAGCTGACTCTTTATCAATTAATTCATCTTCTAATCCTGCTCTATCCCTTCTGGGGTCAAAGGGTTGCTGGAGCCAAATCCCCAACCGATGTTCAGTGAAGGTGGGCCACACCCTGGATGGGTTGTAAGTTTGTCGCTGGGCAAATGTCAAAACGTTGTGCTTTTCGTCAGTATTGATAAAACTAGTTTTATGACCGTTTATCAGGCTTGCATTAAGTATTATACTTCCCTGATTGTATTCTTTGAGTGTTTTAGCAATTCAAATACTTAAAATTGCTAATTTATGGAGCTTGCACATGAAAGATAGAGTACAAGGGTTAAGTAGCAAATGTCCGAACGGCGGGCCTGTCAGTGTTGTTGCTAACTGCTGCAGCAGTCTGACAAACCTGAGCTGGCAGTGGCAGATGGAAAGAGGAGCTCACTTTCAAGATACATTAAGACGAAATTGCGAAATTGCTTCAAAGGCCAAACAGAAAAAACATGGAGTTAAAAATTCTGCAAATTTTTCAATAAAAGTATTTATTGGTAAGAAGGAGTTAGAAAAGTTTCTATATTAGTGTAGTTTTAAACCAACCAAGTATAACACAAAATCACTTTTTACTTTGGGATGGATCTTTACCAGAAGGTGTTTCAAAATATATCAAATTGCAATTGTTAATTTAATTCTTAAGGGATTTACTTTTGCAATGCACCGTGGGTTGACTTAATTGTAGTCACAGTTCAGAAGAGTACCACAGCAAACACCACCGCTTTGCAAACCCATAAATCTTGTGCAACTGCATTTGTGTCACTTTTTGTGGGGGAAAAGCCAGAATATCATTATTGAATCTTGATTCCTACTGATTCACATTTGACATAAATGCCCTTTGATCCATGCAATCTATGCTTCCCACACTCCAAAATGAAAGTTTCACTCAGAAAAACCCCAAGGGTGCATAGGTTCTGCATCCTAGAACAAGGGCTTTAAGCTGGCTCTGCAGAGCACACAGTCACGATTGAGTGGTTTTTCTTGGATCAATAATTTCGGCCTGTGCGGTATCAAGGACAACAACAGATCCTGAAATTTCAACCATCCTTCTTCAACACCTGGAACAAACTCCCGCCCGGAGACGGGGGTCCCACGGTTAAACGATAGACACGATGAACAGTCACGACTGAGCCCTGCTCCCAGAGAGTCAAGGCAACGGTAATAAAACAAGTTCTCATTAGTCACCCTTTCCCTATTCTGCTATCTTGTCCAGAGTTTCTCTGCCTGCACAGGCTCAGAGTATATTCACATCTCACATGCATGTCCATGCTGGCCTTCTGACATATTAATTTTGAAATTGAAGAATGCAAATATGCAAATTTGATCTGCTCCCACAGACAAATATAGAATATACATTAAGAGGCGGTATCATATTCACACTTATGTAGCATCTGCTTTGGTTTTACTTTGGCTGATGCCTCTGACAGTCTGGTTTAAATGATTTTATGTAAGCGGCGTGGGAGGTTTACATATTATCAAACTGCCTTCATGGCCTGCAGTTCGTGTGGCTGCTTGTTTATTTGTTTATCCCTTGCTATTACTGTAATTAGGTCTTTGTACTGGAAGCCACAGCAGTCGTAACAAGAGCTCAGAACAGCATGTGAAGACAGAATCATGGTAAATAGGACAAAAGCAAAATGGACTATGTGTACAGCATGCTCTCTGAAGAGAAATAAGTCAGGGCCCTGGCAGCAGTGAATGCTGTAATTGCTCCCTTCAAAGAGCCCCTGCCTCACCAGGACATAATGGAATGACCTTTTTATGATTGTAAACCTCTATTAGTGTTGAACCGTGGTGGTCAGAGCCATGGCCCTTCTTCCTTATGTTCCAGGCTGCTACCACTCTAATTATCTCATTCACATGTTTTTACTAAATCATAATTTTCTCATTTGTTTTGCTCAAGGGCCAGCAATCAGGGAAGTTGATGGGAGCTGACTTGTCAGTCCGAGCCCTTCCAATATTTTGCTATCAAGCAAGTTACCTGACCGTCCACCTCACCATCTGGTTGCTCTTTGAAGAAGTGACAACTTTCTGACATGCTTGCTTTCAATTACTAGTTTGCCATGAAGCTGATTTTGTAATATAATCAAGAATGCAGATTTATAGTACCTCTGTCTAAGTGCTCAGTACATCCCTGCAGATTAAGGATTAAGTAAATGTCCCAAAATGTCAAATTAGTGGGAATTGAATTAATTTACTTTTAGTTTAAGTAGGCATGACATAACAGTACTAAAGGCAAGCGTGCAAAAAGGGAGACAAACAAGGCAAAGTGACAACAAGAAAAAACAATGATTCTGCTAATATACTTATTTATTACATCCATCAAAATATATTTAACATTTATCTTTAACATTATGTATGGCATCAAAAGACAATTGGCACTAGCAATTGTCCAGGACAAGATTTCAACTTCAGATTCTGAACAAGCTTGTGCCCCAAATGCCACTCAAAGCCTTCTGCTCCAACTGCTCAGCAACCTTTTGCTCCATGCAGCAACCAACGATCTGCTTTAGGAGGGCCATTCAGCTGTCACCACTGTCTGACACGGAACGGACACTGACTACAAACATACAACCACGCCAACGCATGCCCACAATGCATGCCCACCTCATGTAAGACTTTACTGCTAGAATTTTTATTTTTTATTTATTTTTACATTTTTTTAATTTTAGTGCTGGATAAGCTCGTAATAGCCACGAGCTGGCCCAAGCCAGAATGAGCCAGGGTCTTATTGTGTTGGTCCCAAGCTCAGATAAATACAGAGAGTTGTGTAAGGAAGGGCATCAGACTTAAAATCTTCGCCCAACCAAAGATATTGGTAGTGCACACTTCTTTTTTTTTCCACCCTGTGGGGCTTAAACAGGTTTGTTTGAAAATATAAATAAAAAAGTTTTAAATAATTTAAGTCACTTTCATGGGCTTATTTCATAGTGTTACATTTCTCACTGGAGCATGTTACAACTCACCCAGATCATTTTACTTTGTGTGTTTGAGCTCAAGCCTTATATTTTGTATTTGTGTTACAGATGCAAACTCTAGATCATTTATTAGCAGACCCTAAGCTAGTTTGTGTAGAAATGGAAAACACTGGGTTAAATGAGCTTCAAGTTAGAGACAGAAATGTAAAATTGTTGACGGTCCCCGACCTTCCCCACTTATGAATAGAACTTGAAGCATTTAATGGTAATAAAATAGCATAGCTCAGCTAATTGTTCTGTTTTGAATAATGTTATTAAATTAAATTACATTAATCATAGCCCCACAGTTGACCCTGACATAGCAAAGTAGCCATCCGACAGCGACCAGCAGCTCTGCTGCCATGATGAGCCAGTGTTCTTTGCTCACTGTCAACCCCCTCACTGCAGCCAATGCAGACTCAATATACCAAAGCCACACAGCTTTCAACTTTGCCAACACACTTTGGACTACACACAACACCAGATGCCGCAGAAAAACAGCTAAATCCATTCTACGGTGCGGTTAGCTAGAGCAGAACTGAAAAGGACGATTTGCCAAAAAATCTAAGACTTGTTTTCCAAGCCCAGATGAAACCTGTTTTATGTTAGAAGTCTCAAATAGAGTTGTGTCTACAATTGTTTCATGACAACTGTGTAGACAATTATGTTGCAGACAAAATAGTGACAAAATTTAAACCGTCATGGTTAACTCATTTTTTTTTCCGTTCAGACAGAATTATGTCACAAAAAATTAATGATGATCTTCCTTAAGTTCCACAAGAAATGTTTAAAATTTTATCTGGTATTAATAAAAATGTAAAAATTTTCTTCAACTATACATTTTTTTCTGTTAGTTGCGCTAAAAGTACAAAAGCTGTAGAAATGTCATCAAAAAGTGTAGTATTGAATCAGATCTGCACAGATCACAGGAGGAATCCCAGTTGAAGGGGATTCTTTAATAAAAAAAATGTTTTCTTCTTTTATTTAGCTTTTGAAAGTATTATGCAATACCTTGTGATTAGCTTCTAATTACAGGGGTTAGTTGCCTGAAGATGTGTTTCTAAACCGTACCCTTCCCCGCTCCCAGTTCCCCTGCTTATTAAACAGTCAGTCAACTCCCTCCAGGATGAGTCCAGCTGGTGTGTCACTTTGAGCCAGGAAAAAAAAAAAATGGTGGGGTGGGGCCAGCTCAGATTTTAAAGCCAGAAATGTGCAAAAAATATCAATAACAGGTCCTAAAGTCTTTCCCACTGCAACTCTTCCAAATACAGCAGCGAAATGGGGACACTGTCACATCTGCTTTCGGCTCACAATATTTTAGGACAACTTTAGCAAACCAGACTGACAAGAGAAGTTGGGGGGGAGGGGGGTATGGATTTAAATGGACAGATTTCCACTTAACACATGACTGAGAATGTGAGAACAATCTCATCACACATTCTGTGTTTACCATAAAAGCTGTTGGAGGAAACGTGGGCTTCGTTTCTGCTTTTCTGTTCTTGGTTTTCTATTTTGATTTCGTGTCTATGAAGACTCTCGTTTATCCAGTTAGATTCCATCATAGTAATAGCTTTAAAGGTTGTCATCTTGGTTTTTAAAGTTGAAGAAGTTTCACCTCTTATCCAAAAGGCTTTGTCAATTCTGAAAAAGCTGGTAAAAGAGCTGGTTTATATGCGCTCATGGGGGAGGAGTCAGACCTGAATGGATGGATAGATGGATGGAAGAATAAACCCAAGACCACCATTCTTATTAAGAGAAGGTCTATCTTTCTTGACAAAGATGACTTCTTTCACTCCTCGCTCAAACCATCCTTTCTCTCTGGCTAACATTCGGACTTCACTGTCCTCGAACAAGTGGTTTGTGGCTTCCAGGTGGAGGTGTACTGAAGACTCAGGTCCACTTGAGTTGGCTCTGCGATGTTGGTAAAGCCGATTGTGTAGAGGTTGTTTGGTTTCTCCTATGTATTGGTCATTGCAGTTCTCTTTGCAGTGATTAGAGTATACAACGTTGCTCTGTTTGTAGCTGGGAATTTTGTCCTCAGGATGAACCAGATTTTGTCTGAGAGTATTAGCAGGTTTGAGATGAACTGGGATGATATGTTGTCTGAAAATCCTTTTTAGTTTTTCAGACAGGCCTGAGATAAAAGGAATTGAAATTCTGTTCCCTTTAGGCTCTTGTTCTTTCTTGTCTTCTACACAAGCGGCTTTACCAACATCGCAGAGCCAACTCAAGTGCGCCTGACTCTGCAGAACACCTCCACCTGAAAGCCACAAACGACTCGTTCGAGGATAGTGAAGTCCAAATTTTAGCCAGAGAGAAAGGATGGTTTGAGCGAGGTGAAATGTCTTCAACTTTAAAAACCAAGTCCAGATGACAACCTTCAAACCTAATACTATGATTTTGGTTTTGAGTCTTTGTGCTTTATTCCTTTTTTTTTTTTTTTTTTGCTTTGGGAAGAAAGGACGAAAAAAAGATTGAACATACTTATTGACAATGTAGACCGTCATCCATTTTTCTCAGGATTGGTAATTCATCATTTGTTTGTTCCATGCTTAAGTCATGTCATTGTTTTAGTTTTTTTTTTGTCTTTGCTCTTTTGTTTCCAATCTGTTTCCTGTCTTTTTTCCTCCACCAGTTTCTTCTTGCTGACTCGAGGAGAAAATATCTTACACACAAAAAATATACTATTGATTTATTCATTCTTCCCTTTGGGTGGTTTGTGACTCATATGTAAGTCATTTCTGTCTGGGCAAACCTGTGAAACACAGACACTTTCCATTTGGATCCACAGATCACAGCACAAAGTGCACTTTTAAAAACAACAGTAATGTGATGACTTTCATACCATCATCCTTCACACCACAGGAAATGAGGGTTTGATGAATTTATAAGCTTCCCTTAAACACTCCTGTCTTTTTGTCCCTCGTTGGAAACTAAAAGCTTTAAAGCTCCACTCTTATGTCATCACCCAACATGTTTAAACCCAACATGTTTAAAACACAATTTTCATTGGAGTGTGTTTTTAAAAATTTCACAGTTGACAGATTATTGTTTCTCATTCAATGAATGAGAAAAAAAAAAATTCTTTCTTAGCAGGATGGATCAATCTAAACTACGTTACTTGCTCATTCTTTGACACCTAAATGGCCCAGATCTAATGAGTTTAGCTGTATCTTGGTAATTGTATACACCAAAAACTGTTTTATTTTTGTTTTAATCCATTGCATGATCATTATTGCATGATCAATTGTGGAACATGTAAACAGAACTCAATGAGTCAGGGAGAGAAGAAAAAATGAATAAAATAAGTGATAAAACTGTCTCACACAGAACTCCCAGGAAGCAGGAACTGCAGCATTCAGTGAGGAAATGAGTGAAAAAAACAAAACTCACACCTTGAGAAAAGTCAGTTAACTCACTCCATCAGCACCCTCAAAACTACTTTGAGCTTGTTAGCTGGTTTATAGGGCATGCACTCATGCAGGGTTGAATTACAGAGTAACTACGTTCTACTGTGTGTGAATTCTTTTTTGAAACTTTTTTGAGAAAAAGAAGAAAAAATATCTTGAATTTCGACGGCTTGTGTACCTTCATGTCTCGCCGTCTCCAATCTCCATACGCACGACGTCTTCTATTTTACAGCTGCTGCTTATGTGCACTCAACGGGTTTAATCCAAATAGCATGGCATCCCTCCGTAGCACCAGTCACCCCTCTATTTTCAGAAGGTTACGTGAGCTGCATTGATGTTGAATCCCCCAGACGCTGCCTAAGGTTTCTTATTCACAAGGTATGGGGTCTTTAAGTACTCATCTATCAGAAAATCAGTGCTCTAAAACCGGTTCTAATTGTGCTCAGACTCTCAGGTGGCCAGCGCCAAAGCTGCACCAGATTAAGTATGTATGACCAGCCCATTACATTCCAATCCATTGTTTTTAGTGTTGTGTTGCCTCGGTGAACACGATCATTTACTCCTACTGTGACTTTCAGTCTCCTCCCTTATAACTTACTTGGGCCGCCACTTCTTTCCTTGCCCCCCCCCTTTGTATGAATCCCGAAATGTCATGAACTTCATCAATCTCAGTCACTCTCCTGGACATGCTAGTTTGTCATGGATTCCTCTGAGTAAGTAAAGAGACGGACAGTAGACACTGTTGCTTACGGCAACACAGTTCACATTAGGTATTTTGAGTGAAGTCATTGGGTGTCTCTTTCTATGTGCTTGCCATGAGAGCTTTCAAGTGCACTCGGAGAGGTCAGCAGTTACAGTTTTTCTCAGTCGCTTTAGTACAATTCTCAGATCAGAATTGAAGTTTGCAAATACATGTGTGCATTTCTCAAAACTATTTGTGCAAACAGCAAAACACTATGGATTTCTTGCAAAAGCCTGTAACTTGCTCAAAATCTTTAGTTCATCTCTTAAAACTAAGTCTTTATGTCATTGAACATGTCAGTGCCATCAGAATGTCAAGGCCTTGTGTCATTGTCTACGAACAAGACAGTCAAATTACTTAGTCATGTTGTCAATATAACTGTGTACTTTAGAGGGAGGTTCTGATGTAAACTATGGCTAAAGTTTTGATGACAATTATTGTAAAATGTAAGTTACACCTTTTTTGTTTGATTGCAAGAGACTGGACAAGATTCCCATTTACACTTTTATTGTTCATATTGTAATTTTTTGACAGACCATGTCATACCAACATAGAAAAAAACACTGCAAACAGTAACACAAAGGAAAAAAAAAGATAGGACAATGTTCTGTACAACAGTACAGGCAGTGCAGTAGGGATTGGTGTGGTCTTCCTACACCTCTTGTCGTTCCTGTATGTTAGGCCACAAATTCTCATCCACATCACAGCGAATATCCCCTCTTGCAATGCAGCCAAATATGTTTGTCACATTATGACAACTTGGTCAACCATTTTGCCGTTAATGACTTATACGATGAACTAATGACTGGGTGTTTTGAGGAGTAAGACTATTGCACAGTGAACTATAGAATACATTTTGATCAACATGACATAAACAATTGATAATGTAGCAAAGAGCAGAATATTGCACATAATCATTTGCATGGATGTGCCAAAGCAATTGCAACTTGTTCAAAGAAGTGAGAACCTGCTTATATGATGTGCACAAGTGACATCATGATGTGAAGATTGAACAAATAGTTTTGGGAATTTCATTCTGATCTGAGAATTGTACGGAGCCCGTGTCCTGACATTAAGATATAAAAATATATCTTGTTCCCACAGATTAATATCTTGTTCCCACAGGTTATTATGTCGTTCGCACGAAATACTATTCCGTTCCCACAAGATACTATTCCGTTCCCACAAGATACTATTGCGTTCCCTCAAAATACTATTCCGTTCCCTCGAAATGATTAACTCGTGCGAACGCAATAATTATGTCGTTCGAACGCAATAATTAATCCGTTCGAACGCAATAATTATTCATGTCATAAGTCATTCACGCGGATATGCTCTCTGTACGCCGGCAAAACTAAGCCGCTTTCAGCGGTAACTTCCGTGTCTCTGTGACCCATATTCGTTCAAAAAAGGAACATGAAGAACAAAAATGATCACTTTATTACCGTCTCAATGAATATAAGAAAAATATCAAAAGATTTATGATAACTAGGCTGCTTTGTCATACGATAACTCCTGCTAGGCTACTACTAGCGCCGCCGCAGAGCTCTCTGATGTATGCCGGCATTTGGACAACTGGCTGGTCTGTTGTCAGACAGCTGATATTGTAGTTTAGGGTCGAATAGGAATAATAATATTCAGGACTTGTCTTTTATTAACTTTAGCAGTCAGTATCTTTACATTCGAAGGCTATTAGGCTACATGCTAACTGACTAGCCGATCATTTCCTGTTATTAATTTACGTCATAGATTTACAGCAGATACCTTCACATTTCTGTCTGTGTGTGTCTCATTACATTGCATTGAAGACACGGAGGATGTTTAGAGAACAGATTTATTTATTTCAAAAAGCACAAAAGCATCCATCGTATTCACGTTCATTCACATGATGATCTGGTACGCCCTCAGTCATCTTGCTGCAAAAGCCGCTTCCTGCCGCTACTTCCGTGTCTCTGTGAGCATTCAATAGGGGTAAAAATAAAAGCAAGAATGGTCGATCTGTTAT
Source organism: Oryzias latipes (assembly GCF_053564925.1). Classification (NCBI taxonomy): domain Eukaryota; kingdom Metazoa; phylum Chordata; class Actinopteri; order Beloniformes; family Adrianichthyidae; genus Oryzias; species Oryzias latipes. The sequence goes on from NC_136248.1 coordinate 22,067,831, forward strand.
TTTCTCGCTGAAAATCTGAAAAATTTTCCCTGTGACCAAGGTCTTACAACAAGACCAATGATTGGCCAGTGTTTGGCAGCAAAGCACGCTGGGAAACGTGACGTACTGCTATTGTTGTTATGCTACAAGCTAAAGGTAAGTGCTTTAGGCGAAGCAGCCAGTTTAATATGATATTTTTCAGATTTTCATCGAGAAAATAACAGATCGACCATTCTTGCTTTTATTTTTACCCCTATTGAATGCTCATAGAGACACGGAAGTAGCGGCAGGAAGCGGCTTTTGCAGCAAGATGACTGAGGGCGTACCAGATCATCATGTGAATGAACGTGAATACGATGGATGCTTTTGTGCTTTTTGAAATAAATAAATCTGTTCTCTAAACATCCTCCGTGTCTTCAATGCAATGTAATGAGACACACACAGACAGAAATGTGAAGGTATCTGCTGTAAATCTGTGACGTAAATTAATAACAGGAAATGATCGGCTAGTCAGTTAGCATGTAGCCTAATAGCCATCGAATGTAAAGATACTGACTGCTAAAGTTAATAAAAGACAAGTCCTGAATATTATTATTCCTATTCGACCCTAAACTACAATATCAGCTGTCTGACAACAGACCAGCCAGTTGCCCAAATGCCGGCATACATCAGAGAGCTCTGCGGCGGCGCTAGTAGTAGCCTAGCAGGAGCTATCGTATGACAAAGCAGCCTAGTTATCATAAATCTTTTGATATTTTTCTTATATTCATTGAGACGGTAATAAAGTGATCATTTTTGTTTTTCATGTTCCTTTTTTGAACGAATATGGGTCACAGAGACACGGAAGTTACCGCTGAAAGCGGCTTAGTTTTGCCGGCGTACAGAGAGCATATCCGCGTGAATGACTTATGACATGAATAATTATTGCGTTTGAACGGATTGATTATTGCGTTCGAACGACATAATTATTGCGTTCGCACGAGTTAATCATTTCGAGGGAACGGAATAGTATTTTGAGGGAACGCAATAGTATCTTGTGGGAACGGAATAGTATTTTGTGGGAACGGAATAGTATTTCGTGCGAACGACATAATAACCTGTGGGAACAAGATATTAATCTGTGGGAACAAGATATATTTTTATATCTTAATGTCAGGACACGGGCTCCGTAGAATTGTTCTAAACCGACTAAGAAAAACTATAAACGGGCAGAAAAATCAATGAACAGTAATTATAACAAATGTTTGCCAAATGGATCTAAAGGTCTACAGGATTACACCAGCAACAATTTACTTTTTTTTTAAGATAGACAAATTTAAAAAAAACCTTTACAACATGTGATCGATTTTTGATGGTAAAGGTACAGTGGCCCTGAAGAGCAAATCATATCATCAAATCACTCGACGTGAAAACAGAATGAAGATCACAATCAAAAAACCAAAACAAAAATTTATAAAAAACATTTCTTTCTTGGAAATCAAAACCAAATTCTAGAGACTAAAGCAAAACAAAAAATGTCACAAAAGTACTTTCCAAAAACCAAAATGAAATGTTAGAAGGCTTGTATTATGTAAAATCAACTTTTTGGAGCTTTTAAGTCTATTATAATGTTATTTCCTCAAAAGAATAACAACCGCATAGCAGTTTTTTGATCCAATTGCGTTTTTCTTTAAAACCCTGCTCTCTAAGCACCAGGCCCTGCTAATCCATGAAAACAAGCAGGTTATCACTTTGTGATGTAACAAAGTGGGGAACAGCCCCTTCCAGGAAGTGTTGCCATCACCACCACAAGGCAAACGCACCACACCCACTTTCTCTGCAGAGCTAGTGGTGATCAGTTTCTTTTATATGCACAATATGCCCATCTATCTTTGCAAAAGTTTGGATGTTGTTTGTTTTCGTGGATGAAAACAAATAGTGCCTTAGAGATCAAGTCGCTTTTCTTCTGTGTTGGAAAATGAACTCCCAAAAATAACTTATATTTCATAGAAATAATCATTTTTTAGTGTGCCGAAGGTAATAAATTGTCATATATATGGGTATAGTTTACTCTGAAAGGCTGAAGAAAAGCATGATATTGGCCCTTTAAAAAATGAAACAAATAAGAAACTGCACTAGGTAGATATCAGTTGACATCACTGATTAGAAGAAGAGATTAAGTTTTGAAGTGGCTGGTGCCAAAAGAAATATAAAGAAATATCTTCTGTTGGAAGAAATTGAAGATACTGTAAATTATTTTTATTTACAAATCATTAACTCTTTTTATGTTTTCTTCCTTTGGAATTGTTTTTTTTTTTTCGAATTATATTTTGTTTTTTGGAACTTTGCCTCCAGTTGTGTGTTGTTGTTGTTTTTTTAATTATTATTATTATTATTTGTTTTACGGGAGCCGGTTTAGCTCGTGCTGGCTTGCGGCGCCTTCCGTCCGTGAAACCAGGGTTCGACTCCGGGCTGCTCCCTGTTCCCTTCTCTACTTCTGTGCCGGTCCCAAGCCCGGTTGCTTTGAGAAGGTTGCGTCAGGAAGGGCATCCGACGTGAAACATTGCCAAGTTTACCATGCGACTTGTTTGCTGTGGCGACCCCTGATGGGTAAAGCCGAAAGAGGAGAGCCGGTTTAGCTCGTGCTGGTTTGCGGCGCCTTCCATCCGTGAAACCAGGGTTCGAATCCGGGCTGCTCCCTGTTCCCTTCTCTACCTCTCTGCCGGTCCCAAGCCCGGTTGCTTTGAGAAGGTTGCGTCAGGAAGGGCATCCGGTGGAAAAACATTGCCAAGTTTACCATGCGACTTGTTTGCTGTGGCGACCCCTGATGGGAAAAGCCGAAAGAGAAAGAAGATTATTATTTGTTTTCCGTTTTTAATTGTTGTGATCTTTAAGATGGTTCCGCATTGAGTGATTTGTTGATGTGATTTGTACTACAGGGCCACCACAAAAAAGGAATAAATAGCATTCTCAAAATCTTTTTTTTTATATTTGCATTTTCTAAGTCATACTATCAAGCTTATTAAGCCATAAAAGAATCATATAACTATGTTTGTGTTTTTGAAGTGTAAATACCCCACCCCAAATCTGTTTGGTCCAGAAGGGATGTGATGAAAAAAGGAAAGTCTCTGGGTGTTTTTGCTTTCATTGTCGATGCTATTTCGCACCTGGCAGGTAGCAGAAAACTTGGCTTGTCTAAGCTTGTTTGTTGGAAATAGTAGCTTCGTGGAGAGCTGGTAGGAACCACCAGGGAACAACCACAAGACTGCAGAGACTCAACACTTACAGTGGCCAGGACTTTATTCTCAGAAGGCTTGTCTGGGGCCTACAGGCAATATTTCCACAATGCAGACAATTTAACAGACATTTCCTTAATATCATTGAATGGAAGTTTAATTACATCTCCCCTCTGAGACCATTCAAAAATCTGCACAGATCTGAATAAGTTTCCCAATCCTTCCAACTTTGCCTTGATTAGTTTTTTGCTTCTCTCCCTCTAACCTTGCATCTCGTCACTTCTTTGCAGCCCCGCTCTCCCATATGTATTTCTTGTGATACCTCCAGCAATTTTCAGAATCTTTTTAACTCCCACTGTGCATCTTTGAGTTGTCCCCTTCCCTCAGCTTGGTTATTCCCTCTCTTCTTCTTTGAATTGTGTCACAAGATGGAAAGCCAATTTCTTTTGCTTCCAGGCCTTCTTTCCCCCCCATACTCTGTACTTAGCTCAGAGTATTTGACTGCCCTTTTCCTTTCTGCTTTATCCGCTTCTCCTCACTGAGGCTACACACAGAAACGAAGCGCTCAAACAAAATGCTGATGGTCCGGTAATGGATCACTGCTCCCTATGACAGTGCTTCGTCTTTTGGGAACTGCTGAGTCTAAACAGTTGTTTGGAGTATATGAATGAGACAAAGTCCTCTCTAAGGACCGTAATGTTAGTTCACCTTTTTATTGTTATTTTTTTGGGAGAATGAGCAGTGCTCCTAATGTTTCACTAAACATTTGACTTGACAGGAAATCTGCTTTGAGCAGCTGCTAAAAGCTGATGCCAAAAGCAGCTAAAAAAGGGTTTCATACTGCTGTTTTACAAACACTCACAATGGCCAACAACTCCAACAAAAATGTGTTTGTGATATATCCACAGTTTGTAACAGGAGGCTATATAAGTCCCTGTTCTGCCTCGACACATGTACTGTGATAGGGGTTTTATTTTATTCATAATATTTTTATTATTTAGGGATATCCATCATTTTGAGGGTTATAAATATCCTGTCTTTTAGCAGAAAACATCCCATTTATTAAATAGTAATAAATAAAACATATGGATTTGGGATTTTTTATTTATTTATTTTAAAAAAGTCATTTAAATACTTTAAAAAATCTGTAATTTATTTTTCTTTTATTTATACATTTCCTCATTATGTTGTTTATTTAAATTTCTCCATGTTCAGTGTGGATTTCTTTTCTTCCCGAGCTTTTATGTGTATTCTTTACTGGTTTAGAAATGTAGTTAATACCCCTAGGAATAAAAACAATAAAAGTTACAATATATAATGAAAAAAAAAATACCCGTTTACTTTGGTGTTTCTTCCCTATTTTTAAATCGGCACAATGTTAAAAATACATGACCATGAACAAAATGTGTTTACAAATTTTAGACTTTATTGCATAAAGCCTTGAAACTGCTAATTAAGTTTAGTCATTAAATGATCGTTTTCTGCTTCTGATTCTTTTCTAATGAAAAACTTTGTTCACGCATTTCATGTTTTTTCCTCCTTCTTTGAGAATAACAGTGAATTATTGGTGATTAAAAATGACATATTTATTCATATTTTCTTATACCAGCATCTTTGTGTGGGAGTAAACACCTTGTACTGTTTTCATGGCTGTTTGTCCTACAGACATCAAATATGTCAAAAATCTCTTCGGAAGAGGGGAATAGGAAAAAATTGAGAATTAAAAAAAGAAAAATGGTGTGAAGCATCTTCAGATGTCTTTTGATAATGTTCAACTTCAAGGTCTTTTGGCCAGGAAATAGCCCGTAATAAAGCCCTGGGAGCTTCGAGCATCCAGCTATCCATTTAATCACTTGTCCATCCTTCTGCCAGGTTTCCAGGGCAGCGATGGTTTATAAACCACTGTTAGGTCATCTCTAAATTAATCCAAACATGTCAGTTCAAAACACAATATTCCTCTGTTCAATTCTATTTTCTTTTTTTCAATCTGGTGTATAATGTAATGTAATCAGACATTATTTAAACACTTACTATTTGGTGGGCATATAACCTCTTAACTTGATTTATGGAAATCAATTGTTGATGATTTTTCTAAACCATTTTCTTTGCTCAGCAATATTCAGTCACTACATTATACGGGAGGATGCAAATATAAAACATTTAAGGCAGCCTATCACACTGTCAGACAGGCGGGGAATTTTCTGTATTGCTGCGCAGTCAAACATCACAGGGAAAAAAGCGTGAGAAATGAAGCACAAGGGGTGCAGCAATTCTTCATTAACCTCTCGTAAAATACATAAGCATGCAGGTCTAGGTTGTGCTGTAAACAAAAGAAAGCTCCTACCCATGGTCCTTACTCCTTTGAAAGCCATTTCTCAGCATTATCGATTCATTCCCTGCTTGGTGAACTGAATTACATTCGATCCAATTTGGTTTCCCACCTTTTCTCCTCTGTAGGACAGGAGGCCCATTTGCATAAAGCGGCTGTTGAAGTACAGCACACAAAAAAAGGAGGAGGAGGTTGGTTTTTGTTTGGAGAGCGGATCATACATGCAGATGTACAGCCTTTTTACATCTATGTAAACACCGTGTGTCCTTTTTAGATGACTATAGAGGTGTACTTTAGAATTTTTAAGTGAGTTTTCAGAGTGCATGTTTTTTTTTTTCCTTTGGAACGAAATAGCCTTACAGTTACAAATGCAACAGAGAATGGTTTCAAACATTAATGTCCTTGGTAATCATCTACTCTGTAAAAAAGGGTTGTCTTGGTAACCAAACTTGAAATTATACTTTTCCTTGGTGAGTGTATTTTCAGAAGCTTCTATTCTCCCAGTTATGTGGCTCATACATGGAGCATATGTAAAAAAAGAAAAAGAAAACGCAAAGCATCGGGGCAGTTTTCGTCAGATATCATACTTGAGGGTTGGTGATTGTGTTTTTAGCACTGCCTAATATGGTTACTTGTTTTCACAATGATAAGACGATGCAACCGCCACATTAGCTTTGTTTGAGTGAAACACATCTAGCCAAACCGGGAGCTTCTGACAGGACAGCAGGCGTATTAATGATTACCTTCAGCAGGTGCCTCGCACTGTATCCTCTGACCTTTCCCTCTGAAGAAAACAGTCGATGGACTGCAGCAGCGCCCAGTCAGATGTCCTTCCTCCTCCTCTTCCTTCTTTTACCCCACTGCCACTTCAGAAAGCCTAAAAGGACTGGAGGAAGAAAATAGTTTTTATGGGAACAGCATTTATTTTACTGTGGATTTTAAGCCTGTGTGAGCTGTTTCATTAAAGACCCACTCTGATGAAAATTATGTTTTTAGTGTTTCTAACATGTTCTTTTGGCATTTCTCTCAATTAAGCTTAAAGTTGCACTGCAGAGTCTTTTTTTATGCAAATTGCTGGGAATCAGTATCAGAAAAAAAATGCCGTTTGAAAAAGAATTTATTTGTCACATGGAAAATATTCTAGGTGGGCCACAAGTTCACTGCTCCGGTTGCTTCAAGCCACTGGTCCCGCCCACAACTCAGAATTACTAATGAATTACTATGAAGAAACTATGTCCTACAAAAATTACACAGATTTTTTGACTTTGGCTAAAATATGACAATTAATAATAACTGGTCATCATAATGAAATGACCACTGGGAACACATTTACAAAACACCTATAAAGTGGGACTCTCATATGAAAATACAGTTAAATCAGGTTAGAAAAAAAATAATATTATTGACAAAACCCTGAATTCGGAGTCACAAATTCTTTCCTTGTGCACAACAAAAGAGTAAACACATCTATGGAATAAAAGCTCAAAATTGATTAGGTATCTCGGCAGGCACTGTGGCCATGCCATCATCCAAAATTGCATTTAATCCTTCAAGTAATGCTTTAGGGAGAGGGAATAAATTCACCTTTCATTTTCTAAGACAGTCAAATGGTTCCACTATCCCCATATCGCCTAGATCTTGTGCTGACAAAAGCAAATTAATGACAGGTTCAGGGCTGTGCTTCTCCGGCTCTGCACCTTTGTGAAATCTGAGCAGTTATTTAACACCCATGTTGCCCACTGAAGAGCATAACTGCTCTCCTCTCCCTTTTTTGTGTGTTGTTTGTACGTAAAAGATCGTCATGGGGATAATACGAACCACACTGCATTAGTCTTTGTTCCTGTTTGAAGATCATGACAGGCTACGTAGCCAGAATATTCCTTCAGGGCAACAAACAAGGCATTCTTCACAAGGTGACTCTTTAAAAGGTTCTTATAGTTGGTGCGCTGAGGGAAAGCCGAGGCTCCTATTAGTGCTCCTCTTTCACTAGGCGTCCTTTTGGGCTCTGGATAATTAAGATACTTTACCAGTTCTGTTTGGAAAACAAGAAAAAGATTTTCCTCTCATAAAACCTTCTGTTTAGTTATGTCCTTATCTCTCTTTTTACAGTTAAAATAAACAGTTTTGATTAAAACAAGAGTCGAAAATAGAACCCTTTGCTAATCTGTACTTGACAGCGTTTTCGGGTTTTGGGTAAAATGAATTAATATGGATAATTGCTGCATTCCTTGTAAGGCTCTGCTTTGGAGAAAGTTAAATTGTGGCTCCCAGGACAACGCTTAAACCAAATGAGCTGTATTGTTTGAAGAAAACATCTTTATGGTTCAAAAATGTCATATTTAAAGACCCACTCCTATGAAAATTGTTTTTAACATGTTGTTGTGGCATTGCTCTGATGATGGGGGAGATATATAAAGAAAAATAAGCTCAAAACTGTATTTCTGAGTTTTTCATTATTCAAATTCTTATGAATCACGAAAAGACAAAAAAGTGCTGCTTGAAAAAGGTTGTAGTTATGACTTAGAAGCCACAATTTGCAGGCTACAAGCTCTCTGCTCTGCTTCATTCTGATGCATCCACTTACAGAAAAATAGATCCAAGTACGTTTTTGTTTTACGTCTGGCTCAAAACTGTACAGCTAGATAGCTCCAATATTGCTCGCCGTTTTTGTTGCACCAGTAATGTCTGGTAGGGGGTGTGAGGAGATGTAAGCTAGGGGGAGATCGTCTAAACAGATGAGTGGCACAAAGTGGCGGGCTTACTCAGCGCCAATGGTCCCGACTACTCAGTAGTGAATTTCTAATGAACGGCCGCCTTCCTAGAAAAGAACACAGGCTTTCTAATTTTGTCTAAAAATTGCATGACCCTCCTTCATGTGGGCACCCCTGAGGTTTCTTCGTTTTTTCTGGAATCCGGTTTTTTGGGGAGTTTTTCCTTACCGCGAAGGGGGGTCTAAGGGCAGGGATGCCAGTATAGCTTAGTCAGTTTGTTAGTTCATTTTAGTATTTTTCTATTGAACTCTTTGTATTCGTGATCCTTTTGATTTCATGTTTTACTTCGAAGCCCATCGAGACGACTGTTGTTGTGATTTTGGGCTATACAAATAAAATTGAATTGAATTGAATTGAATTAAAACACCACTGGGAGCGTTGTCACAAAAGATAGTCCGAGTTGGACTTTAAAAAACTGTGCAACTGCTAAGTGTCAAACCTGTAAAATCTTGGGTTAAATTTAAAATGGTTAAGTACCACGTTATCCGTTCCTTTAAATCCAAACCTTTCAACCTTTTCGGCATTCCTCTGACACGACACAAGCTGAACATGCAAAGTTCCCTGGCTGTTCTCGGTTTATTGTTTGGCATTGAACACCTTAATGTGATCTTGTTATTTCATCCACCCCTCGTATATACTTCCTTGTCCTGAGGGAGTCCGCGCTGCGCCTGTCGTCCAATTAGGACCAAATCTGATTTCGCTAAAAGGCTCCATCATTTAGGTCTTTCAGGGGAGCGAGAACTGAGATGCATTACAACTGGAGAATTGTTTGCATTCATTTTCACAGCAGTTATCACATTCTGTTAGAGCTCTTAAGCAAATGTGTTGCTGCCTGATGCCTAGCAGATCCAGCTGGCAAAAAGCTGGTAGCAGGTCTGACATCAGAGCATCATATGCCTAATGGAGTATAGAAGGAATTGACACAATAGAGGGCACAATCCGTAATTAGCTATGGAACAATGAGCTTTCTAATAAAGTTGCTGTATGTTAAAAAACTGAGTGCTCAGTCCTACCTGCACGAGGCACTCTATCCTGACGTTAATTATTCCACATCTCCAATGTGCTCTAAGTGGAAACAATGTTGTTAACAGAATGAAGGGACAAGTACAGTCGCCGGGTAAAGTAGTGGCTAATATAGTAAATCAGACGAGGTTGGTGTTCAATTTGATTCCAGACACCAGTCTGTAGCCTCGTATTAAATTTATCATAAATTATCCATCAGGTGTTTTCATGGATTGCAACATGCAAGGGAAGAAATAAATGTCCCCACACACTCATGCAGACTAAAATATTTATTTTTTACAATTAAATATTACGGTAAATGATGACCAACTACATTTTATCAAACTGGATTCAAAATCAAATTTTAATTTTGCTGTATTGATGCAGGTGCGGTTTGGAAACATGGTATTAAGAATTGCAGAATGTGAATAGTTTAGAGACCCACTCTGATAAAAATTGTGTTTTTTGTATTTTTAACATGTTGTTGTAGCATATTTTTCATGATGGAGGACACACAAAATGAAAATCGAGATTAAAACAGTTTCAGAGGATTTCTTTTTCCAAATAGTTGTGAATCAGGAGCAGACGACAAAAATGCTGTTTGAAAAAGCCTGTAGCAGGGATGTAGGTGCTATGTACCGGTAGGCACAACCATAATTAAAAGAGCACTGGGAACATTTTGAAAATGTATCAAAAGATAATCGGAGTAGGACTTTAAACACTGTTAAATATTTACTGATTTATTTCTCAATTAAAGTTCCTTACATGCTTTGCACGTTCTTTTTCAAATAAATTGTACTCTGCCCGAGCTGCCTCTAAGTTTGTTGGTAATGTCTGTGGATAAAATGTACCTCCAGAAGGCAATGAAGAGGTCTAGCAGTAGACGGGAAGAGGCTTTTCAGCCATATTCCACCGGGGAAAGACCTGGAGGAAGAAAGCAGGTCAGGGAACACGCTGGCATCCCCATCGATGAGCTGGGATAGCCAGCCAGGGACAAGAAGATTTCTGGTATCTGTGGTGTGCAGATCAGTGTACAAAATGTCTGAATAATCAAATATATAATTTTGCCAATTTACAAATTGCTTTTTATGCTTCTGGCTGACTGAATGATCTGTTTTTCCTCATGTTTTTTTGGGCCAAGATTATTGCTGTTTTTCATGTCTTCTCATAAAAATCATTTGCATTTTATGTTAGCCTGTAAGGCTAATGTTGGCCAACGTTTTTAATGGATCATTTTTTATTCTATGTGATCAGAAAATATATTTTTTATTATTTATTTGTTTTTAAAATGTATTAAATCTCACATCTTGGGTGGTTAGAAACATGTGGCTTATAAAACAAGCCAAGATTTATGACATTACAGCTTCCAAAGCTACAGTAATGTAATAATGTGGCTTTTTTCTCTGATCAGTTTTTCTTTTTCCCAGAACTTAGACTGGTTTGAGAGAACAAAAAAATGCTGCCTACATTCACAGCAAATAATGTCAAATGAATCTCTACATTTAATCCAGGACACATAATTTGTTCAGAAACTGAAAAACTAAAGAATAAAGGATAAAGTTCGGACAACACAAGTATCACAATACCTGCAATAGCTTATCTAATTTCAAATTACAAAAGTTGTATCAACCCCACAATGAAAATGTAAAATTATGTTCTTTTCTCAGATAGGTTTAGCTCGAACTCTTTTAAAATAAAAGTTTCATTTAACTGGATTTTATATTGGGTGAAGCTGACATGAAAGAAAACGGATTAAATTTGATCTCCAAGTAATTGTGTTTTAAACCTGTCTGTAGAGCTTTTGAAGAGGTTTTTAAAGTGATTTCATTTTTTTTAAACACACAACTTTCTGTTATATTGACACCTGATACAATCTTGTGGCTCAGTAGTGTTACTAGTGTGTGAAAGTTAATTAAAAAGAGAAATCAGGCATGTCTCTAAATGAAATACCTCTTCAAAGCAGCAGAGTTAAATTGGAACAGCCAACAGGATGTTCTGTGGAAGGTATGTCAGTGGGCAGTCTATTTTTTATGTGTATTTAGGAAATACTGTCTCATTAGCACATTTCCACTGTCTCTTTTTTACCTGACGTTACAGAATATTTGTGCACAGATCATTAATTAGAGGTTCATTAAATTTACATATTTGCTGGGAACAGTTAACCCCACCGGAAAAAAAATGTACACAGGACAAGAAAAAATACTAACAGTATTTTACAAAACTTGCAGAAATGTGCAACTAAAACAGTGGTTAGAACTGTCAGCATTTAGCAAGAAGTTTCAAGTCTGGGCCTTTCTACATTGTGTCAAAACTGCATTGCCAGTAGCTGTCAGAAACTGGCTGTTGCATCCCACCCCATGGGAGGGAGAACATAAAGAGATAATATTATGCCGGTAAGGGTTAAAGGCTGTCAATGGAGCCGTTTATTTAAATGACAGTTGAAAAAGTAAAAGAAGTTAACAAATTTTTATGCTCCGGCACTAATGCAATAAATAGCAAAACCAATGTGGAACTTTAACTAGATGGATATCACCAAAACAAAGATCACAAGCAAGAGGGAAAACCAGGCCGTTTCCACAGGCTCTAATGCCAAGTCCGACAACAGGGGCCAGCTGATTAAAACGGATTCCTCCCAAGAATTCAGCTGCCACTGGAACATGGGCTGCTTGAGGCTTTTATGCTTCCCGCCCAGCCTGGTGATTGGAGGAGGGAAGGAGGCCACAATCACCTCCTGCAGGAGGTGAAGTAAACTGGTGTGGTGGAGGCTTCTGCAAAGGAGACACAACCACACACAACACACACACACATATACACACCAAAAGGCCTGGAATCGTAACACTGGCAGAAAAGCATGGTTTAAATGTGTTATTATTATTATTATTATTATTATTATGTATTTATTATTTATTTATTTTTACTTGTAGACAGTTTTTTAAAGACTGTAGACTTTTATCTGCTCTACCATGGGCATGTATTTTCAAATTTGAATAACTCAGTTGCGTGATGGTCAGACTAGGTAGGGGGAGTTATTGCAGGAAAAACTGCTTGACAAAACAGATATAGTAATTTTTGGAATATGCTTTGATTGATTTTCTCATTCAAAGAGTTTTCTTTATTTTCATGACTATGAAAATTGTAGAATCACACTGAAGGCATTAAAACTGTTAATTAACACATGTGGAATTATATACATAACAAAAAGGTGTGAAACAACTGAAAATATGTCATGTTCTAGGTTCATCATAGTAGCCGCCTTTTGCTTTGATTACTGCTTTGCACAGTTTGGCATTCTCTTGATGAGCTTCAAGAGGTAGTCACCTGAAATGTTTTTCACTTCACAGGTGTGCCCTGTCAGGTTTAATGAGTGTGATTTCTTGCCTTATAAATGGGGTTGAGACCATCAGTTGTTTTTTTGCAGAAGTCAGGTGGATACACAGCTGATTGTTCTACTGAATAGACTGTTAGAATTTGTATGATGGCAAGAAAAAGCAGTTAAGTTAAGTACAGAAAAACGAGTGTCCATCATTACTTTAAGAAATGAAGGTCAATCAGTACGAAAAATTGGGGAAAATTTGAAAGTGTCCCCAAGTGCAGTCACAAAAACCATCAAGTGCTACAAAGAAACTGGCTCACATGTGGACTGCCCCAGGAAAGGAAGACCAAGAGTCACCTCTGCTGCAGAGGATAAGTTCATCCGAGTCACCAGCCTCAGAAATGGCAGGTTAACAGCAGCTCAGATTAGAGAGCAGGTCAATGGTAAACAGAGTTCTAGCAGCAGACATATTTCTACAACTGTTAAAAGGAGACTGTGTGAATCAGGCCTTCATGGTAGAATATGTGCTAGGAAACCACTGCTAAAGAAAGGCAACAAGCAGAAGAGACTTGTTTGGGCTAAAGAACACAAGGAATGGACATTAGACCAGTGGAAATCTGGGCTTTGGTCTGATGAGTCCAAATTTGAGATTTTTGGTTCCAACCACCGTGTCTTTGTGTGATGCAGAAAAGGTGAATGGATGGACTCTACATGCCTGGTTCCCACCGTGAAGCATGGAGGAGGAGGTGTGATGGTGTGGGGGTGCTTTGCTGGTGACACTGTTTGGGGATTTATTCAAACTTGAAGGCATACTGAACCAGCATGGCCACCACAGCATCTTGCAGCGGCATGCTATTCCATCTGGTTTGCGTTTAGTTGGACCATCATTTCTTTTTCAACAGGACAATGACCCCAAACACACCTCCAGGCTGTGTAAGGGCCATTTGACTAAGAAGGAGAGTGATGGGGTTCTGCGCCAGATGACCTGGCCTCCACAGACACCGGACCTGAATCCAATGGAGATGGTTTGGGGTGAGCTGGACCGCAGCGTGAAGGAAAAAGGGCCAACAAGTGCTGAGCATCTCTGGGAACTCCTTCAAGACTGTTGGAAGACCATTTCAGGTGACTACCTCTTGAAGCTCATCCAGAGAATGTCAAGAGTGTGCAAAGCAGTAATCAAAGCAAAAGGTGGCTACTTTGAAGAACCTACAATATGACATATTTTCAGTTGTTTCACACTTTTTTGTTATGTGTATAATTCCACATGTGTTAATTCACAGTTTTGATGCCTTTAGCGTGACTACAATTTTCATAGTCATGAAAATAAAGAAAACTCTTTGAATGAGAAGGTGTGTCCAAACTTTTGGTCAGTACTGTACATGTAAATCAATAAATTAGACTGAAAGAAGATGGCTGATGTCATATTACTCTTTCATTTGTTCTGATGTAATCCTAATAGAAGTTTTATCAGATTCAGTTCAAGGAAACATAAAACTAAGCAAAACTTTTAATTGACTGTTGTCAAAATAATTATTTAATTTATTTTATATCCAGTATGGTCCCACCCCATTGCTTTATGGTGAAATAATCTTAACTTTTTGGCACTAGCAATTATAAATAATGACTAACCAAAACAACATAGATTATTTTTATTGTCATTAATGTAGCAACCAAAGTAGATTTTTTTCGTTTTTTATTTCATTTTTGTGAACAAATATAAATCTTATTTTTTTTTTTTTTTTTGACTTGTCCTGTCCAACAGCTAGGCAAACAGATGAGAGCTGAGGGCCTCTTGTGTTGGACATATTTTATTTTAACAAGAGGGGTTATTAATCTTCAACCCCTTTTGTAATTTAGGCCAAACTTTATTAATTTCAATCATGTTTGAAAATCTTTGGTGTTGGACCGGACGGAAAAGGAAAGAGGGGGAGAAGAGAGAGGGACGTTAGAGAGAGGGGGGGGTAGGAGGGTGATAATAGGAGGGGAAGGGGGGTAAGACCATGAAGCAGCATAGAGCAGACAGGTTTACTGGTTGTTTATCATTACGGTACGGTTCAAATGTAGTACAAAAAGGGCGGGGCCTGTTCACACACACTCAAATATTATCAACACACCTGCTAGCTGCAAAAATGTCCACATGTCAACATGTACACAAAACAGATAGTGTTCACGAACGCATACCTATGCCTTTAAACCAACTAGTGTGAAATCTTTCATTCATTCAATCATGCAAACTATTAGTGCAAAGGTGAGCCAACACCTGTGCTCAAGTGAGTGTTTATGTTCTTCTAAAATGGATGGTGGAATGTGAAAAGAAGGAGGAGGAGCGCCCAGCCACCCCCACACCCAGACCCCCGCCGCAGCAGCAGCGGCAGCCGGAATTCCCCCAACGCCATACGGGAACAGGCAGGGGACAACCGCCCCCCCGGGCGACCAAGACCGCCACCCAGGCCAGGGCCAGCAGGACCGCCGCGAGGCCCCCAGAGCCAGAGAGCAGGGAGGCGCGGAGGGAAAGAGAGCGCCGCCCCAGCCCAGCCAGGAAAGCAGCCCCCCCGCCGCGCCGGAAGAGCCCAACGCAGGGCCCCACCGGAGAGGGACGCCCACAGCCCCAGACGAGCACCCCACCACCACCCAGGAGTTCCGGGCATCCCCCCGCCCCGACCCCAAGTACGAGCCAGGACCCCCCAAGGGAGACCCGCTCCGCACTCCAGGCAGCCACCCACCCAGCCCACGGTTGGTTCAGGTAGGAGCAAGGCAGGGGCTCGCCGCCCCCGCCCAGGAGGGGGGAACCCCGGGGAAAAAAGGGTGGCCCACAAGGGGTGTTATAAATATGGCCCGACCAGGCTCGGCCATGTTGGAAGTTTGGCGGGGCCCAGCGCCCAGGGGCAAGGACCAGGACCCACCCCCCAGGGACACGAACACCCCCGGCTCAGGTGTAATATGAACCCCCCCCACCGTGTGGAGAGAGCACCGCCAGGCCCAGGGAGCCGGCACCCAAGGAACACGGCCGCCATCGGCAAGGGGCCCGCACCACCCACCAGGGAAGGGGTAGGGGACAGATGGACCCAGGTCCCAACTTCCTTGTAAAATGTGTGCGTGTATGGGTGTTTGAGAGGGTGTTTGTGTGCATGTGTGTGTGTTTATGTTTGAGTGTATATATTGAAGGGGGAGGGGTGTGTGTACTAAGGGGGGTGCAGTTAAAATTGGCGAGTAGGGCACTAAGGGGACATCTCCTGATTACTCACAGTGATGTCCCCTCACCCTCCACACCAAGAGGCCCTAAATGTCTAAGGTGCGGTTAAAATTGGCGGGTAGGGTGCCAGGAGGACATCTGCTGCTTGCTTGCAGTGATGTCCAAGCACCCCCCCTACCAAGGACCCTACATGTCTAAGGTGCAAATAAAACCGAAAGAGGGGGGGCCCACTCCATACGGCAACCATAGGAGGGGGGCCACTGCCAAGTAGCCCCCCCCCCCAAGGCGCATCGCAGGCTAGACCCCCCACCCCCTCACCGTAATATGAGGTTATATGAGGAAGGGGGTAAGTTGGGGACAGCTGGTAGACTGTCCCCCGGGGGTCAAACAGCCGTCCCCCAGCTTCCCCCCAGCAAAGGGGCCAGGGCCACCCAGCCCAGGGCCCCACCCCCGGAGGCGCCGACACCCCAGGCCCGGCACCACCCACCCCACACAGAGAGAGAGGAGCCAGAAAGCGTCGCCCCCCCCCGGAGCAAGCCCAGGCCCCCACCCCCAGACGCCGGCCCTAGAAGAGCTCTGGTCAGGCCTCGACGGGACCGAGGAGGCCAACCGGCCAAGGCAACCACTGATTTCCTCAGCGGAGACCCCGACCCGTTAGCCCCCCCGACCCACACCAATAATGGGCCCCCCCTCCCCCCCAGAACGCCCCCCCACAGGACAGGGCCGACAAGCCCCCCACCCCAGACCCCGCAGCCGAAGTGGGTGACACCCAGAGCGACCGGGGGCCCCGAGAGGGTTGTCCCGTCCCGTCCCAGAGCCAGGGAAGGGCCGATCCCAGGTGCAGATGGGCAGCCCATCCGGAGCCGCGAACAGGGGTGGGATTATCCAAGTTTGCTTCCTTCCACTCCCTTTCAAGCAATATTTATTAATGTGTCTAATTATCCTAAGTTTGATTCGTCATTGTATGAATGTATAACTGATGATTGTACTGTTTTTGTGTATTATTGTTATTTGATTGCTTGAAATAAACCATTTCAAATCAAAAAATCAAATCCAACCCTGCTATAGCAGATTTACCTGAATTAAAAATGCAATAAAGTGAAGTAAAACATTACATTTTGCATGAATTTGATTTTATTCTCAATTTACTATTGAATAAAAAAATTATAGCTTTGGTGTAACATGTGTACTGGTCTGTGCGTGTAAATGCAATTAGGAGCCACATTCGAGAAATAAAACCTGAAGCTCCAGAGCCTCAGCTTGCAGACCCCTGAAGTCATCCTTTCCCAAACTGAAGTGTCCTCTGTGAACAGAAGAACCAAAGATGGCACAACGCAGAAAAAAAATTACATTCGATTCAACAGGCTTATTTTATAAATTCGAAAATGAATGGCTTTTAAAAAGCTCTCAAATAAATGTAATCTATAGTTCAAAGAAGTATAACAATTACCTGACTTTAAAAAAGACAAGAATATGATCAAAATCAAAGAAGTCTCTGGTCTCAGGGATTTCCTCTGACTGCATTTTTTAAAAGATGTTTCAAGGATTTGTCCAGAAATCATGCTCTGCTCTCAGTCGATCAACATCTGCAGTAAACACACTGGATAGTTGAATTTTAGACAAACTTTAAGGAACAACAAAAAAAACCTTCAGCTCGATCTTTTTCCACATAGTGTATGAAAACATGATAATAAACTATTTTGTGATTTGAAACCGTATGTTGCCTATTTTTTTCGATTCAGAGATCATAGCTCCTTTGACTTTTGGCTTGGAGGCTTTAACATTTAGAAATCATTTAGACGGAGGATGAAGACAGATCTTTTGATTTGGCTACCTCAGAGAAGCTCTGGCTTAAAGACCTGAACACCTGTCAGAACACTGGGATGCAGTCTGACTTATGCCCTCATATTTTATTACCTCTTGATGAGCAGGCCTGTGGTGCCATTAATCAAACACAGCATGGCAGACATATCTTCTTATGCATGAACTCAGGCACAGAGCCGTCTCCTATCTCCCCGAGCCACCATCCTGGAGTCTGCATTTCCACTTTGAAATTAAACTACACCAAAAATGCTAAATAATTTCTGCATGAAATTACTTCACACGTTAGTCAATTACTGTGTCAGCTACTGTGGCCAAGCCTGATAATCATTGACTGGGTTGTCTGCTTGGAATATTTGGTGGTACAATTACAGCTACAGTTTCAAGGAACAGTCTAAAATTAAAAATCACTTATTATATAGAAAGAACAAACATTTGTTTGAATAAAATCCTTATATACAGAGTTTATGGATTTATTTCTATAAAGAAAAACCTGTTGGAAAGTTGGCTCCAATATTCTGTTTCCAAAATGTTTTTCAGCAGTTCATCACGGAGGCCATCATAAATCTGATCTCCAAAATATCCCAGTCATCACTTTATTCCGTTTACTTTCAGCACCCTGCTTCAGAATGGGTTGTCACAGTGACTTTCTCTGCTGCCTCAGCTCCTGTCAATCCTTCCTGCTGACTCCAGTCTCTGCTGGTACAGTGTATGATGTTTTTAAGAACACATGTTTTTTGTTTTTTTTTATATAAAGCTGAAATTAATATTCATGAGAATTTGGAGAAGCTTAAAAGTTCAGAACATTTCAAATGTGTGAAAGGGTACAGTAGTTTCCTCTTTTTTGTTGGTGGAAAATTGTTCAATCATAGCAGGTTGCAGCATCTCCCTTCTATTTCTTTATCCAGGGAGCAAAAATCCTTCAAATGATTTCTGATTTTACAGACTGCGAAGAAATCTTCGCAACACAAAAAATAAAAATAAAAGCCTACTTTGACCCAGTGCATATTTATCAGTCAAGAACTTTAATTTTGTATAATTATCTCAGCTAATGCAAATATTATAGCTCAGAGAAGTCAGTTGGCATTGATGTATATTTTTAATATGAATGACCATTTGCTCATTATAGACTTATTCTAACTCTTCAGAATGTTTTGATGTAATTTAATGTGGAAGAAGCTTAGCTCTTTGAGTTCTTCTCTGCTGTGGATAATATAAATTAAAATGGATTACTGTAGCTCACATTTTCTCTCGTTATTTATATTTTCTGCTACACATAACTGCATGTACCTCTGGTTTGTGGTTTTATAGGAAAAGCATATAAATACATATATATAAAAATGTATGATTTAAATAAACAATTAGTGTTAGTTATTAAATAGGGCTTAAGTTATTTCTGTATCCATTTGTATCCAAAATAAATCTCAAATTCAGCCGCTAAAATGACCAACCAAGCTTAATGTCATCATCTCACCTCTCAAATTTCACGAGAAGACGGTATGGAGAAAGGTTATGCCAATTCCGGCAAGGTTGTAATTGAGGATGTGCCACTTCCTGAAACTGCATCCCGCCCAACCTTGTTAAAGAAAGAGGAAAACCATAGTTTCAAAATTATTTTAGATAAAGCGGGGGTTTGTTTCATGATATTTTTTTACGCTTTATAGTAGACTTTTTCTTTGCCTGTGTTACGGCGTGTAGACGGATCCCAGAGCAGAGTCAGACTGGAAGTGTCAGATAAGTGACGTTTATTAGCTTCACTACAGGAACAAAACCAAAGGAGGCAGACTGGCAGTGAAGGTAGGAGGCTGGGCCACAGACAGCGATCACAGGAACAAGGGCGAGGCCACATGGAAAGGAAAATAACCTGGCAGGTTGGAGGAGCCAGGGAGAGGCTTTTAAAGGACCAGTGTAGATTGGGTGCAGGTGTGCAGAGACACCAGTATAGAAGGCCACGCCTCCTGCCCCAGGCCACCCTGCAGAAGCACAAAGCAGACAAAACATAAGTACAAAAAAACACAACAACACAAAACCAAATAAAAGAAAACACCAAAACATAACAGTCTGTTTTCTTTCTTTCCCATGAATTGAAATGTCATTATTGTGATAGCTTTTATGACTATTGTCTGGAAGTTTTAGTGTTTGTCTCCCATCTGATCTTTCACACCTATGATGAATCTTTTAAAATCTTAAAAACTACTGGGATTTTGAGTTTTCTAATTTTACCATTTTTTCTCTTGCAGAAGCTAACATGTTTATGTTTTCACTGTCCAAACTCCCATTGCTTAATGTGAAGATGGTTTAGTTTCTCAGTTATTTTGTTGGTTGTTGTCGTGTTCTGATTTAAGGTTTTGTGTGCCCCCCCCAGTCAGTCGCACCTGGTTTAAGTTGTTAATTATGCACCACTGTTTTTATTTAGTTAATAATCCTCAGTGTATTTAGGTGTCTGGTTTTCAGTTCTTTGTGACTAGATCACATTTTGTCATTCTTGTTTTTTTTTTCCCCTGCTCCTTTAGTTAATGGTTTAGTTCTGTTTATGTTCACTCATTAAATGTTTAATTTATGCCATAAGACTGGTCTCCTGCACTTTGGGTCCTTCGCAGTTGATTTACTTTGTCCTACAAAAAATGTTCTAAGAATGTTATGCTTGTTCATCTTCATTTTGCTGCAGGTACTGTTCATCTTATTAGCTATTACTGTACTTTTCATTTTTGTCTCTTTTCTTTTCTCTTCTCACAGACCCCAACTGGTCACTGTAGATGATCATTCTCATTCTTCCTGGGTCTGGGCTTTCTTTTCAAAAATGTCCACAAGTCAGAGTTTTCCTCTTCCCTTTCACCCTTGCTTGTTCAGTGTTGGCATAACATCAAAAGCCTTTTAATATTTAATATAATCTGTTGGTTCCGTTCATAGCCTATAGTTTACAATTGAGACAATCTGGTTTTACTGTAATTTTCTGAATTTAATTTAACATTTATCTTATCAAAGCTGTGTTTGCTGTTTGTGTAGGATTTTGAGACCTCCGTTGTGAACTTGGGCTTTAAGAGTAAATTAAATTGAAACTATGTTTATTTAAGAAGACAGAGTTTGTCCTGAATGATCTTTACAGTCAATGCATAAATCCAAAAACTCAAAGGATAATTGTCAGAAGTCTGAACTCTTTCACCCCCTCTGGAACCATCTCCAGAGTACTGAATGCACTTAATCTCCCAGCAACCTCAGTGTGCACTTCCTGGATGCCACACACCTGTCTCTCATTCACTCAATCATTTACAATCTGCTTAAGCACTGCACTGAGCCACACTCAGTGTGAAATACTGAGTGTGCCACTCTGCCTTCCTTACCGAGCATTATATTTGGTCCTGATCTGTCATGATCTCACAAGGATGAGGAACCCAGATGCTGCAACCCAGAAGGAAGACAGGTAAGTGGATGATGAGAAAGGATTTGTTTTCTCCAGAGGTGAAGATGGTTGGTTGAAGAAGGTCCAGACTAGACGTGGCTGTGGCGAGGCTGGAGGGTTTAGAAGCGGTTAGCGGGTGCCAAGGGTTTCCGATCTCCTGAGCCTTAGAATGAAAGGTCCGTGCTGCCGTCACTCGTGAGAGTTTGGATCCTGAGACAGGGAACATAGAATTAGTAGGACCCAGAGACTTTGAGCAAAGCAGTAATGAAGCTTAGAACCAGAACTGTCACCATAAGGGGTAACAAACTGGCGTCGAGTAGTGGCGTTGGGCCTCCTTTTGAATCCATAGAAGATGATGAGGAGAGTGATGGCAGCTGGTGGCAATCAGGAACATCAGAGCAGAGCTGGAGGGGGGAGGAGACTGCCAGGCACCGTGACATGATCTTCTGTTTCCTGACCCATGTCTCTGTTTGCCTGCCGCCTGCCCCGACTCTCGCCTGGATCCTGACTACTCTGTCCCTCCTTTGATGATCTTGTGCCTGTTACCAAACCCGGCCTGCCTGACCCTGATTTAGCTTAGTGGATTTTTAGCTGAGCTAATAAACCTGCTACATTTGGATCCAGCCATCTGCCTGTTCTTGTGACAATGTTGTAAACTCATAGATTATTAAAATTGTATTTTGGTTTCCAACTCATATTGTTTGAGGAACACCTGTAACTCATCAGCATTTCATATAAAACATGTCAATGAAAAAAAATTACTAAAAAGTTGCACACAGCTCCATAATGAAGGTGTGCATTGACCCCTATGGAGCATCACTTTCTTCCTGCCTCCTCCTATTTTTATGATTTTTTTTTTTTTTTTTTTTGGTTTCTTTAATGTAAATGTTATGAATGTGAAAATATAAAAGTAAATCATTGTCAACCTTTGGCCCAAATGTTAAGTCAGACAGAGAAAAATAATAGATTTGGTTGAGATCGCAAATACTTAAACAAAATAATTGTAATTGAAGACTGGGAAAAACTAAATACATAGACTTGAGATTTGGACTTCCGACTGGACATGCTTTCGAGTTTGATTTATGAGTTTGATTTATCATTCAAAACACGTTACCTCAACTCCAAAAATATAAAACTGTAGCACATGACAAGGGTTATTTAATACTTTATGCATATATAATTCATATATTTCTTTTTTTCTTTTGTTATTGTTTCATTATTAATAGGATTTTTAACCTTTTTTTTTTCTTGTGTTGATCCCAAACCATGTTTTTTTTTAAAAAAAGAAAAACTTGGTCCACAAGAAAATATTGTTGATATTGGTGGAGCAATAACTGACAGCTGCCAAAACCAAAAGCACATTCAGGCTGCAGACTTACTAAGAAACTCTTTCTTCCTGTCAAATTAGTCTTTATTGTTTAATTATACAGAAGCATTTGGTGCCCCAAGCATCCGCTGCTCCCCATGGTGTACATCAGGACTTACACCAGAGAAGATCTTGAGCATATGTAAAAGACACAAATGCTTTGATAAAACTGCCGTATTTGAGTTCATGGGAAAAGTGTTCACTTCACTTAGATGAAAGCGTTTTTTTATTATTTAAAATGTGAGGTTGCTTTTCATCTGGGCAGAGTCTTTCATTTTGAATTTTGTTTCTACTTTTTGTATAGGGCTAGATACAATGGAAAAATGGGGACAAAAAGAATGCATTTTAGGAGGTACAGTTGCTAGCACAAGGCTTATAACTCCATAATGTGACCCTGTGGTCTGCTCAATCATTTGAAATTTGAGGCTTTCTCCCAAACCTTTCATCTTTTTTCCTCGAATCGGAAAAGTCTGTCTTAGAATAAAAAAAAAAGATGTTTCCCTTTGTGAGGACAGTCAGCACACTGCTGAGCCCAGAATTGAGGTTGTTTCTTCCTTTTTACATTCTTTTTATATAAGAACTCCATCACTAATAAAACTCAACAGTTTTGTTCTCTGAACTGATTTTTTTCCTAGAAATGACATCATGCAACAGTTTCATGGGAACCTTGCTGCTTTCTAATGAGCATATTTAACTGTATCAGCGAATTCAAAGTATTTGGTTTGGATGTCTCTCCTGTTGAATTTGATCAGACTGCCTGACAGACAGACACGTGTGACTTAAAAACACAACACGAGAAACGACATGGGATAGACGTTTTTATCACTCAGCAGATACAAAAAACCTCCTTAACCTTTTAATTTGATGCAGTTAGTGTATAAAATTTAGGTAAATAAAGTTTTTAAAAATATTTCTTGTATTTGGTCTTTTTTTTGTCTTAGTAAATCTAAAAAATGAAATTGTAAACTCAACCCTTACTGTTAACTGGTGATAACAGTGTATAACTTTTTAGTGCATGGTTGAAGTTGCACACACAAGACATATGGTGTGTCTGCTGTGTCATCCATTTTTCCAACTCATGCAATGATGACCAACAAATATTTCATTTAACAAAATTTGTCTGCTAAAACTTCAGCAGATCATATGTGCTGCAAGAATTCTGTTTAAGTTTGAGATACCTCAAACCAGTTTACCTGCAAGTTCAACATTACCTCCTATCTGCAGCATTCAACCAGCACTTTAAATCAGAAGAGTTAATGCAAGTAAAGATTTGTTTGTGTTGCAGAAAAATGTGCATGAAATAAGTCCCTAATCTTTGTAAATTAGGCGCTCAACCGATGACGTGCTTGGGATGAACTCGGACCATAGATGTTTAATCCCCAGAGTCTAGTTGCTGATGGTGGTTAGAGGTCAGACCATCTCAAAGCATTGCTGTAGGTGGAGAATCGGGTGGAGAATGCAGAAAGAGACTACCATTCTATAAAGTTAAAGACAAAATTATTTTTATTGTGGTTGGCTGAGTAGGACGGCTATTTAGTTATTAGTTCAAAGTGAAGGCCACCACTTTCAATAAAAAGTCTATGTAAACGTGCATATATGCGGTTCTCCGTTCAAAACTCATGCATTCATGCGTCACCAATCAAGTTAAGTTTGGGCTCTACTAAGAAACCGTGCAGATATTGAACGCTGAAAGTGAAACCAGTTGAACGAGTTCAGGAACTTGTATTTGGTAGTGATGTATGGGTAGTGTCCTTTTTAATTCACTGAATTAATAACTGTTTGAAAATTGATCACAAAGAAGGAAAAACTAATTACGGTTCGTAGCCGGCTGGAACTATATGTCACCAAGTCTTTCATATATCGAAATAGACCTGTGTATGAAAAAGCCTGGAGCAGAATTTGCGAGATTTGCACTGCTTACACATCTCACACCAAGCCTATTCCAACTATAGGTACATGCGCTAGTAATGGATGGTGACAATCCAATGTGAACCCCAAATGCTAAAACATGTACAGAAACCAGCATTCAGCTCGTTCTGGCACACACGTCACATGCCCGGTGGGTACATAGCATCATATTTCATACAACTACAAGAACGTCTTGTTTTAAACATCCAAAAAATTTGAAAAAGATGTAACTTTGACACTCATAAATAGTCTTTGGGGGGAGGACTACAAAATAACTTAACTTGATCTGAACTTTACCTAGTCTTTTTAGGATAAAGAGCTTTGTGTTGAAAACTTGCAATCATTTGGAATTTGTTATATAGTCACATGCACTCGTAAGGGTGGTGTGATGTTTTGGATTTTCTGGGCCATGGAGGGTATTAGACGAGGCGCATATTAAGGGAGGCGCAAGTGTGTCCTGCTATTCCCTTAATTGAAAATATTACTTACGATTGTCATGTTTGTGGCAAGAAGTGACCTTTCTATATCCTGTGGGACCCCGCCGTACAAGCAGTTGCAACTAAACCATAAACTAATAACAAAGTCAAAGTTTGGCTTCAAAAAAGTTACAAGTGGCCATACATATGCAAACATATAAAATCTGAGAGCCACTTTTTACTTGAAAGTTTTTTACTATGAGGTACATTAGAGTTAGTCATTGCATTACAGAAGAAATGTTGCAACTTTTGACTCAGAAAAATGTCTGGAATTTGCCGATCTCTGCTCGTGCAAGAAAATTCGACAGAGACTAAGCAATAAAACGTTTTTAGATCTTTTTCTTCTTCATTGGTTTTTTCTTGTCTTTGTTTAGTCCGGCTTCTTCCTACAGTCCAAAATATGCTTCTTAGGTTTTTAGTTACACGAAATGCCTTCGCCCACAAGTGGCCAGGATAGGCTCCGGCAGCCCAGTGACCCCGAAAGGGATAGAACGGATTAGAAGATGTATGAATGAATGAATCTTTTGTCTTGATAGCAAACATGGAGAATTTTAAATTGAAATAAAACCAGGAACATATTCATCTGACTGTATGTCAGACAGAATGTCTTAAGAAAATTGTGTTGGAGTTTTGTTTGTTTTCAAGTTCCAGACAGCAGCTGATAACTGACAGCCACATTCTAGACACAAATGATGGCAGCTTGCAGCTGCATTCTGCAAAATATGTTTACCTTAGTTTTCTTCTTTGATGTATTCATTCATTTTAATGCCGATCTAAGCCTACGCTGCCTCAGTCGGAAATATTGTTGCAGTTTTTCTTATTATTTCATTGGAGACAGGATTGCTGAAATGTCAATGTCAACAAATACTTCTTTTTCTTTTTTTTTCAAAGCAACGCTGACTTTGAAATGTCTTGTTTGTGCAGCCAGGACTCAGAATGATGATATGGTTTGCTCTGTATTTTTGTGTGATGGATTAGCAGCCTGCCTAAAATGTACTTGGACATTAAGAAGTCAAAAACATCAGGTGATGCATACAGAAAAAAATTCAATTACATTTAAAGTTTGACTAACTTAAAAACCACTGCTTTCTGCTACTAAGCCTCGAGTCACATGTACCCATACAAGGGTTGACCTTGGGGGCTGTGGGTTTTTGGTTTGTCAGGGCCTGTGGAGAGTCATAGACAAGAGGGGCCGCATTTTAAGAGGAGCACAGATGTGTATTACAGTACGGTACTCTTGAGGCTCTTGCGGCCACCTTAAAAGGCGTCATGAAAATGGAGTGTATGATGGCTTTGCATGCGGTAAGCATATCTACATTTTTGATGTAGGGGTAATGCTGTCATATGGTGTCCATGTGCCACACCCTGGTCCAGGGGTGTCAAACTCCAAGCCTTGAGGGCCGGCCACCAGCTGGTTTTCCAGAAATCCTTCCTTATCTGCTGTTGATTACCTGGACCAGGTGTGTTTAGCCAATAAGAAGCTTCAATGGCAAGTTGGTTGGAAAGTACTGTATATTGGACACCGGCACCTAAGGCCTGAATTCTGACACCCCTGCTCTTGTCGTTAGTGATGTGGCTTCTTACTGAGCATGACCAGAAGTGGCATGCAAGTGCCCCTAGGACGCATGTGAACTACCCACTGATTGTCTAATTTCCTAAATTCTGACATTCAGGTTGCGCGCAAGGAGCATTCAAGGAGCACGCTCTTATTAGTTGAACATAACTAAAGGGCTCCTTGCACAAAAATGAAAAATCTGTATGACATGCCTGCATCACTCATACATCACCCTTCCTTACCATTATGTATTTTATAAGTGTTTGCTACAATCTGTAGCCCACCGTATGCCCGTTAAAAGAAAATGTGCACGAACATTATCACTCCACAGACTCAGAGTGGTCTACGATCTTGATATTTTGTTGGCCACCCAGTGCAGTTGTGACTAAGGCCTCATTTTGTCTGACCTCCATGCAGCCTTGTGTATAGAGAAAGCTAGTTTCTATCTGGTATCATAATTTACTGGCTTTATGCATCAGATCAGATCCTTATTTAAAGAAGTGGGATACAAAACAAGGATGTCCAACTAATGATGTGGTTCAGCAGGGAGAGCCTGTTAAACCCCTGCCGGTTCCCCTTGGAAATATATACATAACAGACAGCTTTGCTTCCATGGATGCTTTTAAAATCAGCTGAGCGACAGCACTTCAACTGTGCCGGCACATGTAAATATCAATCGGGTATTGTGTCTACCTCCTTTTCTGGCTCAGGGGCAGATCGGTGATATATAAACTTCAACCCCCTATTCCTCCTCTGAACTCACAGCACACACAGGACGCTGAGGCGCAACGGAGACGCATCAGTCTTGCCACGAACAGGCGGTATGAAAAGAGATTATGTGGATCAAGCGACTGTAAGGAATCAGGAAGGATGGTCCAAATCTCTTAGAACTCTCTGGCATTTTTTTCTACATTTATCATCCATGCCTTTTCTATATACCTTACAACACGCTTAGGTTCACATGGGACTGCAGACTATTTCTGCTTTCTCTGACCAAAGCAGAATGCATACATGCAGAGTTTCTATCAGAATTACATGGGTTTAAATTGTCCAAGAAACCAGAGAGACAACATCTAAACTCCACAGTGTTTCAGCTAAGATGTAAACCAGCAATTTCTTTGCAAGATGTTTCCAAATGATCCGACCCTTCAGTTCTGCAAACAGTTAACACAAAACACCCCAATATACCTGTTTGAATAATTGCCACCTCGAAAAAGGCATGCATGTAGCTCCAGTTCATAAATGTTTACTCAGAGAACATTTGAAAAGTAGGAGAAACACTGATGTTCATTGAGGATGTTAATGAAGGTACATAATTTACATAATTTAACAACTTCCAAATAAAGGTTTACATAGTCTACGTTGTTTGAGGTTTTTCATCTTCCAAAGTGTGACTGCACAGGCACCAGAAGAGACAAGGAGGTATCCTCCCATCCAAATTTTTTGACTAGACATGGGTTGCCTGTAGGCAGAAAATGTACAAACCTGTACAGGGCACGAAGAAGCACTTATCGGGAGCAGCACTCACTCATGCATCCCTTCCCCCGGTAACGTACCTCACCTGCAAAATGTAGCTAAAAAAATACATAAATTAAATAAAATGAATATGCTTTTTTTATTTTAAAAACATCTAATCTTATTTTTTAGTCATGTCTACTCTAAGAATACTTTTTTTCAGTGTAGCTTTCAACCTTTCTTTGGGAAAAAGGAGAGAATTTACATATTTCCAGTTTAAATACACAAGAATGCAGCAGGTGAGGCTCTCGCCACTTGACTGCGCCACACACACTGACTGAGCTGCAGCTGAGTCATGCGCTTTACCATTTCGGTCTTTCTGTTATCATAAAAAACTCTTTATTTGTTAATTACGTCATTTGGCTAATTCTCACCAACATCTGTGCCAGTCTGTGTCCTATTCAGTCATTTTATTCACTAAAAATGCACATTAAAAAATACACTTTGTGAGGTCTGCAATACACCTGCCTCAATGCAGAGGGCACTGATTATCCCAGAGAATGTGACACAACGGCAAAGGAAAAATGACAAGTTTCTAAATGAAGGGTTATGTGTCTAAGCTTAGGAATTTGTGGAGACGCGTCACTGGCAGTGATCTTCATTGAGACAGAGAGACTTTTGAAAACTTCTACAAACGGGTTATCCATGTCTTTCGTCAGAAACAGGGGTGCACGGACTGCATTTATAAGTAAGAGTAAGTCAATAATCAACAATTTGGTGATTTGTTTTCTATGCTACAGTTTGTAAACGGAAGAAAAATGTTAAAATGAAATTTTAAACAACACACGTCTACTGTTGTCAATCAAATGGTGGATAAGCTACTCTGTAGGGTTCAGTTTGTAAATCTGACTGAACCTCACCTGTACAACATGTCTGTTACATACTCCAGTGTGTTATTTAGCTGTTTGCTATGACTTATCGCCAGCATAATGCATGTAGAAAAAAAAAGCATGACCATTTTCACTCCATGAGCTCAACGAACGGTCTACGGCCGTGACATTTTGTGTCGCCACCTGCAAAAGCAATACAAGTAAGCACAGAAAGCCCGTGTCCACCCACAAGAGTAGTTGTGACAAATCTATTAAAAAGCAATAAACTTTAGCTCCATTTTTTTTTTCTTAAAGAGGGATTTTGATGACTTGTTTGTCTAAGTTGATTACCTTTTTTGATTTTTCATATCCTTTAAATTTATCATTGCTGGCATAAAATGTGATTCAGTGATAACCACAGAATCACTGAACTTTTTTAATTAAAAAATCTTAATTAAATCAGAAAAAAAGAAAACGGGAACTATTTTTATGTACTGTTTAAAAAGGATATTTATGTACTTGCAACCACTTAACACATTTTTGTGCCAATGAGACATTTTTAGCAGCTTTAACAGCAACCTAAAGGAGTGTGACCTGCCAAGTAAGGATGTGTTGCTCAGTAATAGAGACATTATTTTTTATTTTTTTTTATGATTGAAGAACATCTTTTTTCCTTTTACTTTTAAAACAAAAAGAGAGCATGCAATCGCAAATCATAGTGGTTCTTCATTGAAATCAATTTTACATCCATAAAACGAGTAAAAGTTACAAAATTTAGGCTTTTTATCAAACAAACAAAAATCTTCCCCTTTTCAGGCTCTGGGTATTTGATTCTGTGTGGCTCCAACCCTGTGTGCAGATCAGTGTGTGACTTTAAAAGCAGCCAGGAGTTGAACTGTTGTGAGAGTGTGACATGATTGATGCCTGGAGGCAGCGTTGTGGAAAACGTGATTCTACTACACAACTAATGCACTGGTAAGCCATCTTCTGGACTGCCAGAGACTCCAAAAATAAAGGCCCAGGCATACTGACAGCAATGCTGACACTAAATTTAAGCTTTCTACCATCTTTCTGAGTGTGGCAAGACAGACCATCCTATCATAGTTTGCATCAAGAGTATGTAACAATTGACCAAAAGATCTGGATGATAAAATATTAATATTTTAAAGTATGCTGCACAATCCTGAATTTATTTGCACAAATGAAAAGGTCAGGAAAACATCTTTTTCATTTTTATTTTATTGGTTTTATGAAACTCAACAGCACACTGGAGCAGCAGCAGAGTGTTGAGGGTCCAATCTCTGTGACCATGACCACATTAAGACACAATGCTGCTTTCAGCCTCTTCCTCCAGCTCTGAGCATTTACCGGTAGGTATCACAAACACAGAAGAGAGGAGCAGGCAAACCGGGAGGTTGCCCCTGCCTGACCTCACTGGTTATGGGATGACTTTGATTTTCCCCAAGCACACGTCACAAAGTACTTGGATTAAAAGCCTTTATTCACCATGACCTTTCCTTTGCTGGCTTCCCTTTGAGAAATCTTCCCTGCTCCTTCTGCCAACACAGTGACAGGCCACCCCCACCAAAACAAAAAGCCAAGTGGTGGGGTGACACAAAGTCAATAAGGGAGACATGTTGATGCGTGCACAAATGAGAGTGTAATCTTTGTGTTGTTGTTGGTTGTGTCTTACTCTTGGGAGCTCTGGGGGAAAGGTGGGGGGTTCAAGGGTGTGTATTTTAATCAGTATTGTTTAATTCATTTCCCAAAATATCTGCACATATTAGGTTTAAAATGCAATCAGTAAGAAAACTTGAATTTAAAATGTTTGTCTTTAGCTCTTTTGATTAGTATATTAATTATTAACAATTACTAATCTCTAAGAAGCCATCAAAACAACATTTTGGCTTTTTTTTGTGCAAATGTAAAGCCCCACTGTTTGGATTATTTAACAAATGGGACTTTGGCCTTTTGTCACCTGTAAGGTTTGATTAATGCTTTTGCACCGAGCCTCCTTTAAAACCCGAACACACAGGGAACCGTGGCTGCTCGTAAAATAAGTGGAGTGTTTCTGGCCTGTCCAACATGGCACCTTTCAGAGCACTGAGCATGTCAGGGCTGTCCATTTTGCATGTTTTATGAAAGTCACATGCAGAGTCGAGCTTTTCATTTAGAAAACCAAACAAATTCTTCCTGATCTCCCTGAGATGCTTCTGTCCAGTCCGTACGAAAAACCTGACTAATTAGCTGAGCAATAAAGAATTAACCCTTTAACACCAGAGATGTCATCAGTAACACCTAAATAACACATGCTCTTTGACATACTGTAACCCTTCGACTGTTTATACGATCAATTTGAATCAGCCTATTCTGAAGGGCTTTCTTTATATCAGTTTTTCTTCACAAAATTAGCTGATTGTCATGGATTACGTAAACACTTCCCAACTTTAAAGTGTAAAACATGCTTTTTTTTGCTTCAGTGAATTATGTATTTTGCATAAACAGTTTGAATAGCTACGCTAGTCAAAAGGATGTAAAGTTCCGGTGTTAAAGGGTTAAGCTTAAAACAAACAGTAATAGTGAAAACAGGCACATCGTGGAGAAAACTTGACCACTCTTTTTTATAGCCACCAACAAAACCTTGGAGAAGAGGTTATTTCTGTTCTTGTATTCGTGAACTTCAGTTTTTTTTCTTGCTCAGAGGATTTTTTTTTTTTTTCGCGGGGGGGGGGGGGCATATTTCTTTTTTTGAAGTTGTTTTATAATATGTCAATTGTTCACACCTGGGTTCCACAGCTGTGTGGAACACCGGTACTTTAACTCCAATGTTGACGTTCTTTTGATCATAACTCTTCAACTATTTACGCAAAAATCATGTTTCCAGCAGAATCTGTAGCAGAGAAAAGTGCCTTTGCGCCGTTATGGAACACTTTATGTTAGTAATGCGTTGCATATCGGAAGCCATCATGAAAGCCGCTTTATCTCCATTTGTTAATTGCATGAATGTTCAAGGACTTACACGATGTAAAAAATTACTTTATTTAGATCCTTATCTTAAATTTCTGTGGGTTATTGCCAGATCCTAATCAATTATTAAACATGTTTTTTGTTTGTCTGTTTGGTTGGTTGTTTTTTTGCTTAGTTTACCAATTATTACCTCTTTTTTGGCTTGCCTCTGGTTTGTTCCATACATAACTCTCACACTGGATGCAAAAAAATGATCCAGCATTGAAAAACTTGCCTTTCGAGGATCATAGAAATTGCTTTTGAAAGGTTTTAAAAAGGAAATCCACACATTTGACCCTTGTAGCAGATTTTGCACACGGCATCTTAAAACGCATTACCCTGAAAAATCTTGTTGCCTGGTGATAACCTGAAGTTTCTAACTTCAGGTTATCACCAGGAAACCTTAACCCATTTTTATTTCCATCACAATTATTTTTTTTATTTTTTTGTCATCATCCAGTGTTGAAGGTCTGACAAAACACAGAGTGACATGTACCTGATTAGGGTCTCGTCTACCCTTCTGTCCCTTGTATCGGTCATTATCCCTCTCTCGCCGTTGACACGACAGTCACCCTCAATATGTCATGTCTTAGCGTGTGCATGGAATTGATGGAACTGTTACTTTCTATTTTGGCACCTTTTATTGCTTCCACGACTCCCAGGAAGTTTTTAGCCACTTGTGTCAGAGGTGTGGGAGGTGATAATGTTATCAAAGGATGGAGGAGAATGTAGCATAAGTAAAAAAAAAAAAAAAAAAGAAAAGAAAAAGAGCGGCATGATGAAATAACATTAAAACAAATCTTCTCTTACTTTTCCGGAACAAAAAGTAAAAAGTTTGTTCTGAATTAATGGAAAATGTGTTATGCAGAGTTTGAATACTTTGTCTTTTGCTCCAAAACTTTTGGATGACAGGGCTTTTATTTCAGAAAATAATTGCATTTACACAGATGTTAAAATGTATTTCAAGCAACATTCTGCTCCTCAATTCAGAATAAAAAGCTTCAGCAGCTTGGAAAAGACATACTCAGAAAAACAAACATCACTCTCGCAAACACACAGACATACTAGGCAAACAGATGAAATGTGGAGTATAATCACAATAATTTGATTTGAATGGATATTAACACGTATGTTTTTCTCCTAAATAAATCACGGTCGTGCTTTCTGGCCGCTGGCAGTGTTTGTCATTGTCCAATTGGTATGTGCCACCCGCAAGTAACTTTATCTCTCTGTCCAGCTTTCCATCCACCCTGGCCAAGTCCTCTTTCCTTCCACTGACAAAAAAAAAAAAAAATTGTACTCTTTGCACAAGGCCCCTTCATTCATTCTAATTAAGCCAACTGAAACTAAATAGCAGAAGCTTTGTTTACAAGGGGTTAGCTGCGCTCAGCATTCTGTGCACGGAGGCACTTGCCTTTGCAGCCAGTCAGGGGTTTATCTAAAGCCACACTTACTGCTTTCAGTAATTTACATTTGTGTTTTCCTTTCCACTTATTTCCATATCTGCTGCTGTGCGGCTATGTTGCCTCCACAGAAAGTGAAAAAAATATATATATAAATATATATATATATCAATCACATTTAGGCTATGGGCTGTTTTGGCAGCACAAAAACACGGGCAGCCTCTCAGCTTTCACAAACGTAATGGTGATGCAACAGCATCATCAGCATCACGAAAGGCAGGAGTGCTAAAGGAGGTTTTAAAAAAAAAATGAGATTTGATTTTATAGTTAGCTAATAACATTACTGTAGAAAGACAGAAAAAATAACAGAAATATCAAAGGTAAAAAAACATTACATCTTACTCCGGCTAAGGTTAATGAGAAACCCAAAATAGAGAGTTCCATGCCACCAAACATTCATCAAGCCAAATGAAAAAGAACTATTTACAAAATGTTCAAAAAATATGTAAATTAAGTTGAAAGCAAATGATGAATTTCAAAAATTTTCTGCAACAAAACATAAATGTATTCTACTTGACAAACATCACTAATCATAGTTTTCTTCTAAATATCTATGTCCCCAATTATTAATTACCTTATCTGAACAATTTGTTTTTAATATATTAAGAAAAAAAATTCTAATTGGATCTGAAGCAACCGACATGTCAGGTTGTAAAACAAATGGAACAGTCAAATAGGAGCTCATTTTTCTGGAAAAAACGTCCAAGCCTAATATCCGAGCTTGCTGAGGCATGACATATCTGTTGCCATCTCTAACTGCTGTTGTGAATGCAACATTTTTCTGAATGTAAAACAGTAAGAGATTCATACACTGCGGGCTAAACTATGACAAAAATATTGGATCCCAGGTTTGGAAGTTGAACCTTTACGTGTCTGTAAAAGTTTCGCTTCTGCTGTCAGGGCAGACAGTCGCAGAGATGTGCAGCAGACACATGAAAGGTCAACTGATTTATTAAACCAACTTGAACACTAAAAACAAAAATAGCTGAGGTGAGACTTTGAACCGGAAAAAGACGTAAAGTACAACTGACACGCGGATCCTGCCACCGACAGCTGAAACCACGGAAATTTACGCAGAGAGATAATTAGAAAAGAAGCAGATGTGGTGATTGGAACTGAAAGCAGGGATCAACAATTAACGGGCAAACTGAAGAAGCGGATAACATGAATGCCAGTGACTGATGGAGGTGGAGGGTGTGGAAAAAAAAAATCCTGACCTTATGTGGTTTGGTTTCACACTGCACTCTTGAGAGCAGAATAAAGGACTCACCAGCTGCTCGGTGGGGGATGTGTTGCCCAGAACAAGGGCAAAGGGAGAGGAAAAGGCACAAAAATTGTCTCACTGGTTTTCTAACAATTTTAAAGCATTTTCAAAACTTTCCATGAGTAGCATCAATATGTGATAGTTTTGAGTACTTTTTCTCAAAATATATGCTTGTCATATTCTGTCTTTGATTTTCCTGATATATTTTTATTTATACTTTTTTTTGAAAGCCAACAGAATATATGTAAACCAAGAACCTCGTTTTTTAACTTTAACACTGCAGCTTTAGCTCGAGTGTTGACATTCTTTGGACTACAGAAACCTTTCAACTGTTGATGCAAAAAACGTAATTCCAGTGGATTCTGAAGTGGAGCTTTGCACCGATATGGAACATTTACACTCGTGAAGTTTTTACACCATTAATGTAAATCACCTTATTCTGATGCAGACAGAAGAGGCTTTGTGCTATTTTGCTACACTTTATATTAGTAGTTTATAAATAAAATGCAGCCATTGTTTTGAATATTGGAGCAAAGCGGCTTTTCTCAGCTTTAGAATCCGCTAAAATTATGATAACTGCAGAAACACTCTAAGTAATCCACAGAGCGCATGTTATTTTGTTGTCGCTGGTGACAACTCTGGTGTTAAACAGTTAAAGACCTACTCAGATAAAAAAATCGAATTATTGGTGTTTATTACATATTCCTGCTGCATTTTTCTGATGATTGAGGACATATTTAAAGCAAATGAAGTAGCATTTCTGAGTTTTTATTCATTGAAATCTTTGTGACTCAGGAACAGACGAATAAATGCAGTTTGAAAAAGTGAAAAATAACTTTTCTGTTATATAGAAATATAATGGGTGGGCCACAAGCTCCCTGCTCTGCTCCTTTCTGATGTATCCACAAATAGATCCATGTACGTCTTTGTTTTCTTCCACTAAGCTGGCTGGCTCACAACTGTATGACTGAATTGTCCCAATTTTGCTTGCCATAAATTTTACACTGGGAATGTTAGTTTGGGGATAAACAGAGTTATCAGCAACAGAGAGGAGAATAGGGGGTGGGGTTAATCTTTGCCAACGTTCTTTTCCTGAACTTGGAAGGCAGAGAAACTATGTCTTAAAAAATGACGCTGGTATTTTGATTTTGGCTAAAAACAACCTAATCAGAATTAAAATACCACTGGGAAAGCTTTAAGAATTTATCAAAAATTAATCTGAGGGGGTCTATAAGCAAACAATACAAAGGGTACACTCAAGGAAAGAAACTGTGGATCATATAGCACAGTATGACAGTGAGCTCAGGGTAACAAGACAGAGCTAAGCACATCTACAGAAGCAGATTCATTGGAAAAAAACAGCAAATATTTCAAATCAAGAAAGAAAACAAGATGAAAACAGGTCAGGAGACAGATTTATGTTATCCTGTTTTATAATATAAAACCAATTAGTAAAACAAATAACATTAAAGGGGGATTGGTTGACTTCTCAGCAGTCCTTGTCCTTTGACTAATTTATTTTTGCTAGTAAACTGCCTACCATGAGTCTCACCTGATGGAGCAGTGGTCTCCTATAGCAGTGAGGTTGGTGTTTCAATTCCCACCTCCTCAAGTCATTTGTTAAAGTGTCCTTGAACAAGACTGAACCCTGAGCTGCCTCCAGTGAGTAAGGTCAAGCGGCACAGCAGCTCCCTCCACATTGGTGTGTGCATGAATAGATAAAAAGAGCATTAGGTATCACAGAGTAAAGAAGTGCTTTACAGGTGCAAACAGTTCCTGTTTTGTCATTCTACCGTGGTCTGGTCTGCCCCACACCTTTTTGCTCTTGAAAAAATGTTCTGGGTATCAGAGGCATACAGATAGTATTCTTTTGGGGTTGCTAAAAGATGCAATGAGCAAGGCATGAATTCAGAAATGAACCCCTCCCACTGTGTAAATTTCTAAAAAGTGAGACTGTTTTTTTTTGTGTGTTTTTTTTTAATGGCTGACCTAAAAATAGCCAAATTATGGCAGATAAAAGCAATAAACCATCAAGAAACTAAAAGGATCCTTATTTGATCCCATTCATATAATACATTTACTCCAAAAGTTCATGTTTAATGAATTTTTCCTGCCTTGAACCTAAGACCTATTCACCATGAAATTATACAAGGAGGCTACTTTACATTAAATGGGTATCATTGAAATACATATCATATATTTACAAACTGATTTAAAAAAAAAGCTTTTTTTGAGCTAATATGCATTTTAGAATTTTTCCCTTTTAACCTTTTTTATGAGTATACAGTTTAAAACTTAAAGACATTGACAGTTATTACATATACATGAAGTGAATGTTTAACTATATTTTAAATTTTTCATTTACTGAATGTACGATTCAACAATATATTTATTCAATTAATACATTTTCAAAATGCCATTTATTTGTCACTAGGTACAAAACCTTTTTTGACTTTAAACTTTAGTAAACTACACATAACAAGCACAAAACCCCTGGCTGGTTACCTTAAACGTCCTATCCAACTCAGCTTATTTTCACCGAATGTGCTAAAGAAAAGTGCTCTGTAATGGGTCCACATTAGATGCTAAAGTTGCAGGTTACACAATGAAAAAAACGCTAATCTGATGTGACAGTAAGCAAGGGTCCAAGCTGGAGGAGAAACAAAAACCCGATACCTGCACAGCACTTAGCCGTGGCCAATTACACATTAACTGGATCATCGGGCAAGAGGGGAGAAAAAAGACTCGATACTCTTTCTGCTACTCCAATAGTTGACTTCCAACACAAAGACACTGCAGCAAACAGACAAAATAATTAAAAGATGAAGGGCAGTACATCATCACTTTATTTTTGTCAACGATGTAAATATATATATATATATATATATATATATATATATATATATATATATATATATATATATATATATATATATATATATATATATATATATATATATAATAACTCTGTAAAGCCCACTACATCGAAAAATTGACAGAAAATATTTTTAATGAAAATAACAAAAACATTAATATTATCCTTTTTTGTGAGCTACAGACAGTTTCAATATACGTTGGGAGATTTGTTAAGTTTTTTTTTTATAATAATGTTGGTTTAAGGTGCAAAAGTATCAACATAAGTTTTCAGAAAAAATTACCCACCATCTTAAGTTTGACCCACACATCTTTTACATGCTTTGACTTTAAAGTATTAATACATTTTGCATCGTTTTAATACAGCAAGTAGTCCTTTCAAGTCAACAGTAAAAACAAATGAGTTATTCTCACCATGAAGTTTGGAAAATTAGCAAAACTTTCTTGGCAAAAGTCTTACTGAGATTTCATAGAAGCAGACATTTCTAAACGAGCAGGAAAAGTTCTTCTACTGCCCCTAGTGGAATGATGACGAACTACAGGGTCGAAAACATGGTCCAAGTAATATAAATTGGTTTAGTTTAGATCATATTAATGACATAAGGGGTCTCAGAAATGCATATCAAATATGAAATAAATGGTTAAAAAGGTGTAAAGTGTATTTTCAGCAAATGTCTAGGGGCAAGTGAGCAGGCTCACCATGCTTTTGGTTTAAGAAAGCAGAAAGAAAAGTCTTCAAGTTTGCTGTAAAACTAAATAAAAGCAGAGCAGGTTAGATGTAACTTCATTTGAATGATAATGGCATCTCCTTACAAACCGTTGGGGAAATGTGTCAGCAAGTTGCAGGTGGCTGAACGATTTCAAGTCAAGCCACTATATTGAACCAATCGATACACTTAAGCTCAATTTTCAACTTCAACTTTATTTACACTGCACTTTCCTACCGATGCCACAATCAAGTGCATCCAAACAACAGAAAGTGACAGTGACGTTGATATGTACATGCATTGGTGCAAAAACACAAAACAAACACCAAATCTTCACACATTAATGAAAGGCAGATCTGTGCACTGTCACATGAGGATTTCTGTCAAACCCACCTTCACAGCAGTTTGACAGTACGTTGCTCTAGGCATTAACTCTAGGGATCTCATTTGAAGAAGTATTGAGTTGGCACATCCCTGACAACCTTCCTATTTTTTGCTCCATATGCAACTATTCCTGTTGTAAAGCAATGTGCAGGGATAGAGAACTTTAATAAATAAAAATAGGAAAAAACATTATTAATATTTTAAAATGAAAGAAAAATGTGCTGTACACATTTAGCTTAAAAAAAAGCATTTTCATTATACTTAACAAAATCAAAATGTTTTTTATGGAAAAATGTGCTTTTATTTTGCCAACATTGTTCAATGATAGTGGTACATTTGGATCAATTATAACATTGATAAGGGTTTTTCACTGCAAAAAAGTGGCTCTTTAGAAATGAGTGAAAAATTCTTACCCCATTGGCAATTTTCTTTAAACAAGCCAAAAAATCAATGTCGGTGGGGTAAGAATAATGGTCTTATTATTTTAAGAACAAAATTCCAGTCACTAAGATTATTTTGCCATTGAAAAACTTGATAAGATTTTTTTTCTTGCGAAAAAGAAAATAAGATTTTTTTCTTGAAACAAGACTATTTGTACTTTCTTAAAATTCAATTTTTGCAGTGATAGTTTGCAGTTTTAGACAAATAAGCAATTCTATACCAAATCTTTGGTTTTACGCTTGCATAGTCTCCAATTACTCCATATAGAGCTCTTTTGTAACCTTATTTCACTCTGGAACAGGTGAAATCTGAATTAGACAAGCCTGTTCTTTTCATTCTATCTCTTTCAAACCAAAGCCTTTTTTTGCTGTCAGTCACTCCAAAGGGTATATTTTCTGAACGCCGCACAGCATTTTAGTCCCAATCCATTTATTTTGTCATAGCTCCTTATCAGTGGAAAGACTTTTACTTTCTATTTTCAAAATACATAGTGCTTGTGTTTAATTAAATTGCAATAAGCTTTTATCTGACTAATTATTCCAGACTTGCTGTCAGCTCGTCTTCCAAGGTTTAATTATGCATTTGACAGTCCTACAAACTAGAATTTAAAAAAATAACCAAATTATTTACATATTTTTGCAGATTTTGATTTGCTTGATATGAGGGCAAAATATGTCTATATTTGCGTTTGTAGTTCAAACTATGGAAATACAATGATTTGTAATGAAACATTAAGAGCTGATCCTGTTTCCAACTGAAACCGCTATGACTCGAGTGACATTTCATGGTTTCTGTTATTTGCATGTGAAAGGGCGTGTAAGGCAAAAAAAAAAAAAAAACACTTACAAGTTAAAGAGAAAAAACTGCTGTGGTGTGTTGTCTCTGCGGAGTTTTAAACAAACATTCGTGTCTGGGTTTGGAAGGAATGGGATTTGCTTCGGGCACACTTCACTGCGTGTAAGTTAGAGGATTACCCATGACCAGACTGTGGATAGTCAGGGAGGTGTGGGCATGTGTGTGTGTGGATGCTCGCGGGAAAGTGAATGTCTGAGTGGGGGGGAGAGGGGGAGAAGACAGAAGCAGAGCCTGAGCAGCACAGCCTTGGAAAAGTGTAAACAACCTTGTGTGCTGCACAGCAGCACC
Organism: Oryzias latipes; assembly: GCF_053564925.1. Lineage (NCBI taxonomy): Eukaryota > Metazoa > Chordata > Actinopteri > Beloniformes > Adrianichthyidae > Oryzias > Oryzias latipes. The sequence goes on from NC_136248.1 coordinate 22,107,765, forward strand.
TCGGGGTGTGAAAGTCTGAGGGAGAGACTGCTTTCGCCGAGTAACCTCTGTTCTGCTCAGATGAAGCTTCCTGAATTCAACATGCCCTCAAGGCTTTATCGGCTTCATGTCAGTGTGAGTCATGGATTTGTTAACCCGATTAAAAGAACAGAAAACACAGGTACGCAATAATGTGAAATGTAAACATTTACACTGGATCAAGATCAACATTTGGCATTCGCGGCTTTCACTACTTATATTGCTTTTACTTGCTTTGAGTTTTGCAAGCAAAGTTCTCTTCTTATATTCCTATTTCATAAGCAATTCAAACTCAGTTCAAATGTTGCACCATCTAGTGGCCATTGGAAATCCATTAGGAAAAAGCAATTAAAAGCAAAGCTAAAATGTCAAGCAGTAAAACAAAGACCTACTTGTGACAATAACCTTTTTACTGCATGAGTCAAATCAGAATTATTTAAATCTTTTGTCAATAGCACAACTAAAAGTACTTGACTGTAATTTACTATTTAACCTCTAGATGTCACTATCCCGAAAACTGCACCTTTAATTTTAGCTTGTTGCACCAGGGTTTGTTTTTTTTAATATAAATTATTATTTTGCATTCAAAACTTTTTTTTAAGTTTTTCTCTTTATTAAAAATGTTTTAAAAATTTACAAAAAAAGCCATAGCATAAATTTAGTATGAGTTTGGATTTGGCTCCTAAGAAAATGTGTACATTTTTGACATTTTTTCTTCTATTATCAGACACGGCTGTGTTTTTCATACATTTTGTTTTAAAAATAAATTAATTAATGAATAACACATGACTTACCCATAATTTGTGCGTTTGTGAGCATTTCGGGCTTCTTTAGTCAAAACTCTCACATTACGCATCGCTAAGCAGGTTTTTAAGACTATTTTCAGGCTCTACCTACAAAATTTACAGCCTTTGAACATGCATATTTTTTAACAGATAATCACAAAGACATCCTAATGCCACCAGGTAGAACTCCAACACACACTTTGGCAAAAAGAGTTGTGACAACTGGCTTTTCCAGGTCTGGTTTACACTACAAACCCAGCAAACACCTTTCACAAGGTATAGTTTTGCACACAAGAATGGATACAGAATCATGAAAACACAATACTCTCAATATGTTCTGTAGAAAGCATCTATTCTACCGAACGTCTAAAAAATGGGAGCTGTCTGCTGGCATTTGGTGTCCTGGCCCAAGTTATGTTAGACGCAAGTGAATTTGCAGGAAAAATGACTTGACATTTTCAGGAAAGAAGACCAATAAAAAATGTTCTGATTGGAGAATTGTTTCAGGCCAAGTTACACTTTTTTGAAAATGAATTTACAAATTTTAAAAATACAGTGTTTTGTCAAGAAGGGGATCCCGCGTGAAAATCTCTGCCAAACTACCTGTGGAAAATCAGTGGCGACCCCTGAAAGGATATGCAGAAAGGGGAACAACAAGATAGAGCTAAAAGTCACGAGCCAAGCTTTGCTTCTAACTCACTTTGATAATAAACCTGGATCTATTTAGTTTAGATTACAGAAAATAAAGGCAAAATGCTCTTTCACTCTGAATCTCTGTTACAGTTTATGTATGAAAATCTACAAACGGAACAATATTTTGCCATCACCCATCTTTAAAAGGGGAAAAACCTTGACAGTCATGACTCAAATGCTTCAATTATTCCAAGATACTCAAGTATGATTGACTGGCTCTTGTGCTCCCTGTAGTTCATTCTAGCCATGCTTCACTTTTCCATGGGGTTTAGTCAAACAAGCCATTACTTTTTTTATTTTTTATTTTTTTGCTGACTGGTCAGGCCTGGATTTAGCCAGCTCCAGTATGAGGTGCAGATAGAATATCAGAGGGGCAAGTCTGGATATGCTGAGACTTTGGGGGTATCATACCCCTCCAAGTCCCGAAAATGCATGGAAAACTATGCTATTAACATATCAGTTCATCTATCCATGTATATATATATATATATATATATATATATACACACACTCCTTAGATCTAATTGTCTTGTAAGTTGTATATTCAATGCTTTTCCCGACATTATTCCCCACATTTACCGGGTTTGGGACAATAATAACCTTTTTTATCTATTTTTTTTGTCTTATTTGTCTGTCCATCCTTATGCTTTTTTGTCTCTTACTTTATTTTTTTTTTGTTTTCTATTTCTTTAGTTAACTGTGAATTTTTGCAGGCCATCACATTTAGAGGGGCAGATATTGCAATCAAGTGGGTAACCCCCCCCTTACCCATGCCCATATCTGGCCTTGTGTGTGGTTTTCTTTGCAATATAAAGACTATCCATCTGTTTGATTGTGGATGTGCAGCAAAGGCTAGAGTTTATGTAAAGTAAGGATCCAATTGAAAGTATGAGTTGAGAATTTCCCTGTTATTCCAAACATTTGGAGTGAAGTAACTTTGTCTTTTTCACTGATCCGTGTAGACCTGGAAAAAAAAAATAACGCCTTGATACTCCTTTTCCACCACTTTTCCTTTATTCTGAATAAAGCTGTAAAGATATCTCAAACTCTGTCTGCCTGCGTCTGTCTGTCTCCAAAGATTCAGTGGAAAATATGCAAAACAGTTGGCTATTGGCCACTCAGTGCATTTTGGAGCAAAGTGCAGCCTCTAAAATGCCATCAGGGCAAAGGAAATACACCGGAAAACAGGAATAATGTCTGTCAAATTTACTTTATTAAAAAGACTTAAGGATTTAAAAAAAAAAAGAAAAACAAAGCATCACTTGAGTTCTGTCTTGACAAATGAATCTTATTTTAAATGGGTAAGAGTCGCTCACTATAGCGAAAAAAAAATAACTGCACTCAAACCTGTAAGGTTAAGCAGTGAAAAAAACTGACAGCCTGCATGGTTTCAGAAAGATTTAACACCCAACGTCCGCCTACTATAAAAATGTGTTTGTATTTGAGGACAAAGAAATAAGTTATCACTGCGGTTTATCAGAATTTTAAAGTTGGGTGTCTGTTGATAAAAAGTCTGGGGTTGCGAGTTCAGGGTGAGACATCCTGGAATCATCAACATCACAAATGGAATTCCCCATCACATCCACTGAAGATGAGCTCCACACAATGTCAGGATGTGCGGCTGCAAACATATGCTTCATTTTTGACTGCAGCACAGTCAAACAGCCAAAAGACAGATAATGATTTTTTTTTTTTTAAGTCTGTGATGACAGTGGATCTTTGCTCTAAGAATACATACATACGACCCAAAAAACAAAAGATAAGCTACAACACAAATCTTGTGCTTTGATTAAAAATTGTCCCAGTTTTTAAAAATACAACAGAGACCATACCGGATTATGCTTTAAGATAATGATATACAAAACTTACAAGGGCAAACAAACAACGGTACATGGTAGAAAGGACATATCAACATTACATACATGTTAATATCATCATATTGCACAATTACTCAAGTGACAATTTGTACTGGCCCTCTTTTTTTTCTGAGATTACTGGGGGGAAAAAAAAAAACGTTTTGAGTTTATTGAAAAATGCATCAAATTGTATAGTATGCAAAATAAATTAGTCCTTTGAAAAAAAAATCAAAAACTATGTATTAGAAGAATGATGCACATGTATTTGGCATCAGATTTACAGATTTTTTTATGTCAAATTTTTCAAAGTAGGTGACATACAGAAGTGGGTTAAAAGGAAATAAATACAAATGTGGGCTATTTCAAAATTGTATCAAAATTTCAAAGTTTAGACATTAAAATTGGAGTTCTGGTGGAGGAAAAAAGCTGCAGCTGTAAAGTTAAGGTTAGGAAGAAAATCAGAATTGTTTAAAAACAACAGTTCTCTTTTTCAGAATTCTTCAATGTACATAATTGTCTCTTTGAAAAAATTCTCAGGAAAAAAAAGTCCTGATTATTGAGTCAAAACCTTATGATTTATATTAAAAAGATAAAATTAATATTTTAGCTTTTTTATTTTAATATAAAAAAATCAAATATCCTTCACAAATTGAACGCAGCATGCATCATGTCTGGCTTTTACCTAGACAATTCTAAATTATATAACCAGGTGTACATTTTTTTTTTTTTACTTGAGTAATACATTTTGACAAAAACAGAATATTTTTCTATCCGTCCCTCCATCTATTTTCCAAATCTGCTCTACGTCTTTCAGGGTCAGGGTGTTGCTGGAGCCTATCCCAGCTACAGTTGGGTGAAGGCAGGGTACACCCTGGACAGGCTGCCAGTCTGTCACACTGTGAGAAAACTTTTATTCCTGATAATTCTTTATTGTGATTTTCCCTAAACCTCTTCTGTATGGACAATTATATTTTATGAAATAGTTGTATGAATTTCAAAATAAAAGAAAAAAACAACAACATTTGTACACTAACATAAACAGTTTCACGGATCAACCGTCATTCTTCAGCTAAAGCCTTCCTCATATTTCCTATCAAGCAGCTATGAAACTATCAAACAACTATACAAAGGTTACATGTGTTACTAACCTAACATTTAAAAAAATCAAGATGATATTTAAACATACGTTCTAAATAGTAATCCAATTTGAACAGTTATGAAAAAAGGTTTTTGAACTGTGCTTTGAAGCAATTCATGTTATATTGGATATTTGACCATTATCACAGATTTCCATTTGTGTCCAGTTAAGATGTATGCAAAGCTGACTCAAACAGATAAAGTTAGAAAGAAATTTGAATAGAAAAATATGATGATTACTTGTGTGAACACTAAGGAATTTCATCTTGGACGTGAGCTACAGACATAGTGCAGGAGTCTGGAGAACAGTTTTTTTTTATTTCAGTAGAATATAGACAATTCTATAAGACGGAGTGAATAAAGGCTGTTACCAGAGTCATTATAAATCAAATATAAGCTTTAAACTCTCAAATCTTTTGATCTATGTTAAAGTGTTCCCAGTGGTCTTTTAATTATGATAATGCCGTTTTTTAAGTCATTTCCTCTGAAATAGTTTCTGCAGAGCGCTTACTTAGAAATGCAAATTTGAACTTCATTTTCTTAAAATATATCCTCCATAATTAGAAAAATGCCACAAGTACATGTTAAAACACCAAAAAACAAAGCAGAGTTTAACTGACTTCTAACCGTAAAGTTTTTGATGAAGATTCTTTAAATTTAGTTAATATTTGTCATATTCTGTGGATCTTTTACTCAGATTGAGTTTGTAATCCTTCACCCTATTGTATACTCAGACAAGAGCCAAGAGGGATTTCTTTAGTTCACTTCATGTAGTGCTAATGCTCTGACTATGGATAAAGTCATTCTTCCTTCCACTCATCTCTAATTACAAAATAGACTGCAGCACCCGGGTCTTAACACACTATGGATAATAGGACACCAAATATCATAAAGCATAATAGATTACAGTCTATGTCCATGTCCTGAACATAAAAGCATGACTGCAGGTTTAAAGGGTAATGATAAAAGTAATTAAAATGTTCAAATTATTGTCTTTATCAGTTATGCTAAATTTAGGAGTGATGATTGTAATGGACTCCCTATCATTTCTGGTGAGAGAAATGTTATCAAAACGCCTATATTGGGGGGAATTTCCACTCAGTTGACCTCTTTGTATCAATGGTGCTTCTTTGCTTTTATAAAGAACAAAAGTAGTGTGTTCAGTTTGATATTAGAATCCTTCCAGGCACAAAAAAGTAGTGCACACAAGAAAAAAAAACAAATAGATAAACAGTATATATGTATTTTTTGTGAAGAAACAACATTTTAACTGGGAAATGTTGTTCAATTACTTTCAAAAAATACTTTTTTACAGTGTTTTTAATATATATTTATATAAATAAATAGGCTAGACCAGTCTGTAACTTCAAATAAACACATAAAACAAAGGAAGTGCTAGTCAGCATTGATACACCCACTGGAAAGCATGGAAAGTTTGTGAATGACCCACAGGGTCATTTGAGGGTTAACTTTTAACATACAAATTTGCAAAATTAATAAAAAGGCAAAAAATATAATAAATTCAACAGATAAATCTTTTCATAAGTTTTTTTTTTACTTTTATAAAATAAGAGGTAGCTGTGAAACATGTTCCCTTAAAATCCAATTTTAAAAAATATTCCTGGAAGTGAGCATTTTGTTTTTGACATCCAAACATGTAAATCTTTAAGTGTCTGTGCGTTTTTTGGACGAATCCTTTTGTTTTGTTTTTTTTTTTTGTTTTTTTTTTTGGGGGGGGGGGGGGGGGGACCGACATGGCTACAGCACTTCATCTTTGTCTGTCTTTTGACCAGTTTGTCTCCTGTTGTGCTATTATTGTGCTGCCATCACGCAACCACAATTCATTGAAAGGAATGCGCTGAATTTCCTGTTAGCTCTTGGGGGATATGGTTTGTTTTTCCTGTTGCTCAGAGCCAGATTATTTCTTTTCTTTTTTGTTTTTCCTTTCTTGGCCCTTCTAACTTCCCGTCTAGAAGTTTTGCCTCACAGAGAGACTCCAAATGTAATCCACAGGACATTAGATCTTTGGTTTGTAATCCACCTTTCAATTCCCACAACTACTAAACTTCTAGGTAGCACCCATTTTTTCCAACACATTTTTTTAATGAGATTATAATGTGGCAGAAATTTGGAAATGTTAAAAAAAAAGAAGGTTAAACCAATTAAATGTCTTTGATGGTGGAACATACTTATGCCATGCTACTGGTCGGTGTGCTTTTGGTGCTTCCAATGCTTGCATTGGCACTGCTGTTTTCAGAGGGGCATGGGTTGGTGGATACAGGCTGCCGCTTTACTCTTGAGCAGGGGCATACTGAAGAAAAAAAAATACCAACAACACAAGCCAATGAGAACCTGAAGAGAACAATGTCAACAAGGAACGGAGCACAACTTTCTCACCAGGAATGCTGGCTGCAGTGGAGTCCAGTCCAGTTGGATACCCTTGGGTTGAGCACAATAAGACGGTCTTTAATCCATACAATAACATTTCCACTTTGATGTCCTAGTAAAACTTTATGAAAACACTTACCTGTTTTAATTTTGATAATCCACAGAGCTCCGATAAGTAATACTCCAATTAGGAACCCTCCAAAAGCAATGCCAAGAACACCAGATAAGCCAAAGTCAATGCATGGTTGGGCTGAAACAAGAACACCAAAGAATAATGTATACAAGCTTAATTTAAACAGCAGTGAGCACAAGACAAAGCTGACCAGAACTTTCCGTTTTTTATGATTTCTTATATTAGCAATGGCTCTAGAAGAAAGTCTGCTCCTGCAAATACTAGTCTCTTTAAAGCCGTGTGACTCGGCCACATTCTGAGCATTCTCCATGCCAGAAATGTTGCTCTTTTGTGATACATGCGTGATATACATAATTCAGAAGTGTCATTCGTCAATGTGCAAAGATGTCCCTCCAGGGTTTCAGCCGATGGGTCTTCACTTGAATTGAGTTTGTTCACAATTTTTGATCGATTGAGAATTACGCAGTTTACGCGTTTTTTACGTAGCTTATACACAATTATTACGTAAATCTTACACAATTGTGCATGACTTTTACAAGATGCATATGCAAATTTGTGGCTTTCCATGACCGTTCCATGTATGCCCACGTATGTCACGGACTTTTCATGCACGTACCACCAATGTATAACTTTTACATCACATATAAGGCATTCTTGATGCATAAGTGAAAATTTCACGCGAAGACCACAACTTTCTGAGTATTCCACGTATATTCCCATATGACCAATTTATCATTCATGCAGTATGCACAAAATGTGCATAGTGGCTGTGTGACACTGCCTTTATTAAAAGAAATGATCAGAAATTAAATCTCTTTGCAAGTTAAAAACATTTTTATGGATTTTCAGTTATCTGGGTGAAGGAAACTATTAAATACAATGAGTTCCAGCAATGTCTTTTTTCTAAGTTGAAGACAACAAGAAGTGACAAAAAGTTTACATTTTATTATTACTTTTTTTTTACTTTTTACCCTCAAGACCTCCTTTGTGAGAATGATTAATAACAGTTCTACTTTTTTTTAAGAAAGACTAATTAATGCAAGACGAAGCATGATAAAAGATGACTGTTTTAATCACCTGCCCCCCAGAATTAATCAATTGAATTGACAATTTATCACTTCATTTCTGGATTAAACTTCATATTGGCTGCAACAAAAACAGCTCTGTCACATACTCCAATGATTACAATTTTCCCTCAAGCGTCACAGTAAAAAAATGTTAAAAGCCTCTATGAGCAGCGGGTGCAGAGGTCAGGTCATCTTATATATCCCTTTAACCAGATGATCAAAATAACCTGGGCTTTTGCAATCAGTGTGTTCTGATTGCATCTTCATGTAGGATTCCAAACACCATTTGCACTAATGGAAAATCCCTTCTGTCATGCACTCTCTTCTCCTGTTTTTTATTTATTTATTTTTTTTGGCAAAAATGTCTGCGCCTCCGCTCAGCAAGCTCCAGACACAAAGAAAAAGTAAATTAGACTCTAAAACTTGTGCAGCCTCCTGACATGAAGTACTGCAGGGCAAGCAGATTGTCCCGGTCTGGTGAGGGCACTGCAGACTGTTTCGTGCTAATAAATTACCTTGACACAGATAGAATGTGGAGGGGGAAAAAAGCTGCACATTAGATCATTGATAGTTTCCACTCACCCAGATGTCACAATTAACTTTGGTGACATCTGTGTCTAACAATGAGCAATTTATCTATTGCTCTCTTGTTTGAGGTGAAATTGCTGAAAGTTTTTTTCCACCATATTTTTAGCAGGTTTTCACATAAAGAAAGTACTAAATTTGACCCAGCAGATTCAAATGTCAATCTGTCTCGGATTTTAGTGGGAAGACTGTGCGACTCCGCCAGGCTCCAAAACATCTTCGTACTAAAAAGAAAAAGAAGACAAAAAAAAAAAAAAGCAAATAAAAATAATAAAAAAAAGCTTGTAAGCTGTCACAGATCCTCACCAAACAGTGTCCGTGTGTGCACGCATGTGTTTTTAGATCAGTGTGCAAACACATGCTCTCCCTTGCCTCCTTCTTCTGCAAACGGCCAACATCTGAAGATTCGTAAAATAAATAATCGGCGCCGCTCCGTTTGTTTTCTCGCACCTGCCTGTGTTCCCTCCAGCCAGCACAAGCTAACACTACATACTGTTTTCATGATTCATGGAATCTGGGCCCCGTCCCTTAGGGGATATGAAGTAGAGGACATCGCGGACAGAAAACATTCTTTGTTCAGGAGAAGTTTGGCCATTACTGCATACATTAAGTAACTTTGACTAATGACTTTGGAAAGTAGAGTTTGTGCTGCAAAAATGCGAATCGTACGAGTATTCTACGTAGCTCAAAATGTCAGTTTTTGTTTATGGAATATAAATATTGAATTAAAAAGGTTTTAAAAAATGCAGCAATGTTGATATATAATGAATAAATGCAACATATCACCTGAAATAAACAAAGCAGAGCACTGAAACAGTGACATCTTGTGGGTATTTGTGCTGCCTGCATGCCAGACATCAACCCTGTCGCTTGCTGATCTAACAACAGGGAACATTCTTTGACCCTGCATGGGACAAAAACATCACAACAAGCTCAAGCAGGCTTTCTCCAGAGACTTGTTTTCTGCAGTCGGTAGCTGTGTTAGTTTGTATAAGGGAGGCTTTGACAGCAAAGCTGAACAAACAGGAGCAGGAAGCAGAAGCTCCCGTCCAGGTGGAGAGGAGGAGAGACACCAGGCCTGTGCTGTGACTCCCTGCCCTCTGCATGAAAACTCCCAAACAGGAAGGATTGCTGAATGGAGCACTCAGTCCTGCCCCATAAAGGCTTGCATCCAAAAGAAAAAATGTTAGTCTGCTGGTTCTGTTTATATATAGTAACCTTTGTATCTTTTTTAGTGGAAAATCAATGGAGGCCTGTAAATAGGCATGACAAACCAGTGATCTATTTTTGTATTCAACGCTGTTTTCCATTAAAAAAAAAATCTAAAAGGTTATGTCACAAAAACATCCATTGTCAGTTGTGTGTCTCATTTGTACATTTTCTCCTCCTTGTGTCATTTTCCTCATTAGAATCCTATACGCGGAAATTATTATTTCTTTTTAGAAAGACATCTTTTCCTTTATTTTTCAGCCAAACATCTTGATTAAGCTCACAATAGCACAAAGCCCTCTAGAGTCTGTGTTTGGACAGCGGTGCAGTCAGACCTCCTGGAAACACAAAGGACTTCACTCCCCCATCAGCTCCTTCCCCTCGCGGGCCATTATGTCTGATTGTGGCCACAAGGTCAGTCCGCAGACCTTCCTAAAGGACGGGGCCCTGCCCTACAACTTCTCGCTAGCTCTGGCTGCGTGTTGATTTCACTGCTATGGCAACCAGCGGTGTGGCATATTGGTTCACGCTGTAAGCAACAAGGAGAAAATTACAGCTCAACTGTTTGGCTCAACACCAACACACTGATTAAGTCCTGAAGGCATAGAATGTAATTTCAGATTATTATTTTTTTTATTAATCATTTGTCTCTGAGTTCAAGGAATATATTTATAGATCTGTCTGTTGATGCAATGTACATGTTTGCCATTTAAGCTCATTTTTCAAATTAAAATTTGTTTTATTTTGGAGTTCAAACTGAACTCACTTGGTGGTTGCAGACACGGCTGTGTCACTTCCAGGCTCCTCCTCACGCTTCCTCCAGGTCCACATCTCTGCAAAAACAATCACATGACATCATCATGAAGAATTTCTCTTTTAAACTGCCTTCCAGGATATCCTCATTAATAATGAGAGAAAAAAAGAAAAACTTGCATTAAAAGTTGTAACTCAATGATAAGTATCTTTTCTTTTTTTTTTAGAATCAGTTTTGCTTCATAAGAAAAAGACCTTTTGCAATGCTAGAGTTTTAAACTCAATAAAGAAAGTATTTCTTTTCTGAGAAATGAACATTAGATCTTTTAGGTAAAGGTTTCTTTGAATCAATAAATAATTTTATGTTTTACCCAGTTGTAAAAAAAAGGAATAAGGTTTTCACAACCACACTGACTCAGAGCTTTTTTTTTTGTATTTGAGATAAAAAAAAAAACTTCAAAATGATGCTTAAAGACCCACTCCGATCATCTTTTGATCTATTTTAAAGCAGTGTTCTATTAATTATGATTATGTTGCTTTTAGCCAAAATTAGCATGAAAAACCATTGTTATCTAGGACATAGTTTCTGCAGAGTGGCTGGAGTTAAATAATTTGAATTAAGAACTACCGAGAAATGCTAATTTAGGCCTAATTTTCCATCATCAGAAAAATAATACATAATTTAGCTAAAAACACTAAAAAACACATTTTTTTATTGGAGTGGGTCTTTAATGGGCCAGTGTGGGCAACTTTTACAGGAAAAAAAATCTCTTCATCAATTATGCACATAAAGAGGCTGGAGTTTATTCAAAGTTTTGCATTTGAGTATAAAAGCTGGTGTTGTGAACTCAAAACATGCTGTCAACAGAATTCTCAGTGCAAGCAAAACGCGCCATCTTCAAGCATCAAAACAAAGCCAATCCCTCAGAGACAGTGCTATCATTAGAGTGCCCAAATCAGTAGTCTGTTCAGTGCGAGGGAAGAAGAACACACTGGTGCGCTTAGCAACATAAAAAGGTCTGGACAGGAGGCAGCAGGGATGGATGATCACAGGATCCTTTCCATTATGAAGAAAAAACCCCAAGAAGAGCGTCCAGCCGAGAGCAGCGCACTTTCCAGGAAGTAGACATATTACTATGCAGGTTTGCCATAAATAGAAGACTTCGCAAGATGAATTGCAGAGGGTTCACCACATGCAGCAAATCTGTCATACGCTTTAAAAGTAGGGAAAAAATGGACACAATATTCTTAGAATGCCTTAAACCTCATATTAGATGGAAAGGATGTAAAATACCAGCAAGAAAAGCGCATGGACAAGACTCATCGTTCCTCATGATCTGAACAGAATCACCTATGAAATATGTATGGCTGCCAGTAGCACAGAGAGGCTGGTATTTACTGATGATGGCACATAAGACAAAATCATTGTGAAGTGTATACGGGCACTGTGTCTGCTTAGATTCAGACGCATGCTGCACAGTTGATTGGATAATGGCTTTGCAAACACAAATAGAAACCAGCTGAAATGCTACTGGGGAAACAATTCAGTAGCGTTTTCAAAGCAGACATGTGCAACATCCTGCTGTAGTCAAGTCGGTTACCTGATCTCAACATGATCAAGCTGTTTTCTCCTCTTTCTGAAGACGAAACCAGGAGCAAAACGACTCAAAGGGCTGACAACAGCTGCAACAAAGACCTGGCATAGCAACGCTGAGGATGAAACCTGCTCGACTGTGATACAAGTCAGCGTCAGACTCCAGGCAGACATAACTGAGAAGAACTCTTCTCAAAATGGTGCAGCAAAGAATTGACTTTATATTTGTAGTATGTAGTAAGAATCCCACTTTTAGTCCTGAAAGGTTGTTCTTATGCATTGCTGCAATCTGCAAACCCTGCCTGCAATTTAGATGTAAATGACCTCGATTTACAGCCGAGGGCCTGCACTTTGAGGTCACACTTATAAGTTACCTAAACCTTGTTAGTTTTAAATATATAGTAGATAAAAGAAACATTAACTTCATCATTGTTTACGGGACCTTTTGTGCTGAAACACTAAAAACCTTGTAAACTCACCAAAAATGTACCTTTTTTTGTTAGGTGACAAAAGATAAATTCTTACCTCAAGATGGCAAATTTCAACAGAACATTCCACATCCCATGTGGTGGAAGTGAGCTCTTGGATCTGGTCAAAGGAGAAGCTGAGTCTGGTGCTGGTGGTGCACGTATTTAAGGAGCAGGCCTCTGGAAAGAAGGGCAGCTCTTTCACTACAGGGCACGACCCTTTGGAGCGAGCATGGCATGTGATCACCTTTATGCTCAAAACAATGCTCCCTAAGGTGGCTCCAGAAATCTGCAAGAGACCAAGAATGACATCAAGGAGACTTAATTAGGACAAAAACATACAGTCTGCTATAAAAAAAGACTTAAAACAGACTACCTTTATATTCGGCATGTATTATGCTAAATATTTTATTAAAATGTAAAAAGTTTACAATAAAAATTCAAATGTTAGTTGCTCTCACATAAGCCCACAGACATAACCGTTTTCTCGCTTTGGAAAATTTATCAGACACTATTAAACTGAGATTAGAGCAGTTTAGACAGTGATAGGCCAAGTAGAACACAGGGGGAAGTAAAGGACATAGCAAAACTAGTTGGCCAAGTTTTAACTGGTGAAATTTGAAAGTGCGCTTGATGTACTGCTTTTTCGAGAGGAGTGCAAAGTCTTTTTCATGGATTTAAACAGAGAAGCATTGAATGCAGTTTATTTTTTTTTCCAGTAAGGTTTAGTTTAATTGAGCTAAAGTGGTTCCTCATTTTTTTAGGAAGTTACGTTCTAAAAAAACCTGTAGCTGTATTACTCGTCACTGCACACAGATCTCAACAATTACACGTTTGTCTCTCTTGTTTAAAGACTCAAAATTCAAACTTTTATAGAAAAATTAGTGTTGTAGAATAAAACCAAAGATCTGCTTCCGATCAAATATGTATGTAGCCGAACACATTCTACACAAAAGGCATGGAAGAGATTGATTGACATTGTCAACAGCCATTTAGGACGCAGAACACAATGTGCTGTTAAATAAAAACATTGGAATGGTAGAAATTCATGTAAACAGCGAGAGTGCAAGAGGTGAACCGCGGTGAAGCTTGATTTCCCACAAAGTTGGTTATTTTAAAAGAAAATGTTTAGAGAGGAGCCAGGAGCCTGCTGAAAAAAAAGCGAAACTGTTTTGCAGGTTAACCCTTGTGCTATCCTATGACCCCACCCTTACATTGACGTGTTATCCCTACCATGACAAAGGTAGATAAAGGTGAAGAGGATTTCATGTAATCCATGGACACCAGTGAAGATCACAAATCATTGAAGAAAAAAGGTTCAGCGCATTATCTAGTGGGTCTAGATGACCCAACTCCCAATGTTAAAGTCCCTAGGATAGCACTAAGGTTACTCTCACTGTACCTCTCTGTTCATAGAAATATTATTTTTCTTTCTTTGATTTTGTCATTTTACCGGCACAAACATGAAAATGGTTCCTATGCAAAACAAACACATCCTCACCTTTCAACAGCTTGGCAGCATTAAGCTAAATACGCCGTATGATAGCCAATTATCTGTTGGTTTTCACATCAAATGCTTAACTAATTTATTCCCTGCATTTTGAAAAAGTTAAACGAAAGAGTTTATAAATTGAATGAACTGTAAACCCACAGCTCTGTGGTTGAGGCTGGTATTTCTCTGAGATGGGGTGGTTATTATCATTTTAGCTTGCCTCATTACAGCCTGTTCACTAGGAGACTGCAGGGGCCAATACTGTTATTATCCACCATTATCTTCCTATTATCCATGTGGTATAAAAGATGCAAAAGAGTTCTGACTGTACTTGTTACCAAACAAAGCTGCAATTATGCTATCTGTTTGATTCTTTTAGATTATTTTTGTAGAGCAATTCCACTTTGAAGCTAAAAAGTTGAATCCCTTAAAAATGCTGTAATTATGATGATTTTCTTTCCGATTACCTTAAAGTATTTGGCTCCTTAACATTCAAAAAATGGTAAAAACTAGTTGGGAAATTCTACCGGGCACCTGCCATGTGCTGGTATTAAAGCACATTTTAGTACACTACTCTGGTATTAATTCCAAATCTGTTAACTTGCAGGAAAGTTATTTTGCAATAAATATCTATTTTATATTGATAATATGTCTAACACAAGAGTCTCTCAGCTCAGACAGAACAAGTTAAAAAAGGAAGAAAAAATAATTTAAATATATATCAATATAATATGTATGTTGATTTTACAGGGATGTGACAAAGCAAAACGTTAATTTTTGAAATTCCCTGTTCTCACCTCTGCATAAATTCTCTTATCACTCTGTACTTTGGCGTTCAGGTCGAGAGGTAAACGGAAGTCTGGGGAGGTGAACAGCTGCATCACCAAAGGCATCAGATGAGGAGGGTTAGTCGTCATGGGAATCAGGGGTTTTTGCCTTGGTGTTGTCGCTGTGGCTGAAGGAGTAATCTCTGAAAGGAAACAATAACACATTTTAAAAATGTTTCTGGTTTGACAGATTGTGATTCTCACCTATGAAATATTGGACGAGATTAGGACAAAAAGAAAACAAGTGTAACTCTTAAACAGACATACCTGCTGCGTTCAGAGCCTTTCCGAGAATTAGGGAAATAACTGGGTTGTTTTCTGTGTCCTGTCTGACTTCAGTGTAGCTGGTGAAGATATTGGTTTTAAAAGTATCTAAGGCCACCTTCTGCACATTGACAGCGCTGTCATTGTTTAGCGTGCACTGCGGCTTGATTCCATAACTGATCGCCTCGGTAACCAGCATGATGTTGTTGTTAGACTGTAAAAGATAAGAGCAGGTTTCAAGAAGGAATCTTGAATTGTTATTTGCAGACATGTAACAAAAGTGTTGTAACTAAAAGCAACACAGTGACTCAGTGAAGGCTCATGATTCATTTATTAACTGGAGATTTGAGGTGTATTTGTGAGCTTACACGAAGCATAGCGAGTTGAGGATTAACGACAGTCCACGTGGTCCCCTGAGGGCCTCTAAGGAACACTCTGGTGTTTGTGACGTTCACATGCAGAGATACATTGCTGTCATATGAAGAACAAAGTATTAGAAGACGAGCTTTTGCAACAAATACAGAATAAGATTATTTTTTTCCTTAAAGACCCACTCCAATCATCTTTTAGCTATTTTAAAAGCCTTCGCAGAAGGTGTGTCACAACCTCATTTTAATAACAAACCATATGTTGCACCTCTGAACCGAATCGTGGGGAAAGTTGCATCTCTACTGCATAGAGGTCTATGTTTCAAGTGTCATCTAAGAGGGATTTATTAGCTATTGTTTTAATACAACATACTAGGCTTAGTATAAGCCAACTGTTACCAACATTGTTACTACGGTACCTTATTGGCAAATTTGAACAATTTTTCTGATTTTGCTGTTGGTGGTGGTGTTTTGAAACACACAAATCATGGATCCAACTGAAACAAAAATCAAGGTCTGAACCAAATTGTGAAAATAGGTGTATCTGTGAATTCCTAGTTTCCACTTTTAATTATGATTATGCTGTTTATAGCTAAAATTAAAAGGAAAAAAACTATACTTTTCTGGGACATAGTTTCCGAAGAGCGGCAGAAATTTGCTTCTGAGTTGTGTGGGGGAAGGTTGGTGCGGAGAAACCCCACCCTCTTTCCTCTTTGCTGAGATCTCAGAGCGGGTAGTTTATTTGTCACGTAGAAAATATGTGACAAATAAGCTCTTTTTCAGACATCTGTTTTTTTCATCTGTTCCTGATTCACAACAATTTGAATAAAGAAATACTTAGAAATGCAATTTTGAGCCTATTTTTTCTTAAATATGTCCTCTGTCATCAGAAAAATGCCACAAGAACATTTTAAAAACATTAAAGAGGGAATTTTCATCAGAGTGGGTCTTTGACGGACATGCGGTGTTGTAAATGGGGTCAAGGCTTACCGGATGCTGGAGCTCTCCTCGATGTTTATGATATGAAGTTCATCTGCAGAACTGCTCTGTTGCTTCGGGGTGCAAGATTTGAGTGGTGACTCATCAGTTCTGAAGACCACAAAGGGCTTCAATGATGGATCTTCACTTTCAAGTTTGCACTTAGAAGGACCTGGCTTGGTTCCTGTGAGCCCAGAAAGATCTGTTCACTACTTCACTCACAGAACAGCATCACCACAAATAATCCCAGAGCTGTTCCTGAAGTCAGACATTTAAAATATGGAGATTTTCTCCCAAGTAAATATATACATAACTCTGAGGAAGAACAATTTCTCTCATCATCATCATCATCATCTAGTACAAGCTTTCCTTGGAAAAGTGGGCTACAACAGTCCACACTAAGACATAAAAGTGTACAGCAACTTTGTGGGACCAAAGAGTATGTTTCCCGCTGTGAGAGAAGCTCAAAGAGCAAGCCTAGAGACAGCAGACTGCGCTCAACAGCACTTTGCTTCAGAACACTGATGAGATGCGGGTAGATATAGATTTTCCAGTGGAGCTCACATAACTTTGTCACCCCAAAAGTCAAGCAAAGTAAAGCATTCTGAAAAGAGCAGAGGGTTAACTCAGCCTTTCTGCCAAGCTCATTGGAAACTTCAGTAGTCGGCGATCCAATGTGGCATAAAGCAGTGGCATTTGGAGTCAAGAGTTGCAGGGTTGATCAAATCGGAGGAATTACAATGTGTCATTGACAGATTGTTCTGGGTTGCTCATTCTGCACTAGTTTGTATCAATATGTAGATGCAGTGGGGGAAAAAAACAAATAAACAGGACCTTTATTATTTTTATTATACATTTTTTTTTTATTGTCTAAGCGTTTTCCTTGTCTCATGCTGCCTAAAGGACATTATATTAAAAATAAGTGTGCAGGCACTGAGGTCCTTGCTGCTGTTTCGAGCTAACTGCTGAGCAATAACATGTAATGACATCCCTAATGTCCACCATGAATGCCCCCTTTAAATCTAAATGTTTTATTGTACGCTGTGATATTCAGGTACAAAATATTCAGAAACCAACAAAATGTATGCATTTAGTTGTGAAAATTCATGCAGATTACAGATTACCAGATACAATTATTTTAAAATAAAACACAAAATTTGAAAGTTTAATCCAAAAGGACTGCAGCGGGAGAAGCAAACACACTCATGGGGGTCTATGACAGAAAGGCTGAGGTTAACACACAAGAAAAAAAAGAATGATCTGCCTTTTAGATATGTTGCAACTTTTTTCTATTAACTTGTCTCCACAAGCTATCGATTTTCACAGATGAAAGAGACAATAGATGATCCCGTCCACAACCTCCAGATGCTCTTGAAGACAGATTTCTCTAGAGAACACTCTTCTAACATTTTGTTACAGTAAAGTTAAACTTAAGATGTGCTGAACAGTAGAGTGAAACAATTGATACAGGCTGAAATGCAATTGGGGAATTTGATATCTCTCTACTTTTCTCTTATTTTGAAATATGTTATTTATTTATTTTAAAAGTACCATTTTTTTTTAAAATAATGAATGATGCGTAATTTTGTTCTTACTTATAGAGTATTTAAGCTACAGTTACTAGTTTGTGTTGTTTATATTTAATAAAGCCATCACAAGTCTCACGAGCAGGCCTGTTTTAAAGACAGCTGTAGTTTCATGAGAATTTGAAGAATATACTAAAATACACATATTATACCAGTTTTAAAATACAAGATGATATATATATTGGTTTAGATCATTGACTGTAGCGTAGATGAAAAATATCTTTTTAATTTTACACATGATCACCTTTTACATACTAAATTCTTCAACAAGTATAAAAGGTTTCATTAGATTCATTTTATTTTAAAAAGAAAAGCGCAGGTGTTTTTTTTTTTTAAGTTCAAAGAGTTTAGAAAGAAGTGTATTTAATCATTCAGGTATCTATGATGGACTATTAGGACCACCATCAAAATACAAAAAATAATACATTTACGAGAATAAAGTCATTAATTTAAGCTAAAATTTTTATTGGCAAATTATATTGGCTTTTTTTGGTGTTGTTTATGTTATTTTGGGAATCCGACTATTGCAAAATGGCAAAATGTACTTGAAATTTAGTTATTTAGACTAATAGAAATAAAAAGCAGTCATTCAGATATCCACTTCAGTAAAAGTAACAAAGTAACCCTTCTCTCATCAATGTTTCCCACATTCTGCAGACTCTAAGTTATGTAATCAAAGATAAAGATCTTTCCGTCTCCAGCAGTTTTTTATTTTCCTTAATTTCTTTTTTGCATTGCACTGTGCTGTTTCTCATCAATAATTAAGGTAGGCAGTATTTACCTTGACTCTTTCAATCAACCAAATTAAAGGTTTGCGCTGCTGTTGGCTCTTCTTTTTCTTAGTAATAATACATTTTAATTAATTATTTTTTATTCTTGGATTAAAAAAGGGAGTCATTCATAGAAATGCCTTAATCTGCCACGAGTGTTACTGTGTTACACATACTAAAGCAAAGTGGATCGATTGCTAGCTTAACCTTTAAAAAATGAAATATCACAAACAGAACTAAATAACTCAGTACTCAGGAATAGAGAAATTACTAAGTGGATCATACTTCTTGGTATAATCAATGTATTCTGACGCGATAAGCTCCAAATTGTTTCTGTACATTAGAAATAAGTACACTTCCTATAATGTTTACTTTATAACATGATGCTAAGTGCTTTTATACTTTTATCAACCATACCGATCTGTTAGAATGACCAGCTTTTCTGCCAGTATGCAGCTGCAGTCTGTAACCCGGTAATGAAATGCACTATGGAAGGAAAAAAAACAAAACCAACATTTCTTAGTTT
The DNA here is from genome assembly GCF_053564925.1 of Oryzias latipes. Classification (NCBI taxonomy): domain Eukaryota; kingdom Metazoa; phylum Chordata; class Actinopteri; order Beloniformes; family Adrianichthyidae; genus Oryzias; species Oryzias latipes. Next base: position 22,127,261 of record NC_136248.1, read on the forward strand.
CCAAGTTCTCCGAGAGCCTGCAAAACTCAAGGTTTTTGCTGCTATTTTTTTTTCTTTTTTTTCTCACTAAACAAAATACTTGTTTGTTTTACACACATCCTCTTTGACGGCAATTTAAAAATAAGTACGGAGCTACAGCTCACAGTTCAGCCTGGGGCAATCTCTCCTCCATCAATAACACTGAACAGCACTTTGTTCTGGAACAAAAGGACAAACAGCAGAACTTTACTGCACTCTCGTGGTCCACTAGATTTAAGTGGGAAGAGCAAAAGGTTTAGCAGTTTTTTAATCTTCCGTCCTTTTTTTATTTTTATTTTTAATTTCTTTGGATGACTCTGTCATCCACTAGCTGCAAATATTTACAAAAAAGGTTATCTCAGAAACATCCAGTGCTCTGTGTACACTCGGCTGCATACATGGAGAGGGCAAAACCGGAATTACTGCCACCAAAATGTTCCTGTTCTTATTCACATTTTGTTTTGTGTGCTTTTGTGTGTTTGTGCGATTTTCTTTGTCCTTTTATAATCATGTCTTCCCACATTTTTGCATTTCAAAATAAGAGCATTCCTTTCCAACTGTTACTGAGAGACTGTAATCCAACAAATGATGTTTTTTTTTTCTCACCACGTGTTTCACTGAAAGTGAGGTCTTTCAGATTTCGAACAGTCGTGAATGACGTCACACCCCCAAACTTCTGTTCTGCCCACTTCACCAGCTCCTCGTTTTGAGTCGGGAAATCTTCTCTGGTAATGTTCCGACGATCGTTGTCATATAGAACAATCGGGGAGGTTGTTTTTATCTGAAGAGTAAAAAACAAAGCCATAACATCAGTTCAAATCAAACTCAAGAGGTAAAATGGTCAGAATAAGATTTCAGAAATTCTAGAATCCACAAAGCCCCTTGGAAAACATTGGCTTAACATTTTTGTTTTTTCCTAAACAATTGAGTCCATCCCTTTCATTCTCCTCTATCCCTTTTTTATACCCTCCACCCAACTCTCCCTCTATTCTCCATGCAGGACTCTGTTAAAAAGAAATGTTTATTATGGTTAAGTGTCCACGAGACCAGTTGCACAACCCTGTTGGAGCCAAGGTCTTTCCTTTGCTTCCTGAGCGGGGCCAGGAAATGGGACCTTTTTTAACTTTGTGCGTCACTTCAGTCGGCTGGAATCTGGTTCCATACAAGGTATAAATATATACATCCATGAAATCGACTAGACACTGCTGCTTCCTTGTCTGTCCCAATGGAAAATAACAGCGTTTACATTCTGTTTTGCATGAATAAAAAGGTGAGTGGAGGTGATCTGGCTTGAGAATGTCTGTCGTCGTACTTTGATGGTAAAAGAGGTGAAAAAATGAAATAAAATAAAAAAAACACAACAAATAAGTAAGTCTATGTTGCTGAATGCATTTTTTAAACAGTTAGTTTTGGGGGGGATTTTTTTTGTTAATATTTACGTCATAACATTTTTGTAATCACTTATGTTCACAAAAGAAAATCTATTTCTTTTTTACCAGAGGGGTAAAAATGCATACAATTTAGGGCCAATAAATCTTTAAAAAATCAATTTTTAATGGATTTATTTCAATTTTGTCATTCATTTTTTAACTCTATAGTGCAAAAGAGATTGTTATAGCCTTTTGAGACTCATTAGGTTAAACACAAACTTTCCTGTGTTACTTTTTAATCTTGTATCTTGTCACCTTAAAATAGACAAATTTGAGAAAAAGAAAAACATTTACTTTTCCCACAAATTGCAGCCGTGATGTTTGCTAATTATCCAGCTAGCCATAATGAAGTGTGAGTTTGGCCTGAATTGCACAGAACCACCATTTTTGTGCGGATGTGGTGCGCGTGCCTTTGTGACACAAAAAAGGAGGACAAATAGTGGAAGCCAAGCGAGCCAGAGGGACTCGTCGGTCTTTCTGCATAAATATTTGATTGACACAGGATCAAAAATAGCCTGAAGGGATCTACAAATGTAGAAATTGGAAGGATGTCCACAAAACTAAGTAACTAAGTAGACAGCTAGTTAAGTACTAGGGTAGGCTTTTTTTGTAGTACATTTGTAGAAGCAACAAGCATGTGTGACCCTTAAAGACCAACTCTCAAACTGTTGTTTGGTGTTCTTAAAATGTTCTTGAAGCATTTTTCTGATGGAGAACATATATAAAGACAATTAAGCTCATATTTGGATTTCTGAGTCACAAAAAGGCAAATCGTTGTAAATCAAGGCCAAAAGGATAAAAAACCTTTGAAAAATCTTGTATTTCTAATGAACTCCTGCCACTCTGTAGAAACTATGTCCCAGAAATGACACAGTTACTTTGATTTTGGATAAAAACTGTATATTCACAACTAAAAGACCACTTGGAATGCTTTGAAAATGATTAAAAGATGATCAGAGCAAGACTTTAAGCTAAAAACAGAAGTGTCTCCTCCATGAAATTTGATCTATTTACAAAAAAAAACTTATTTTAAAACGTATTTTAGCAACTTAATAACTATCACAAAACAGGTAGAAAAATCTGGGAAAATAATGCTTGCAACACTTTATAGACAAAATACTCGCTGTGCACGTTTTTTTTTTTTCTTTATCTTTTTTTCTCAACAACCTTGTGCATTCAAGTCGGCCTCGGGAGGCTTGGAAGAGCTGTGACACTGAGCCAAGCTGTCAAGCTGCTGACGTACTTTCTCAGATGCTGAGCAGATGCTGATTCTCTCACACTGCAATCTGCAGCAAAGCACTATTATCCCCCAATGATACGGCTCATCCCAAAAAAACATCCTGCAGTCACAGGGAATGTTGTCCAGGCTCTCGACAGGACATGATACAGGATGTGGTACAACGCTGCTGTCAGCGGATCAGTAATTGTTGACATGTCTGCGAACGTGTCATCGCACTGATTGGCCGGCTGCGAGTCTTATTTCTCCTCTCCTTTTAATTTTGTTTGACGCGACTTTATTTGCAGATTATTTACAGTGCTGACAAGTGTATGTCAGGACTATCAGAGCCTTCTTTTTGCACGCAAAGACAAAAAAGCACAGGAAGACAAAACCGCAGGCTTCAGCTCATTAAAAGGTTACTGTTTGGCGGGCGACTGTCAGCTGTGAGCTGTTCGGCAAACAGTTCTGGAGATGATAAGACGTTTGCTTTGATTCTCCCTGTCAGAAGTTTCACATCTGAGTTTAGTGTCCTTAAAGAGTACGTGACGCTTTAGTTGATGAGTGTTGGTTTAACTTTTCATGAGGGGAAAGTGTCCTTATCTGAGGAAAGCAAACTTGATGTGATGTCAACAGACTTTCCACAGAGGAGACCAAAAAAAGAAAAGAAAAAACTGAAAAAAAGTTTAATTTGGGAGGAAATCATTTATCTGAACTCTTTTACTTCAATGATTTGACCTATTAATAATTCATTAGTTCATTCCCCTGTGGAATGATTTGAATAGAGTATAAATGGCGCTCTTGTGATGATGGAACATTAATTTTTACGCTAAATACCATAAGCCCCCCCTTGTTACAGGCCGGTCGAAAACATCTATAATATTTTCTTTTATGGAGCAGATGATAAAAACACTCAAATAAAAACAGCCTCTTAGAAAGACTGCATTGGGGAGTAGGAGTGATTCTCTATCTCCTCAAACAGGCCCAAAGCAGTGCACAGCTGTGTCACTTTGACTGTATGTATAACAGCTGGCACTTGACGGAGGGTTCTGGGGAAAATCAGAAGGACTTTGACTGAAAAGAGACTCATCCAGAACCACTTGAACCGTTTAACGTGATCGGTAACAAATGGTTCGTTAAGCCTGTGTGGCAACAGAAGAAACTGGGATGTTAAGTACAGTTTCTTCAGGGTTTTTCTGCTTTTTTTGTCAAGCATTTTTGGAGTCATTTTTCATGCTTTTAAAGCCCAATACTACAACTATTGCTAAATGTAAATGTAGAATTCATTTGGTTACTTATTCACATAAAATATATGGTTTAAGCTCTAAGCAACCTTTCAAAAAGTGCTAAAAAAAAGGGGGGACATCCACTAAGAAAGAAAAACTATGCTATGAGACATATTATGTTCTTCCAGTCTATAATTAGCTAAGAATTTCTAGTTGTGAACAGGTTTTTTTTTTTCAACTCTAAGCACTAATTCCAATATGTGACTTTTTCCAACATTGCATCAAAGGTCAAACACTTTTAAGGACTCAAAGCACTTTCATGAACCTCACACTTTAACCCTTTAACATTGGAGCTCCATCTTCTGTGTGGATTTTCTTTTGACTACCATAACTCTCATGACCCAGGTAAACGTAATTCCAGTAGATTCTGATGTGACGTAAAGCAGCCTTCCACATTACCAACATAAAGTGTTTCATATTGGTGCAAAACCAATATAAAAATATGAAAAGCCACTTTTCTGCATGTCAGAATCACATTGATCTTGAGAACGGCGAAGTACATGTAAAAGAAGGTTGGGACAGTACTCACGTAAATCTTAACGCCTGGGTTACTGTTGCTCACACCATAGGTCCTTTTGGAAGATGTCAGGATCAGAATCATCGATCTTGCATAAGTCAGATTCAAGGAGAACATTTTATCAACCTGAGAAAGAAAGCAAAATAAGAGAAACAACCTTAGTTACAGTTTAAAACGCTTTTCCAAAAGAATCCATCTTTTTTTTCTATGTTTGATCAAAGCCTTGCTTGAGTCAGCTAACTTTTATCAGAGTTGCAGACAAAGCTGAGATATGATGTTCCCCTCTTGGTGAACCGTTGGGACTGATTAGGAGGACAAAGCAATCTGCTGATATAAATGTTCACTCGTCTGTGTGGGAGCAGCTCAGCTGTCTATGTCCATTTCTTTGGTTACACAGAAGCTTTGTTGTCTATGGTAAAAGAACAAATATCAAGATAGCATAAAAAAATGATTGCAGCAGATATATGCCCTTCAGAGATCGGGTATATATTTTTTAACAAAATTGTCATTCAGTAAGATGAGAAGGTAGCAAGCTGACATTATCCTGGAAGGAACTATAATTTTAGCACCAAGTTTATAAATAACTCCAATCCTATTTTGAATTTTAATTCCCTTTCTCTGCATTCTTGCAAAAAGAACCATTGACACATAACAACATGGCTTCTGTATATGAGATATACCGACACAAAACTCTCTAGCAAAGAAATGCCCTGACACGAAGATCAGTGAAGCATTGCAGCTGTTGCATTCTCTCTGTACTTGCAGGATGCTTCATGATATATTTACATGCAGTTCATGTGTAATTCCCTACAGTAGATACACTTCTTACCATAACCTAAGTGCATTTATTGGTTTTGATTCATGATTTTAGTCCAAAACAGAACATTCTACAAAAATCTGTGGGAAAAATATTTTTATTTTTATCAGGAGCACTTTAGTATTTAGTATTTTTTTATTTTCATTGTTACAGTCTTGTTTTGGGTCCATCTCTTTGTTTCAAGCAGGGACACTGGTACCAACGTAAACTCCAAGTAAGGCTTTAGGCACATGCATCCATATGGGAGGCTGACCTGTACGGGCGCTGCATGTTTTGGGGTTGTCCGGACCTGTGGAGGGTCGTACAGGGGCTGCAGCAACCTTAAGGCTTATGCGCTCACCTCAAGGGGACGTCATGGTGCGTGCAATTGTTACGGATAGCCAGAAAAGATAAACCCAGGAACAGGGAGACTCAGAGAGGGCCAGAGGATACAAAGATTTTAATAAAAAAAACTAATGTGAAGACAAATGGCAAAAGACGCTCCGACACCAAACGCAAAATAATGAAACAAAATGACTCGGGAAAAGTCACAGCCGACCTGCAATGAAAGAACCCAAAAAAAGGAACATGAGGAGCAGCTTTGGGAGTTAATATAATTCCTATGTGCTGTCTCCCTTCTTACCTTTATTAGCCTGACTCCTTAAGAATAGGACCAAGGCATGGAACTGAGATTCACCCAGAGTAACTGTAGAGATTAGTCCCAAGTCCTATCTTTTCATTTTCTAGCCACAGGGTAAATGTTGTGGATAAGGCCAAGGGGTATAGTATATTTTACTAGAAGAAATAAAAGTGTTGTCCCGATTCCTACCATGTTTAGCAAAACCTTTTTGGGTTTTCTGCAAGGACTCTTATTCATCCAGGATAGCTTCATGTCAGAAATCTTTTTTTCTAAAAGTTCATCAGAACTTAGTTTTTTAGAGATGTTCTGCCTCTTATTCAAGAGACTTTGTTTTTTGTTTATTTCTGAAAAAGAAAATTGATAATACCTTTTAGGATCAGTGTCTTCAACTTAAAGTCCGAATTAGCTTTTTAAAACTTTTTTCTGCTTCCACTTTGGCTTATTTATCTCTGATTAAAATATGGGGTTAAGGCCAGAACTGTGATTCAAGCTTTTACATATATAATAATAGATCTAAGCATTTGTTAGACATATTTTTCCCAACCTAATGTGTAAAACATTAAAACTCTGTTCTAAATTTTGTTTCCAAATAGTAAAAGCAAGGACATTTTATTAAAAACACCATACCTGTAGTTTTTTTTTATATATATATATATAGAAGTTAAGGCTTCTAGAGAAGGCAAACCATCTTGAATGCAAAACATCTGCATTTATACATATGTGATCCCCCCTTTAACAACAAACATTTTATTTTGAACGTGCAGGCTTATCTGGAGGTAGATGGTCTTCATTCCAAGCCTGTTGGGAGACAATGAGCATGCTGGGAAAAATTTTATATCCGTAAAATTAAATCTATCTACTTTACCCCTCAGATATCACCAAAATGGGATCCAAGAGAATTGTTATGAGTTCAAGTCTGAGTGATGGAGATTTTCAGGCGCGCACAGTGCAAATTAGGTCTAAGGAGACCACAGACAAATTGCCTATGCACCAAACAGAGATGCATTTGAAAAAGAGGTTTTCACACCCAGCAGAAAGCTGCGTTATGACACTGAGGTGTACAGCAGGCCTAACAACGTCTTTTGTAATGCCAGTCCTGTATAATGACTGCACCTCATAAATTCGCTCCCGCTCTTTGTTGAAAGAAAAGATTTAAAGAAGGGCAAGTCTGAGAAGATCTTGGTGTTTGTTATAGAATGAATGATGTCTGAGTCACTTGTTAAAGTGACATATGTTTGCCGTAGCCTTTTTCATCAAAGCATAAAACCAAACCTTAATAAGAAACTTGAGGAAATACAATTTCTAAAGCTGTATTCTTCAACAATCCCAATTGCACATTCTTTTTGGGTTTATTCATTAATCAAAAGATAGATCCGATTCCACATTAATTAATCAGGATGCTTTGAAAACCAAACTAGAATTGCAGCAAAGAATGCTAAATAATCCTGCAGAATAAAAAATAAGCCGCTCTGGAAAAAACATGGTGATATTACCAACAGTATTATACATTTTGCCTACAGCACAGGTGGAGATGACCATTATATACTGCATATCTAAGTATGCATTTCTCATGCACCCTATACATTTATAATGTATGTGATATAGTATGAGTGTGACAGAGAGCCCCAGGTAATGAAATCTTGATAAGATGCTTGGTTTTCGTTTTCTGGGGAGAATATTTATTATAAAAGAGAAGACAGATTGTGCTGAAAACAGAAAGAAAGACAAAGTTGGAAATGCAAGAAAAAAAATTCTAATACCTGAAGGAATCTGGCATCTGCCAAGGTCTTAGGTTTTTACCTTAATCCTGTTGAAGTTCTTTGCAGCAAGTGAATGAATGGCATTTCCTGCAGTGTTCATTGTGCATCACACAGAGACACCTCCATGATGTTCACCCTAAATACTCCTTTCTAATCAGTTCCATTGTTTCAAAGTCTCCTACTGTGACTTTCATTCTCTCATATTTGAACTCCGACCCCATTCCCTCACCTTTGCTACTTTTTGTTCCTGCGCTTTCAAGATACAATTGTTTTCCTTTTCAGACTCCTTTTTCTTTCTGAATCACTTTTTTTTTTTCTAAAGGGCCTTTGCTGATGCAGTTTCCAGTTATTCTTTCGGTTGTCCCCCTTAAGTTGAATTGGCTCCGCTGTTCTAGTCTCGGCCTGGTGCCAAGACCCTGGCTTTGCCTTCACCGGCGTGTGACATCAACGGGTCCCGCACAAGCAGCCCCTCCCAATGAATTCCCCTGGTCTGTGCGGCCCCCTTGATGCTCCCGCTTTAATCCACTGTGTGGTTCAAGCTGTGAGAGTCAAAACGTCAGCGGGAAGTTGTAAATCAGTAAAAAACTAAAGGAATATAGGATAAGCTTTTGAGGGCACTGGAAGGTTGACGCAAAAGTAAACCTACTTGCTGGCTGAAAAATGTACTCAAATTTTCTTTTTTCCCTCCTTAAAGGACAGATACGGCTAAAGTATATATTTGCTTTATCTATTGATACGATAAAGAAAATCCTCTCTTGGACCCAAAAGAAAACAATAATGCCAACTCCGCACTCTGTCCACTGCAGCACACACAAAATGAAGAAAGACCTCTACCTAACCCTGCAATAAATGGAATCACTGAAAAAACAAACGGGTTTCTTTTTTTCCCCGATCAACCCTCAATTTCTAATTTTAACCCTCATAACCCCAGCAAAAAGAAATAAAATAAAGAGGAGACATTTTTTTCTCTAACAGTTTAAATCTCTTTTTTTTTTACTACCCCCTATTTTTGGGTCAATTAAAAAAATCTTGAGGAATTGAGCAACATTGATGTTTGTGCCACAGTCTGGTGCAAAAGCAACAATCTGTTTGCACAATCTTTGGCACTAAAAAACTAAGCTCGTGTCAAGCAGAAATCTGTGAAGTTCAGACCTGTATTAAGCCTTTCTGTGGAAAAACTAGAGAAGAATTCACTAAACAGAGAAGATACCACCTTTATGAATTCTGTATTTCAGTAAAAAGTAGGAAATAAATTGCCTGGAGCTTTTTCGGATAAGGTAAAAAACAGAAACATATCAGAAGGGTGAAAAAACTGGTGGGAAGCAATCCAACATCTGATATTAAAACCACATTGAATATATCTGCTTCTCTTTTTTATAAAAAAAAAGGACCTAATCAATTGAGTTGTGGGGGGAAAAAAAGATATAATCAATGAAAAAAGCAACAGCTTAACAAAACCTATATGGAAGTAGAACATAAAATACAAACAGAAGCAGCAAACAAAGAGAGCAATCTGATAAAGAAATGAATAATGTGAGCTGACCGACAATGGTGGGCTGTGAAAAATGAGCTTGGTGCAACAATACCAGCATATAGATTAAAAGTTTTCTTGAAGTTCCCTTTTTAGCGTCATTCTCCGAAGAAAAGTTTGAAACCCAAAATGACCTGGTCCACTATCTGCACTTGTGTGTTTGTTTAGCTGAGAAAGGAGTTTTTGTAAAAATACAAAAACAAAAAAATGCCAATTTTGCAGACCTGTCATTTGTGGAAGCCTGAAAAAAAAACTGGTATGTTGAGAAACCCGCTTTCCGCCATTTCTGGTGTCTGTTAAATATCTCAGCCAGTTATCTCCCTGATAAAAACTGGAAATAGAGACTGGGTGGGAGTGCTTGTTCGTGATTTAAAGTGGGAACACAGCACTTATTTCAGAACCAGGATTGGCTTGCACAAACTATTGGGCTAACCTTAAAACAGAAAAGATGTATTCTGACAGATTCAGATAGTCTATCTACCACATGAACGGTTCTCCACCTTGCCCCATCGACAAGACTGATGCACACTAATGTCTTATTAGGGCATTGAGAACATCCGCCTTTTTTAGTGGATGCTGCCCAACTTTTTGTGTGGAGTTTGCCATCTTGGCAAGGCTTTTTCTTTCTTTTTTTTCCACAAGACTTACTCTCCCAGCAGATCATTAATTGAAATGCGCCTCTATACATACAAAGGAGAGCTGACAGTCTCGTAATGACACGCAGCTGCTAGCACTTGACATCTTGACGTACATTAGGAAATGCACAGGTTAGTCTAATAACCAGGAATAACTCAACAATTGCTCGGTCTGACTCCTGCAAAGTCATGACAATGTGACAGTGAGTCACAATACACTGTGGCAGGACCTTAATTTATATTGGTTATCGTTAATTTCTTGATGCATGGAAATATATATATATAGAGAGAGAGAGAGAGAGAGAAATATTTTCTTTTCCTTTTGAAAACTAGTAGTGACTCCCCAGTCTGACATCAAAGCATTTGTATTTTTTAAGCATTTTAAATATGTTTTTTTTCTTTCCAAAAACTCAAAAGGCAACGATATACAAACCTTTTTTTTTTTTAACATTCAAGCAAGAAACTATCAGACTTCACCACTACTGTCTGTGATGGAGGTAGCAGTCCGACTGAAGTAACAGGTCTGCAAGGGACACATTTCTTGCTCTTTTGGAGGAGCTAAATACGTATCTACACCATTATACTAATAAATTCTTTACAAATCATATAATGTGATTTCTTAATCTTTGGTTTATTTCACAGTTGAAGTCTACTAAGAATGAACACTATATACCCTATATATTGTCTGGATAGGTTATTGTTTTAAGGCAGCACTGATGGTTCCTCAAAGCTATAAGTTCACCCCATGTAAGACTTGACCCAAAACATTTGAAAGAAGTTCCTCTTCTGCACTTTGGACATTTGGACTTTTTTTTTTGTTTGTTTTTTGTTTGTTTTTTTACCATTAATGAATGCAGTATTTTTAAGTAAGGCTTTGGAGGCAATTACACAGCTTGTGAGGGAAGTTTTAAAGTTCTGTTTTGCAGAAAAAAATGATGGTGCGAAAAACCGCGTGGGTGAGTCGGCTCAAATGTGTGCTGGTGCAGAGGCGGTGAGGCCAAGTATGTGATTATCCTATCTATTTTCTTTAGTGTTATTTCATGAGTCCATCAAATATGCAGCATGAGTAATTTTTTTTTTGCTTCTTACTTAAAGTAGATTTTGCACAACAGTCTTTATTTTGTGACTACATTTATTTAGATGAACAGTCTACACTGAGCAAATCTTCATGCTTGAAGAGGATTGTATGTTCATGCAGTTTGCTGCACATTTCTGAGTTTTTTTGTTTGTTTGTTTTTTAGCTAAAAGCAGGGGTTTTTCTATTTTTTCGACTGTACCAGAGGGTGTCTTGCAAAATACAAAGTTATGAAATGCAGCGTTACGCTCCAAATGGTTCTCATGTGCGTGAAACATGCCAGAAAAGTGTGAAATGCAAGGGGAACATGAGACAGGCTGCTGGATTTATTGTCCTGTCAACTCCAAAACTTAATGAATTTTGGATAACATACGGAAGTAATGTTAGTTAAGTTAGAAACCTTGGGGTTTTACTTGACCAGGATTTATCATTTAAGGCTCATATATCTCAGGCGTGTAGAACTGCCTTTTTTCACCTGCGGAATATTGCTAAGATCAGAAATATACTTTCTAAGAGTGATGCTGAAAAACTCATCCATGCATTTGTTACGTCGAGGCTGGATTACTGTAACTCCTTGTTAGCAGCGTGTCCTAAGAGTTCCTTAAGAAGTCTCCAGCTTGTTCAGAACGCAGCTGCTAGATTGTTAGCTGGAACCAGCAGAAGAGATCACATCACTCCTGTGTTAGTTTTGCTCCATTGGCTCCCAGTTGATTCTAGAATTAAGTTCAAGATCTTCCTGTTAACCTATAAGGCCTTACATGGAATGGCCCCGTCCTATATTAAGGACCTCATAGTCCCTTACCAACCAATCAGAACACTTCGCTCGCAAAATGCAGGACTGCTTGTGGTTCCTAGAATTGGTAAAAGTACGGTTGGAGGTAGAGCGTTTAGCCACCAAGCCCCTGTCTTATGGAATAAACTCCCAGCTCATATAAGAGAGGCCGACTCAGTTTCTACATTCAAAGCTAGACTGAAAACATTCCTCTTTGGACAGGCTTATTGTCAGACTAGTTAGTATTCAGAGATTATTTAACTTAATGTGAGTTTGTTTAAATTAAACTTAATAATAACTATTTCTTTTAAAAGGCTGCTAGAAGTTGAAGCTGGGGTAACTATGGTACACTGGGGTTCTGTCCTCTTTCCTTTTTTACTTCTACCCTTCCTCTCCTCTATTCTTGATCATAATTTATCATTTAGTTCTCCATGCCTCTGTTTGGTGCAGTGCGATTCATGTATTGTCCCTCTTTTCCTCTCCCCTCCTGGGGAGTGGGAGTGCTTCCAGACTCCAGTTGGCTCATCCGTGCTCCAGTTCCTGACCGTTTACCTCGCCTTTGCTCCTGCTCCTACACCTGGCTGTGGATCCTGCCTCTGGCTCATCTCTGGCTCGTCTCTGCTCTGTACCTGACCGAGTACCTCGTCTCTGCTCCTGCTCCTACACCTGGCTGTGGTTCCTGTCTCCGGCTCGACTCGCGCCTTTGACTGTCCCGATAACCACGGCTGGATGAAGCTCGTCTGCTGGACTTTTATATATGTAGTTGTAGATTTAGATAAGTTAATTCTTCTCTAAGATTTCTGGTAAATCGCCTGTCCGTCCTGGGGGAGGATCCCTCCTTCATGTGGGCACCCCTGAGGTTTCTTCGTTTTTTCCGGAATCCGGTTTTTTTGGGAGTTTTTCCTTACCGCGAAGGGGGGTCTAAGGGCAGGGATGCCAGTATAGCTTAGTCAGTTTGTTAGTTCATTTTAGTATTTTTCTATTGAACTCTTTGTATTCGTGATCCTTTTGATTTCATGTTTTACTTCGAAGCCCATCGAGACGACTGTTGTTGTGATTTTGGGCTATACAAATAAAATTGAATTGAATTGAATTAATGCCAGTCTTTAGTCAAATCTGTGTCAATTTTTGTGGTTAAAAAAAAACAACACTTTTTTTTTCAGAAAGATATACCTCATCTTCCTGTAAAAAGCTTGAGTTGTCCTGTTTTTTAGATTTACTTTTAGTCACTCGGATTGAGGAAAAGCAGGAACACACTTACCGCGTCATAGTGCAGGTTCAGGATGTGGACCTCGACCTCCTCTTTGACAAAACTGGTCCAACAGCCAATTAGCATCTCCCTCACATACATCGACTCCCTGTCCTCATTCTTCGGTTCACATGTCGGAGTCGAGGCTGAAAGGCATCAAGTGCAAATGGTTAAGCAATGTCAGGCCTCTAATCTAGTTATAATGAATCGTTTCACTCCTCCGAAACAAATACAGAAGTTTCAGTATTCCCTAGTGCTGTGTGTCATGTGCCAAGTAATGGAAGCTTCTGAGTCAATCTGTAATAATCCTGTCATATTTTGACACAAACAGCCAGTGAATTAAAACCTCTGTGTGCGAAAGCCAGAAAGCTATCACATAACAGATAGATAAACCCCGCAATATCACAGATCCTCTGTCTGCAGAGGGCTAAATTTGCTATTAATCATTGTGAAAGCTTCTCCCTGCTTTCAGAGTATGGATGTTAAATGTGTGGGTAGGACTACATTGTTTAAAAACAGATCCCCCGCTCCACGTTTATCAGACGTGTCAGGACGCAGAGCTGCAGTCATCCATCAAGCCCGCTCACTCGGCTTTCTGCAATGAGGCTGCTGTTTAACCTGGGGATCCATGGCTCTGGAGAGCGAATTAATCAAGCCAAGGCTGGTCATGGGTGAGATGGGTTATAAATGCTTGGTGTTTGACCTGGGCGAAGTGTGGGTGGGTTCCATTGTGGAGGATTTGAGTGAGTATGGGAATCAGCAAAAACTCTAACTCTGACGTGACTTGGAACAAAAGATTCGCTAACAAACGTCTTCTTATCATAAAGAAACAAACACTACCATCAGTGCATGGTTGAAAAAAAAAACTGTTTAAAACTTAATTAAATCCTTGTTTGTGTGGGATATCTTTGTAAGTTCTCATCTGAACATTTTACGTTCAACTAATTATGTCCCGCAGCAATCTTGGACTATAACGACTGTACTGTTTTTGCAATATTTCTTCCTTTAACAAAAAAGTTTCGTCCACACCCCATATTCAAAAACTCAAAATGTGCACACACCTAGTGCCTGGTGAACTTTTGCCATAGTTAATGACCCCACACCTCCAAAAAATGATGACATCACAGTAGGTGAAACTCTCCACACAAAAAAAAGAATGGGACCAAAATCCCTAATAGGCCTCAAAAAATATACTTCAAAATCCACAAAGGAAACCAAAACACCTGTTGAGGATATCCAGATTATTATTGGATGGCCACAGGACCATTTTGTGATAAAGTGTAAAATTGGTCAATTTTCACATATTCGCACAATACAAGATAAAAAAATATTATTGAACTTCACAAAACTTTACACACATACCACAAGCTTAAGTCTACAAAAAAACAAGGTTGTGTTGACCTTTGACCTTAGGGAGAGGTTGCCACCTTGAATAAAAAAACAGAAAAACACCTTTGGTACTAACACCTCCTAGATATTTCAGTATATCACCTCCTATCGACCTGTTTGTAACCCCCAAGCAACCAAAAACTATGATGGTTGCTATGGAGATAAAACTAACAGAAAAGCCACCATCTTGAAGAAGAAAAAAAATATTTTTTATGAATTAGTCACATGAAAAAGGCGGAAGGGGAAAGTGAGGAGCTTGTAGCAGCCGCCCATAGCTAGTTAGGGCGAGTCAAAAGGGCCCAATGAGAGCGGAGACAAGTCATACACTCCTGCTTGCAGCTTTAATTTCACTTGAAAATTTCACTTTACAATATATATAGGAAATTGTTTGATTTAAAAGTTGAACTTCGTCCATTGACAAACCTCCTCTGTCGTTAATATCTAATTAATCTCAGTAAGCCAAGGAACAATACAGACTGAATACAGAAAAGATTGGTTTTGAACATTCTCTATAGATGACAAAATATGCATTTCTCCCATGTATTAAGATAGTTTTTGTTTTCTCAAATAATAAAACTAAACTGAAAATAAATCATCTTCCACAACTAAAGGAAGGAAAATAACACAGTTATACCAAATAATAGATCTGGTAAGTTCTTTAATAATTTAGTCCTTCTAATATAAACTTTTGATTTTCAGATGGTTTTAAAGCAGCAAGTCAGTAAAAAGATAAATTACCACATTACAGCTCGATTTCTGTTCTAAAGCTGCTGTTCTTTAATACATAGAGGCTGCATACTTTATCAAATCCTTTCTTTTTTACCTAATAGCATAATCAGTTTTAGATTTCTTTCCTCTCTACTGAGTCTTAGAAAAGGGCATGCAATAAAAGTATAGATGTAAAATAATATTTAATAAGTCTGTGTATTTTTGAAGACAATATTGGTATGTGCAGTATGAGGAAAAGTATTATTCTAGTCAGCTTTAATTTTTCCTACACACTCTGAATGTTGCCCCTTGTATTATCTGGTTTATAAATTAGGATATCCAGTTTTTGTTTTTTTAATTAGGCAACAGAGCCAGAAATTATTTACCCAATGAATATGCACAAACACCTTCTACAGAATCACCAGATGGAGATATTTTTTTCTTTGTTGGTTGGGAAAAGTATAATGATGTAGACACCTGCATCCACACTGATGTAGCAACTTAAGCATAAAAATTACTCCAAACACTATTTCAGGTTATGAAAGTGGAAAAAAAGAAAAAAAGATCTTGGCACAAAGATGTGTTTAGAAAAAAGTTTTTGTTTAAAAAGAAAAAGTTTCACAGAAAGAACCCTTATGTCATTTGTGTAAGTAAATGTCCAATAGAGATGAGCTGTATGGTGGTGTAGTTGTCAGCAGAGGTTTTGGTTTGAATCCCAGCTGGGTCCTTTCTAAGTGGAGTTTGCATGTTCTCCTCGTACATGTCTGGTTTTCTCTAAGCACTTTGGCAAACATGTCCAAAAACATGCTTAATTGCTAAATCCAAATAATTCCTTAGGTGTAAATGTGAGTGTATGTGGCCCTGGGACAAACTGTCATCCTCTCTGCAGTGACTAGGACCCAGCAACCCCATCACCCTAAGAGGGATTGAGCAGGTTAGACAAAAATTATGGATAGATGGATGTCTAATATAACTCAATAGAAAGTCTGAGTAGAAAGATCAGAAGATGAAACAAGCGATTAAAAATAACTGAATTATATTTCTCAGCACTAAATGTTAATTTTGACTTTTGTTTGAATCATCCGGTGCTGTCAGTAATCTGCCAATCAAACACCTGATTATCAACACCTGAGAGTTTGAGCAGGTATTGTCTAAGAATGCAAATATGACAGCAGCACTCAGAGAGTAAAATCTTTTGATGAGGTAGTGTTACCATGCAGGGCAGCGTCTCCCTCAATGGCTAAAATCTGCCATGAAAGCAACATATCAAGATCACCTTCTGCAACAAGTGGTAGTTCCATATCTCTAGAGATTTGGGAGGAGAGGTGAGGAAATAACTTTCCAATGTTGTTGACTTGAGTGTCTTTGCACACTGGGATGATAGGCACACCCAGGTTGATTCAAAAAGTGTCCAACAAAACCATGTTGGTTAAAAATAGGCATTTATTTGCATAATAAAGTATGACTGATTTCTAGTTGAGTTACAGTTATTCAACTAATAAATGCCTTAATTTCAATATATAATTTCTTCAAACTAATATTTACTAATATGAAACAGGAGTGAACAACAACAAAGAGGACTTATTTCATGGGAACATGCCCCCACATCCTTAACATCTCTTGGATAAATAGCATCATTCAAATCTGACATACCGGTAACAGGTTTTCCTAAAGATTTATTGCCTAAACAACTGTCCTTCTGCTAGTATGCATTACATTTATTTAGTAGTGGTTCAGATTTCCTAAATAATTATTCTTTACTAGCACTCTTTGCAGATGCGTCAAGCTTTTACCACATGGTCAATAACAGTAGATGACTTGCCCCGACAGTCCCGACCAATAGTAACTTGAAGATAGATTTCTTAACATTATCAACTGTTATACTCAAGAAGTGAGCCGTTATAAAATGAAATCCCAAAGATATGCAAAGCAATGCTGGTGCACAACATAACATTAAAACAGGAACAAGTGAGACACGAGTTGATTAAATTTATCGAGTAGTTGGGTGTTTGGGTCACCTCAAGCTCTAGTAAAATTACGGTTTTAATCTATCAGAATTTGTGCACCTACTCTTGTCGTTTGCAGGTGTTTGATGCATTTGTTTGACGAGAATGAGAATAGGTTTTTGTATAGTGGATCTGCAGGCCCTTGCCAGAAAGGTGACTCGTTTTTCCTGGACTCCTACCCTGATTACGTTACTGAAAGAGTCTTAGAAGGGAGATATGGATTTCATATCTTAGTTAGCATTATTTTTTCTTATAGACCCATTCTGATTATCTATGAAACTGTTTTAAAACTGTTACCAGTGGCCTTTTAATTATGCATATGGCCTTCCTAGCCCAAATCAAAAAACCTGTGTCATCTTGTGGGCAGGACCGTTGGCAGAGAGAAAACATGTCCAAAAAATATAATTTTCATCAGAGTAGGTCCTTTATGTCCCCATCATTCAAGTGTGTTCAATGTAACACATATGAACAAAGAATAATATTTAGAGAACTACAAGCGATATGGCCCTGATGCAAGTTTTAATTTCTGCGAGAAAAACTGGTGTTGAATCCCCACATTTTAAAGAGGCAGCTCATTTAGAAGGCATTGTGTGAGGGGAACGTCACAACACCGTTCTACAGCTGGGGCATTAAATATTAAGTTAATCTGCATAATAATAATAAATACTATAAACATAACCACTTGTTTGTGTAAACCTAATATTCTTCGTATTTACCAATGGCGAACTTTACATTGATTTAACACTACGCCCAACACTCAAAATATAAACAACCCGATATCCCCAAAGTCCACAACATGTACAAAACCCCCAGTTCAAACCCGAGTCCCGCAGTCTTGCTAACAAAAAAAAAAAGAAAACACTGTGGAGGAAAAGATAATGTCCTACAATCTCACGCATTTGGTTGGAGGCCACTCCGTCTCATTCGCTGAAGCGCGTTTCACCCGTTAACAAGGCTGCTGCTGATACTCGTATTGGACGATTCTCAATACGTGATCGCTTACTCCTCCACGCTCCTGGTCGGCTCCCAGCTGTGCATTGCTCGATCCCCCTTCACAGCGCACCCGTGTCTAGTTTAAAAAAGTGTGTGGCACTGTCACCTGACTGTCACCTGGCAGCCGGTCCCGTTCATCCCATGGGGTGACGACAAATAAAACACATAACCACAAAGTCCATGAAAATCAAACATGTTGAATACATACACAAGTTTCAGGTCATGGTTGAAACTGATCTGTGGTGGCAATCATTACAAGGGAATTGCTCTGTTTACCCAGAGAGCCACCACATAAATCCAAAAGGAGAGATATGGTGTTAACCTGAGGGAAGAGTTATTAAGAGTTTCCAAACCCAGCAACACAAAGCGGATGCCGCTTATTTAGAAAAAGCACTAATGAAAGGCAATGTCATCCGTGGAGGAGGCAGGGATAAAATATTTAAAAACATGGATGCAATGAAGAGGAAAACAGATTTGATGGATAAAGAGATTTCTTCTATAAAGTAGTGTACCTTTCTTCTATGTCTTATATTTCTCTCTTTAGTAAGATATTTTTTTTACATTGGATTTTTCCCCACTTATTACAAAAGGAGGCTGCTTTCCTCTTTAAGCTCTTTAAGCTTCAATCGACAAAAGTGTGTTCTCCTTTACTCTCTATGCCTCTCCCCCCTCCCACCCCCAAAGGTCAAGGCTGACTTCCTGTTATTTTGGCCCCTTGTGTTAATGTCTGCTGCTCAGTATCCTCATCTGTTAAGTTATTTCTCACTCGTTCTGCTGTGACATAGCCAACAGCCAATAACCGTTGCCCAAGAGGTCCTGGCATGAATCACAATGACTTCTTCAGAATGTGCATGTGTTTGGATTTGTGTGCACATAAACGTGCGCCTACTTTTTACAAGTCACCGTGGAATATGACCAACATTCATTTTGGCCCCTTGACCCCGGAAATGCCAATGGCCTCACTAAGCGGTTTGCTGGTAAATGAGGTAGAGAAGCGTCATTCCATCCCCTGTCGCCTTATCTACGGATATCAGTCCCCTTCATTTCCCATTTCATGAGAAGACATGTTTATGGATGTCAGTAATTTCCATTTAGATGTTAAGTCTGTAGGCATGCATTCAAAGCCTAAAGGAGGACAGCAAATAGGTTTAGTTGATGACATAACAGTTGACCCCATATGTTGCCTTCATTATTTGGGAAACTAAAAAGTACTGTAATAGCCAGAAGAAGAAAAAACATCTTAATGAAAACAAGTCAAACTACTTAAAATGACAATCAATAAGCATGCAATAAAAATGACTAATGATCAGTTTGCCAGAAAAACAATGCTGGTGACAGCACATTTCCAGCAGAAATGAATTATCTGCCACCTGATGGATTTGTCCCAGGCAGCATGACGCAATAAATAACGTGAAGCAAAAACAATTCCATCTGGCTCCATTACTGAAGCTGTCCTCTTTCTGCCTTCCTGACCTCAAGGTGTTGCAGGAGGAGACAGATGATTGGTTCACCAAATGACAAACATCCGTCTACTCCAGTGTTAAATTCTTCCACTGGCACTAGGATGAAAGCTGTGGCCTTTTTATAGGAAGTCGGATAGTCTCGGTAATAACCATCCTCAAAATGTGTTGTTTAGTTCAGCTTGGGTGGCTGTAGATCAGGGGCTAACAATAGATTGCTCTGGGGGTTCAACTCACAAGCTTGATAATTACTGTGTCCTTGGGCAAGGCACCTAGCCTCAAATTTTCCCCAAAATTTGGAAAAAAGACTTAAGTTGTAATGCTTTTTTTGTTTCTTTTTGTTTCTTAGTTTGACAAGGACTGATAGATGTACTAATACATCATTTTGAAAACTAATAATGCAAGTGTTTCCACATTTAACGAAAAAAGGTAATAATTCAGAATAACCTGGGAGGGACCAACATCATTAGGGGCTTTAAATGAACTGTAAATCCTGGCCTCACAGTTAGCAGGTCCCGGTTCAAATCCCATCTGGGACCTTTCTGTTAGGAGTTTGCATGTTCTCCCCATGCATGTGAGGGTTTACTCCGGGAACTCCCGCTTCCTCCCATAGTCCAGTAATATGCTTCATAGATTAATTGGTTACTCTAAATTGTTCCTTGGTGTGCATGTGTTTTTGTGGGAGTCATTATGTGGCCCTGCGACAGACTGGTGACCTTTCCAGGGTGTACTCTGCCGTCGCCCGACAGTAGCCAGGACAGGATCTGGCAACCCCGTGACCCCGAAAGGGAAATAGCTGGTTTAGAAAATGGATGATGGATGGGGCTATTGGCTTAAGTTGAAATTTTTCCCATTAAACAGTTTCAGACATTTCCTCTTAAAAACGCTAAACTAGTTTACTGTTCATTAAAGTCCAAAATATAGTAGAGGCACCAATGTCTCATGACAAGACCAGCTTAAATTTAACTGACATAAACACTTTGCAATAAAAAATCTGGGTACCATCATAATATCTTAACAAATGTGAGATATGTTTTTTAAATTTATCATTTATCCAGTTGTCTAAACCCCACTTAGTGCTAACAGCCTTATATAAGACTTACTTAGAAGCTTAAGGGATGCTTCAGCCAACACCCTGCCAGAGTAGAATAAAACAAGAGTTTTTATTTCCGTTGGCCTTTATCTAGGAAAGAATCCATCAAGATGTAAGATGACTTTTCCAAAAGTGTTCTAGCAAAGATAAAAAGCAGCTTGTCCCTACAAAAATGGGATGACACACACACATTATAAACAAAACCATGGATAAATTAAACCGAAGAGTATAAAAAATTATCTTAGGTCATGTGGTAATAACTACTTTGTAATATAATTTATTAAAAGAATTATTTATGTTTAAGTTCTTACTAAATCCTTTTGTGAAAACAAAATTCCTTAAAATTCTGATATTTTGCGGCTGATTTCATTCGCGCAAGGAAACAGTTAAATACATTTTTTATTACTAAAACACAGATTTGTTGTGCAGATAATAAATCTTTGCATTAACAATATAATTTTGACACATTTAGAAGCTTTTAGTTTAGCTAAGAAAAACCATTAGCTGCTACACACCAGGCTTTGTGAAAACTACATTTGACCCATTCCCTGGGGGAGTGTCGATACACCTGTATTCAGGAACCTTTTGGTGGTTTAACCCTCCAATTCAACCCATTAATGCTGAGTGTACAGCAGGGAGACTTTGGGTCCCATTTTTAAGTCTTTGGCATGACCCAACCATGGATTTCACCCCATCAGTTTCAGAGCAGACACTCTGCTACAGGGCCACTGAGTTGGTATAGAATTTACCAAGAGAATGGTAAAAAAATAATCAGTAAAACCCTCAAGAGATTAAATTATGATATAGGGTACTGATTGACTGTATGAATATGGCCGTTAGACGAGTACTTAATCAAATCAAATTGTTTAGCTGTCTAGATTAAAGATGACTTTGTCATGTGTAGACATTGCAAATATACCAGTCCAAAAATCAAACCTTTGGAATAATCAAATAAAAATAAATAAATAAATAATTAAACAAAAAAAGATCATTTAAATTCTTGAGGTGTACTTTTGACAAAACATGAATAATACTGAGTATCTTTCTTTTGCATTGTTTTAAAAAGCAATTTTTGTTAGCTTAAAGCTTAACAAGGGCAAAATAAATATAGTTGATTCAATCTTGGTGTTTATAATCTAAATAGTTTGCAAAAACATTTTTTGTTCATGCTGCTTAGGTTTCACGGCTGCATATGTATTCTTTGAGTTAAGCACGTTTTAGCGGTCACTTTCAATAAAAAAGTCTATGTAAACACCCGTAAATCCGGATTTCTGATTTTTTAAATCTCTCACATACACGCATAGCTACACAAGTTTCTACAACCTTTTTTAGGCTTTGTGTTCAAAATGCGTGGCCATTAAACAGATATTAAAAGTTACACCAGGTCAAACTGAATAATTAAGGACTCAGTTTGGTAGTGACAGATGGCGTCCCTTTAAAACACAGAGGTGCCAACAATTTGAAAATTGATCAAGGAGGAGAAATTAATAATTGTGGTTTGTGCCTGGCTGGATCTACAGTACATGACACCAAATCTTTCATATATTGGAATGGAGCTGTGAAAGAAAAAGCCTGGAGCAAAATTTGCTAGATTTGCACAACTTTGAAATTTGGCAGCAAGCCTCTTCCAACTGTAGGCTGGCAGACATGCGCAAGTAGACAGAAGAAAAAAAAAAAAGAAGAAGCCCCTCCCTGCATGTCCAGTGTGAACACAGTGGACTAAATATTTGTCTAAAAACTTGCGTTCAGTGAGTTCTTCAATATGCGTCACATACTCTGTGTGTCTGTAGTTTTGGAGCAGCAGCATTTCGTCTGGTGAGTGTATTTTTGCTCATTTGTAGGAACTATGTCAACAGGTTTCATAATGTAAAATATAGGTCCTTAGCATTTTCATTAGCAAACCCAACAAATTACCCAATGGAAAAAAACTGAGTATTATTAATAACTTACTTTGTACTTAAATATTTTAGGAAATGTGTAGTTGCTACATTTCAAGGAAAAGTCTCAAGACAGCGTCAAGACCAGCTGTCTCCCAGGGTCCTTTGGGACAGAGTCAACTATTTGTGACCAGGGTCGGGTGACTGAGTAGTGGGGATGGGGGAGGGAGGGAGAGTCAGAAGTCCTGCTAGACTTGGCCAAAGAGGGAACGGAGAGCTTCAAGGCTGGGCTCAAGTTTCTCTCTTGACTCCACATACACACACGCATACACACACACACCTATTGTCCTGGCGTTTCCGGGACTGTAGATTGAGGTCTGACCATCCACAGGAAGGTAAACAAGCTCTTATCAGTGCTCTACAGGGGCCTGGACTGTCCCCTGGCCTCTAACCCCTACATGCTGCACACCACACACGCCATAAAACACACAGCCTTCATGACCAGCTCACCTCTATCTTCCTAGTTCTGAATTCAGTCAAAAAAACGCTGATTGGGGTTGTCAGTTTAAGAGCGTAAAACTTTTTTTTTTCTGCTTGTCCGTGTGCCAAGTCCTGCTTCCAGTGTTTGCTGGAAGGGAACTCAGGATGTGATAGCTGATCTGGAGACAGCCTGTCTTCACACTAGCTCTGTTTACACCTCGGGGAGCCATTTGTATGTCGTCTCGTCGTTGTTGGAGGCGTGCAGGATAGTAGCTCCAACGGCAGCAATGCTTACTGCCTCACGTCATATCTTTAATCCTGCTAGTTTTAAACCATTCCCTATTGTGTGCTGCATAATATTATGGTATGCATTGGGATTTTGAATGGGGGAAGAAAAAGAAAAAATATATATCTTCAACGCTATAGTTCCGCTATAGCTCACATATTCAGTCAGGTGATCTATTGCATTATAAAAACCATCAATCTCTGGGTGTAATGTTCCTTCACCGTTTACATATGGGGTAAGATTTCCCCCTCTCCACTGAAAGATCACAGGCAAAACAAAATTAATCATCCCAGAGTTAATTGGGGGATAGACAGACTCATTTAGCCAGTTTCATGCTGAATCTGTGCCGCTGAAGTAGATTCAGGCATTAGGAGTTCCAGTGCTCAGTGGCTGCTTCCAATCATTTAAGAGTGAAGCCACTTTGGCACAACATATTCCTCTACATATAATAACTCAGTGGTCCCCAACCCCAAGGCCATGGACCGGTACCAGTCTGTGGGACAATTGGTACCAGCTCGCAAAGAAAAAAAAAGACATTTTTATCTGTTTCCTTTACAATCTTATTCTTAAGGAAATTTTATTTTGGTAAACTACTGGATTCTTCACCAAATCCGACTCATTCTTGATGCATGTCATGCTGCTTGGCCATCTGCTCCTTTTTTAAAGTGGCTGCACCGACCACTAAATTGAAACCCCCAAGCTAGCACGATTAACAAAAAACAAATGTCTTTGGAAAGTTTCTTTTTGCAGAAAAAAGTCAGTGAGGAAACCCAAGAAGAGCTATCAATTTCAAAATACAAGAAAGCTGCTTTAATAGATAAAATCCAGGAGTCTTTACTTGGAATATGGATTTACACTGACAGTAGTTCCCACACACCACAATAATAATGCATAATATTGTATCCACACTGTCTTGTGGGTCTACATGACCCAACTCCCAATGTTAGAGTGCCTAGGATAGCACAAGGGTTACACAGAACACATTGTGTCTAAGGATGGAAAATGTTGACTATATTGAGACACTTATAGAATTTCTTTTAAGAATTGAAAGTAACTGAACAAGAAGGACAATTCTTTGATGCTTTTATACCTGCAACCTCACTGATAAGCAGAGTGAGATTGTTGGATATACTGTAGTCACAGTTTATGAGCTGAAATGAAAAATAATCTGTCACTCTGTCTTTCAGAAGCTGCTTTATCCTGCTTCTTGACATATTACTGGAGTGTGAACAAATGGAAAATCCAGTGGCAACTGTGTTGTCAAATCAGTCTTAGACAAACACACAGTCAGTCCCCACATAGGCACAGACATCAGAGAGGGATTTCAGCTCTCTAAATACAGATTGACCAGTGTGGCACCTGAATCAACAGGAAAACTACCCACCCAGTGCTTGATTCAAGAGGTACTGCCATTATACAACCCACAGCAGCTCACTGTGCTATCTTGATCATAACAGGTTTATGCCCATCAGTGGCAGCTAGGGGTGGAAACAGAGCATAAAGCATAACATTGTGGAGCCTGAGCAGCTAGAGGTGTTTGGATAGATGCATCTGATGATTAAATTCTTGCAAACCAAGCACTGGTGCCTTCTGGTAAATTTATGAAAAACAAATGCACAAAAATTTGTCTTAAATTGTTTTTTTATGTCATTTAGAGGGTAATACTGCATGGGTTTGAAAAAGATACAATATAATGTATAAACCAAATTACAACAGTCACAAAGACACTCATTTACCACAGGCTTTTCTGCAAAGTGGCCCTTTAAACTTCCCAAAGCCTTTCTAACAGAAAACCCCACAGGTAGACTGCTCTCATCATGAAAGTACAATAAATGTAGACTGAGTGATTGGCGCTGCAGAAGGCTGTCTGGCAACACACTGACTAGTCTACCTTCAGGCTTAAACAGCACTTTTTCTTTATACTCTCATAGTTTGACCATATCCATCACTAGTCAAGATAAAGGCTGTTATCTAAAGGTCTTCATCTCTGCATTTGATAATCAATTGCAGCAGCAGTGTATTTTTGCCCTGAGGGAGATAAGAGAGGTGATTTAGTTCATGAGCTTAAATGGAGAAGTCACTAGATGATCCCCATTGTCCAGGAAGAATATGTCCTATTGTGAGAAAAGAACTTAGTGTGAACAAAATTAGGGTATTGATTTTATCCAGCTTTCTTGGAATTTCATTATGGTTCTAAAAGAAGGTGTTAAAATTAGTGATGTTATGGTTTAGCTGTCTTTGTTTTTGTGCTTTGATATGCTTTTTGTTGAGTTTTGTTTCCTGCCAGAGCACCACCAGGTTGAAGTTTCCAATCAGCCAGCTGTCTCTGCTTTGGATAATTAGTCCCAAATGCATTTAAGT
This sequence comes from Oryzias latipes, assembly GCF_053564925.1. Classification (NCBI taxonomy): domain Eukaryota; kingdom Metazoa; phylum Chordata; class Actinopteri; order Beloniformes; family Adrianichthyidae; genus Oryzias; species Oryzias latipes. The sequence continues at coordinate 22,152,839 of NC_136248.1, forward strand.
CCAAGATTTTCTATGGCGGAAGCAGGGTTTTCAGTCCTTTTGTCATGTTTCAAGGATACTGTTTTGGTGGTCCTTTTTTTTTTTGGTCTTCCTTGAGTTGAAGGTCCACTCCAAAGAAAATTGTTTTTTTTAACATGTTCTTGTGGCATTTTTCTGATGACGGAGGGCATATATAAAGAAAATTCAAATTAAAACAGCCTTCCCGAGTATTTATTCAACATGTAGGGAATCTGAAGCAGACAAAAAATGCCATTTGAAAAAATGTGTGGATGTGATGTGCAGATTTGTACGATTTGCAGAGCTCCACCCCACTCTTGTGCATCCACTTGCAGACAAAAAGATCCATGTATGTCTTCATTTTCCCCGTCTGAGCTCCATCTGGCTAAAAACTGTACGGCTGGATAGCTCTCACATTGGTCGCCATTTTTGTTGGACTGGTAATGTAGGGTTGGGGTTGTGAGGGGCTGTAAGCTAGTGGGAAACAATGGAAACAGATGAGTGATGGTTAATGGGCATGGGCTTGATCTGCACCAATGGTCTTGCCCATAACTCGGTGGCTATTTTCTAATGAACTTCCATTGCTCTGGTGATACAAGTCCTAGAAAATGACTGTTTTTTTGTTCTTAAATTAATCAAAAGACAATAGAGATGGAACTTTAAGGTTTTGCCTTTTTCGATTCGTCATTTTTTGTGGTTTCTGCCACAAGAATAGTTCACCAGCATGTGGGTCTTCAAACTACCTTTTTAATGACAGGAAGTCACACTTGAAATCATATAAATTGCTCATTTAAATAAGCTTAAATGCTTTATGATGTTCTTGGATACACTTGGAATTAAAAATACCTTAAAGAAAATAAAGAGGGGAAAAAATGTAGCTACCCAGACATCCTTATCCTCTTTGCTGACTCAGAAAGTCTGTAACTGTAAAGATGAGTAAGCTCTCCCACTTTTAGCTTTCCAGTTAGGGGTTGAATAGACGAAGGTGGGATCAGAACAGAGGAACATGGCATTAGTGAGGCTTCCCCACACTGCTTTCTGTATTCAAACAGAGGAAAAGCAAAGCAGTCAGAAATGGATTGTTATTTGGGAGGGGCATACCAGGGTAGGAGATTGAAATCGGTCTGAGGCAGCGACAAGTGGTCGCGTCTCCCTGCCACCCAGTCTGACCGCAGGCAGAGCTGGCTCACTACAGTAAAACAGGGGAAGTGAACTGTTTTGATTCTCTAAGCCATTTTTAACATGACTTTTTCCCCTTTTATTTTTCTCCAACAGTGTTGTTTCTGAGAAACCCAAACTTGTACTTTTTTCTGTAAATTTTTAGGTTTACTACATCTATTTTCCAACTTTTTAGCCTCACTGTCTCTATGACTCACACTAATTTCTCTTTGAACCTCAAGACATTCAGCCCTAATGTTTTTTTTTTTAAATTTACATCTCTCTCCAATCTTTCCTCTGAAAGACTTATCAGCTCTTTGACAGTCATACAGATCTGACCTCCCACTCCCTCACTGTCTCCATGAATTAGTCTTTATGAATTATGTTATCTCTGCTTGTCTTTCTGTCTGTCTGTGGAGCTCAGCATCCCTCCATTTTCAGACAACTCTCCCTCCTCCTATTCCTCCAGCAGCTCGCTAATCACTTTTGTACTTTTCCCTCAGCCCGTGGCGGGAAACTTGGTGACGAGGGGGGGAGTAGGGGGTAGGTGGGTTGGCAAAAGTGCAGCAGGAGGTCTGGCAGTTAACATCATGAATCCCACTGGGAAAGCTGTTGCAGCAGGGGGCATATTCAACACTATTTCCCTGCCAGGAAATGCCGCAAACACAGCGGATAAAAATCACAAAGACTTCAGTCAGACGCAAAGATAATTGTTAATGTGTCCAACTGCCCCAGTCAGCTTATGTGATAGTGATTATTGTGCTCAGTCTGGGAAAAAAAAAGAAAAGATTCAGAAAATTGCCTTCTAAGGAGTTGGCATACAACTACCTCCCAAGACATGAGCAGCTGGTCAGACAAACTATCACACAGAGTCTAGTATGCTAAAGTTTCCAGACAAAACGTCAGTCAAACAGTGACACTACACTGAGAATTTACCCATCATAAGGAATTTTAAGCAACCAGTGAAAGCAAAGCTGAAGATCCCTGGGTGTTCAAAAAGACTTTGCTCACAACTTCTGACTGAACTGTCTGAATCTGATACCAGTATTAATCTTAAATATGTAATTACACTGGTAAACAGCCCCCAGGGCTCAGTAAAATTTTAAGGGGGGTCAATGGTCCCATTTGACTTTTATGATAGATTTTTGCTACAAAACTGAAACATCAAAGCTCCATGTAATGTGGTGTGTGTTTTAACATAGCCAGAATCTCTTACCTGATAAAAAAAACTCTTACCTAATGAAATTTAGGATTGAAACTTCAAATAGATTAAAACATCTGTTGACATAGTAAAACATTGAGCTTTTTAAGGTCTATGTGCCTGTGCAGTCTGAATTCTACAGCATTGTTACCATAGTTCCCAAATGTTACCAAATGTCAAAAGCATTATAAAAATGATAGTAATTCTTAGTAGAAAGAATTACCATAGAAAAATCCTTTATGGGTAAAATACTAGATTGATTTTTCAATCAATCAACAAAAAGTCAAATCTATTATTATAACTATGATTATAAAAAATGTTAAAAGAAATTTTTAAATATATATCATATACACACATTATCCTGCTTACTTGTTGATATTTCACATTTAATTCAAAAAGCTTTAGGCTATGTTCACACCACCCTATGCAAAACATGCTCAAGCGACCACTTCCAACAAAAAGTCTATGTAAATTCGCTTTTAAGGAATTTCACGTTCAAAAGTCTCACGTTCACACGTCACTACTCCAATTTCTACGAATGTATTTGAGCTATACGTACAAAACGCAGGGCCACTGAATGCCCTGAAAAGTTAAAATCAGGTCGAACTTTGACCAGTCAGGGACTGGGATTTTTTAATTTGTTTTAATTCACTAAAGTCTTCCTTCCTGTTAACTGTCCACTCCTGGTTTTTGGTAATTGCCTCAAGTAGCTGTGTTTCCAATTGTGCAGATTGGATTTGAGATAATACATTTACCAAATGGAAACACAACAATTAAAAAAAAAAACTCACATTTATCGAAGAAAAAACCTTTTTGCTCTTGGAGGAGGTGATTTTTGAAGCTATTGGAATTGACAGATGATGATGAGCGCTAGTGCCATGGCAGAAATGAGAGTGTATCTACTGTAAATCAAAGCATTGCTTGCTCACATTCGTTGCCATGTTTTAGAATGACTTATCACCTAAAAAACTTGTCGTTTAATTGTTTGCATTTATGAATCAATGGAAACAGTGTAATTGTGAAATTGTGGGGTTTTTTTCATCTAAATTTATAGAATTTCTATAGTATAGTTAGCATATGTATAATGGAAATACAGCTAGTTTCATATTAGCTAATTAAACAGATTTTTTGCTCCAGCTGGTATTTATTTTTTTAAAGCCAAATTAATATCATGTCATTCGTGTTTTCATACCTCTTCTGTCTTTTTTTGTCACTTTGAAGAACACATCAGCTACAGTTTTATTCGCCTGTCCATCAGCAACCCACCTATAACAATCAAATATCTTTCTAGGAAATATTAATAATGGATTTTCAGACATAAACTATGGTTTAATTGTTTTAAAACAACTAATGAAAACCTACATTATACTGTGGAGCTATTTTGCCCCAGAATGAGTAAAATAAAAAATCTTCTTCTATAGCAAACATTAATAAAACCTTATTTTATTTATTATTATTTTTTTACCTTTATTGTTTCACTAATCACACAGAAGAAATAGTTATTTCAAACTTTTGGTTAGATTTTCAGGATTTTTTTTTCTTACAATAAAAAAAAAAGCCACATCAACTTTCCTGAATGCTATAAACCTTTTACAGTTGTGAGGAAAAATGACGTGGAAGAGGAAATCGAGCATTTTATTGAGTTTACCTCCTTTTTCTTTTATCCCTTATGTACATGCAGATTCTTTTCAGTTAAAAACTCCAAAAGTCTACATCAAAGAGAGTTATTTTCTCTCACATGAAATGCCTCACTTGAAGTCCAGCCTTTTCTTCACTTACTTGCTGATATCACTATGCAGCACACTTGCATAATATCTCCCTGGTGGGAGCCTTGGCACCCTTCAAACAAAGCACATAAAAAACCCTGCAATGCACTTACCATTTTCAGCCAATCAGCAGAGCAGTCTGCACATAATTGGTCTTTGAAGGGAGGACCTTAAAGACACGGGAGATAAAACTGCAAATTTGCCTCAGAAGGTAACAAACAGTGCTGCAGCCAGGAGCAGCTTGTGGAAAATATATTTTTGAGGATTAAAATAAACCACAATCGAGTACATCACTAACAATGAAGTTCTGCTTCAGTAACCGAGCATTAAATTGGTTATTTAAAATAATAAATAAATAAATAAAGGCTTAGAAACAAGGAGGAATAATAAAAATGGTGGCACCACAGGTGTTAACAGATAAAACGAAAGGTCGGTTGGTGTAAGATGTTTAAAACAAACAGCAAGATGCTATTTTTTTTTTTATGCAGTTAACCTCACAGGGAGACGGGGTGGCGAAGCTAAGACCTGCCTGATGTTGTCTGTTTTATTGGAGCCTGGCAGAAGTCTGCTCATGGAATATAGATGAGCTGCAAACAAGAGAGGCCCAAGTGCTTCACACACAAGAGACTTTGAATAATCATAGTGCAAGATGAAAGACGGGATGATCGCTTCGAAGTTTAACAGATAGGCTGGGGTTCATTTCTGGATAATCCCAAACTGATGTGAAGAACAAAAAACAAAACAAAAAAAAAGCCCTCACAGCAATCATGTAGCCTAGACGTTCCTGAATTTTGGGCCTATAGAGCCCTGGACATCATTTTGAAAAATAATATTAAATTGTTCCCTTTAATTTTCATTTTGGGGGCACAAATTCGTGTTTTGTGTGTACCCAAAATGCAAATTTGTTTCACACAAGAGACTTGTGACAAAGCCGTGTTCAAGAGGTCTCCAGTCAAAGAACCCTTAAATTACAGATCTGACAGCAGTGGGATCCACTCTTTGATTCCTTCTTCAATACTCACTACTAATTTGTGCACACAATATGCTAGCTTGTGCAGATAAAATACTAACTAGTGTGCCCATACTGCTAAGGAGTGAGCAAAAAAAAGCTTATTTGAGCATAAAAAATACTTATTTGTACAAAATGCTAAGATCTGCGTACAAAAAGCCATAAAATGGTAACTTGTGGCCACAATATAGCATTTGTTCATACAAATTACAACTTGTGTGAACAAAATGCTAACATGTGAGCACAAAATGCTAAATCATGTCCACAAAATACTAATTTGTGCAAGCGCAACACTAACTTTCCCACAAAAAGGCTAATTTGTGCCGAGAAAATACAAACTTACAAAATGCAAACGTGTGAGCACAAAATGCTAAATTATGTGCAAAAAATGCAAATTTGCACCAACAAAATGGCAATTTGTGAGCGCAAAATGATCATTTGTGCGTACACAATTCGAATTTGTACAAAATACTAACTTGTGTGCAAAAAATACTAATTCGTAAAACATGCAACAAAATGCTAATAAAATGATCATTTAAGGCCACAAAATAGCAGTTTGTGCACACAAATTGGTAATTTGTGCATACAAAATAGTAATTTGTGTGCACAAAATGCTAATTTGAATGCACAAAATGCTAATTCGAGGGGGAACAATTATTATGGTAAATGGCGTATACTGGTTTAGCGCTTTCTACTTTCCTCAAAGGCCCATGGGGCTTTACAGTCACAAACCCATTCACAGACTGGTGGCAGCTCCGCTGCCGAACACTGGCGCCAACCTTCCACCAAGGGCAAGGTGGGGCTCAGTGTCTTGCCCAAGGACACTTTGACACATGGGCGGGCAAGGGGGGAATCTAACCTGCAATCTTCCGATCAGAGGTCGACCGCCTTACTGCTCACCCAGAGCCGCCCTGTTATTAATATTTTTATGTCATGTCCAGGGCTATGTATGTGTCTATAACTGCAGGGGGAAAAAAGCAGACAGCTAAATAAGTCCAGTCTGAGTGGAGTGACACGATACCTGCTGTTTTGTCACAAGTTCCCCAGAGACGGCTGTGAGCTATCTAGTCCTATCAACAACGGGGCTGAGAAATTTTGCTTGATTAGACAAAATTGTGGCATTTCTATGAAAGTCAGTGTCTCCACCGCTGCGAGGTGGATAAGACTTTCAATATTACAACAACTCGGCAGTGCGGCGGTGCATTGATAAGCCGCTGGGAACATGAAGCATCAAGTTCTAATCTGCTCTGTTTTCATTTAAAACACTGTTCAAAGCGTGCTTCAGACATCATGGGAGGACTTTAAAGGGCTGCTTTTTTTTTTTTTAAAGGGATTTGTCAGGGCGGTCAAACGTATAAAAAAAGATTAAATAAGGCTGAAACAAGCCTGAGCTGAAGCCAAACATAATGTAACACTTTCACCCAAGTGTGTTCAAGGATTTAAAGTAGGCTGCACGCTGTTTTTCATGTTTACATCTTCGTCTGAAAGGCCCTTTATGTCATATTTGTTCTCACGCTTTCCCTTCCAGCTGACAAAGATTCTATCAACGTTTTTTCCTTCTTTTTTTTTATTTCCTTACATTTTCCGTGCACAGCCTCTGTTCTCTTGCAGGGCAAATCTTTTGGTTGCAGTGTCACACCTCATGCCTGTGCCTGCATCTTTCCGCAAAAAAAAAAAAGTAGGCCAAAGCCCAGGAGAAGATGTCGGAGACAAATGACAAATTCTTATGACAGCATGAGATAAAAACATGAAATGGCACATACACAATGTGTGAAGAAGAGGCGGATTGTGCATGCAGCAGCACTGCTTTGATTAATGCCTCAAACGTTCAGAACACAGGGTCAGAGTACGCTGCTGAGATCAGAGTCACGGCTTCTGAAGCTGCTGAGCACAAAATCAGAGAAAAGGATCGTTGGAACTTCTATTTAAGAAATTAGTGGTGGTAAAAAAAAAAATAAAAATAGCTACTTTGGAGGCAATTAGGTTAAAGCCAAACACATTCTTTAAGACTACCAGTACACAGGAAGTTAGATCCCCTGCAGTGAAAGTCACACGAGGTCATATCTGTGCAGGTTTGGCCAAAATGTATCTGGGTCCCTGACACCCCCTGCTGAGAGGGTGCTAAACACTGCAGGCTATGTTGTGGTTTGCCACAGTGTAGGTCAGCGCTGAAGCCTGATTCTGTTACAGGCTTGTTTGTTCTGGCACATAATCTCCACAGCAGTGTATGCTTGCCAGAGCAATTTTTGTCTAATTGGAAATTCCAAGTTTCAAATGCCACTTTATTTTTCTGGTGTGTGTTCGCAGGCTTCGGGAGAATGGGAGGGGGTAAAAAAAAAAACGTTATTTGGCCCTAAAGTGTTTTCTTGCACCTTCAAGCAGAGCTTGAAAAATGAAAGCAGACAAGTTTATTCTGGTGACAGTTAATAGCAAAAATACATTAAAGAACAGCAGACTGTGTTAGAGTTTTGTGCGTGTGACATTTATAACCAGAAAGAAAATGGGGTTTTGAATTTACACTGCAAACTATTTGATACTTGCAAAGATTTCAATTGTTTTTTATTCATTTAAGATATTTGACCAGGTTTGAAGTCATTTTAACATATCTTTGCTCTACACCTTTCTCAAAATCTGCACAGTCAAGATAATTTTTGTCTCATTAAGAGCTAGGATCTAGAAATAGTGACTTCTTTTTATTTAAATGAGTCACCATCTTTTTGCTCCACACTCCTAACAAAAAAAAATCTGGAAAAAATGCTCAAAAGATTCAAATTCTACCATAGTTTTTGGTTCAATTTCAAGGATGTTCCTTTAAAGTTCAATGAATGTGGGACTAGAATTCATCTCATTATTTTGGAAACATGAATTTATATTTACCTTCTAAGAATAAGTGGTATTTTTAGGTTTTATGAGGATTTACTAAGATGGGCCAACTTATAATAAGATCATATTCTTACTTAGTTCACATTTTGTTCTAAAATAAATCATCCCAACTTATTACCCTGATTCTTTTTGTCACTGTAATCAAAATAAACTATTAAACTCATAAAATCTAAGCCAATTGCCTAGTACTAGCAAGGAAATACCTATCATTGAGTTGTAAAACATCCAATTTTATGTAGTTCTATCTAGCAATTAGCTTTTTTAGCCTTTTTTACTCTTGTTTCTGGTATCTTATAAGATTTCTTGTCATATAGAAAATACTTGCTGCATGGACAGATAGTTTTACTACTTTCTAGTGATTTTTCTTCTTAAGATACGTGTTCTTTTTTTATTTTTAGGCTACCTCTTTTAACGTTTTAAAAATGACCACAAAAAAAAGGCTTTTTCCTTAATTATGTCGATTTTAATGCAGGAAAAAATGCACATTGTTTAAAACCCTAACTGTGTTTCCAGTGATCACTGAAACGTGTTTTTTTTTGATTAATGCACTGGGTGAAATTGATATTGTCATTACCTGATCGATGGAAAGTTTGCGTACAACAGCTCTGCTATGATATGCTTAGATAAACTGGACAGCATGCGGCCATGTGCTCTGAATAAGTGTGATGTGAGTGCAGTGAGGTGAGACCCAAACAGCCTGTAGCAGCACTGCAAAGGCACTGTTAAGAGTGCAGGGTTGGATTATGGCCGGAGGAGATGGGGAGGCTGTCAGATCCCTTTACCACCTTGTAGGGGATTACATGTCTGAATTTTTCACAGGCAGCCAGCCACATGAAGCCAAAAAAAAAGCAGGTGGAGGAGCAGAGGTGCATGACATAAAATCCATATCATTGAACTCATTTGCTAAATCTTTTTTTGCTTGAAAAAGGCACAAACAAAATAAATCCTGGAGTATTTGAGCAGCATTTAGACTTTGATGTACTTTGTTTTACAAAAGGAAATCAACATTTATAATCTTTCACTTAACTCTGAGATTGGTCTTTTATGTCCAAAAAAGAAAGAAACCCCGCATCCTTTGATATTTTTACAAAACTCTGAACATGTGGGGGGGGGGGGGGGGGGGGGGGGGGTTCTGCACCAGGAATCGAAGCCCAACATTTCCAATCTGAGAGATGAATGTAATGCATATCAGTTAGACTTACCTGAGGTTGCAACGGTGATGCACAGAAGCACCATCAGCCGTGTCATGAAACCCTCCATCTCTTCAAGTTTTGGCCTTTTTTTTTTCTGTCTCTCTTTCTTCCAGGTAAAATCTTAGTCTTGGGCGTGAAGGTGTTCAGGCAGGAGTTGGTGTTCTTATCAGGTGGCAAACAGCAATACCTGGCAACAAGAGACGAGGCAAGAAAGAAGAAAAAAAGGTCAGGATAAAATGAATCTGGATTGATAAAGATCTGAGTTTCAAAAAAATGCTGTTTTGTAACCGTAATTACAATTTTTATTTTTTTATTGTAGAAATGTAAAAAAAAAAAAACGTTATAATATGATCCTTACTTTGTAATTATTGCTGAAAAAAGATGTAATAATCAGTATTCAGAACAGGCCATGGATCCATAGGAATTTTATCCAACATCTTCTTGATGCACAATTAGGATCTAAACCCAGAGGTTATCTGCTGGTCAATAAACTCTTTCTGGAGGAACTGTGGCATCGCTTTCTCTAAATAATATCACAATGCCGGCATCAGATAAGGAGTCTGTTCTAGTTATATAATTCATATAGGGGGGAAAGGAAGAGCCTGTGTAAACTGTTTATGCAGCTCCACAGAAAAACACAAAGTCACGTTATTTCCTTTTGTAAATCTATTCCAACTTGAGTTTTTTTTTTCTTTTTATATATGGCTCCAAAAGGATTAAATGAACGAGGTTTGATTGATATTTAAAGCGGTCAAACCGACTTTTTTTTGTTTTGTTTTGTTTTGTTTTGTTTTGTTTTGTTTTGTTGAGGAATGACAGTCGCGAGCTGCCTTCAGTTGACCTCGGTAAAAGCTGCTTCGCTCTTTTAAAGGACTTTTAGGAAAACTTCCAACACATTCCCGAGGAAAAGAGGAGAAAAAACAAAGACCAAAAATACATAAACTTACTTTTGGTCGGAGAAGGTTGTCTTGAGTGGTGGAGCTTTGTAATCCACGGGTGAGGATGTGACTGCGTTCAGGGAGGTGACGGTGTGCGGACTTTACAAACTTTTGAGCTGACTGGGCGGTGCAGACGGAGTTTTGTATCCCTCCTACACACTTTTTTTTACTGTTCCTCCTGGTTTTGCATTATCAAGAATGTCTGTCCCTTAAAATCGAACTTTATGACCGTGACAAATGCAGCAAAACAAAGAGCCTTTTTAAAAGAAACTTTTATTTTGAAAAAACAACAAAAGGAAAAATAAAAAATAAAACACTACTTTCTTAAATTTCTTTAAATTGAAATTTTCTTAGACAAAGATGAGAGTGAGTAGAAAGTAAATTGATAGTAGTATATTTAGTCAATTATAAGTCAAATTACTATACAAATATTTTTTGAGTAAAAAGTTAAAATGCCCCAAAAACAGTTTTCCTAAAAATGACAAAAACTGTGATGCAAATTTTTAATGACTGATATACTGGTATTTTTAGATACATATCTGCTTGTACCAAAAAAACAATAATTTAAACCTACTTATCTTATGAAAGAACAAGCAGTGAAGGACACGAAAGCACAGGTTGCTAATTAAAAGAAATGAATCAAGCTTTATTTGTTAGAAAATAAATTTTAAAAAGCACTTTTCATAACACGCAGCTTAAAGTGCATACATTTAATTAATTAAAATATGTTTAACGTTCTAAAAAAAAGTCAAAACCCAAACAAAACTACTGCTATTACTCCTGCTATTATTACTGCTAGTACTACTGCTATTATTACTGCTAGTACTACTGCTATTGTAGGAGGCTAACTGTCATAACCTTACACAATCAACTTAACTTGAAAATAATCAGCAGCCAAGCATAACCTCAAATCATCTAATAAGAGCTGATCTCAATGGCGTATACACTTGGGAGGATTTATAGTGGGTGATTAGCTCCCTTAGCGCAATGGGAAAAAAAGGCCCATTCCTACCTATCATGTCACTTCCTGCCATCCTCTACTTAACACCTTTAACCCTTAGATCGGGTAAATCCCACTCCATGCATCAAACAAAACACAAATAAGTGTAAATTGACAAAATAATGCAAACTGTTTTAATAATTGTTTAAGAAAAACAATTTCAAACAAAACAAAGGTGTTGTTTAATGTAAAGAAAAAATTGATGTGCTGCAAAGCAGAACTGTGGCTCCAGTGTGTGAGCGGCTATTACAATTATCTAAAGGTACAATGCCAAATCTCTTCTGTCTTTTGGTCAATTATAATGAATTTTATCTTTGAGATTATGAAGAAAAGAGACAAAAAGTCACTTAAATTTTGTTTTTCCTTTTCTCGTTCAGCTTTACTGTGAGGAAAATGAACAGGCAAATCCACATATGTTTGGTCCTGAAGTCATTTTGATCATGTATGTAATGGGAGGGCAGCCTCACAAAGTGCCATTTTATACATTCAAGTGCATGAAGCTTATTTGCATGAAAACTAACGAATGTATGTTGATTTATTGACTTTTGGATGCTTATGTGTTTCTTCCTGATTTCTTTGATTGCATGTTATTGAGGGATAACATACGGTTTTACAATGAAATATTTCTAAATTGTCACAGTTTTATCTTAATTGTCAACAAGTGGGAGAAGGTAGGGCCACTTCTCTTTTAAGCAAATGTTGAAAACGGAGAGGATGGTGAAGGAACAGTGATGTGCTGTAAGCAGTTGCATGCTGTAAGCACCTAAACTAAGCCCTTGTGAAGTGATTAAATAAACAAAATTCTCTCAAAAGCCGCTATATCTGGCTCTCTTTTCCTTTGGACAGGAGGCTGTCATGCAAATTTTGTTTTTTAGCATTAAATCATAGTAGTTTTGCCCAAACATTGGTCTTACAAATATTAAAAAAAAATAGGTACCTGATGTGTAAAAGCTGCTTTTGGCTGTACAGTGAAAGCACAACATATGTAACACACTGAGAATTTGACGCACGTACAAGAACCTGCATTTAGCGCGTTTAGCCCATGGTGTTGACACTTGACAGGCAGGAAGGGACTTCTTCTTCTTTTCCTTACTGTTCACTAGCGCATGTTTGCTACCTACAATTGGAAGAGGCTTGGCATGAAAATGTTGCAGCGGTGCAAATCTCACAAATCTTGCCCACTGCCAATTCACTAAAAGTCGGAATACCTGAATGGTCAAATTTGGACCTGGTTCAACTTGCAACACGCGTTCAGAGACTGTGTTTTGTATGTAGCGCCCAAAAACGGCCATACAAACTTGTGTAGCCCCACTTTTTGAACGCGGAAGCCCAAAACGCTCGTTTAATAGACTTTTGATTGGAAGTGAAGACGCGTTGCCGAGGGCAGTGTGAACTGAGCTAAAGACTTGCTGGTTGATCCAGATAAGGACTTTTTTTGGCAGTTGTTAACTAATTCTGATGGCATTGTCCTGGTATCATTGTGCATTCGTATAAAATAAATGTTACATCCAAAGAAGGAAACAAATGCAGCACAATGCATTTGAGTAAGATAAGTTTTTCCACTTATAATTAACTAAAAGAAATTAGATAAATAACTTTTGTGAAGTAAAACTTCTTCCAGATGCACAATTTTGACTAAAAGCCTCAAGTAAATATAATGACGCAAATGCAGGAGAAGATGGAGGCATGATAACAGAAGCTAAACTATAAACACAATTAGGATCAGGATAAGAATTTAATGGGAAGCAATGTTTGGGGTAAATAACAAACATTATTTATGGAGTATTTTCGCTTCAATTGTTGAGTTAAAAACTTAGTGTGATTGTTGAGCAGTTCCAAGTTTTCTGAGGAGTTTTCAAGTTTTATGTGCATATTTTAGCCTATTTTATCTAACTTTGGTTCAAATGAACAAAGTTTGAAACCCATTTGTCACACTGTTTCGCTCATCACAAACAGAATTGTTCTGTGAATCACATATACTCCCTAAAATTTCAGGTATGAGTTTTGGTTTCCTTCAGGAAAGCATTTTCTGAGCCATTAGAACACCATAACGGGAAATTACACCCCTATTATCAGTTAAGGTCACTGCTATATTTTATGGTCTATACTGAGGAAATTGAGGTATAATTAAAAGGTATTAGCCAGTCCATTAGGGGAAATTTGTTAGCAGGTATTACAGATGTTAAATTCACCCACACAATTTTTCGTGCCACAATGTCGTCAGTTTAATTGCAAGGACAAAAGATCCAAAATTGACCATAATGTGACTCTGGACCTTTCAGTAATGATAATGCAAAGCAAGCCGGGTCGGTCACACTCTGCTGTGTTTGTTGCAGTTTGTCAGAGAAATGAAGCAGTCAGGGAGGGATTTTGACTTGGATCGAACGCCTCATATCAATACATATTGACGGTCGCAGGAACGGAGAGTAAACAACAACCTTGACTTGTCTCAAGGAAAGAAAATAGCGACCATTCAAATGATGTGTTTCATACGTTTATCTTGATAAGATCCCTGGAAGCGACAAAAGACTTCGGCGTTCTCATGGAGCTGTGGTTTCCTTTGGCCACAGCGCCGCCATCACACAGAAAGAATTGCACGGAGTAGACAAAACATCCTTTCCACACTGACCAGACTCAAAGTAGTCATCCTCCCATTAAATCAACTTTCCACCCAAAAGCCTATTGCTAGAGAACAACCAAAGGAGGAAAAAAAAGAAGAACAAAGTCACAGTTTAGCAGGGTTTAAAGAACATTTCCTACAATGACAGCAACATGTTCGTCTCGTTGTTTAGCTTTGAGGTTCTGGCTCCACTTTAATGTTGTTTTGAAGATTTTGTGATTAGCATATGGCCTTTTTAGGTTTCCCATTAAAAATCCTTCTCAAATTTCAAAAATAGAGCATTCATTTCAGCTCCTTTTACTGCCTAGGACAGATAAATGCTGCAATTTGATTTTTGTTTCTATATTTATTTGGGACTTTCTTTGTCTGTTTCTTTGTGTTTAATTTTGAAAATCCAGTTCACTTCCTGACAGGTACACCTGAATTATATTAAGGCACGCTTGTAGTTTTCCCATCATTCCCAGTTTTTCTTGCCACCACTTACTTGCCAGATAATTCTTATTTATTTTTGTAAGATTTTTTTCAGGTTTCCCATCATCAAAAACACCCTTTTTGGGTTTTACTTTGGAACTGAAGTACCTTTCCATTTTTGACTTTTTTTTAAATCCTCCACTTGGGTCATGACAACAATAGCCCTGAGAGATTCTTTCAACATGTTGAAGACCATTACCGTTCAAAGACAAAAAAATGTCTCATGCCTCAACACAAAACCCTTTTCGTTGTTTGCACAATGGACACACTTCAATCAAAGCACCACAGTTAGTTCTAAATAGTTCTCACCACCAAGAAAATTAATCTAAGTGTCTTGTCCTTAAATTCTCAGGAATTCAATTTGTTAAAATTCTGGAAGCTCAAACACAGATTTTATATGCTTTTTGTTCATTTTTGAAACAATATCTGAAAGAAACCGACAGAAATCAGCAAGTTAACAAAGATTCATAGTTTTTTTTTTTTTTTTGCTATTTTGCATAGTGCAAAAATAACATGTTTTGTCAAATCACAGCACTTTTCCATTTTTGATTCCGTTGTCTTGTGTTTCAAGTCCCACTCCAATCATCTTTTGTTCTAAGCGTCCCAAGTGGTCTTTAAATTACCAATATGCTTTTTTCAGCAAAAACTGTTAAAGGTTTCTGCAGAGCAGCGGTAGTTGTGTGGAACCATTGTTCTAGATCAAGGCCGACCCCACTTCCCATTACTCCTGCTACTAGCTTATAGCCCCTCACACCCCCAATCCTATGTTACCGGTGCAACAAAAATGGCAAGCAATATTGGAGCTATCCAGCCGTACAGTTTTGAGCCAAATACTGGCTTGGACAAGGAAAGCGAAGATGAACATCTAGTCGTTTGAGTTTGTGGCCCACCCAGTATATTTTCTACATCACAAGTAAGTTTTTTTTCCAAACAGCATTCTTTGGTCTGCTCCTGATTCACATTGATATGAATAAAGATCTTTTGCTTAAAAAATCTTTTGCTTAATTGTTTTTATATATCATCTCCAAAAACACAAAACGCTTGGAAAGGGTCTCTAATCAGGTGCATCGCTTTTTTTTTTTTTTAGTTTTGCTGCTGAAACATTATATCAACACAATTTTTGCTTGGCCTTGTCTCAACTTTGAGGCCTCAGGCTGTCCTCAAAATGTGAGCAGTTTGTACTAGAGTTTTGTACTGCGTTGAAATACTAATTATAATACTTCGAAAAAGTCTGAATTGGGCTCCACCAATTTAAGATTTTACACAATTCCTGAATGATGCTCATTAAACCTTAAAGGTCTATTTTGCTGTGGTAAGGATGCAAATAAAGATTTGAGTCATGAATGAAATACAATTGGACTAAATTATCTCAAATTCTTTTTTTTACCCGAAAGTTATAGTTTGTCAGACGTTTGCTTATGTTGGCTGCAGTTAGCAGATGAAAAATGTGTCACAGTTGGCTTTCACCTCTGGCAAAGGGACACTTCCACAGTGGCACTCGGCGCTAGTGGCATTCCTTTTAACTGAAGTCTGCCCCCAAACTTTCCGCCCCCCTCCCTATGAGCGCTTTTTCAATAACAGGAAACAATCGGCCACCGTCTTTCATCATGGGATGGCGCTGGTTCCAGCGCGGTGCCACCGGGTCTCTGTGCTGCCAGCAGTCCAGCCAGACAGCACACTGCAGTCTGCCGAGGAGTGGAGTTAACAAAAAAGGGGGAAAAAAAGAGCTTGTGCCGGCTTCCTCGTTTTCTTATCGTCCTCAGAGGGAGGGAGGGATCTGACGTTTGGCCTTGCACTTTTAATATGCCAGACTGATACAAGATGTACAGAAGCCTATCATCATTACAGAGTCATTTAATACACATCCCCTACCCTCTCTGGGAGCTAAATTACAAGGCTGTCATTACAGAACAGTCTCATTTACAAAGTCATATCTCACTCTGAATGGGGTTCGAGGTATTTGCTTGAAGTAAAGTTGGGTTTCAGCTAAGTGAGTGGTCCCAGTTAATTTTAGCCATAAAAATCCTTTAGTAACTGTCCGTGACAGTCTGCTTTCAAGTCAGTTTTCCTTGGATGACTGACTGGTGGCCCAGCAGAATCCCCTGAAGAGGCGAAAGTCCAGCATACATTTAGACGGTTTATTTAGAATTCATGGATTGTCCCTGTGTTCTGAATAAAAGATGACACATCTGCAGAGTACACCATCTATGCACATCGTTTGTCTGAAAAAGCTTTTTGCTATTTTAAACCCATCCTTAATTTGTCGGTATAGTTTCTGTGTTTACATGGAGTTGTGTTGTCCTTTTTACACAAACATTTGTACGTTATTTTTTTTTTTTTTTTACCAACTTGAATTTATATCATCCATTTTTCTTTTTTTTTGATAATTAGATTACTAGTTTTCAATGCAAAAACGTTGGTACAAAACCACGTTGGATTTTTAATTTTTTTATTAAAAATTATTAAAAAATAGTCTTCATTGCAGTCTCCACAGACAACAGAAGTAAAATTAAAAAGTTACAGTTTTCAAAGTTTGAATAGTAAAAATTAAGTGCACGGTTTTACTCAGTTCTGAGTTGCACTGGTGTGTCACACCATCCATCTCGAAATATTGGTTGAATACTTCCTGCAAGCCCCCTGGCTCTGAGTTTGTTTTTACAGAAATCCATAAAAAATAAATCAACAAAGTTTGTAGTGAAACAGTGGAGTTTTAATTAACTAGTTTAATTTAAAAAAATGCGAAGCAAGCATGCTTGAGAGTTACTGGAAAAAAACTCTAAGAAAATTGTAACCACAAAGTAAAAAATGGAATAAAAAAAGTTTAATTTTATAGGGTTTTTTTTGTTTGTTTTTTCTGTTATAAACTTTTTTTTAAATATTGGAGTAAATAAATGGAGGTCATTTATAAAGAAAATTAAGCTAACATTTGCATTTTTCTGAGTATTCCTTTATCCAAATTGTCTTGAATCAGGAGCAGATGAAAAAAGGCAGTTTGAAAAAGATTGTAGTTGTGATGTTGCAAATACAACTTGCAGGAAACATGTTCCCAGCTCTGCTCCATTCTGATGCATCAAATTGAACTGCTGCCGATTTGCAGAAACTATGTATTAGAAAACATCAGTTTTTCTTTTTTTTTGGCTAAAAACGGCATAATCATAATTAAAAGACCTTTAGGAACACTTTGACAATAGATCAAGAGATAATCGGAGTGGGACTTTTGAAGTAATTTTTAGTCAGTTAATCTTATTATTCATGTTTACACCATCCTGTGTCCGGCTTTCTGATCTTTGTAATCTCCACGACCACAATCCCTTAAGCGAATATTTTCTTTATCTTTAAAATCTTATCTTAAGCTTCTTTTTAACTCTTCAACCTATTAGTTAACTCAAGTTTTCCTCTTTAGGGCAGAACCATCATCATTCTACGGGGGACTGTTTGCGAAATGCTGCGTTGAAAGTGGGACATTCAAATTTTCAAAGTTGCATCATTTTTGTGTGTTGCAATAATGACAAGAGCGAAAGTTATTGACGAATGCTGCACCCATGCAGTAGCTTTGGGATGCAGTGCTGGAGACAAATCCACACGCCCAGGGATTAAAGATTCTTTTCATCCCGTGCTGTACGTGATGTGTTCCACAGCAAACTTCACGTCTACCCTTTGTTCCACACCTTTTATTGAGTAAAAGCTGCATTCCTAACATTCCATTGGCATCCTCGATGTGCTCATGAAAGTGCTCACATACGTCTTTTCCCTAATTGACTTTCCGATGAACGCATCCTGTCCACCTTCAGATCCGCTTTCCCCTTCCTCACCCCTGCGGAGCCGCGGTCTCAGCTGTCCTTGGAGAGTAGTCCGGATACCTGCAGTCTCTGCTCGGCCTGCTGAAAATGCATGTGTTTTTGTGTGAGGGTTAGGGGAGGAAGGTGAGAGGTAGAGGAAGCCCGGCTGGTCATCAAGGCCTCAAAGAAAAACATGTGAAAACACTGGTTAAGCCTTGGCTACTGCAGGGTGTCCTGCATCCTGTTGTGTCTGTGTGCTCCAGCGGCTTCACAGTGATTCATGAACAGCAAAGCATTTCCCTGTTGTTGTTTTTCTTTTCTTTTTGTGTATATGTGTGTATTTGTCAAGCAGTGCTGACAATGTCAGGCTGCATATAATTAAAATAATCTAAAAATAGACAGCTTGCTGTTGAAAATTGCAGTCAAACAGCCACTTCTGGTATACTAAGATCAAATATGAATTAATGTTTTTTGTCTAGGATCTTGTTTTAATCATACATAACTTTTTATGAAAGTGTCAAATTCATATCTACTGTTTTGGAGAATGGGATCCAAACTAAAACGCAATAAATGCAGTTGGCAGAAGACAAAAGGAAGGATATGAATGTAAAATATTTAAGATCAACCAAGTCTTTATTTGGAATAATTTCTTGACTATTATTGAGTAAAATTTTCCATTTATTTTTTGAATAATAACAAGATTTAACATGTAAGCCTGACATCAATGTCATTCCAAAGGCCTGATATGCATCATCTGTGTTCATTTTATAATTGTTTTAAGGAAACATTCTTTCATCATCTTTAGACTTTATTTTACTGTCAGATATTTTGGAAGACAAATTCCTGTTTATATATCAAATAATTGAGATCAATGTAGAATGCAATACTGAACACAGATTTACAGTATGTATTTATTTGGTGGTGGTGGTGGTAGTTGGGTGATCAACCCATCAAAAACCTATTTTTGTTGAACCGGATTCAAATGTTAATATAATTTAATATTTTTGGGGGGGGAAAAAACAAAATTGCACTTCTGAATTTTTCTTTGTCC
This sequence comes from Oryzias latipes, assembly GCF_053564925.1. Classification (NCBI taxonomy): domain Eukaryota; kingdom Metazoa; phylum Chordata; class Actinopteri; order Beloniformes; family Adrianichthyidae; genus Oryzias; species Oryzias latipes. The sequence goes on from NC_136248.1 coordinate 22,171,905, forward strand.
TGCTATAGACCTATAACTTCTTTTCAGTTATAGCAAAAAATTTAAACGCAGTAGCGGAAACACCAAAAATTGGGTGTTTCATTTTTATTGTAAATGTTGTTTATTAATATATTTATTTTAGGTTTTGTACATTGGCTCATTGCTAGGTTTTGTAGCTTTGTTGTCAGTGTAAAATAGACAAAACAAAAATTAATAATGATAAAAAACCCTTTCTCCATACTATATGTAGCTGCTGTAGCCTCGGTGGTTGGTGTTTTTAAAAGCGGCCTTTTCTCCGTTAGAATCCTGCTAAACAACTAACCAAATAAAATAGTGTTTGTTTGTTGTGTGGCAGCCCGTCATAAAGCTAATGCTGAGCTAATGCCCTGGAAGGGTTCATTGGCTCCCTTCATCAACCAGTGTCTGACTTTGGTCTGCTGCAAGACTAAGTGATGGTGCTACTGGTAAATGAATGGTGGGATTTTTGAGGTTTGGTCCATTTCATATGGTTTATGTTGCTTTTGTTAGTAAATGCCAAAGCAGTCTGTGGTCATTTTTAACTAGTTTGTTCTTCATTTAATCCCTTGTTTTTTTGTTTTGTTTTTCTCACTTGGTTAATGAAATTAAATGCACTTTGTATTAGCTTTAATTTTTACCTTAAAAAAAATCAAATGTCTTTGTAACGGTAAATAGGTGCATTGACCTCATTTGACTTAACTTTACTTTAAACCTAAAAGAACTTCATTAATTGAAATTCCCCGTTAATATGGCTTATTTGTGTTAATGCAATATGAAATATACCGGTTAGGTAGGACTATTTAACTTTTTTTTTTTTTTTTGGCCTCCTAAAAAGGACCCGTATGCTCCACTTTACCAACCTTAGTCCACACTGAAGGAAACTCACTCAATCCAACTGGATGAGGAAAGCTACTCACATTACAATAGTGCACTGAAAGTTGACAGTGGAAATAGAACTCTTGGATGCCCTTAGGATGTCTTCTTTTGGTTTAAGTGTTAAATTGGTGTTGTAGTCTTATACGTTTTTTTGTTTGTTGCAGACCTAAACCTCGCTTTATTACACTCTAGGGCACAATCACACACATAGTGTTTCATTCACAATAAGGAATATATTTTTTTTTCTTAATCCCCTTTGTGTTGTGAAATTCTTAGTTCTGTTGGTAAGTTTAAGGCATCTTTCCCACTGTCTTTGGGAAATGTTTCTTTTTCCTTTTCAGTGATGTTCAGTCTATGCCGTATTTAAAATACAAAATGAAACAACAACCAGACACAGCTCATCCAGTGGTCTTGCTTTACTTCAGTGAATCAATAGCCTGGGAGACTTGGACAAAGACTTCATCCACAGGCAGCTCAGAGTCGACCTGTGGGTTAAAGGTGGAACATTTTAGGAAGCTGTTTTTAAAATGTTGTCAGCAGCACAAACAGTCAAACGCACCTTCTTCACAATACCACGACTCTCATAAAAGGCAATAACGGGCTCTGTCGCTTTGTAATACAAGTCCAGACGCTTCTTGATGGTCTCCTCGTTGTCGTCGGAGCGCCCGCTGGTCTCTCCGCGCTTCAAGAGCCTCTTGATCATAGTCTCTGATTTAGCGTCCACGTACAGCAACAGGCAGGGTTTTCCGATCTGAGATCCAAACGAGTTGACAGAATTATAATAGAGCCCGCCCCCGTAGGCATTAGCACCGTAACAGATTGTGCGTGCTTTCACCTTCTTCTCAAACTCCTCTCCTTGCTTCACCTCACGGGGGTAGCCATCAATCAGGAAGCCCTTGGAGACATCAGCCTTGGCGATCATGGCGTCCTTAATCATGTCTAAGACTGTGTCCTGCAAAGAGGTCCCCAAATATTCCCATTGGCCTTCAGAAAACAAGCCAAGTCTTAACAATACACTTTTTTAAGTGCTCGTTTCGAAAAACAGTCCAATTAAACAATGTTTTTATCTCACCAGGGGTACAAGCTCGCCCTTCTGCATGATGGCCTGAAGCTGTTTGCCTCTATCAGAGCCGGAAGCCACCTCGGCACGCAGCAGATCGCCTGAAGACAGGTGAGTGTAGCCGTACTTTGCAACTATCCTCTCACATTGGGTGCCTTTTCCAGACCCAGGTCCTCCTAAAAACCAAAAATATGAAATCTTTGTGGCTCTATGTTTTAAAAGCTTAAGGTGCTGTTTGTACAGTCTACTCACCCACAACAAAGATAATCTTGGCGTCCTTGATTTTGTCTAAAATAAGCACGAAAAACAGTTAGAAAGTTAGAAATTCATATGAGAAATTATGTATTCCTCATGCAAGCCAGAGAATGTTTCTTCAAGAATTAAATTCAGAAATAGATTTTGAACACCTTGTGAGTCAAACGACTTTTCCATTTTTAGACGAAGGGCAAATTGTCACCAGTTGCACCAGTTTGCTTTTCTGTTTTGGTTTAGATTTGCGCATTTGCTCAAACCGTGTTGACATAGTAACCGTTGTCATGTCATGAACATATTCATGTAAAAGTTTGCAGGAAAACAAAAGGGTGAGGATTAGGCAATTGGAGTTGACTCTTAACTGCATTTTGTGTTTTAAAAAAATACAATATAGTAAATATGTTGTGACATTTAACTAAAATAGTACTTAAAAAGACTAAATCAAATGTATTCTCAGAAATATCCAGAAGAGGGCAGCAGAGTCCACAAAAGTTTGACAGCTTGTGCCGTTTTAGTTGGACGCCACTAAATACAAACCGCATTACTGAGTTCTGCTATAGTAATGAAAAATACAACAGCGCTGATATTTCTGAATGAAGTCTGTCCATGAATTACCTGCCATTGTGTTGCTTTTATGGAGTTCAGTTCCTCAACTAAAGAGAAATGGAGAAAAATACAGAGACATTTCAGACAAGGTTACTGAAAGCAGACAGTTACTAAAAGGGTGGTTGAACTCAGAGCAACACAGAGACCGGCCTAGGTCGGCATGACCCCAAAAGCAAAAATATGTGTCAGTCGATATTGTCCCGCTTCATTACCAGCAACAGCCTCCAACGAAGAGTGACAGCCCTTCCTAACCTGTTCTGTGCAGCTCTGTGTAGATTAAACTAAACAGAAGAACAGGGAAGTGGGATGGGCTGTTACAAACTTACAAAAAAAACAAGATGAGGCTTGTCTTTCATTTACAGCTATAATGACTTTGCTGTGACATGTATGTTGTGAAAATGTGTATCTTAAAAAGTGTAATATGCAAAAAAAAAAAAAAAAAAAAAAAAAAAAAAGTGTAATATGCAGTCTACTTTTTAATAGTGTCTATCTATAACCTTATTTTGTGAATCCATTTTGGATTTGAATTTCAAAATTCAATCTTTATGCATTCTTTATGTAGCTGGTCATGAAGCACATGTAGGAATCCTTTCAGCACTGCACTAAGAGTAAAGCTTTGAAAGTCTGTAAAAAATCTAGAAATGTAAAACAGATGAAAGAATTTAAATATCTTGTATTTGCATTTCAAAAAACGGCTACCTTCTTTAATTTTTTTTTGCAAGTCTTATCAAACTTTGCATATTTTACTGACAAGATAAAACACATTTCATGGAAGGGAGTGTCTACACAGTAATGCTTGACTCTGTTACGCAGCAGTCATGCAGTTTCCTGTCTGTCTCACATGATTATTCAGACTAAACTGAGTAATGTCACATTCATGACTGATAAATATAGACAAAAACATATTTTATGGGGTTTAAATCTTTAAAAAAAATTGTTGCTTGCATGTTATGTCATTTTTCCTCCTTAAATTCAGAGGAGGTGGTGCAGGTCAGGTGTCCAGTTTAACGACAGTAGACATTTACCCCGATTTAAATGTCACTTGAAGGCTGATATCTGAGTCAGCGTAGAGCCTCTTTGGGAATCTCACTCTGGCCTTTTATGGTGCCACATTTTGGGTCTCCTGCAGCTTTGTTGTATGGGACTCCCTCGTGATGGTTAGGAAAAGTTACAGTCTTAAGAATGAAACGTTTGCAGCCTTAATGCTTTCAAATGAAAGTGGCTAAACTTTTTTGAAACCCTATTCTTTTTGCAAAACACGTAATTACTTCAGGAAAAAACGCATGACCGTGCACCCCTTGAGGATTAAATTAAACTGAAGCATTCTGGATCTCACTGTGACCCCTCTCTTGACATTCGACTGTGGGTGTTTCTTGATGCTTTTTAAACACGCTGCCCATCTAAAAAAAGATCCGGCCCGTCTGCAGCTGTTAAGGCACGTCACCTAAAGCATTCTGAAAAAGACAGGAGGACACGAAGCCATGCCCGACTGCTCCTTTAAGGAACTAAAAGGCAAAACAAAAGATCTCCTCTTTGGGTTGCCATGGCACTGAGTGGGTTTGATTGAGATGTACTGTCCCTTTAAGGGAGAACAGTGCCTCCTTTGACGTCAGTGCAGTTGAGATATTCCACGATTGTGAAAAGAAGGAGGCCTGATGGATTTGTTGTTTGCTGTGAGGGTTGTGAAAGTGATTATGTAGTAAAGCGGTCACTTCCGTGTGCAACACCAAGGAATCAATAGTGCTCAGACTGTAATCAGTTGTTAATGGCCTTCATAACAGGGGGTGAGGGACTGGAAGTGCTGTTAAATGCCCACGGAGGCTTATATAAAATCACATTTAAGAGCTGCACATTTTTGAGGATTATTTAATGCAGTTAAAGTGCATGTTACGAGATGGCACACTAAAAAAAAAAAAAATTCAGATGTGTGCTTTGAATTTCTTTGGGCAATAACTATGTGATCCATTGAGCTCATGGGCATGAATGACAACCATGAAGCTCTGGGATCCATCCAAAGCCCTGATTACATCCAAAGCATTTTAAACAGTAAAGCGCCGCACGAATGACAGCTGGAAGTTACATGCTCCCTCCTTCCCATCCTCTCCCACCAGCCCTGCCCACTTCTGCTTCTGACATCCGCCTCTTCCCTCCTCTGACAGAGCAGTTGCAGACATTCCTGCCTGCTGTTCCTCTATCGGGGCTTTGTCTTCTGCACTGACCTCTCTTCCTCGCCGCTGCTGCTGCTGCTTTGCGTCCCGGTGCAAGGGGCTGCCGTCCCCGGATCCCCGTTTGTGTGTTTGCCTGCACAATTCCTGCCAGCCCGGCAGCCCTCCCTCTCCTATTCTATGGCTTTTTATAGCTCGGCTGAGCCTGATCAGCCTGCACAGCATTCTGGGTAAGAGGGAGGAAGAACAGATGAGGATGGGGTGGCAGGAGGAGGAGGAGGAGGAGGAGGGGGGAGGATGGACAAAAGTAAGCAGAGGGTGAAATTAGAGGCAGGGGTCAAAGGGAGGAAGAGGAGGAAGGGGGGGTGAGTAAGAGCAGTTTTAGCACTTCACGTTTTTGTGGCTTATTTGAATCAGAAAAGAGGGTTTTATTAGTGGAACTAGTCTATAAAAACAGCCTCTGTCTGTTCAAAAGGTCATTTTGTCAGAACAGTTTGTGGTCATTAAAGCCAAAGTGACCTGAAATGCATTTAAAGTTGCACCCCAGTCTTTTATTTAGGAGAAGATCAAGGAGGAGAAACCACTATTTAATTAAAATTTTCAACACAATACATAAACTGGTGGAAACAAAAAGCATTTATGGGAGCACAATAACCAATACAATAATCTAATATTAACATTAACACTTATTCAGTTATGAAATTGTATTGCACTCTTTACTTTGATTTAAAAAAAAAATGTAAATCATACAGAAAACTGAGTTTATTTTAGTGCACTGGACCAAACTGATGTCTCTCCCATGTCTTCGATCATCTTTTGATCTATTTTGAAAGCGTTCCCAGTGGTCTCTTTATTATGATTATGCTGGGTAAAAGAAACCTGAGATAAAAGAAACCTGAGTGTTTTCTTGGTCAGTTTCATCAGAAATTCACCTCTGAGTTTTGGGCGAGACCGTTGGCACAAAGCAACCCCGCCCCCCTTTTCTGTCACCCATATGAGAGCGCTCTGGTTACACGCTCTCCCACTACCCCACACTCCCCACCTAACATTACTGGTTCAACAAAAATGTCACAAATAACCTTTTTTTTTCCAACTGAACTTTATTGGTCTGCTCCTGATTTGCAATAATTTGAATACAGAAATACTCAGAAATACAAATTTGAACTTAATTCTCTTAATAAATGTCCTGCATCATCAGTAAAATGCCACAAATACATGTTAAAACAGGATTAAAAATAAACCACCTCATCGGAATGGGTCTGTGAGGAACAGAGACGGAGTCAATCAGAGGGCTGCAAATTTCTCCTTTTTTGTGCCTTCAAGTGACTAACTCTGCACCTTGGGACGTCTCACTGTAAATGTGGAGCCCTGCTACAAATTCTAGTTGGTTTATCAGTGGTGTAACGTGAGCTGCAGTGGTGTGTCTGTAGCTAGATGCAGGAAAGCCTTAGGGACAGGTCAAAAGGTCATCCTTGTTCACTTAAAGTTAAAAGATTCTGACAATAAAGGACAAATATTCAAACCCAGAAATTTTCCGTGATGGAATGAAAGTAGACGGCACATTCATGTTTGTATGGCTGTGTCAACATTTGCGATGCTGATATCGAACAAAGCATTTAAAGTGACACATTAGCTGTGACTGTGCGGTTTATTCAAAATGTCCCTGTTTAACTGCAATTTGTCCAGCTTTCCATTTTTTAAGTTATAAAAGAATCAATTTGGACTTCTTTTGGAGGACAGGAAATTAATTCTACAATTTGGCAATTAAATAAATGCCATGGAATTGTTTTGAGCTAAATAAATAAAATAAAAAAAGCAGCAATTCTTGGTGAAAAAAGCAACAGAAAAAAAACCCAGAGAAACATCTGAATCATTTTATTAAAAGCATGATGGGTCACTTCCATGCCCTAAAACATAAATACAAAGTACATTTTTATGTACAAATCATGGCAAAGACAATCAGAAGGATGCCAGTTAATGTCTATAAATGTTCAATCACACAAAAGTCAGAATAAAGGAGAATATATTAATTGCAGCTCCCATAAGTGTTAATTATCAAAATGAGATGAGGCAAATTTTTTGTGGTTTAAATCAAGAATATCTAGGGTCGATAAAAGCTTGCAGGTACAAGTGAGGTATGCATGATTTTTGATTTAAAAGCCTCCAGTTAATTATTTTCCGAACCGATAGATTTAAAAGATGTAGCATCGCTCTTAGAGTTAACTCTATAAACATTTAAACACACTCAAAAAATAAAATAAAATAACTTACAAAATTGTCAAATTCATAATTAAAAATAAAAAACTTCAACAAAAAGTTTGAATCCTTACTGGCAGGTTTTTGACAGGGTAATACCTATTTTGACCACAGGGAGGCAGTAGAGTTAATAAAATTTCAATTTTAAAGAATACCTTCATATTTTGTGAAGCATAGGATTTTACCACTGCATGCATACATGTCAGTTTGAGCTTTAAAAAAATGTAAACACCTTTTCAAACTGACATAAACAGGTGTAGGATTTTTCAAAACAAAACTATAAAGTGACCAGAGCATAATAACACTGGAGGCCCAAAAAAGGTAATACTGCACCCTTCTATGAAGAATTCAAATCACAAAACATAAAATGGCGGAAACAAAAAAAGCATTTGTAAGAGCACAATTAGCAATAAATTAATCTAACATTAACATTAACACTTATTCAGTCATGAAACTGCATTGCACTCTTCACCTTGACTTCAAATAAACTTCCCATTTCTTAGTGTTTGACCACAATGCACCCCTGAAAATACACCAAGGAATACATTTACGGGTCCAAAAAAAACGTCTAATTAAGGCATTAGTTTGAGCGTGGAAAAATGTAGGTCAAGTTTGTTCTTGCTCTTACCACATCTCTGCTTTTTTCTTTTTTAAATATACACACACTTTGTACAAATGAAGCAACACTTAACAGGTCACCACCTTTTGCACACAGAGTTTCCTTTTAGTTTTTTTAATCCCTCCCCTCTTTTTATGCTGTCTTTAAACACACGTGTTTCTTTTTTTGCTTTATGTTAAAATGCTGTTGTGCACGTTGATTGCACAGCCTCTAGCTGGGGAATCCACGAGGAGGTTCTGGATCAGGCGAGGGAGGGCTGGGTTGGTCGTCGCTGGGCAGCTGGACCCGCTGCTCGTCCATTCGCTTGGCCTGCACCCGCTGTATGAGACTGAAGAAGTCTTCATCAGGCACCGTTGGGGCGTGGGGGCCGGGTTCTGGTGGGGTGCAGCGCTGATCGTCGATCCTTGAGGACTGACGGGAAACAAAAAAAGAATATTTGTGTATATGCAGGAACGTGTATACAATAAGATGAACTCCTGAAGTGAGTCTCACCTGGCACTTTACCAGCATGTTGAAGAAATCATCGCCGGGTTCCTGGCGGTCGCCCTCCCCAACCAAATGACCCAGGTTGTTCTGCGTGATCCTAAGACCTGGAAGGTTGCCAACATTTACACGCTGATCATCGAGTCGACGACCCTGAGAGCTCTCGATGAGATCGAACAGCTCCTCGGTCTGAGGGGAAGTGGTAAGTGCCGCATCTACACGACAGACATTAAAAAATGTTCTGGAAAAAAGCAGCAGGAGTTGCTCCAATGGAATGTGCTCATAAAACCCTATGGACTCCACCTTTCGCGTTGTTCAGGCTTGCTGCGTTTGCCCCGGCTTCCCCGTTGCTCTGCGGCTCCTCGAGTTGGCAGCGCTGGTCATCCATGCGGCTGCTCTGGAACTTGCTGAGGAGTTCGATGAAGCAGTCTTCATCGGGGGGTTCACAGCTCAGCTTCTGCAACAGCAGGAAAAAACACAGACATCTCAGCACAATGGAGTTTATCTGCTGCGAGGTCCACGGATGTCAGGGATTTACAGGTGAAGCAATTGAACCTAACTGACCGTCCGTACGAGTTACAGGACAAGGACTTTAATGACAGGCTTCTCTTCTGCTGGAGTAAAATAATAGTGTTCAGTCACGAGAGATTACAGAGATCCTGGAGAGACTGACCTAGATGCTGAAAATGGAACAAATTCAGGAAAATATGGACACCTGAAAGATATTCATCATTTTTAGACGAGATTTTGGTTAAAAGCCTAAAATGAACCTGTTAAAACCGGTGTAGGTACCGGATGTTCTCGGGTTGCCGCATGTTCTCGGGGTCCTTCAGGGTCCTTCCAATGAGTTATATCACTAGACGAGACATCACGTAGTTCCTCATGGGAGGAGAGCACCGCCATCTTGGTGAGGTCAAGTTTTGAAGACCAAACCACTTTTATAACATTTAATAAAGAGCTCTGTTTTTGCTTTCAATCACTTCATTATATGAAAAAGAAGAATGGCTTGAAATTGCTTAGTTTTGTTCAGAAATAAAAACTTCACGAGTCCCCCTAACTTAACTAGTATTAGACTACTTAGATTTTTTCTATGTTCCTTTATTTTATTTTACTTATGTTTTTATTTATTTGTGTGTTATGTTCATTGTTTCTTTTTTTCCCCTCTATTCTTTATTTTCTATGTCAATATGTTATATTTGGCAATGGTGACTGATCTTCGAGGCAATATTGATTACATCGTTATTGTTCGTTGTTAACGTTTATGTCATTGTTAATGTATGATACCGCAATTGTCAATAAAGTTTTTAAAAAAACTTAGCGACGTTAACTCATTGGTCGTGGCAACTTACAGCCAATCAAATAGTGTGACGTCATCATTGGTCGAAGGACCCCGAAGGACCCCGAGAACATCCGGCAACCCGAGAACATCCGGTACCCACACCGGTTTTAGTTTTATTAAACTCACAAAGAAAAATTACGAAAAGTCAGAAAGACTAAATTAAAAGTGAATATAACACAATCATTCCTAAGGTTTTTCTCAAATCGTGCAGTCTTGATAAACTAAATGTAAAAAAGGGGTCAAACCACAGTCACACCAGATTAAATCCGTTTACAGATATAGCACCTGAAGCCCTCAGCGTGACTAAAGGGCCTGACAAAAACCACAGGGCGGGAACTGAGGGTGACCTCGCATGTAACATTTATGCCTCAAATAAAGCCAAACTCTTTCAAATCTCCACTTAAGGGCTTGTATGTCCAATGTTTCTGGTTGGAACTAAACAGTTTTACACCACGTTTAGCAGATGCTCTGAAAAAAAAGGCAGATTTTTCATTTTAAATTTAGGGAGATTAAGGGGTTTAAAACCCATGGCAGATTAGTACCCAGACTAATAAACTAAATTAAAATGGAATTATAAAACAAAAAATTTTTCTAACAATAACGTATTTTCTGTGTGGTGAAACATCTTCTGACTTTAACCGTAGGATCAAACCACAAAGATTTTTCTAACTTTGCAAAGAGAGTAACTATCTCAAAAAATGAAGTTAAAATCTGTCACACAAAATTCATCAAGAAAAAGCCTAGATTGATAGATTTATTTTTTTCCTTATATTCCATCTCAGAAGGAGATTCAAACTGTATGGAGGAAGTGAGTTTTTATTAAGAAAAATGATATTCAATTTTAAATTTTGTATTTTTTATACTTCTTTTTTAAATCACTCTTACTCATTTTCATAAACAATTAAAAAAAAGTTTATTTTGTATTTGTTTATGGTATTAAATGTACAAAAGTAAAAATTATTTTTTCTTTTCTTTTACTGTAAGCACAAAATCAGTTTACAGGAAAATATTACAATAAAATAATTCAACCTAAATCTCGGTCAATAAAAGGATTTCTTTGTTATAAAATCTGCATCATATTTACTTTTGCGTGTCTTTGCATCACCAGATTATCAAACTGGCCACACAACTAGATTCAAAACAGCATTAAAAAGACTTTCTGTAGATATTGAGTCCAACAGTGGTTGGAGTTCATTCTGACACCTAAAGCAGGCTGAGGGCCTGACGGCAAAACAGCTGCTTCACTAACCGAAAGCAGTGTCTGGATAATTATGAGCAGAAAAATAAATAATAAGTTATTGGTTTAGGAATTACTTTTCAAATCTTCTGTCCGTATTCCGACATTCAGGAAGTTGAACCTTATTGCAATTGCTTTCTTTTTTTTGGACAAAAACAGTTCCGAGATGATGAAAAAACAAAGAAAAGACTAACAATCCTTCCTGTCAACAAGCTGATCAACCTTCTGCATATGTTTATTTACATTTATCCTCACGTATGCCAAAATATCACCAAGCCAGAAATAGATTTGATCGGTTTTTGATGGGCAGATGAAGTATTTGTCAGTCAGAAAAGAATTTTAGATTAAATTTAGGTCAAGAAAGTTTATAAAGTAAACAATCTGTTGAGTACAAAAAGCTGAGGATAAAGCAATGAAATCTTTTACCACGTGTCTGTTTTAGTCCGAAATTGTGAAGAAAAGTTCTTACCAGCAGAAAGAGCGCCTTCTATTTCTCATTTGTCTCTGAGCTGCTCTTTCTCTGTCTACATCGCCTCCCTCTCTCCTCCTTACTGACCAACTAATCGCGCTCCCTGCTTCCCCTCTCCTGCTGTAACATGTGCACCTCCCATCCCTCCTGTTAAGCTCCTCTTCACCCTCTCCCTCCCTCTGTATCTCTCCCTCTTCCTCTCTCGGCGGCGCTCTGGCAGGCCATTTTTGTCCTGTTCACCCACTGTGGGAAAACAACTCATTATGGGAAGATGGGCGTTTGACCCTGTGGGGAGGGTAGTCGTTCTGTGATCAAGGTCACATTATCAGCTGGGAGGGAGAGCTGGGGGTAGACGGAGGAGGGGAGAGAGGAAAAAGCATGGTTGCAAGGGCAGCTGGGAGTACATATGCTTCCTAACAGCTAACGCAGCAGCAGAGATCAACTGACAAAAAGCACTTATTTCTGCACTTTAATAATTGTGATCAGGCAGGAGTTGCAGCCATTGCTGTCCGCCGTCCTTGGCCTCAATGGCGGTTTTGTGGATCTCGCCGCTGCTCTGCCTGAAAAGTCTAATTAATCAAGTAGGAAAATGTGACAGCACGAGAGAAAGGATCATGTGATGATGAGGAGGTCGCGAAGAGGGGGATGGAGAGTGAAAGTAAAGAAAGTAAGTGGTTTGAAACAAAGGACAACTGTAGGAAAAGAAGCAGTGCAGACTAAAAAAAAAAAAAAGTTCCAGCACTATTTTCCCAGCTTTATAAGCATTACAACTTTTCTTTTCTTTTTTTAGTCCAGAGAGCCCACATTTTCAAAAAGAGGAAAAAGTGACTTCAATTTTTGTGTGCGACAATACTGAAGCTTTTAAGGGATTTAAAACCAGCTATTAGGTCTAATCCCAGTATTTTTCAAACATGATTAATCGAGCTGCATCAAAGACGTCATATCTGGATTATCCCTGATGCTTTTGAATTTCACATAAATATTTAGCAAGGTTTTAGTTGTATCACCAATAAAAACATAAAATATGGAGGCCTGCTTTCTTTATCTGGTAGGATTAATTGCTGTAAGGCTGTTTTCCTCCTGTCAGCCTGCTAATTACAACACTTACAGAAGTCACATGGTCTCATAATAAGATGTTGCTGGTATTTATATCCACTCAGATGTGAGCTTGAAAAAATGTCAGCAATCATGGGAATAATCGAGGAAATGCCTTTAGAATTCAGCTCACCGGATGTTTTTGTCAGCAGAGCTTTGATTCAAATATTTTAAAGGTTTATTGTCCGGATGTTCATTCCATTGACTTTAGATAAAAACTGGACTGAGTGACCCCTCCTCCCTCGTGTTCCAAACAGGAACAATTTTCATGATATTTTTTCTGTATTGCAAGTTATTTAAGTTATAAACTGGCTAATCAGATGCCTCAATAAAAGCATGGGGTCTCAAGTCAAACGTTTGTAACGTTAAACAGATTTTCCTAAGCTCGCTTTCGAGTGGTAGGAGTGTGAACTTCCAACAGGCTCACACCTGATTGTTGAGAGGGGTTGCTATGGAAATGATGAGTCAGATCGACTCAGACCTCTCTCCTTACTCACGCTGTCTGGTTCCAACACGCACCGTCCGAATCGTGAAAAAATGGCGGCTGTAATTGCTTCATTTTGATGAAGAAAGTCATTTTCTATGGGTGACCTTATGCCCAGTTAGTCCAGTTCTCATTTAAAGTCAATGGTTCCCTCCAGTGGAGTAAAGTTAAACGAAACTCTTCATCTGACAAAGCGGCAAAGCCAACGCTGATGCTACATTATGAGGAGAACAATGAAAAGCTTTAGAGGTAAACATTTCTTTCATTGTTACCAAAACTAAACAGATTTAGTTTTTGTGGCGACCATCTGGACATCATATGGAAATGATAGTTAAAGCACCACGACAAAAAGACGCAGAAACATCTTACAGTTACAGGAGGCGGGACTAGGACTGTGATGTCATCTGCATCTACGGGAGAGTCCAACCACGGCCTTTCGTCTGACCCCTGACTGTCCGAACAGCCTTTTCTTTTAACGGACTGCCATGGCTGACCCTTGGATCTTCTCGGCGCACCTTCTAAGTTTTGGCAATTACCATTCTGCAGTAACAGAATTAGTCAGCGAAAGACTGATAGGCATCGTTCTGCAGAGTACCAACATTTTAGACTCGTGTATCACCTTATCTGAAGAGTACTTCCACAGTTCCACACTGTCCGTGCTGTTTTTCATGGTGCTTTTGGGTCTTGCACCTGCAGAAAAACACAGAAAAATAAGCTCTAAAAACACAGTTCATACAGTTCAGGCTTAAATCTGTTATTTGATAAGTCCATTTATCTTTCCTGGCTTCCCAATGGTGCTGATTGACCTATGATATTCTGTGGTGATATGAGGAGACAAGCAGGCAAACTGAATAAGCATCTGTTTGCCAGCTCTGCTCTAAAGAAAGATATCAGCGATGTGGGTGTGTGTATTCGCCCAAAGGAGGATTATTCTTTTAAAGATCATAGAAGGGTAAAACACTCTGCAGACAGACCAGCTTCTCTTTGCTTCCTTATATAAGACGAGTTTGTGGTTCATTTGCCCGCCATTTCAAAAATGATAGAACAAAAAAATTCTTTGTGTTATTTAGCCTCAGGATGGACAGAATACAAACACTTTCTCAACTTATATTAAATATTCGCTTGTTATGTTTCAATTTTATTTTGAGATGAAGGATTGTAAAAAACAAACTCCAAAAATCTTGTTCAAAATTACCCATGAAGAGTTAAAACTTTCTCTAAACCTACTACCAACATGTTCATTCTTTAAGAGTATTTGCATTTCCTCCACTCTATACTTTACTGTATTTTAGATAGATAGTAAAAAATACATTGAAGTCTAGGTTATATAAAAAAACTACATAAGGTATACAGATACCCTTTAGGCATGAACGTTATTAGTGGTAGGTTTAAATAAAGTTTTTATTTCTTCCTGCTTTATTTATTAGGCAGGAAGATGTATTGTTTTTTTTTTTAAAAGCATAAAAAAGTTAAAACTTTATTTAAACATACCACTAACACATTAATTCTTCAAGAGTATCTGCATACATTTCAGTGTATTTTTACCATCTATCAGATGGGTGAGAAGTAAAAAGTACATTATAGTATTGGGTGTGTAAAAAATAAGATACGGTGTGCAAATACTCTTAAAGTGTTAGTGGTAGGTTTAAATAAAGTTTTTCTTTCTTCCTACTTTATTTATTAAGCATGATGCTGAGCTGTTATCAGAACTGTGTTTGTGTGTGAAAGGTTCAATATTTTGTCACAAAGCCTAACCCCCTGGATTTATTATTTCATGGAATCTGGTTATTTATAACTGTCAATTACAAACACCCAGCTACTATTTTTGGGGAAAAAAATAAGCTGGTTGATTATTAATAAACAAAGCAGGAGGCAGATAAAGCTTTATTTAAACCTACCACTGACACGTTCGTATTATAAGATTTCCTGCATATATTATTTGCTAAATACTCTTGAACTAATAGTGGTTAGTTTAAAAAAAGAGGTTCAAATAAAGTTTTAGCTTTTTCCTACCTTATAAGAGAGCAGGAGGAAGTTATAACTTTATTTAAACCTATCACTAGCACGTTCATACTTCAAGAGTATCTGCATACCTGTACTTTCAACATTTGTATCATATACTGTTCTTTTTTACAAACCAGTTTTACAGTTTATATCCACAAGTAAACACATCATTAACATAAAGTGTACACATTTTTAAGGTTTGTTTGAAAACTTTTAGAGTTATTTTAATTGTCTAAAATGAAAACGCAGTAAGCATAAATGCTCAGGTTGCTGTCACGTCATCTGCCTTTCTTCATTGAAGTTTTAGTACCCATGTTCTTCCCAGCCAGTTTAAGTTTGTTTTTCTTTCCCTTAAACACTATCACTGATTTTCTCTTCACCTTCTTGGCAGTTACACAGAAAACCCCCCACTCTGTACTGCAAATACTAAAACATGCAAACCTGTAGAGAAATTATCATCACTTTCTTTTACTATTGATTACACATTGTTATGAACTTCATTCTTGGTTTTTGATTATTAACAAAACAAAACAAACTATGATTTTTTTTAAGTCAAATAAATGTCTAGTGTTACCTTGAATCTCAAATTCTGAACTGGAGGGTGATAGGTCCTCCTCAGATACTCCAAGTGACGTACTCAGCTGCTGTACATTCATCCTGGCTGTCAATTCCCCATTTCTGTCTCCAATCTGAGAGTTAAATAAACAGAGAGAAAAAAGATCAAATGTGGACAAAGGCCAAGAGCTTCAAGAACCAAAGTTAACAATAGCCTAACTAAAAATGACAAATATACAGTTGTCTCACTTCTTTAGAGATTTCCAGATGCATTCGGGCATAGTAAAGGGCTTGTTTTAGGTTTCCCAAAGACACATATCCATTTCCCAGACTCCAGCACGCACGCCCTTCTCCAACTCTGTTCAGAAATAAGTCACACGACAGTTAAAAACAGCTCCTGTGTTTATGTTTTCGGTTTAGATCAGACTCACTCTACCTGTCTGTGAGTTCCTGAGCAATGTACAGGTGTTTAAGGTAGTAGTCTATGGCCATGTCATACTGCTGCAGCAGAGTGTAGGTGTTGCCCAGGCTGTAGCAGGCCTGAGCCTCCATCACCTTGTCCCTTAGCTCCTTGGAAAGATGCAGAGTTTTCCTGTTTTAGGAAGAAAAAAACAGAAGCGAAAAAAATGAGGACGTCAAACATCAAAACTCTGTTTTTGACCACTTCCTTCTCTGCTATACCGGATGATCTTAGCTTCCGTTTCAGCTACATTTTGACAGTGTGAAGTCCAAACTGTTACCTAAAAGATTTTACTTGTTACAATTTGTAATTTAAAGAATATTTTTAAAAAATATACGTTGAAATATATTCAAAATGTCCCCAATAGCAAAATGGTGGCAACTCCCATTCACTGCACACCTTCTTTTCTTTCTGATAGGTTATTTCTTCTTAGAGAAGCATAAACATCAAGCAAGTGTAAGGAAATATTTAAACGTATGACACAGCAATGCCTAGACAAGGGAGGCAGTGCCTGAAAAGAAAACACTGTGAATGTGACCAAGCAAAACGAGAATTTGTGCATTGCCCCTAATGGAATTTTAACACTTCTAGCACAAATGGAAAAGCAAAAACTTAAACAATAAATAAACCAAAAAAATATGCAAGTATAATTGTTTTTTTTTGATGGTTTAGTGACAATGCAGTTTAGTTTACTTCACTCTCGGACCACTAGATGGCACTCTCAGCTCTGTCCTCACCTGTAGTACTCAGTGGCTGTGTTAAACTGGGACAAGAATATGAAGGCATTTCCCAGGTTACTGTAGGCTCGTCGCTCTGCAGCTTTGTCCCCAAATTCCTTGGCAATGGCTAATCGCTGTAGATAAGAAAGCAGCAAAGATCACACGATGATTCGCATCATTTAAATGTTGTGCCAAATAACAGAGTTTGCTACAGTAATACAAAAAAAAAATCGCACAGAAATGTATAAAACATTTAAACAGGCTCCTTTGATCAGTTGTTTTTAACGGAGGTGCACTTCTGCACCAAATCATCGCCCCATGATTCCCCATGATTGTTAACCTCAGTAGCACACTGCTAGATCTGTAATGAGAACGGGAACACAGAAAGATGCTTGCATGAGGAAAGAATTGTTTTTACTATTGAAAGTGACAGAAAAACAAATAAGGGGTGAGAGTCTCAAATGACTGCTTTACCAAGAAACCTATTTCCTCCTTTTTTCCCCCATAAGTAGAGCAATCTTTGCACATTGTCTGCTATAGCTCACAGGGAGATGAATTGAGAACCCCTAAAAAACCCATCTAGATGGGATTCTTTCAAAATAAAACAAGAACTGTCCACTTTGATCACAGAATGTACCATGAAATGCTTTACAAGGATGACAAAGTCCTTTCTGCATGACGTAGCGTGAATGTGATGATGGAAAACATGAATTTCTTACCTGGTGATGAAATGTGATAGCTTTAACAAAGTTACCCAGCAGGTAATGGGTGTTGCCCAGGTTCCCATAGGCTCTCCCCTGAGCAACTCGGTCACCAAGCTCTTTGACTAAACATAAATTCATCCTGCAAATAAGAATAGTAAAATAAATTTGGAAACACACAGCTTTTTGTTTGGAATCACAGAAATGATAAACTCAGTGTGTTTCATATGGTTTTAGAAATCATTATTATTATTATTATATCACTATTTGTAAATTAAACTTAATCTAGTCCCCTTGAAAAAAATAAAATAAAAATGTAATCTCAGTGGGATTTTTTTCTGGTTAAATAGAGATTAAAGACATTATAATCCCATAAATTATTACTGTATTTTCTTTATTTTATTGTGTTATTAGCTCAGTGGAAATTGGAATTATTTGAAGGCTACATTGAATTAAATAAAATTTAAAGTTTATTTGCTTTTTTTATGCGTTTTATATTGCAAAGCTTGTGAAGATGAACATATTTTTAGT
The DNA here is from genome assembly GCF_053564925.1 of Oryzias latipes. Lineage (NCBI taxonomy): Eukaryota > Metazoa > Chordata > Actinopteri > Beloniformes > Adrianichthyidae > Oryzias > Oryzias latipes. The sequence continues at coordinate 22,189,813 of NC_136248.1, forward strand.
GTGACAAAACAAATATAAAATGGTCAAAACGCCCCAAAATTGAACCGAAATTGAATAGAAATTTTAAAGAAAGAAATTTTAAAGGAAAGATAGTCCTTTTGATGTGAGGGCAGTCTTCCTTTTATGCATGCTACACCCGCTGATAGAAAAATTCATCTTTGCAAAAGACGGCACAAAAAAAGTCTACAACACACTCTTTCCAGTATAATGTAAAGCTCAGAACAGCCAGGACATTGTAAAACTTTAAAGTCGAACTACAAAAATGTCTATTTTTTTTTAAATCAAATATTTCCTAAAATAGGTATTTAAAATTTGTTAAATAAAGAGCTGTGGAAGGACCAGTTCACCTGTGAGACTGGAATTCTTTACTTTAGCTTTTGTTTTAAGTTTTTTAGAATGTGGCAGGACTCTACCACCTTCCTAAAACACCAGAATAACTTAAAAAAAATGTTTTATGTGTTAAAAAACAACATAAACTTGCAAAATCCTTTAAAAGAATCTCTAAATGTAAAAAGACTACAAAGTATTTATTAATCTATAAAAATAAAAAATATAGTCAGGACCATAAATATTTGGACAGAGACACATTCTTTCTAATTTAGTTTCTGTACATTACCACAGTGAATTTTAAATGAAAAAACTCAGATGCCATTGAAGTGCAGACTTTCAGCTTTTAGTCCATGGGTTGAACAAAAAGATTGCATAAAAATGTGAAAACCCTTTGTTGGCAATGACAGCCTGGAGTCTTGAACTCATGGACGTCACCAGATGCTGGGTTTTCTCCTTCTGAATGCTCTGCCAGGCCTTTACTGCAGCAGCTTTCAGTTGCTGTTTGTTTGTTGGCCTTTCTGTCGGAAGTTTAGTCTTCAACAAGTGAAATGCTGCTCCATTGGGTTAAGATCAGATGACTGACTTGGCCATTCAAGAATATTCCACTTTTTTGCTTTAATAAACTCCTGAGTTGCTTTGGCTGTATGTTTTGGGTCGTTGTCCATCTGTATTATGAAACGCCGTCCAATCAGTTTGGCTGCATTCACCTGGATCTGCGCAGACAGTATGTCTCTGAACACCTCAGAATTCATTGGGCTGCTTCTGTCCTGTGTCACGTCATCAATAAACACTAGTGTCCAAGTGCCACTAGCAGCCATGCACGCCCAGACCATCACACTGCCTCCACCGTGTTTTACTGATGATGTAGTGTGCTTTGGATCAGGAACTTCTCCACGCCTTCTCCATACGTTTCTCTTGCCATCATTCTGGTACAAGTTGATTTTGGTTTCATCTGTCCAAAGAATGTTTTTCCAGAGGTGTGCTGGCTTTTTGAGGGGCTTTTTAGCAAAGTCCAATCTAGCCTTCCTATTCTTGAGGCTTATGAGTGGCTTGCATCTTGCAGTGTACCCTCTGTATCTACTTTCATGCAGTCTTCTTTTTATGGTAGACTTGGATATTGATACGCCGTCCGCCTGGAGAGTGTTGTTCACTTGGTTGGCTGTTGTAAACGGGTTCCTCTTCACCATGGAAATGATTCTGCCATCATCCACCACTGTTGTCTTCCGTGGACGTCCAGGTCTGTTTGCGTTGCTGAGTTCACCAGTGCTTTCTTTCTTTCTCAGGATGTACCACACTGTTGATTTTGTCATTCCTAATACTGTAGCAATTTCTGGTATGGTTTTTTTCTGTTTTCTCAGCTTAGTGATGGCTCCTTTCACCTGCATGGAGAGCTCCTTTGACCACATGTTGTCTGTTCACAGCAAAATCTTAAAAATGCAAGGGAATTGCTCACACCTGCCCATGCAATAGCATGGAAGACATTTGTCCAATTACTTACGAGCCCATGACATGAAGGGATTGTGTTTAAAAAAATGCTTTAGTTTTTTGCACTTTTATGCAATGTTTTTGTTCAATCCATGGAATAAAAGCTGAAAGTCTGCACTTCAATGGCATCTGATTTGTTTTATTTAAAATTCACTGTGGTAATGTAAAGAAACTAAATTAGAAAGAATGTGTCTATGTCCAAACAATTATGGTCCTGACTGTATATTTTTATGCCTATAGCCTCATTAACATGGATTACTCTACAATCTGAACTTAATTTGTCCCAATAAATATCAATGTAAATTTGCCCACATTTATAAAGCTGGTATGGGTTGCTACCATTTTTCAAAATTATAAATATTATTGTATTTTTATTGCACTTTTGTCAACTTTGTTCCTCATACTTTTTGCATTTCCTATAATTTCCCTTTTTGTATATGTCCTAAACTTCTGGTGTGCAGCTGATTTCTTGGTCATGGTTGAAGGAAGATGCTAATTGCATGGTTGCAGGTACATACTCGTAAAACGTGGTAGCCCTTTGTAATGTGTCTCTGACATCAGGGGGCAGGTCTCCTGGATCCTGTGTGCATCCCCACAACTGCTTTTTCCCCTTTGCATGAAACACGTTTCCTATGTTATACAGTGCTCTGGCCTCTCCCACCTGCAACATGACAGACAGCAAAGACGGGTTTTTAACATCTCAAATCTTTTTATTGTTTTCTCCTAATTTGTTTGCTTACATTGTCCAAATATCTAGTGGTTTGTGAGCAGCCTTACCTTATCGCCTTGTTCTTGAGAAATATCCAGATGTCTTTGGCAGCAGACGATAGCCTCGTCAAATTGCCCCAACACTTTCAAAGTGTTACCAAGGTTACTGCTAGCTTTTCCTTCCCCAATCCTGTCTCCTATGTTTCTGGGAAAGCCACAACATCTATTTGAATGTACATTTTCAGGGCAAGTTTTTTTTTTCATACCTATTAAGTGTCTGTAGCCGGTTTTAATTGCAGGAAACTGAAACATCGGTTATCTTATCTGCTTACTCCCACTGATCAGGCCCCAGTTGGAGAGACTGTAATGTAACATGGTAAATCTCCCTGGGCTCTTTAATATGCTTCCCTGCTGAAGTACCAGCTGTACTCACTGCAGGAGACTGGCTTACTCTCAAGCTAAATCTCCAGCTTATAGTTACTGACTTTTCCCTTATTTTGGGATTTTTTTTAAAGACAAATATTTACCAGATATTTGATTTTTTGATCCATAACGGATTCATTTTAGTCACATTTCTTTAGGATGTATCATTCAATTTAGATTTTAGAGTAAAGTTTTTGCCTTTTGCCATTGACTGTATATGAGAACTTGACTGAGTGAGGGTGACATCACTCAAAGAAAACGGCTGACTTCTAGCTCCAACAAAATTAAGTAAATTCTGTCGCAGTTTCTCCGTATTGGAACCAGACTACATCAGCAAGCAGTGATCGGTCCAAATCGGTCTAAGTCATCATTTCTATGGCAACCACTCTCACCAGTCAAGAGTGAGCTTGTTGGAAAGCCACACCCCTACAGTTTTGAAACCGTTTTGAGCTGGCACCACATGCTTTTGTTGAGTCATCGGATTGGTCAATGTCTAACTTGAATGATTTGCAATGAATAAAACATATAATCAAATTAAATTAGGATTAGCATGAACATGTTAAAAAAGGAAGCGGTGCAAAAATTTCTCAATAGAAGTCTAAGGGATTTCAGCTTTTAGAGCCAGTAGGTACTTCCTGTTTGGATGGCGAGGGGGGAGGGGACGCTAAGTCAGGTTCTTTAATTAACCCAACACTTATTCTTTGACCTCCTTACAAAAACAGATAAACTTAAAGATCTAGACAAGTCAATATACTATTCTCCAAAATCAATATAGCACCTCATACGGATCCAATTAAAAAGCGTCGTGGATCATTAAATGTATTTAAACATTTATTAAATATTATTTTTAATAATCAGAATTTTAGTGAAACTACAAAAGAAAGTTTTGTCCTAATCCTTAATTATTTTTTTGCTAGCTGTAAGATTTGGCAAAACGATGCAAAAGGAAAACCAAAACACTGTCCACATTCACATTTGATGAAACTGAAAACAGAAAGTATCCATTCTGAGCTGGAATGTACACGTTTCCTTGAGGTTAAAAATACAATATTGCCCCCATTACAATGTTCAGGATGCTTTAAGCCATCAAATGTAACAGTTTGTCTTATTCTGGTAAATATTGCACAGGTAAAGAACCAAGGTATTCACCTAGCCAAATTAAGGTCATGTTTGTGGAACTCCAGGGCTTTGCCATATTCCTTCAGGTAAAAGTAGGCATTACCCAACTGGCTGTAGATGGCACTAAGAGTTTTCAAGTCTTCTGTGCCAACTTGCACCGCGGCTTCAAAAAAGGCTGTTCCTTCTTTAAAGTCTCCAGCTTTGCACAGCCTTTCTCCTTCCAGGGCCAACTCCAAGCAAGACGCCTCCATCCTGAGAGAAAAAGGAGTCAACGTTGAACACTGTGTACACTATAACATACAGTGACGTACACAGTAACACACGTGCTATTGCAGCTTAGGTGCAACATCGTCCCTTGATGGAAAAACACATTGGCAGTATAACCATGACAACAAGGTTTATGACCATTTTGGTAAGTTGTTGCCTTAGCAACAGTGTCTAAACTGTAAGACGAGCACCTTGAGACATGATTTCACTCAATGTTTCATTATCTGTTAGCAGTTTTTTAATAAATTAGTTCTTCATTAGCATGACCAGAACTTTGATCTGCTGATAAAATTAAGTAACTAAATTATATGAACTAAAACTACAAAATCCTTATTTATTTAAACTTTTAGCATTTTTCTTCAAAGTCAAAGAGCCACAATGGGTGGATTAAAGAGCTGCATGTGGCTCCGGAGCCTCAGATTAAAGACCCCTAACCTAAGATGATTCTAGTAACTGGCTAATTGTGCACTTCAGATAAAATACCAGAATTTAAACCTAAAAAAGATCATCCTTTAATCCCCTCTGTTTTACTTTGGATGAAGTCAAAGTAAAGAGCACAAAAGAGAGAAGAAAAGTGATTTTAAACTGCTCTTTTTCCGTTCCCAAACAATCTCTTTATCTGTCCAATAGTCAAAAACTTTACATGATCACATTTAATGCCTTCTATATATTTACAACTATGATTTCAAACAATAATTGTCATAAACATTTAATAAAACTTGTTATTGTGACAATGTCAAAATTTTAACACAGTTTTACCTAAACAGGCCAAAAAGAACCTAGTGTGATGCAGCACTGAATGAATTGAAGACACCATAAACAAGTAGTCTATTTTGGGGGGGTTGATTAATAAGAACAAGAGCCAACAGATAAACAGCATTTAGGAAAACAGTCATTTATCCATATTTGCTGTCTAAACATCCACTGGTAGTTAGACAGGTATAGAAATTACCTCCCTTTTTTAAAGACAACTTCCTGGTTCTCTTTCTTATTTCCTGTGTTCTGTTGCTCCACTCATGCTCTCCCTTATTGGCCTTTATTTTTGTATCCTCCCTTCCGCATACCACCTTAAAAATCTTGAGGTTTGAAAGCAGCATTAGCTTGCTTTCCAGCAGTACCTGTGTTTCCGCTTGCTTCGAGTTTTTTCCACAAACACCTGAAGCTCCAAGTGGATCGGCCTGAGCATGGACTGCGGTCGGGCGCCATGGTGGACCAGTCTGCACACGGCCCTCTCTGCTCCAGTAAGAGGACACGACTCAAATGCCATAAAGGGTGACCGTCAACTAACCACAGGCTTATTCCAACTTTCACAGAAAGCTTTGGCGCTACCTCACACACACCTACAGAGCTGATGGAATTTGTAATGTCAACAGAAGTTAATTTTAGGTACTAAACACCTCCGAAGCAAACCACAGTTTTGTCAATGATCCAGGATAATAGTGGAGTCCTTTTGATGTTCAAATAGCCCAAGAATAGCAAAGCACATCTGGCTGCAAGATCCTGGAGTATGTTTAAAAATACAAGGACAATTTTACTGGAACCCAAAAAGAACTTTAAAAAAAAGTTCTAGATATGCTTTCAGTCAAAAAAACAAAAAAAAACAGTAACGATCCAAACATTTTTTGTCCAGTCTTTTTTATGGAAGCAGCTGTGATGTTCTCCGCTTTCATCCTCTTAAAACAAATCCCCGTCCCGAAACAATAAGATCCAACGCTCTATCCATTAAACAAAAGAAGCGATGCAAAACAGACGGTTCTGGCTGAAGTGCACCCAATAATAGCACTCCCCAGGTCTGACCACTTGACTGAAGAAAAGACAGAGAGGATGAAGGAGACAGAGCATCTCTAATCCTGTGACCTGTACCTCCTTACCCAGAACCGCACGGCTCTAAGAGAGGCCCACACTAATCCTTACGTCTGCTGACACTGGCAGAAACATAATCAGGCCACCAACCAAAAGCGATAATCAGGACAATGAGTAGCAATAAAGCTACAGACATCATCTTAACAAATCAATTTGTTTTTTATATCACCATAACCTAAGATGTTATTGTTATTACAGTCTTTTGAAGTGGGTTCAAACGTTCTATTTCATTTACCTACAACTACATGAGCTGCAATATATACTGAAGAAACACCAAAGGGGTAAAACGGATAAAGATGTGATCATCAGTTACCATGGAAACTGTCAAAAGTTTCATCTTAACTTTATTGTAACTTCCTGAAAGTAAAATCAAAAGTAAGCTGCGTTCATGCCTGCATTGTGTCGTATTAATTTAAATTGTTGAATACAAGTTGAAGAAAATACATGTAACACCGGTATTATTTATAAAAGAAATCCACTTTGGATGCAACTTTTAAGAAAAAAAGAAAAATCTGTGTCTGGCTGAGATATTTAAATGAAAAAAACTTCAAGGGTAAATGAAATTCAATAGAATATGAAAAACATTAAAACTGTATAAGAAAATGCAATTTTAAGATTAGTGACAACTTTCCCCTTGTTACTGTTGCTGTTACTGTTGTTACATTGCTGTTAAAGATATATGTTATATCTTTATTATCTTCATTTTTTTTAATAGTTGTAGAGATTTCTTTTTCTCGTGACTACTTCATCATCATTCTTTTGCCCAAAATGAAGGTTGCATAATTTCTACTGTTTTTTTATCCATATACAACCCAACAATTCATAGATTGCTTTTTTGTTTTTTGTTTTTTTTTACAGAAAGGACACCGACAGTACAAGCTGGCCTTACAAGATGTATTCTTCGTTATAGTTTTTAAAATGTGAATGGTAAGGGGAAAGAAAAGAACCTAAGGAATTTTCTAAAATTACCCACAAGAGGAAAAATTGCCTAATGGCAAATGTACAACAGGAAGAATTCAACTGAGCTAGCAGAAACATACACAAATCTCCTGCTGGAATGTTGATGGAGATGGCTTTCATTCTACACAGTGTTTTTTGTTTTTTTTTTATGTGCTATTTTTGCAGGAAAAGAGGAAGAAAAGGGGGGGGGGGGGGGGGGGGCTCTGCAAATTGAAACAATCCAGATCTGAAATGAATAGTTTTAATTAAATATTAAGAGTTTTCCTTAAACGGAAGAGTAGCAAAAATCTTTTCGGTTAGTTTAGGCATGTTTGTTTCTCAGAAACTAGTGGTCACAGCCAAAGAAAGAGAACACAGAGGGTCAGCGCTGTTACCTAACCTTTTAAAAACCTATTAAAACCTCAATACAAGGTCAACACTAAAACCTCCTAAGGCATAAAGCTCAGTACTTTCTACTTTGTCTGTCAAAATATTGCCATCCATTGGTTGTTACAGTGTTTGCAAAAGCATTTCACATTGATTTCTAGTTTCATTCCTTATAGAGTTTCCTAAACACATGTGTACATATTTACAGAGTAAATGATTGTTTGTGCCAAGAAAATAAATATGTTTAAAAGAAACAGCCTCAGAACTCCATTAAATATATAAGAAATGCACCAGAGGGAAGTAATACATTATGTTTCTGCAGTGACTCACTGACTGTAAAACAAAAAGGAGTTCTAATGGAGCAAGCCACTAGCAACAATATTGCATTTTTACATAAAAGTGTTGATTTCATTAGAATCTGATGTTAAAATCCCTAAATTCCCTTAAATTTACAGCCAGTCTCTAGAATTACTTTGTTACATAAAAGCCTTGAAATTAATGAGAAAGACAGATGTGATCAACTTTTGGAGCCACAAACTATAAAACCCTGAGTCATGTGTGGACTAAAATGTCTACCCAAGAGGAAAAACTGAAAAAAAGATCCTTGAGCATACAGCAGATGAAAACAAAAAGAAAAAATATTGAAGGCTGATATGAAAATGTAGTCCTTTTCTCAGCATCTGACAGTCTATAGACATATATTTGACTGATAAGTCTTTAAATCTTTATGTAAGATGACAAGAAGAAGCTGCAAGTTTATAGAAAATATTAAGAAATGAAATATCACTTTTTAAGATGGGCAGTTTTTTTATTTGAGAGAAACAAAAAACAGGACTAAAAAAAGGGAATTTTAGTGCTTAATAGGAAAGACAAAGCAGACGTGACAACAGAAGGCAAGCAACAACTCAAACACTGATAGAATATTTTACAATTAGTTTTTTTTTGATAAAATCTGTACTTCCCCTTTTTGATTTACCCTCAAATTATCCTGTTTGCGACTCACATTCCATAATGGCCTAGCTGTGTTCTAGAAGAAAGAAGAAAAAAAACCCTGTCCTGTTTCCATGACGGCAACAAGGACAAGGACTAGGCAGATTGCAGGAAGCGGGTTGAGGGTTCTGAAAAGAGGTTTGTTTTGGTTGAACAAAGTCTCATCTTGTGGTTTCTCTGGATGGAACAAGAAAATATTTAAGAAAATTAGCCTTCAGCTAAAATGTAAATAAGCTATAATGTAACTTGTATTGTAAACAACCATGTTTTTTTTTTTGCCCCAACAAAGTTGAACCACTGAAGACATACAAGGAATTTAAAAATGAAATGCATAATACAATTTACAAGTAAATAAGGGTTTATGGTTTAAATAAAGTGTGCAAATTTAGGCAAGATATTCTATCAAATAATGTTAAATAATAGTCATAAAATCTCTGGTCATTCTGCTCTTTTGTTATTTATTTGAGCCTTATTAAATGTCTAAACTCAATCAAATATTTTACGTTACTTAGAAGTAAAAGGATTCTGCAATATCACATTTAAACAAAGTATGTTTCTATATATTTGATAAAAGATTAAAAAAAATCTAGAAAAACCACAAACATTTCAGGGGGGAAAAAATGCATTTAAAACAATTATGAACAATGTACATATGCACGTCATTTTATTTCATCCTGCTGATTTAAAGGGGTCGCATTGTTTCCCATTTTTTCATGAAACTGACCGTTTTCTATTACTGATGGAGCCAGCGATTACTGGCACAGAAGATGCTCTGTGCTCATCGTAATGCTGCCACAATTATAGCCTGTCAGGTTGTCATGGAAACCAAAGAGAAACTCTTTAGGAAAGTTTCTTCTCTTTTTCTTTCTGCACTAAAGCTGTTTTTTATTTTGATTTCCTTCAAGATACATTTTTGATATATATGTAGTGGGGTTTTTTTCATGCTGCTGTTGTTTGTGTCCCTATCTACCACTGAAATCACACAAAGACATTAACATATTAGTGAAAGGATGCTTGTGTTGTTCATAATGGGTTCGTATTTAGAGAGGCTAAAGTGGAAATGTGGTTTTGTTCAGTCTGTTATCATGACAATCTTTTAGGAGGACACAAAAAAAAATACATAAAGGAAAAAATCTGACTGACTGTGTTATGGGTGAAGGTCATGACTCCATCCACTGTGCCGGCGGGGAATGCATTTATTCAACGTCAGTTCTGTTTAAACCAGAAGGAAATATTTCTGAAAGTAAAACAAAAGGTTTAAGCTGCTCTGTGTTGCATGTAATATTTGAAATATCTTGAATATTTCTTTTAAAAACAAAAACAAATCAGCAAATTACAGGAACTAGCAGTTAACGATAAAAGCATTCAGACAATATGGCTATAGTGCTGAAGGAGTATTTCATGAAAGTTCCAGACGACGAACACAAACACCCACAACCCTCATGGCAGGAAAGTCAGGCGCTGGCTTAGTTGTTGTGAAATAAAGCCAATAGCAGCAATTACAAGCCTCTGCAACTCAGCCCACATATTTATATTAGAGCGTGCTGGAATCAGGGTAGAGACAACCTTCCAGACTCGGTGAATGTCACTTCTCAGCACAACACTTGACATTCCCCGCAGTCTTCTCTGTCACACACTCAAGAGGTGCAATGTGTGGTTTACAATACACACATACTATAATACATTGGGTTGTTTGGTGTTATCACTGTGCTATTACAAAGTGTAAACATTCTATGTGAAATGTATTTCAGTTTTGAAATGCTAGTATGTAAATGCGGATAAGGTTCAAAACAATCTATGTAGCCATTTGAATTGATCTTTATGACAAGATGCAGTTCTGATTCATAAAATCTAGCAGTTTTTTAAGTTTAAGCTTATATAAAAGACTTCCAAATGACAATTCTGCTTTTGTTTATAGTAAATTGTTTCCACTAGTTATCTGGAAACTTGTTTTGGAATGAAATATTGTCAAATTTACTTTTAAGAGATAAATCATGCATCGTCTTTTTCTGCCTATGCCTTAGTCGTATGTCCACGTAATGGGGTTGACCCGTACGGGTGCTGCAGGTTTTTGCGTTGTCTGGGTCCGTGGAGGGTCATAGAGGGTGAAAAAGAAAAAAGAAACGGTACAACGTACCTGCGTCTCACCTACTTCACCCTTAGTTATGCTACGTTCACGTCAGGCTCGGCAACTTAAGATTCCAGCAACCACTTCCAATGAAAAGCCTTTGAGAAATGGCGCGTTTCGGGCTTCTCAGTTCAAAAAGTCTTGTGCTCACAGGTTTTGGGCTCTATATATAGATTGGAAAGCCATTAAACACATGTTGAAAGGTAAACCAGTTGAACTTTTACCAATTAATCACTTCTGGAGCAAGATTTACACTGCTTCAAGACTTTGCATCAAGCCTCTTTAAGCTGTGAGTCCATGTGCTGGTATCGATAGCGGTAGTCCACTGTGAGCATCGTATGCTGAAAGTGTGTTCAAGAACCTGCGTTCAGCTTGTAGCTCTACCCTTGCGTGTTGTTTAAGTGTTCGTTACAACCTGTCACCCACAACATGCCTGCAGAAAAGAATGTGCATGAACATTTTTGCTCTACAGAATCATTGAGTCTGAGTCTGAGTGGCTGGGGACAGGTTGCCAGTTCCCATCCACCTCAACTGGCTTCTCAAAATGTGAAGGAGGAGCAGCCCCACTCTCAGCTTCTCTCCAGGTGACCATTTCTCCAACAGTCAGAGCAAGAGCTCTTCATCAACCCAGACCGGCCAAACGATCCTTCTCTAGTCAAGAAGTTCTAATTTTCATCCCAGCTGCTGTACACTCGACTGAAACCGCCCCAATGTACACAAAAGCTCCTGGTCTGATGAAGATTAAATTCCGCGGTTCCAAAACTATACTCCCTCTGGCCCTTGGTTGCGTCTTGAAATTCTGTCCATAAAAATTATGAACAGAACCAGTGACAAAACGCATCTATTAGAGTCCAACATACACTGGGAAGTTGGACAAACTGTCGCCAATACAAACCAAGCTCCTACTCTGGTTGCCAAACGGCCTCTTAGTAGAGGGCCCAGACCCCCATATTCCCAGAGTACCTACCACAGAACACAGTGAGGGATGAGATTAACTGCTTTCTCCAAATCTACAAAGCATATGGAGCCTGAATGGGCAAAACTCCCATGAACCCTCAAGCACTTTGTTAGTACAGAGCTGATCCGGTGTTCCATGATTGTAACAAAAACCCCACTGTTTCTCCTGAATTGTTGTTTCGACCAGCAGCCAAATTCTTCTCTCCAGGACCCTGGATTAGATTTAGCAAGGCTAAGAAGTGTGATCCTCTTGTAGTTGGAGCACACTCTCAGGTCCCCACCGGCCTGGTCAGCCGGTCCAGAGGAATAGTCCCCAACAGCCAACCACATCCCCACAGCATCCAGACTTGAGTTACTCTAGCTGGACTTCATTCACTTCCTGTTCCTTTTTCACAGAAGAGCTTTCTGACTATCTTTATGACTTCAGTTTGAGTGATGGAATGGCCCACTCCTGAATCCTTAGACACTACATCCCGAATGAAAATGAAATCGAGTTTATATTGAAAAAAATAAAGTATTAATGTCCTTAGGGACTTTAAAAATCAATTAGGAAATGTTCAAGAAACAAACTCTGGTAATTGTTTTCATCAGGTGCCCTCACAACAAAACTGTGCAAGAACCCTTAAAGAAATTCTCCTAAGACTGATTTCCTAAGAAAGTCAAAACATACTTATAGTAAGACAACTGTCATGATGCTACAGGCAGGAATAGACAGATCATGAGTAAATCAACTCAAGCAAATCACTGACAGGTTTAATTTAACACAAGTCATCCGTGGCCCAACAAGAATAACTAAATCTACCATGACGCAAATTGATCTCATATTTACCAACAGACCAGAAAGAATTGCAAAATCATTTAACATGTTAACCGGTTTATCAGACCATAATTTAACTCTCCTCTCTAGAAAACTCACTAAAAAGCGTTTCCATTCTTGTGCTGGAGTCAAAGAAATTATTACAATACCTAAAAATAAATATCAAAACTTTGTAGATGAAGCCAATCAAATTCAGTGGGACAACATTTTACCATCAGTTGACACTGAAAATGATGGCAAACTATTCCTTAAAACACTTGAGAGAACAATTACTGAATTCACACAAAAAATCAAGCAGAAACCATACAAAAACACTGTTCCATGGATGAACTCTGACATCATAAAACTCATGAAAGAACGAGACCAAGCCTTAAAAAAAGCAAATAAAACTAAATCAACCCATGACAGAGGTCTTTTTGCCATACTGAGAAATAAGGTGGTAAGATCATTAAGGAAAGCAAAAGCAGATTTCTTCCTCACAATAATTGAAAAATCACATGGAAACTCTAAAATAATATGGAACCAGATAAGAAAAATGACAGGTGATCGCCCTAAAGAACAAAACATTCTAGAAATTAAAATAAACAGACAACTAACAAACAATGCTCAAGTCATAGCAGAGGCCTTTAACCATTATTTCATTGATTCTGTGGCCAACATAGCGAGCTGTTTCACACCTGTGGAAACCTACAACCTTTCAATAGACGCAAGCCAACCGACATTTAGTTTCACAAACATCACAGAATCCGATGTATCACAGACCATCAATTTACTCAAACCATCCCGATGTAAAGACATTTTTGGCTTGGACACAGTGATGCTCAAAGACCTCTGTTCATCACTGACACGCCCCATTACCAAAATTATCAATCTATCCCTCTCACAAAAAACATTCCCGAGCACTTGGAAACCAGCCATTGTCTCTCCCATTTTTAAGAGTGGAGACCTTCATTCCATGTCCAACTACAGACCCATTAGCATTCTTCCGACAGTGTCAAAAATTGCAGAAAAACTGGTAGCTAAACAAATTATAAACCACCTCGACACCACACTCTATTCTCTCCATCCTATGCAGTTTGGCTTTAGAGCCAATTACTCCACGGAGACCGCTACCTGTTTTTTCACTGAAAATATCAGGATTTTGCTGGACCGAGGGGGGGTTGTAGGTGCTGTTTTCCTGGATCTCAGGAAGGCTTTTGACACTGTTAATCACAAAATCTTACTGTCAAAATTATGCAATTTTAACTTTTCTTCTGATGCACTGCAATGGATTGACTCCTACCTCACTGACCGCTCCCAACTTGTCAAAGTCCAGTCATTTAAATCTGCAGCTCTCAGTCTGCCAACTGGTATTCCACAAGGATCAATTTTGGGACCTTTGCTATTTTCATTGTACATTAATGACCTTCCATCCAGTTGTCCTGATGTTTCTGTGCAGATGTATGCTGATGACACTGTAATATATGCTCATGGCAGTAATTCCTCTCAGGTGTCTGAGAAGCTCACCAATGCCATGGTTAACATCACAGCTTGGTTGAAATATTCTTGTTTGCAGCTAAACACATCTAAAACTGTTGCAATGTTTTTCACCAAGTCCAATAATAATCTCACTGCTGAACCAGATGTTTTTGTTTCAGGAGAAAGGCTACAGATTGTATCAGAATATAAATATCTGGGTGTCATTTTGGATTCAAAGCTGTCTTTCAAATCACACATAAAAAGAGTCTGCAACAGAATCAAATTCAACCTCAGTAATTTTAGACACATTCGCCACCAGATGTCCACACAGTCAGCAAAAATGTACATGCACTCTATGATCCTCTCTCATATCACTTACTGTTTGCCTGTCTGGTCACAGGCTTGCAATACATCTTTAAAACCTGTCCAAACATTATACAAACAAACTGTTAAAACCTTGGATAAAAAACCCAACATATTTCACCATTGTCCAATATTACAAAAACATGGTTTACTGCATTGGGACAACATGGTCAAATTTTCAAATCTCTGTCTCATGTACAAAATCCTTCATGGCTTATCATCCCCTCCTCTTCACCAGTTTGTTAACATCCGGACAGCAGATCACAGCAGAACTCGGAGTGCAGTCAGAGGAGACTGTATCATTCCCTTCAGAAAAAGCGCTTTTGGTCAGACCGCTTTTTCTGTTAGAGCTGCTACTGAGTGGAACTTCACACCTGTTAGTATCAGAAATCAAAACACATATCATTTATTCAAGACACAATTAAAGAAATGGCTCATTGACAATCAGAGCTGTCAACACTGAGTACATTTCCTCTCACTGATCCTCATTACTGTCATGTCTTTTATGTGCACGTATGTTCTTACATTTTTCTGTTTTTGTATTGTTTTATCATTAATTTGATTTTAGGTTAACTGCTTATTTTATTGAATGCATTGTTTAATATATATATGTAATGTTATGTAAATATGTAATTTTACTTTGATCTTTTAGGGTGATTTTTAACATCTTCCCAGGGACTGCAGATGAAAAATAGCCCTTTGGCTAACTCTGGCATATTGACAGAAATGTTTATTAATATGCGCTGTCCCCCCTATTCAAATAAATGACTGATCTGTCAATACTGTTACCAAACCTTACATGTTCAATCTACAATTAACAAAAAGAAAGAAAAACTGTAAGCAATCCCACGATGCCCGCATAAACTGTTCTTGGCCAATCAATGTGACATCTTTAAGCCAAACCATGTGTGCTGCGGATGTCTCCAACCTGTGGACATCCTCCCTTAAGGAATCCTCCAAAGTCAACATCTAACTAGGCTCCTCTGAGTCTGTACATTCCAGCCACAGCGGCTCAAAGCCAGAGCCAGGAAGGAGGTTTGGACCTGGGGTCTGCCTGCAACTGCCCCTTCACGCTTTAAATTGTTCGAGCTGGCAGTTGAAGTTCTTCCTCACTAGCTCCTCCTTAAGCAAAGCCTTGAGCTGGCAGCCGCACATTTTTGTCCTCCGTTCCTCATGTTCTTTCAACCGCTCCCAGTCCAGTCGCCTCTTTTTTTAATAACGTTTTCGCCCAAACGGACGTTCAAATAAAAATAGATCATCCTACCTTGAATTGTGCTTCTTGCTCGCAGTGTCATGGTCCACACCATTAGCGGCGGACTGAGCCATAAAAATAAAAACACCGCTAGTTCTGCCTCTCTCCTAGCTTAGTCCTGCTACGGGAGCCGTTCCCGACGATGACCTCCTTCCCTCTCAGCGGCGCGCCGTTCTCCTTGCTTTTTCTTTCCCGTCGTCCTTCCCCACTCCTCTCTTCTTCATTCACAACCGAAATGGCAGCGTCTGAGGAAGTGAGGTGGGCTACTATAGAAATAAAAAAAAAAACAGTCAAAGCTCCTCCCCTCCCACACCAAGTAACCCAGTCACGCGTCGAATAGTTTCGCTCTTAGCGAGGGCAATTATGGGTTAGACAGTTTAAAAATCCAAAACCGTGACTGAGTCACTGCTCTGCTCCACACATGAACGCCAGAAATCGTCCCACAGAAACATGCTTAAAAGAAATGCTCTGGTGTAATAATTGATGTAATCAATCAGTGTTCGTACATGAAGCAATAGTGTTATTACTCCCATGTATCTCACAATAATGAAATTACAGATAATTAATAGCACACTAGTTTATGTCGGCCTAAGAAATGTAATATATTAGACAGTTGAAGCTTAATGATGCTCTAAAAAAACATAGTTTTAACACAACACTGTAACATGATGTATGTTGTTCTGTGTTTGTTTTTGTTTTGTTTTTATTTTATTTGATGGCATTTTGGTTCATATTGTCTGAAGTTGAAAGGTAAGCTTTGTTTGTGATCCAATAGTGGTGGATTTAGTAGGCTTGAGCTTTGTGGGCTAGAGCCAAAAGGCAGCACCTAACCAGTGGCACCAAGGGGAGTCATGCAAAAAAATAAAAACTATGAAGTTTTACTATTGACTGGCGACCTGTTCAGGATGTCCCCTGCCTTCCCCCATAAGTGGCCGGGATAAACTCCGGCAGTCCCGTGACCCAAAATGGGACAAAACGGGTTAAGAAGATGTATGAATGAATGAATGAATGAATGAATGAATGAATGAATGAATGAATGAATGAATGAATGAATGAATGAATGACATTTACAGTCACATTATTTCAGATCATTTAAAATGTTAGAAATTACTCCTAAAAGTTGTGGTCTTTACATGATATTTTCACAGATGTATCACAAATGAACCACGTTAAAACCACGGAAGAAGCACGTATAAACCATGCAAAGAACACGTCAATCAACATAGAACATAAACTATGCATGATTATTGCGCTGTTTATATGCAATTCGTTTGTGATTTGTGCGTCAATTACGCAATTTTAACGTGATATGCGCGCCATATCGGCGATTAAAATGTACACATCAGTAGTGCATGAAAAGTTGGAAAGACACAATTTGCATCTGACAAAAATTCTGCAAAATTGTGCAAGATTTATGTAATAATTGCATATGAACTACACGTAAATTGCTTGATTCTCAACCGACAAAAACGTTTGAACTGCTCAAGACCGAATTCAAATTTGAAACCCTCGATGGACATCTGCCCACATCACCGAACGCAAGAAATGCATCGCAACAGACCGGAATTGTGTACGTGAAAAATGCACAAAATGTATTTAGTGGCTGTGTGACATGGCCTTTATAAGTTCATAATAACTATTCTTTCTAAGATTTTTTTTAGAGTTTCATTAGGAGTGGAGGGTGGTGTGTGTCCTCCATTCAGAATTTAGGACTCAGAATATTTAGCATCATGATTTTATCATGTAGACCATTGGATCTTCTTTTTTGATACATGTCTTTTAATGGAATACATTGAGGTTTACATGTTCTATTAAAAACAAAATAAAAGACCTGGGGCGCCATTCGTAAGTAGACAGAGAATATTATTGGACACAAAAAATTGTATAAACCATGAGGAGCACAATTTAAAGGGTATGTAAAGACCTATATGTCTCAGAAAGACTCAAACAGTTGCTACCCAACAAAAGCAGGATTCTTTACCATACTTGTTACCCCACAACAACAGTGGAGACAAATGCTGGCTTTATTAAAACAAAAAATAGGGCTAGATACAGTTTATTTTTAGGCACTATAAATACAATTCCAAAAGTGAAATACTATCTGTATCAAGTGTAACTGCAAGATACTTTTAACATCTGCAGTTCACCAGTGTGGCATCGAAACCCCCACATATGCAAAACATTTTCTATTGTGAAGTCTTAGTTTTGCATTTTCGTTTTCCGTTCTTACTGAATTTGGACACGGCTCATTTGAAGAAGACCAAATGAGGAGCCACCTAACTTGTTTTTTTTGTTTTTTTTTGCCAGAAGGAAACTTATTTGGGGGCGGCACCGTGTAGAGCGGTTTACCCAGGGGGCCATTTTGCATTGAATCACAGCACAGGTATGATGGAAGTCAGTTAAACTAAAACAAAAATCAAATCAAACCATGTTTATTTATATGGCGCCTCAACATGATCGTAGTAAAACAAGGTGAAAAAACTCAAAATGACATTAACAATAACTAAAAGGTTACAACCATTTAAAAATGATTTAAAAGAATGTCAAAATAAATTGTGCAAATCAGAAATGAACTAATCATTTGGACATAATACTCCTCAGACGATGGGAAACCAGGTTGACAGCACTGTGGGTGTCAACAAAACTCACACAGTCATCTTCAACTCACCTTCGAATGTGTTTCCGATTACCGGTACATGATTAGTCATGAGTTTTTTTCCTATGCTTTTCTTTCATTTAAACTACCTGAAGGCAGCATGATTCCATAGAGCTCTAAACGTTTGCTTTCAGTCTCATGCAAAATGCTTGGCACCCACTCTGAACATTTTTGCAATTTGCAGAAAAAGCCTTCATTTAAAATTACATTCAAACTGCATGTTGCATGGAATCACTTCATGTCATTTTCTAAATTATGTTCTTGATTAATTTGCACCGGGAAGCAGCTGGCCTGAAAGTGTAACATGGTTTGCAAATTATCTTCATCCATCATCGAAAATTCAATAAAACAGTGAACACAAGACATATGGAACCATTAGCAGAAACGAAAGCAATAAAGGCAAACTTTTTTTCTTACTAATAATCAAACATTTTTCATGGAACTATGCAACAAATTATGAAAAAGCCAAAGAACAGCTTCCACTTCCAACTATAACTACACTTTTTATACACACATTCAGTTAACTCAGCTGAAATTTCAACATTTTCCGAAAGGTTAAAGGCTACCCTGAACATGACCTACAAGTCTGCAAACTAGAAGCTGCTTCAGGCTGATTATGTCTCTGCATAATTTCTGAGAAAAATGACAAAAATACATTTAACAAGGATTTATAGTGGCCAAACAGCAGTTACATTTCAAAGTAATGAGGTGAAATGCACTTCAACTAAATCAGCTTAGGTATCATTAAACAAGACCAAAACTTAAAATACGAAATAGAATTCTGCAAAAACATTGTTAAAAATGTTTTGACAGAGATGCAGCTATCTTACAAATTTAAGATAAAAAAATCTTTCTCAAATTTTCCTTAAATTGACAAAATGATTTTCTAATGAGATAAGAAAACATTTCTAATAGTTTAAGTATGGTTTAATAGTTTTAAGCATGTAAAGCACTTTATTCTAATGTTTTATGTAAAGTGCTTCAGAAATAAAATTTTATTTGTTATGGTTAAAAAGGAATAATGAAAAATGAAAGTTTAGTAATGGGACAAACCCTTGATACTATGTGAATGAGTGGACGGATACACACGGTCTGAGCATTTCTATAAAATGTAATATGATATATCACTACTGTGTTAGGCATTTACCTTCATGCTTATCCAGTGTGCTATCCTAGGCACTTTAACATTGGGAGTTGGGTCATCTAGACCCACTAGACCAGGGGTCGGGAACCTATGGCTCGCGAGCCATATATGGCTCTTTTGATGGTCACATGTGGCTCGCAGACAAATCTTTACTTATACTTTTTTTTTTCATTAGACCAGTCCTTCTCGGGCGCGATGCCAGAGGCGCGCAGTAGTAGCAGTGCTTAGAGAGAGAAATCTGCGCCAGCATTATCAGTTTACTATTATCTATTATTTCACAGAGTTTGTAGCAGCCGGAAACCTGTGAATTGCCGTGCCCAAAACTGCGCTCCCGTCTCTGAGAAAGAGCGCGCAGATGCGGGGACGGGATGTGTGAGGGAGAAAGCAGAGGGTGGGGGTGAGGGGTTGTGGGGACAGGCAGCAGGTGAATCGCGCAGGGATTGTAAAAACGTAAAACCCCGCTGCCCGTCACCCACTGCAGCGTGTGAGTGTGTGTTTGGCTCCGCGTCTGCATGTGATCAGTCTGTCTCACATCTACAGAACATTCAGACCTACGATCACGTTTAAAGTCTCAACGCCTGCATGAAGCAGAAACTCACCACGGATCAACCAGACTAGACAATCAGCAAAACCACCACAAGAAATACTCATCATTTATTAGCAACAGCATAACAATGTTATTAAAAAGAATCCACAGACTTCTTGTACTTTAAAAATGTTGAAATTAAATCAAATGCACACATTCATTTGTATATTTAGTTTTAAACAAATTGTCGCGGACTGAGTTGGATGGCTGTTGGGTCGCGTTAAAAGTTCTGGAGTTCATTGAACGCGTCAAGCAGAGATCTGATTGGCTCTCAGTTCTGTCGCTCAGCCTGTTGTTAGGTAGTTTGGACCAATGGGGTTCAGCTATGGGCCGAATAAGGGAAATGGGAGGGGCGGAGCGGTAGGAGCGAATATAAAGTTGGGAGAAGCGCTCTCTTCTCGGCGGGAGAGATTCAGGAGTTGCTGAATTAATTGAACGGTGTTTGTTGCGGTCTGCAGTAATCGGAATAAAGAACTTTAAAAGAGGTTAAGTCTCCGTGCCTCAGTGTGGGGAAGGGACACTACATTATTGTATGGCTCTTTCGAAATTACATTTCAAAATATGTGGCATTTATGGCTCTCTTGGCCAAAAAGGTTCCCGACCCCTGCACTAGACAGTGCGCTGAACCTTTTTTCTTCAATGATTTGTGATCTTCACTGGTGTCCATGGATTACATGAAATCCTCTCCACCTTTATCCACCTTTTTCATGGTAGGAATAACACCTCAATGTAAGGGTGGGGTCATAGGATAGCACAAGGGTTGTGTTAGTTGTTTTTCTGTTGTCCTAACCATCCACCTCGAATTCTATGCACTAACCAACTTCGACCACTGGGGAGCAGCATTGCAGCAAAATTAAAAAACCTCTTGTTTTTCCAAGTCAAACAAATCATGTGAAAAATAATCTCACTGGGATGAGACACAGTTGCAAAACATAATATACACACACGTTATATGTTTAAACTACTAACTGTAGATTAGTTTTGATTTATCTTTTTTTGGCACAGGCTGTCACTGATGACCACTGTTTTTTACCGTATAAACAGGTTTTTTAAAACATTTTTATGGATGATCAAACTTGTGAACTATTGATAAAAAAAACATGACAAAAAATAAAGCTTTAACAATGGCTTTCACAGGCCTATATTTCAGTAATTATTACAATTACACTGGAGAGAATAAAATGATGTAGGTTGTCATTTTCTATGAAACATTTCCATCTTTTCAGGAAAAAATATCGGAATCGAATTTATCTTGTTGTCAAAGTCTTATTGTAAAATCTATTATTGACTATAAAAAGTGTATGTTTGCTACAAAGGACCAACCACTAATCATCTAAACATTTAAATACTTTGTTTGTATTTATGTCAGATGACGGAAACACTTTAATAAAATAATTTCCAATATGGAATTTAGAATTAAGACCTCATCAAGCCTCCCAGTATGAATCCAAGTTTGCATGAAACACAGGAACAAACATGTTTTTTTTTGTAATATCTCATTTGTTCTTGGTTGCATTGTGTTTTGTTTTGTTTTTGTTTTTTCTAATCCTCAGCTGGAAACCCTGAGAGCCACAGCTCATTACAGAACAACAAGAAGCAACAAAAGCAAAATGGGATCAAGAAAAGCTGATTTCAGAGTTAAAACTGAGCAACTTAAATGTATTTCCCTTTTGTAAGGCATTGCCATTTCCAAAAACAAAGCAATCTGATTCTGTAAGCTTCAAAATTCTGCATTGTTTTTTTCCACAGCTTGAAAAGCTGTGTTTGCTGCTTTTTTTCCTCAATTTCTTTTTAAACTATTTTGACATTTTTATTTGATCCCAAATCATAAACTAGTTTTGTTGAAAAAGAAGGATATTTTGGTTATTTTAATAGAGTCCACTGCTAAACATATACAGATGTTTGTAAGGCACCTGAAATCAGACTTCAGCAATCCAGACTGGTGTTATTTTTGAGTTATTTCCCCACACACATTTTTAGCTTTTGTTTGATGTGTTGAGACTGCTAATGGTATTCCACTTTGTCAGCATCTGGGACTTAAAATGTCTGAACAGGAAATAGAAAAAGAAAGAAAAAAGCTGGAATTTACCACCCAAAAATTTTGAAATCAATTGTTGGTAAAAAGCAAAACAAACCTTGTTTTTTTTAATGCTCCTACAGGTCCTACTGGTCGTTCATCAACATTTGATCCCTTCTACCAGCAGAATTTTACATTTTAAATTAGTGTTAAATTAGTTAAAGGAAAATAGTATTGTTACATTCAAAAATGTTTATTTTCTTTGTAGTTTTTCTAAATCAAAAGTGACCTCTTGAAAGATATTTACAAATGTGTTAGAAGAGCGGAAAACAATTTACATAATGGGCATCAGAATCATCTCATTCAATCCCTTTATGATCTTGAAGAAGCCAAGAAGGGAGGGAGGAGGCTGAAGCATTAAATCAGAATTAACTCCAGCTGATGTCACTCATCCTTAATACCTTTTCAGTGCATTTTTCTTGCAGAATTATGGTATTGTTTTGTTTTTGCTTCACCATATCACATGTTCATTTAACTTGGTTAGAGTTAGACCTTACAGGATGTGTTTTTTCACATTTATTGTCTTCTTTATTTTAATACTTTTTATGAAATAAAATATGAAATATTTATGATCATGTCTTGTGTTCATTTTCCTTCAGATAATCCACAGGTGGCAGTGTTGTTTTTTTCTCTGCTCTGATTTGTGCACCACAAAAGCATTTTTAATATCTATTGTTTTATTTTAGGTAAAAATACCAATATGAATAATATATTTCACCAATGTTTGATGAGTCAGTCATTTTTATGTCATTTGTTGCAGTTTTTACTACTAACAAGAAAACACTTAGCTATCATTCTGTTTGAATTTAGGAGAATCTAAGTGATCTTAGTTTCATGTTTTCTGTCTCTGATGTATGAATTGTTTTCAGTTTTTCTTCTGTAAGTTTCACTGGAAGTGCTGTAATAAAACTGTTACTGACTGGTTTAGCAAAATGAATGTAATATTATTTTTTTAAATGTTTTTCTCCTTTCAAGTGAAATTATGATTTAAGGTAAAAATGAACCACTGATGCATGCGTTGTATGTTTGTATTACCTCCAAACCTCAGTAGAGTTAGCTATGCTGTTCATTCAAAGCAGATCTTTTAGTCTAAATTTAGCTCATTGCAGGTTCTGCTTGATGTTATGTGGCTTTTGAAGAGACCTTGTGTATGCGAACAAGGCTTTTTTAATGTGCTGGGACCCTTTGTTATCCCAGCAACACAAAACAAAAAGCCTTGCATCATGTCATACTGCATTGCATCACCTCTTCATTTATCAACCATCAGTAAGCCTCTTTGACCCAAAGAGAGCAGTTGTCCTTTTTAAAAACAAGATGCTTTCCAATTTGCATTAAATGTTAGATATTAGCAGCTCAGCGGTTACATTTGGGAGTTATTTTGTTGTTGTTTTTTCAAATTTTCAGTGTTTTTTTGTCTTTAGTGACTAACATTCCTGTAAAACATGGTGGCCAATTGAACGCTGAATAATATCATTAAAAGGCTACACAACATGCAATCTCTTGTTGTCTGGTTTAAATGTGCCTTATTTTCTTAGAGAAACTGGTACTTATGTGGTTCTAATATCCGGATGTGTTATTCTAAGCAATGAGAATTAAAAGGCAAACAGTGACTATTAGACAAGATGGATGCTCCATCTTTGTGTAAAATATAAAGCATGATTATTATAAATCACTAGAAATCGTTTTTCTTTGCTTTAAATGCAGTTTTTCTTTATTTTTGGGTGTTATTGAGCTCAGAAATAATTTCTAGCCACGACACTGACACATACTAAACCCATTTAGTTTTAGTTATCACTTTTTACTTTGCAAAACAAAACTTTGCCATAATTTATGAAATAATCAAATTATTTTCATTGAAAGCTGTCCCTACTATTCAATTCAATTCAATTTTGTGCATTTAGCCCAATGTTTTTCATAAAAATAGTCATCTTAATGGGCTTCATACTCGTAATTGTGTAATAAACATGAATCATGATACACACAAAATCATAGAATCCAATAGGTATTAGCTAAACTAAACTAAACAGACTAAACTAAACTAAGCATCCCTTCCCTTAGACCCCCCTTCCATCAAACTATCATTTAGTTTTCTTAGTTTTGTTCTATTCATTATTTAATTTGCTATTTAAAATCTGTCTTCAAGTACATCTGTTCTCTTCCTCTTGGATGTTTACACCAGGTTTTAGTTTTCTATCTTCAACTTTTCATGTAAACATGGAAGTTTATTACGATATTAACCTCCATATTATATTTGTTATATTGTGTTATTTTCAAATAAAGTTTGGTTTGTCCTTTTGAGTTGACGTTATTTTTTTGAAGTTGACATTTTTACTTTACGGTAATTAAATCCGTTCCCTTTGTTTTAACCTATTTGTATTGTCCTACACCTGGGTTCTTCAAACCAAAACATAGAAAGATAGTCTCCATTTATGGAAAATCTAGGAAAAGGGAAAATGAAGAAGGATTTATAAGAAGGTTATGTGTAGCATTTCAACAAAAATATGAAATGGGACACAATATTTTCCCTTTGCTGCACCTGGAATGCTGCTGAGTTAATGTTCTAAACTTTTTTTTTTCATATCTTCCATTTTGTTTCCAAAATTGTCTTCACGTATTTTTACTCTTGAGGTGACTTGAAGCCCACTCAAGCCCACAAGTTGCTAAAAACGGCATGCGGGGAAGAGACACAGAGAATTATTGATTTGTTTTCACAGCTTATACACCGTCCATCTTGTCATTATCTCCCTTTAAGCCGCTGTTCACTGAAAGAAAGTTATCTAATCAGCACAAACAGAGAATATATTTGCTGGAGTATAGTCATCTTGCTTTTTTTTTTTTTTTTTTGCTTTCGATTGACGCTGAAGGATGACTTTTTTTAGTATTTGAAGGAGAGTACGGGCTGTTAAACCTTTGGTTGCTCAGGCTTCTGCAGTATGTTCAGAAAAGTTAATTTTTAGAGCCTGGGATGAAGATCCTGTGCAAGATTTTAGGAAAATTGTGCAAATAGATCTAAGATCAATATAAATAGAAATCTTGTGTCAGCAATTAAATGTGGGTAATACTGAAGGGGTTGCTTGCCATATGCATCTATACAGTACCACATATAAGCCAACGCATCATCTGTCCATGTGTCTGTCTGTGCCAACGTATGTGTCCCTCTTGTCTATTTGTCTGGCAGTGTGATAATGCTGAGCCTCACGAAGCCGCTTCCCTCTCTGTTGTGGCTCCTTGTTCTTGGCCTAGTTTGGAAGAGGTGAATTGAGGGCAACTCGAGTCTATGGGTAAGGGGATTAGGTCTCCAAACACGCTCCTCTCCAGTTTGGGATTTTGCCCTGATGCCAGACACTTAAAGTCTGCTAGGGATTATGATAAAGAGAGAGAAGTAAGAGCGGTGTGTATTGTGGTGTTTTCAGCACCAAAAAAAGGAAGAGCAAGGGCAGGTGGTGGGTAATAGGAAAATAAGATGCGTGGTGGTGATATGATCCAATTCACCAAATTCGGCATTCGCTGACCTATTTGCATGTGGCTCGTGCCATGATGCCGGTCAGCATGTTTTTCAAGGGATAAGACACAATAGTGGAGAAGCTGTTCTTTTCATTTTGTTTGTATTAGTGGATGATCTCTGCTTAAGTCAGTGGTTTAATTAGGAAAAGGCTCAGAACATTGCTCGATGTTATTTGTCTCAAAGCTTCCTGTTTCAGGAAACAAAAGAAATAGATCATCCTTGGAGAAATCGATCCTGGGCCTTCTGAAGTTCCCAAGTGGCTGGCTGCATTTGGCAGATTTTTAAGCAAAACTACTGAATTTTGAATCCTTACATAAAAACCATCATCATCTGCATAAACTGTGACTGATTTTTTTTGTTATGGTTAAAGTTTTCTATTACTAAATTACAATGCAAGAGGTGCAAAAACAAAATATGAGGCATTTAACAGATATATGATGCAAAATTAGAAGTGGCGTGACCTTAGAAATACATAAGATATATCTTCTGTAACTGTCATGCCTACTGTGAACCCCTCCTTAAGCTTCCTGACGTCTTTGCAGAAGTCTGTCTTTTCCTTTGTCCTTATAGTTTGCCAGGAGGAGGGGGTGGCACCACCCCATCCACCCTGCGTCTGGAGACACCTCCTGGGTAAGAAGAGGCTACTGCTCCATCATGCTCCTCCAAGAAAGTGGGTCATGAGTCTGAGACTGTGGGATTACCAGCCGTCATGCAGGCGTGTGCCGAGCAGCCTCTTATCCGCAATGCTTAGTCCACATTGACCACCCCCACCCCCTCTGCTCAGCAGAAAAGAAAGCCATAAAAAAAGAAAAGAGAAATTGTCATGTTCTGCAGAAATGTGGGCTGCAAAACATTCTTAAGCTTTTTAGAATAGGACATATCTGAGCTGATGTTTTAAAAAAATATATAAATAGCAAAGCAAAACCAATGCAGCAGCCAAAAAGAGCCAAAAAATGTTGCACATCGAATTATATGTATCCACCAGTTTGATCAAAAATGCATAAATGGGAGCAGAAATATTTATTTTAATCTGAAGGGCAATCTGACAAACTGAATGTTCAGAGAAAACACATTTGTTGGAGCAAACCTATCAATTTGCTGTAGAATTATTAAAGCCACTGGCATCATTAAAGTTCTTGTCTACTTTGTACGTTGTTTCTTACTTTCCACAACACACAAAAATTAATGGGGGAAAACTGTGATTTGAGAAAAAAAAGTTTTGATATTTAGATGTGGGAATGAGAAATTGTGGGTAAAATAAAAGTAAAGATAAAAGATTTAAAAGTAATGTTGCAAAAAACAAAGTTTGTTTAAAAAGTTATACAAAGTAAAATGAAGTAAAAATGAAAAAAGTAACAAATTATGGCTGTAAATTTGTGCTACTGACACTGCATCCTATCATCTTTCCATCTCTGTCCATAGTCTTCCAAAGATGAATGTCTGCACCATGCGGTTCATTAAAGGTGGAGGGCAGATACTTCAATTAGAAGGTTATAGAGGTCAATTAGAGTTCAATTATGCCTGCTGACGCATGTTGCTACACATGACCTTCTTATAAATCCTAAGAAAACAATCCTTTTTTTGGTTTTTGTTTTTTGGAATTCATTAATGTATGTGTTTAAATGGACTTATGACAAGGCTAATGTCAGCAATTAGCCAAAAAGAAGACCCTGGGAAGAAGACCCTGTGCAACATTTCAGAAAAGCCAAGACATTCTCATGCAGGAAATGTCCACCAATATAAACAAAACTCTGCGTAGGGTTACAGACAACAAATAAACTATAAAAAAACATGCAAAAGACAGATCCTTTTCTATGCCAAAGAGCAGGTTTGGTGCTTCTGTGTGCAATATCACAACTGTAGATCCAGCCTTTTAATGTAACCATGCACCAAGTAAACTCACTTAGTCATTAAATACAGAGCAGATGAAATATGAGGCTGCTGCATCATCTACAAGCACACATTTGTGAGGAATTTGTCCTTTGTTTTGCTTTGTAACTCTTGGTTCTTATGTAATTTTTTCAGGTTTTCACACCATCAGTCACACCAGGTTCAGGTTATCAATTATCCACAACTGTTTTCATTTTAATTAATCATCTTTAGTGTAGATAAGTGTCTGCTTTTCATTTTGTCTGCTTTGTCAGCCCCCTGCCAAGTCGCCATTTTCATCACGATTTTGTCATGTTCACGTTTATTCAATGACTGTTTGTGTCTTTCATGAGCCTGGTCTCTTTCATTTTGGGTCATTTTCTCATCAGTCCCTAATATTTATAACAGGAGTGTGATGCTTACCAATCCTTCTTTGCCAAATGCAGTTTTTTGTGTGACTGAAGCTTATTGCCGTGGTTTTTCCATGTTTCCTGTAGTGATGGAAAAGCAAAGCTTTCTGAACCACTGAATCATAATGAATCAATTTGACACATTGACATTAATGACATCTATTGGTCAGACTTGAACACTGCATTAGCATGGAAGAAAAAAAAAGGCCATCGTGTTATGAAAATCATTGTTTTAAGTCATGTGCAAAAATAAAACATGATTTCCAAAATCTGTTTGTCATAAATACACATGATGTATAATTTTTAAGTCTGTAAAAATGTAATTAAAATTAAAATTAAGATTCAGATAAAAATCATCAAGTTAACTTTTATTTCTTTCTTTCCAAACGTCCGCATTGAACTGACCAGACAAAGAAAGTAACATGAAGTCATGTCATTTTTTTTTACAACTTTTATGCAATAATCTTGTTAAATTGAGGAAAGCTTTGGACTAACGACAACAATAAGTAATGTGTGATGTGATACACTTTGGAAGTAACTTGCTGTTCAAGAATCCTCCCAACAGTTCCAGGCTTAGTGTTTTTATCCAAGCTGGTAATCATCTTTGACTCCTGAGATCTATCATCACATTGAGAATTATGGCGGCACAAAACTAACTGAGAAAAGGTGCAATTAAAGTTCAAAGTAACTTCTCCACAAACCTTCTAAATCTTTTCAGGAAAAAAAGAAGAATTAAGCATGATTGCAAGACGTGTTTTTATTTAGTTCCTCTGCAAAAAAAAAATCAGCTTAAGTGGAAGGAGTTATTAGTGAGTCAATTGTTGAAAGGTTATTAAATGACTTGATTAAGAGTGAGCTGTAAGTTTTAAAAAAAAGTCAACAGCCTTCCACATTGTGCCAAATTTCAAAAGATTTTATTTGGTGGTTCTTGGCCAGGAGCAATACTAAGAGTTTTTAAGCAGTTTGATTGGAGGCCTTTTTCCAAAATTAAAATAAATAAATAAAATCTTAAAGCGTAAAATAATAGGATTGTAGAAAAACTGAGAATTTTTCTTCTTTTTGCCAAAAATTGGCTCATTGAGGACCACTCTTGGTTGATTTTGATCAGAACATGTTATTCACCAAAAAGAGAAAAACAAGCTGTTCATTCTTCAAAAGTTAATAGATCTTCTTTAAGCTATTTCACAAAGTGTAAAGCTTTAAGAAACATCACGCACGTTAGAATTCACAAACATACCACCTACAGACAGACCTCACAGTGGGTCAACATCTGTAATGACACTCCACGTCCGCCTGTTGGGTTTGAACTCCGACCTCTCTGACATTATGGCTGCCTTTAGGATGGCTTATCATTGCGCTCAAAAGCGGATATTTCCCACCCCGAACAAAGAAGGCCAAAGCTCTGCGTTTACCAGTTGGGACGCCAGACAGTCCAGCGGAATAGAGTAACAGCATCTCCGGCGTGAATGGATCGGCAGTTCTTGGCCTGTATTGTCCCTGTGTGAAACCGGGGACACATGTTGGGTGGTAAAAGTGTCAAAGCTTGACTGAGGAGCCATTGTGCTGGTTTCCAGTGGTAGCGGTCCAGCTTTGTCCTCTGTGTTGTTCATCATTAGCATATCAATATTCATGGCGATTGATGCCGGGCAGAGGTGGCAGCCTTTTTAGCCTCAAGTACACCCTCAGACTGAAATAAGAAACCCTGTATTCAGCTCTTAAGGGCCAGCTGTTGAGTTAGCCTCATTTCTGATAAAGAAAAAAATAACTTTTTGTTGACTTAACATCACAGCTTTAAGAACATTACCTTTTTTTTTGCCAAATTGATTCCTGTACATGTTGTAGCACACCTAAATACACTTTTGACCCATTTCTCTGGTCGTCTTGAGGGGAATAACAAAGACCTGAATGGTGTCACCCTTTTTACCCCACACCACCCCTATATACCTCCTACCCCTCCCTCAACTCAAGCCAGCTGACCCTCAAGACGGGCAGGCCAGCGGACAGTTAGCCTTGTCTAGCATTGTGTGTGTTTGTGTGTGTTCAGTGAGCAAAGCCACCAAAGTATCGGTTAGTCCGAGGGCCAAGCGGAGAAGCGGTTGGGCAGTTTAGCCAGCTGCTGGCTGGGCTGGCCTGATCAGTGAAACCTTACCAGATGGAGCCATTTTGAAACAATGAGAGTTTCTTGCTGTGGCTAAAAAACTGTGGTGGTTGCGTCGACAACAAAGAGGGTTGAACTTTATCAAGCAGAGCTTTAAGACATGTTGAACTTTTGGGTTTTCTGTGCCTCAAAAACTGTATTCAGAGATATAGAAACACAATTTAACTGCTTGTTTCTGGCACCTTTATTAGATTTCTGACTATTCGGATGTGTTTCTGTCATTGTTGAAGTGTTCTTTTGAGGTTTTTAACTCCTTTTTTTTTTCACTTGTATTTGTTCCCTTTGCTTGACTGTCCCAACAGCAACAGCCTGAAGTGTCTTGGGACTAAACTCCGTTTAGGAGTAACCAAGCTTGGTTAATGAGGCATATGATTAGTCCCCTCCCCTCTGGATAAGGCCAGCTTTTTAAGGACATGATTGATCATGACAGGTGCACAATGGCCGCCTGGTGTCAGAGGGGTGGCATGGGTGCACACGGACCCCCCATACAAGCCCACAGTCCCTTGCCTCAGTCCTGTCTAAGGAGTTACATAAACACATGCGTGCACACACATACAATATGTGCGTACAAATTCAGGACACAAGGCCAAATAGGGACAAACACAAGCTTTTTCTAAAACTGTTTGGTTCCAATTTGATCTATTCTTGTACTGTAATCGTGACCTTGAAAAATAAAGAATTTTCTTTTTAATTACCAAATATTTCCTTTTATTGAGAACAATTTGGAAATAAGTGACTTATTTTGGGGGGAGTTTCCCCCAAATTTGTGACATAGATCATGTTTAAAATAACTTCATATGTTGAAAAATTGCAAATATATGCCATGAATGGTTATAGTTCTTTTAACTTTTGTAAAATAAACACACCCACATGTAAGTAAAAATGCATTTGTCAAGTTAAAAATGTATTATTTAGCCAAGTGTCTCTATAAAGTCTTTTTTAAATGACATGCCGTCATCTTTCTTGTTTGTTTGTTTTTCTGCATTTCAAATGCCGCCTTCATCCACTTATGATCAACCTCCCCACAAATTTCCCAAATCTAAATCTAAGGTGCAAAGATTCGATTGAGGTCTTTTAACTGTTGATTGCGGCTGCTTTCTCAAGTAGAACACAGGTGTGCTAACACACTACCAATTTTGGTTGATGATGCTCTGTGGGTTTCATCATCTCTGGATCATCATGACAACCATGAGAGTGTTCAAGGACAATCAAGTTCAAAGGTGGCATCTTTATGTAAATGAATATTTGCATGTCACATAAGATTCTTTCAGAATAGTTCAGCATATCCCGGACTTTAATGGACATGAAAGACAACATCTTTATATTGTAGTTTTTTCCAAAAAATAGTTGCTATTTGTCAACCATTCCTGCATCCTCTCTTAATAGTGGCTTCATGTGTTTTTGTTTGTGAAAATGTCTTAATTCTCATGTTTTGTTTTTTTCATTTTTATTAAAAGAGGATATCGTTTGTCTATTTGATAGCAGGTTTAAAACAGCGATTCCCCTGGTGGTCTAATGAAGAGCCCTAAAAGATAATTGGCTTAAACAAGCCGAAGGGCTTACTGAGCGAGTAAAATTGAATCAAAGCTGTAGGACTGCGTCAGAATAAGTGTTATGCCCCTAATTGGCGGGATGGGATGTGGCACACAGCCAAATGGGCTCCTGTGCCTGTGTTTGTTTATTGTAACATTCTGGTGACATTTCGTCTGAAAATGAACTGCTGAAAGCGACACTCACAGTTAATCGTCATTCGGGACTCACACCGTTACGTTTTTGTGGCTGTTTTCTTCGTCTTCAAAATTCGTAAAAGTTGGCATTGTCATTAAATGCAAAAACAAATCTAATGTAGGTAAACAAAAGGAAGACGCAGTCCAGGGAACGCGTAAAAACAATACCCTGTGGCCTCATTGTGCGCCTTGAAAGACAAGACACGTGTAGCACAACACATACAAGGAGGGCGAGGGGAGGGCCAGAGTGGGCTGGTGTTAGTGAGCGTACTTAAAGATAACTTGAAGGGATGTCGGAGCTGCACACACCCATAAAGCCTGTTAGGAGAAACTCCCCCCCTTTCAGCACCCTGGACAGAGGCAGCGTCGCTTCTTTTGACTAGAGCGGAGCTGGAGGCTGGCAATTCCGGTCAACTGACGCGCCTCACGGCCACCCGCCCCTCAGCTCAGGCGCATCATTCACACACCCAAGTGTATTTATGAACGCTCAAAACTCCTGTGTTTGGTGCCCAGCGGAACCAGTGGAAGTCATTTTTGAAAGCTTTTTTCCTCTGCGATTGAAAGGACTTTAACAAACCTTCTGAAGATATTTTTTCGTTTACTTTTTCCCCTTCAAGTAACAGTTCCTTTCTTTCGGAGCATCTTCAAAATGTTGCTAGAACATCCGGGCTCAAGTTGCCAAAACAGTGGAAACTTTCCCCGGTACAGTTCAGGACAAGGTAAGACAATTTTACAGCTTTCAACTAAATATTATTATTTTTTTCCTGAAAGAATTGGGAGAACTTTTCCATTTGAAATGGTCATCATGGTTTAGGCCTAACTTGGTGTGAAATTGTGACTAAAGAACAGAAAATCGACACAGCACGGTGTTTTCGTTTAAAAATGTTTCCAATCATTTATTAAACATGACAAATACATTAAAAGGAAGTTTTAAATGAATTTTTCTCCTGAATAAATTTCCGGTGAGAAGTTCTCGTGATGAGCAACAATCCCCCAAACCTTCAACCCCTCCTGGTGTAAACAGACTCCTTGGAGGCGCCTCTTTTGCGGAAGACGTTGTGAATCCGTAATGAGCCTTCATTGTTGCGAATCATCTAACAGATGTTCTGCGCGTGCTGTCATTTCACACCGCCGCCTGTAGTTGTCACGGGAGTGCGGGGCGCATGCAAGAGGGGATCAGGATCCGGATCGGCGCGCGGGGGCCGACAGCAGCCTCTCTGCCAATGAAGGGACAGCCTGCAGGCGGACACGCGGCCGCATCCATCCGCCCTCCGCGAGCGCCCCGGCTTGCACTGCAGCTGTCTCCCTCTTTGCTCTGACAGGTGGAGCACCTGAGGTTTCCAAAAGATGAAGGTCCCCCAAAAATAATTAAATTATTGATGATTAGAAAAAGTGTGTGTTTGAGATCTGGTAATCTTAAAAATATTTGGCTAAACCATGAAAAGGAGCAAAACAAAAATAGTTTCCTTTACTAATTTCTTGATTTCGTTCCTACAAAAAATCCTGATGTTTTAATATGTTTGGAACTTTCTCTTACCATTACTCTAATAAGCATTTTATGGCGTTGTCGTCGCATTACTGTCGACTCCCCCCCTCCCCCCACCCACAAAAGTGAACGATCAATGTGACATAAAAATGATTACAAAGCTGAAAAGTAAGAGGCGCACCTATGAACCGCGCACCTTTCTCCAAAACGCCTTTCATATACTTCCGAAACGAAGGCAAATGGGGCATTGATTTTAGATTCATCAGCGGCTCCGGCCGGTTCTGGCACTACCCGTGATTTCCCCAGGCGCTCTTTTGTGCCAAGGATCAGTGTCAATAAAATTCATTGGGGTGCTGGCCCGATCAACATGTTATTGACAGCCAATCTCTGCTCTAAATAAACACTTGTCTTTGAGAAGTCTGCGCACGTGAACAGGCCTGTTTCTTAAATAGTTAAGGGTGACCAAAGGCCTATTTGTGGAATCAGGTAATTATAAGACTGGTAAATATATTGTTTGGTAAAATATTTACATATAAATTCTTATTTTTATGTGTCATTGAATACTTTTTTTTCTTTTTTTAAATCATTTATTTTGTGAAATAAAAAAGAAAACCAATAAAATGACGCATTTACGCAATTTTTTAATATTTTTGTGGGTTTTTTATGCATTTTTTTGCTGTTTCTCTATTAATCAATGTTTAGATATTTGATATTATATATTCAATGGCGTTAATGAACAGTTGGATGTTGCATATTGACAAGAATATTCACTGTAAGCTTTAAATTTCCAAAAGAAAATATGGGTGAAATACGCAAACACATTTTTTCTGCATCATAATTCTATATGGATGTGAAGATTTCTAATTAAAGAAAGAAAAAATGTATATTTTTTTACAGACTGGCAAATTCTTTCATAAATGAATAATAATAAATTGAAAAACATCTCCTTTTTCATTTTCTTCGCTGTGTTTCTGAACCACTAAAACTCTATTGGGTTCCTCCCACTCACCTCCCGCTCATTCCTCTTCCGGGTAAGATGTTGGCTATAGGTAATGTTCTCCCTGTCGCCAGGGAAACGGCGCCGCGTAATTCTGTCCAAGCTTTGGCATATAACTTCGCCGCACCCTGGCGCGCGACTCTTCCCTTTATGGGCTCGTCGTGCGGTAAAAATTTCCTGAAACCTGCCCGGCGCGTGTGGATGTGCGCTCGGGCGCGCGTCTGGACGGAGACAACAAGCTTTTCGTAAACGATGAGTGATGGATGGCCGCGGTGAGCGCAACTATTCCAAAGAGGCTCCTGACAACAAGGAGATGCTGCTGGCTCTGTTGTCACACAGTGAAAAGTTGCGGAGAGGTAAATTTAATGGAAAAAATTATCACTTTTTTTTTACCATGATGATTGTTTTTATAGTATACTTAATGGTGTTGAGAGGCCTTTGAGTATGAAAATGGTAAAGTGCTGAGGAAATATCACAGACCCTATTTTTGATATACATTTTCAAAATTGATAAAACTGTGCAGGTGATTTTTGGAGCCACACAAACACCGAAACATTAATATATATTTTTAAATGGAATTATTGGTTTCATTCAGTTTGGGAAGAAATGTACAAACTGGGGCACAAGACCATTTTATATTATTTTATTTTTTCTAACCAGGTGTTTTTTGTACAAGTTCGGGTTCCAACACTGCGCAATGGTGAAAGGATGAAATGTGGTTGGAGTTTTGCACGGTTTTAATATTCCGAGTGGGACCTGAAAGCTGAGCAAATTACTTGAGCGCCTAAATGAGACCACAGACCGCATGCTTTCTGGTTTTACCGAGTGCACGGAATAAATGATGACCTGTATACACCTGCTCCTGCCGCCGCAGCCGCCGCAGCCGCCGCCGCTGCCGCGCCTGCGCAGGCCTGCTGTCGATGCAGCGCCAAATGGCTCGTTAAAGTTTTATATATTGTCCACAGCAGAACAAAAGGAGTGCGATTCCTTGCACGGTTTGAATATGAAGTGACTGCTCTTCTTTTAATTAGTAATAAAGAGGCCTATTGTTACGTCTCACCTGATATTTCAGGATCACGTCGATGGTTTTTTTCTGGTTTTTCTGAGAACAGAATTTAAAATCGAATAACATTGAACATTATTTGGTGTCAAATCAGGATACAATCGCAGAGATCGGGCTTGATAAACAAAACACTAAGACTTGATTTACATAATTGAAAAAATTAAAATAAAAAATCAATCTGCTTCTGGGCTGTATATTTGAGACTTTAAAATGACGCAATCGGACACAAAAATGTCCTCAAATATTCAAATTGTTTTTTTCAAAAGGTGAAGAATTAATTTCGCTTTTTGTAGTAAACTTATTTTATCAACTTATGCAGTATGGATATACTTTCAAAAAACTTTATGCATTTAGGAAAAAATACACTCTTTGGAACTATAGAGTGGATTATTATGCCTTTTTCTTAGGCCAACAGATGAGAGGAAATTTTAAGTAGGGAGTAAAAAAGATTATTTTATACATTGTCAGGACTCAGCGCCAACGAGTGATTTTATTTTGAAAATTGCGCACGCTGCAACTTGAAGGTTTTGCGCTCCTGTTTTGCAGCCTCTCAGCTGCTTTTTTCTGTGTTGCTCTCTGCAGAAATCCCCGTGTGCGCGGGCTGCAACCAACACATCGTCGACCGCTTCATCCTCAAAGTGCTGGACCGACACTGGCACGGCAAGTGCCTGAAGTGCAGCGACTGCCAGGCGCAGCTGGCGGAGAAGTGCTTCAGCAGGGGCGACAGCGTCTACTGCAAAGACGATTTCTTCAAGTGAGTCACCCCCGAACTAAGACTTCTTTACATATGTTTGCGTAAAACCTGATTATATTTACGCAAACGAATCTTCGTGCACTAATAGGGTTCATTTCGATGTCTCTAAAAGGAGATTCGGGACCAAGTGTGCAGCGTGTCAGCAGGGGATCCCGCCCACACAGGTGGTGAGGAGAGCGCAGGACTTTGTCTACCACCTGCATTGTTTTGCCTGCATCGTGTGCAAAAGGCAGCTGGCCACAGGGGACGAGTACTACCTGATGGAGGACAGCCGGTTGGTCTGCAAGACCGACTATGAGACCGCAAAACAGAGAGGTGAGCATCTCCAAAGCAATTCCCACAGACATGAAACGAACGCAGAAGTGCAGAGTTCATTCTGGAAAGAACATATTCGTTTGTATTAAACTGCATTTCTGACTTGATCCACTACCTGGAGCTGTGTGCTTGATGTGACAGTGAGGTCATCCATAAACCTTGACCCGGCGGCGCTAATTGCATCATTGCCTGCAACCCAATCGATACTAAACTATAAGAAGTGGAGGCCAGGAGGCTTACACGTGCACTCTGCACTTGAAGGGATCAGCTCTCAATAATTCTTATTATAGTGACGGAGATCGTGTGGGGGGCCAACTGGTGGAAAAACAGGCTCTGGCCTGAGCTCAGTGACTCCCCAGAGGCCGCAAAGTGCGCCTGCGCGCCTCATTTGCAGTTTGCAGACAGCGAAAATTATGATCTGCGCAAATGATGGAAACGACTTTCTCATAAGTTTTAGAAATTATTTTAAAATCTAAAATGAATCGTTTTTTAATGCAGTTATTATATTTATATGGAGTTTAATGACAGTCAGCGAGATTTGCAGTTCTCAAAAAAATATTTTCAGAAATAAATTCCTTGTCTGAAATTGAGGAATAGTTTTTTTTTTTTACTAAGCATTTACAAAATTATAATTTGTCCATGCATTTTATGTGAAAATCATTAAAGTTTTTAAATGTTTTAAAAAATGGACAAAGCATATAAGCACAGTTTAGCTTATCTGGTATAAGAAATTCATAAATTTGCATAGTTTGATTTAAACCTGCTACGATGCATTTTTGTCAGATCAAAAAGGGGGGAAAAACCACAATGCTGCCCTTGCAACAGTGTGCCTTTTTATTGAATAAATATCCCAGCAGGCTCATTTAAATGCGGCAGAGTTGTGCACAGTCAAGTTTTATCTCCCCATCTGTTTGCTGGAAATTTACTGTGCAGATTTATGCAATGAGGTAGTGCATTTTTTTGTGCAAAAAAACAAACACGTTTATTTAACTTATGTCAGGGTGCAATTACTTGGGCAGCATCCATTTAGGTGATGGTTTTGTGTTTTGTCGTGTTGGCGAGCTGATATGCAAAAAGGGTGCAGATGATGCCAGTATAGGCAAAGACAGGGAGATGTATTAATTTATGTTAAATTAAATACTTCTATGCAGTGTGTGTATTACTATATTTGATGCAAGGTCTGTAAACAAAGAATTAAAGGCCTTATTATAGTTTTTTTTTCTTGCACAAGAAGTGGATATAATAAGAAAACACATTTTGACTGACTCTTAAAACACTTGGCTTAATTCTTTAACCCAATTTATTTATGTTGGGATATATTTTTGTGTTACTTTATTTTATTTTTTTGCAATAAAGTTTTTTTTGTTTTAGTATAGCTCCATTTACCCAATTTTTCTTTTTTCTTTTTTTGGTTTTTGAGGTTTTTATTTTCCTGAGTTAGAATAATACATTTTAATATATGTTAAAAAAAACAACTTCAGTTATTTTTAGGAGTTTTTGGTCTGCATGAATTGAGGAATACTCATTCATACACAAAGAAAATAACCTATTTTCATTTGGAGCTCTGCAAAATTATAGAAATGTTTATTACCTTTTGGAAAGTTTGACCTTATGGTAAAAATACAGTTAATAATTTTCCTTTACTTGTTTATATTCTGGATTTATGGTTGCAGTGACAGCGTGGTATGATATATTTTTTGTCATTTCATTTTTTTAATATACAAATTCTATCCAAAATATTTCATGTTGATGTTTTTATTTTTCTGAAGTCTGACACTCTTGTCTTTCCTTCAGAGGCAGACTCGACTGCAAAAAGGCCGCGAACAACCATCACTGCTAAACAACTGGAGACATTGAAAAACGCTTACAATAATTCCCCCAAGCCGGCCCGCCACGTCCGAGAGCAACTGTCGTCAGAAACAGGCCTGGATATGCGGGTGGTTCAGGTATTATTATCCTGTTTTCATTAAACCTGACTTCAGAACAGAGCTGTGGGAACAAGTGCGCATGCTGGTTATTGAATTTACGGTCAGATGAGGTAGAATGAAGTCTGCATGAAAGTCAGCTTGGTTTAAGTGCACGGTCGTTAACAATGCTAAGAGGGGTCCCCCACATATTGTCTGCTGCTTAGGAGCCTCAGAGTGGCTGCTAGGTGTTGGGTCATATATATTGTTTTATTTGCAAGGACAAAAGTAAGGGTCTGAGACCACTCAAAAGCTCCTCATTATGTTAGGGAAAGGGCTTTCTCAAGGTGGAACATCTTAAAGGGGGACGTAAATTCTTGTTTATGTGAGTGCAAATGACTGACTTTGCATGTAAAATCAAAAAGTTTCAATTAACACAATTGAAACAAGTAAACTATGGTTTTTGTGTCAAAAGTTAGAGTGGAAAATTTGGACAAATCCAAGTGAAAAATGTGAAAATGGATCTGCTCCTTTAGGGGAGAGTTACTTGCAGTGGAAGTTAATGAAACGCGTGATAAATGTAATATAAGAGAAGCTGGTTCAAGGATTACTGCCCCATGTCTCCCTCTGGACTCTGAAAGGCAAGCAGTGGTGTCTAGACAGTCTCTGAACATTTATTTTGTCCTAATGCTCTACATCCTGACACATGTATCAGGACCATAAAAAAAAACTATGCTTGGTATATTTGTCCTCAGGACTAAACAGGAAATCAAGCAATTAATTACTAATATTTAAAATATGGATTTTAATTTCCTCTGAGTGTTTCAGAGCACATTATGATCAATAAATCTTTGAAGTATTATTTTTCCATAAACACATGTAATATTGGTAGATGCACTGCAAAAACAACCCCATAGATATAAGTCAAATTTTTCTTTAATTCAGCAAAAATATGTCCAATGGGGTAAGAAAAAAATGACTTACCAAGAATTCTTATTTTAAGAAAAAAATCAAGTCACTAAGATATGTTTTCTTATATCTTCTTGCAAGACATTCTTTTCTCAAAACAAGGGCCTTTCTACTTTCTAAAGATTGAGATTTTTATAGTGTTGTTTGTCTGATCAATGACCGACATTTTGTTTCCTTTTTATTTTTTATTTTTTTCTAGGTTTGGTTCCAGAACAGGCGAGCTAAAGAGAAAAGGCTGAAAAAGGATGCAGGGAGGCAGCGATGGGGACAGTACTTCCGCAACATGAAGAGGTCGCGAGGAAGCTCCAAGTCCGACAAAGACAGCATCCAGGAGGAGGGCATGGACAGTGACGCGGAGGTGTCCTTCACAGGTAGGGTCACAGAATAAAATTAAGCAAAAAAATAAATACCTGAACGTGACACATAACCGGCACACTTTAAACTCTTGGTTGTGTCCAAAATTCCTTTAGTGCACTATGTAGATTTTCCATTTTGTCTGGATGTCCGAATCTACAATTCCAAAATCGAGTGCCCTTGATATTTCCCGGAGGTCTCTGTGAAAGACAGGTGGGCATTGATGCTCACTATTGGTGAATATAGACCGCAATGCATTGCGTTTGAATGATTTGTTATTTAAAAAGAATTATGTTTGATTTTTTTTTTTATAAATTATCTAAACTGTCATCATCAGAACACAATGGATTCAGAAATAGCCTTCGTACTATGTTCATATGTTTCAGGGTTTTACTTCGCCAAATGGGTGACGTCATATTTTCTATTTAATAAAAAAAAAAGTGGTGAGCATGTGCTCAAACTGGATTAAAATCCAGGGCACTCGTGGCCCCACACTAAAGACTAAAGTCTTTTAGGGGTTAAGGGGTGGTGAGGGAATTTGGACGCAGCCTAGAACTCAACAAATTTCTTTTTATACTTTTTTCTGGTGCTTTCTTTTGACAAGTTTTCTCGCTTTGAGCCTTTTTTTAAGGAAATCGTAGATAAACACTAGATTGTCAACATTTGTTAGACAGAGTTTCCATCTTCTGTTCTAAAAACGTTCTTGGAAAAGCTGTACTTACAAGGGAACACATCTAAAATTGATGCTTCTGTAAAACTCAAAAATTTGCCATTTTAGTTGTTTTTTTGTAAAAAAAAAAAAAAAAAAAAAGTAAATTCATAAATGCAAATGTATTTATATTTTAAGCCCCTATACAAACTTGAATGATGAAAAGAGCTAGCACACTTATTTATGTTTTGGCACAACCTATAGAAAATGGTCTCCTTTTTTTTTGTTTGTTTAACCAACCCTTTAAGGAAACTTTTTGAATTTCTTTGCAACTGTGTAAACAATCTTCAAGGGTTACAAAAGAAAACTATACATGAAGAAATGCAACCACGTATGCTATTTTCATCATGATCAACACATTGTGCTAAAAAATATTGGATGAATGAATAAATATCCAGCTTTGGACAATTAGTTTACACAGTGTAATTGGGAATGCATTTTACTACAATTTTTCCATATTTTAAAATAACTATAATTGTTCTGAATGCAAAGAAAAACAGATGATGATTGCAAGAAATCAACAACAGCCTAAAATGCTTAGAAACAAATAATTTGTGTCACTAATGTATAATAGTGTTTTTTATTTGAAATGTAAAAATAATATTAAAGACAAAGAATGGGAAACTCTTTTCACTAATTTTATTCTACCAAGTCTAACTCATGTCTTTAACTTGTTTTTGTCGCCCAGATGAACCTCCTGTTTCAGAGCTTGGCAATGCCAATGGCATTTACAGCAGTCTGAGCGAATCGTCTCCAACGATTGGGGGCCGCCAAGGGGGTAACAACCACAACTCCTTTCCATTGGAGCACGCCGGGCTCCCCTCTCAAGACCAGTTCCATGACATTCGCTCCAACAGCCCCTATGGGCTCCCTCAGTCTCCGAGCTCCCTGCAGGCACTACCCCGACACCAGCCCATCATTTCCAGCCTAGTCTACCCGGACTCTGGCCTTTCCATCATGACCCAGGGCGCTGGGCCTGGTATCAACCCCACCGTCCGGGTTTCCATGGGAGCAGCCAACGGCCCCAGTTCCGACCTCTCCACCGGCAGCAGTGGGGGTTATCCAGATTTTCCTGCCAGTCCTGCGTCCTGGTTAGATGAAGTTGATCATGGCCAGTTTTGATCAGAAACATGACTCTTTTCATTTAGCTTATATGCTGGAGGCGGAAAAATGATGTCATTAGACCTTAACAGTCGCAAACTGAAACACCCAGTCATTTTTTTTTTTGTGATCTAAATGGAGGAAATAAAGAAAATGCCCCTCATTCAAAGCACTTGAATTAATCATTGTTGTTTTATTGTATGCAACATAAGCAAAAATAAATAAAATCTAAATTTTAGAACCACTATAAGCTCTTTTAGAACAAACTGAGTTCTTTGCGTTATTTTTTTTTTATTGCTCTTAGTTAACTGTTCAAGTGAAGAACTTGAGTCAACATTGGGTCTTTACATGTCCGGTTGTTGCCAAATGTCAATATATAAATATATATTAATGGTTTATCATCACATAGACTTTATTTTTATATACCCCCACCCCCCTTTCCTCCTTGAATGTGACTGAAAACCTAGAATTTTGTTCATTCTTAAACACGGAATTAGGCAGAAGTCTAGATGTTGTCTTAAATGGTGCCTAGGTGTCCAATTACTTCTATGCATTTGTCTGTTGCAGATGTTTCTTGTTCGTTTCGTTCCACCAGAAACAACCCCAAGGATGAACTGTAACTGCTGAGGGGGGGGCGCTCTGATGTATATGTTTGTTTATGTGGAAAAAATGTTTTATGTATTATTTATTCTCTCTGGTAATGTTGGTAATTCATAAGTGAATTGCAGGATTTTAATAAATTTGTCACCTAATTCAACAGGAAGGTTTGTCATTTTTGTTGTTGGTGCAGAACAAAAATTGTATGGAGGAGACAAGGTGAATGAGAGAATAACTAAAATGAAAAAAATAAAGATGAAATCAGAGGGATTTTTAACAGGATTTTTTTTTTAAAGAGCATTTTTTCAAAAGTTATACTATTCACTCAAATCACAGATCGTGGGCATGATTTTGACATCCTTAATGTCGGCGGCATGCAGCAACCTTTATCTCTGGCAATGAAACCAGAACGAGCCTGCAGTCTTCACTGTATCTGCAAATTGAGCATTTGGCCAACTCCCAGCACTGTATCGGGGGTTCAACAGCTCTTTAGTGGAGAAATT
Source organism: Oryzias latipes (assembly GCF_053564925.1). Classification (NCBI taxonomy): domain Eukaryota; kingdom Metazoa; phylum Chordata; class Actinopteri; order Beloniformes; family Adrianichthyidae; genus Oryzias; species Oryzias latipes. The sequence goes on from NC_136248.1 coordinate 22,232,183, forward strand.
TGATGCAGTCCACTCATCAATTCAGAGATTACTGGGTCCTGTTTGCCCAAATACCCCTATGGGAAAGGAATCTGCAATCCATTATCCAAGAAGGGATCGGGTGCCCCTTGTGAATTTCCTCATTTGTTTAGTTATTCCAAGTCAGGTTCAATTAAATAGATTAAATGGTAAATGTGTGTGTGCGCCTCTGTGTTTGTGTGAGAGGGAGAAGGTGACCACATGTCCGTGTGTTGCTATTAATGAGTTCCATCAAACAAATATCGTAATAGATGAAAGTACAATTAAAAATGAACTCAATATTTTGTCTTGTGAGGAAGTTGTGTTGGAATTGTTTTCAAAATCTTGTTAGCTTTCATAAAAATTGGTTGATGGATTTTAATTAGTTTGCAAATTTCTTGCTTTAGTTTGCCAATTTGTGTTTGTTTGTTTTCTAAGTTTGTGTGGTAATATTTTATTGTGCGTGCTCTGCATCAATTTAAAACAAAAGACTGGATAAAAATGAACAATTTTAGACAACGTTTTTCATCTTTTCTTAGAATATAATGTCAGTCTAACTTGTCAACATTGATTTCACTGTAGAAAAGCATCCCTAAAGCATCCCAAAAATTGCAAAAATGATTTTGACTCATCTTAGTAATGAGAAGAAAAAAATTCTTGACTGTGTTGATTTTAAGGTTTCGACCAGTCCCAAGGAAACTAATCTCAAACTTGCTGCACTCAATGTCAGATCTTTATGCAACAAATCATTTTTAATCAATAATCTTATCTCTTCTTTTAATCTTGATTTTATGTTTTTAACTGAAACATGGCTTGACAAAAACACAGGAAACATAGTTCTAGTCGAATCAACTCCCCCCAACTACAAACATGTATCAGAAATACGAGAAAATAAAAAGGGTGGAGGCGTTTCTGCACTGTTTAGAGATAATATTGCAACCCGCAGACTATCATTTGGTGTGTTTTCATCATTTGAGTATGTGTCCTTTAAGATTGAGTTAAAACAAACTCCTCCCTTACTCTGCATAGTCATGTACAAACCTCCTCAGCACAGCCAAAGTTTCATTGATGATTTCACTGAAATGCTCTCAGTTGTGTGCACAGACTTTGATGGTCTAGTCATTACAGGTGATTTTAATGTTCATGTTGATAATGTCAATGACAGAAATGCAAAAGAGCTCAATGCTGTCCTTGAAACCTTTGATCTAATTCAGCATGTAAGTTGCCCCACCCACAGCAGAGGGCACACTCTGGACCTGCCCATCACAAAGGGGGTTAATATTTACAATGTCAGTGTGGTTGATGTCGCCCTCTCTGATCATTTCTGTGTATTCTTTGACCTGTCTGTTACTCCCAAACCACCGCCTGGCCCTGCAGTTGTCCAAAGGAGACAAATAAATGAGAGCACTAGGGCACAGTTTGTAGAAATGATAAACCCTGAAAACGCCTCTGGTGCCAATGTTGATGAAATGCTGAATTCTGTTACTTCTAGCATCTTGAATGTTCTGGATGCCATTGCCCCTATGAAGGTTAAATTGAGAAAACATAGACAGAAAGCTCCCTGGAGGAACGATGATCTAGTCAGGGCACAGAAACAACAGTGCCGCAGAGCTGAGCGAAAGTGGCGCAAGTCAAAACTCCAGGTTCATTATGAAATGTATAAGGGGGAGTTGTACGCTTACAACCAGATCTTATGCAGAACAAGAGAAAGGTACTTCTCTGAAATCATTGGAAGTTGCAGCAACAACTCTCGTGTCCTGTTCACAACAGTAAACAGATTAACTAACCCTCCAACCCAGCTACCAATAGAACTGGTTTGCACACCTAAATGTAATGAGTTTGCTGTATTTTTTAATGACAAGGTTCAGGGCATTAAAAAAGCCATCAACTCCACAACACATATAACTATCGAACGGCCACCTACTCACTCTAAGCTGACTCACTTTGTACCTGTCACTGACCAAACTGTCCAAGAGACCATCACCCGTCTGAGCTCGTCTACATGCTGCCTTGATGTGTTACCCACTAGATTTCTAAAGTCTGTCCTGAACAGTGTGTTGCCATCAATTACTCAAATAGTTAACATGTCTCTTCAATCTGGAATATTTCCAGAGGCCTTAAAAACTGCAGTCATTAAACCTCTCCTGAAGAAAAACGGTCTTGATCCCACTGTACTGAATAATTACAGACCTATCTCTAATCTGCCATTTTTAGGAAAAGTCCTTGAAAAAGTTGTCTACCAACAGCTCACTGATTTTCTCTTATTAAACAATTCATTTGATGTTTTCCAGTCAGGTTTTAGACCCCATCATAGCACAGAAACTGCTCTTATCAAGGTAACCAACGACATCCGCCTGAACACTGATGATGGCAAAGTCACTGTCTTAATCCTGCTAGACCTGAGTGCTGCCTTTGATACTGTTGATCATGGGATCCTTTTGCACAGACTCCAAGACTGGGTTGGCATCTCTGGATCTGCCCTAAGTTGGCTCAAGTCTTATCTAGAAGACAGGAAATATTTTGTTGAAATTGGGAGTTGTGTCTCAGACTACATGGCCTTGACTTGTGGTGTGCCCCAGGGATCGATCCTGGGACCCCTTCTGTTCAACCTCTACATGCTGCCACTAGGGCAGTTAATACGCAGTAATAACATATCTTATCACAACTATGCAGATGATACTCAGATCTATGTGTCACTGACAACAGGTGAATATGGGCCGGTGGATTCACTCAGCCACTGCCTCCAACAGATCAGTGCGTGGATGCAGAACAACTTTCTCCAGCTAAACTCAAACAAGACTGAAGTTATTATTTTTGGCCCACAGAAACAAAGAGAAAGTCTCAGCAGCTACCTTCATTCTCTGTCTCTTAAACCCTCAAATCAAGTCAGAAATCTAGGGGTAATCATGGACTCTGACCTGAACTTTAACAGTCACATCAAGTCAGTAACATCAGCGGCATTTTATCATCTGAAAAACATTGCCAAAATCAAAAACATAGTGTCAAAGCCAGACCTGGAGATACTTATTCATGCATTTGTCTCCAGCAGGTTAGACTACTGTAACGGCCTGTATACTGGCCTCTCCAAACGAGCTGTAAAACAGCTTCAGTACATCCAGAATGCTGCTGCTCGAGTCCTGACCAGAACCAGGAAGTATGATCACATTAGTCCTGTGCTCAGGTCTCTGCACTGGCTCCCTGTACCTCAAAGAATAGACTTCAAAGCAGCTCTGCTTGTGTACAAGTCTCTCTCCATGGCCGAGCACCAAAGTACATCTCTGACATGTTAGTGCCATATGAACCATCTCGTACTCTGAGGACCTCAGGGGCCGGCCTCCTGTTGATTCCCAGAGTCAGAACTAAACAAGGGGAATCAGCGTTTCAATATTCTGCAGCTAAAATCTGGAACAGCCTCCCTGAATTTGTAAGACAGGCCTCTTCTGTGTTCATGTTCAAATCTAGACTTAAAACATTTCTGTTTAGCCGTGTATATGACTGAAAGGTCCTATCTGCACTTTTCTTTCCTTTCCTTCCTTTATTTTTAAATCAGTTTTCAAATTTTTTTTTTCTTTTCTTTTAAAGTAAATTTTATGTTGATTATTTCTATGATGTATTGTGATTTTAATGCATTCTTCTGTTTTGTGAAGCACCTTGAATTACTTTGTGTATGAATTGTGCTATACAAATAAACTTGCCTTGCCTTGCCTTAAAAAAAGCTTGGAAAGGTGTACTACTTCAAACCTGGTCAAACAACTTGATTGTCTGAAAACAAAGTTTAAAATCTTTCTAAGTATCAAATAGTTTGCAGTGTACTGCATTTGAAAACTCCACACGTGAGATTTTGTTAAAAGCATATATAGAGACAACAGCCAGGTGTCCTTAAAGCCCTTTTGTTTTCCAGTACATTGTCCAACTTCTTTCCCCTTCCCCTCCCGGTTCTGCTCCTCAGGTTCCCACAGCAAGAAAACAAACACTGGGCCAGATACCCAACAGAGTGGAAGGTATCATTGAGACTTTGCAAAAGCATTAGGTGTGTAACTTGAAGCTCTCCTTATTGGTTATTTGTTTGTGCTATTAAAAGAAATGATTTGGTGCTGTAAACAATTTTAGTCAAGTCGTTTCAAGACGTTTCGGTGAAAACTCCATCACAACCCTCAGCTAAATGTCATCTAACGTTTACACAAAAAAAAGGAAAAAATTAAAAATCCTCACATACCTGCTTTTGCAGCATGTATAAGATCACCCAAGGGAGAGTTTTGTGTCTGTGGGTCGAACCTTTGTTGCTCCACTCTCCCTGATTGAGTGTGAAAATCTGCCATTCTTTGAGACTAAAATAAGTTTAGGATGGATTTTCAATCTGTCGGATGAACTGAATAGAACCCAGTAATGCAATGTGGGAGCAAGTGGTGGGAAAAGAAGGTGAGAAAAGGGGAAGAAGTGAAGAAAAATGAGAGTGGTGTTCATCAAGATCCACCTGGGAATGCAGAGAAAATCCTTCAAAATAATGACAAACTGATGGAAACTAAAAAAGCATACATGACACCAAAATGATTTAAAAAGGAATGTGTAAGATTTCTCTAAGATTACTTTATTCTAAAATTTGCTAAAATATTTTCTTTAAATAAAATAAATAGTAATAATAAATAATACTAAAATAAATAATTATGTGGCTTCTGCTTTGCAGCTTCATCTGTACTTAACCATCTAAATTGAAACACTATCCTTTATCTTTATCCTTGTTTGGTATAACATTAATCTTCTTGGGATTTTTTTTCCTTCTTTGAAAATTTCAGAGTTTAAATTTTCCCACTGTTTTGGACCAAAATAGTAATGATTTCCCACAGTGATTCTATATTTTCTTTCTGAAGAACAATTTTCTTTTAGGGTATAGAGGGTTAAAGACTTAAAATCATTTAAAATGTAAAAACAAAAAGACTATATATATACTGTACATAAAGGGAGGGATAGGGAGCCGGTTTAGCTCGTGCTGGTTTGCGGCGCCTTCCGTCCGTGCAACCAGGGTTCGACTCCGGGCCTATTCCCTTCTCCACCTCCGTGCCGGTTCCAAGCCCGGCTGGATTGAGAGGGTTGCGTCAGGAAGGGCATCCGGCGTAAAACATTGCCAAGTTTACCATGCGACTTGTTCGCTGTGGCGACCCCTGATGGGAGAAGCCGAAAGAGGAAGATATACTGTACATAAAATGTTTATATATTCTATCAAGCCCTTTTTAATGCTTTCTTCTGGTTGAACTATTTTTTATTATATTTGAAATTGAGAAGAGCATCCTCAGGTATTTATATTTATTTTTATGCTTACTTCCTTTTTGCCCTTTTTTTCAAACGTGTTCTGCCGGAAAGAATTAAGCTGTCAATTTTTAAATCAATGTTTTATTTATTTTTGTTTTGTTTTTTTAAGACACAACTCAATTAAGTATTTATTCTTAATATTTAGGGGAAAAAAACAACAAAGTCCTTTCACTTACCTGTGGCTACCAGAGGTTTACAGGTGACTCAAATTTTAGAAAATGATACTACTAAGTTTGCATCACATCATTGGAAAGTTCACAGTAGGTGGCAGTTTTAAGTATTATTTTTGGGCATTGTAATATTGAAAATTAGAAAAATTATAAGCTGGGTTTAAATAAGAAAGATAGCTGCTGAAGCTGCGTATTCCTTGGCAGCCTTCTGTTAAACTGTTGCTTTTAAATGTTCTGCCTGTAAAGGACTCTAAGCTTGGCAGGATGCCTGTTGTCCCTCACACACACACTTAACCACACGCGCACGCACACTTACACACACACACCCTCTAGCATCATGTCAGATGGAGCTGACTAAATCAGAGCTGACAATAACACCTCCCCTGGGTCCCACATATCACAGCTACGATTCAGACCTAATGGAGCAGCAACTGAGGGGAGGCTGGATGTCTGTGTGTGTTTGTGTGCAAATGTATGCATGGATAAAGGTGCTCTTTTTCAATTTGGAACCCACCAAGCAGGAAAAAGATGGGGGGAAGAAGGGGGGTATTTCTGAAACTAATATCGCTCAAGGAAGGTGATGAGTTAATTGAAAAGTATTTTTACTTGAACAGACAGGAATGGGACAGCAATCCTCAATGAAGGAGATACATTTGGGTTTTTTCTTTGATGAAAAATTCAAAATAGCCAAATGCATCCACACTTCTATAACCAAAATTAAAGTACTTTAAATATTTGCACACAAGGAGCAAGTATGAGCAAAAAATAACACCTTTTTTCATTTATCCACCATTTCAGAACCCATTAAATACCTGAAACCCAGCTGCCGTTGGGCAAAGGAAGAGTAAATCGTGATCAGGTTGCCAGTTTGTTCCAGGGCTTTTTTTGGGGAGATTAATGGCATCAGCAGCTACAATCTAGCAATCTAACTAATCAGCCCGGTGATTAGTGTATGTTTTGAATGACAGCTATAATCAAATCTATCACGGCTCCACCCTCCCATTACTCGCCGCAGACTGCATAATTATTTCTTCATTTCATTCTTAGACAGGAACGCAATAGCTGGTAATCTGTCTGCAATGGCTGACTGAAATGCATTCAGGAGCGTTCACGTTGAAAACGTTGCAGTTAATGGATCACTCAGCTCTTCCCCTCGCTGCTGGCGGGATGGATGTACGTCATGTTTAATTAAATCATAGAAGAACTTTATCCAAATATCAACTCTCAGCTTCATACTGCATGTCCACTGCAGTTCTACAGATGTGGTGTGTATTAACAAGCATTGCATTTATCTTTCTTAATTACCAGAAAGTGTAAATCTGTGGTGCTATTCTCATCAAGCAGGAGCACAATTCTCAATAAAACTAATAAAAAAACAAATAAAAATTGATTTCATGCAGATTTACAGACTCATTTCATTCCAACAGTTGAGCATTGCATTGCCATGTTTTGACCACTTACAGTTATATTATCAGGTTGACAGGACTCATAGTAACACATGCTCATATTTGCCTCACAGTTGGGATAATCATCTTCTTTCTCATTAGCAGCCTTGGCTCGGTGAAAGGCCATCTTGAGGCCTTTTGGCATCTACGAGGTGTTAACAGCTCCCCAGGGGAGGCTGTCTGGCTCTCACATAACCCTCAACCCTCCCCGCCCACGACGGCAACACTCACCAAACCACTCAGACTCACAGATGGTTTGCTGCACCAGCAGCCAGCCGTCACACATTTCAATTATCACAGAGAAGGAAACTGCTCGGCTGTCACCTTGGAGTAAAAAGGCAAACAGAGAGCGCAGAATGCAATGAGGAAGGAGAATTCCTACATGCAGGACATGGAAAAACCAAAAGTGCTTGTATAAATGAGAGTGCTGGTGCAGTGAAGTTGCGACACGTCTGGTTTGACCATCAAAGAGGATCCTGGTCCTGAGTGTGCTCTGATCTCTGGGTGAAGAAGGTGATAAATCACTTAGAATAATTGCTCTTTTTAAAGCCGGCATCTGAAGCGGCAAAAGAGAAGAGGGTAGCTGAGGCACTCAAAGCTTATAGCTTTAGCTGCCTGGATAAATGGAACAGAGACAAGGAGGGCAAGCCCTGGATGGCTGCCTGTTGGTGTTCTCATTTTAGTATGGATCAATCAAGAAAGCAACAAAGAAAGGATAGAATATTGCTTTTCAGAACATGCATTTGTGATCCGACATGCAGCTAGAAAATGTTAAGAGTTTTTTTTAAATCTTTTTTTGCTATAAAATCTTGAACAGTGGTCACACTAAGTCCACTTCAATTTTAGGCAAACACATTTAAGAGTGTAGTTTTTGCAAAACTATTTTATCTGTAGAAAAACAAAAGAACACCTTTAATGAAAAAGAAACAACAACATATAGTTTATTTTTATTTTTTATCTTATTATTATTATAATTATTATTTTGTTATAATTTACAAAAATTCAACAGAAAATATACTTTTAATAATAGAAATAACAATATCTTTTAAGAATGATCGTGATGATTGATGGAGAAACCATGCAAATTTGTTATTTCTTTGATTCATTTTGTTGTTCTTCTTTCCTTTTGCTATTTTTTGCATTTGTTTGTGTCAACCTATCTTGACCAAGAAAGCATGAGAGGTTACAAATGTCACATCTGTAAATTGTAGAAATACATATTGAAGCATTCTTAATTTAAAGAACAGTTAGTGGCTTAAAACTATTGAAAATCATTTATGCCAAATAACTAAAGAGTTCAGCACATTTTTTTGATGTAATGGAACAATTAGCCAGGGGAGCCCGCTTAGCTCGTGCTGGTTTGCGGCGCCTTCCGTCTGTGAAACCAGGGTTCAAATCTGGGCTGTTCCCTATTCCCTTCTCTGCTTCTGAGCCGGTCCCAAGCCCAGTTAAATTGAGAGGGTTGCGTCAGGAAGGGCATCCAGCATAAAACATTGCCAAGTTAACCATGCGACTCGTCCTCGACAGAGAGGTTGTTTCGCTGTGGCGACCCCTGATAGGAAAAGCCGAAAGAGAATAAACAAGAATGGAACAATTAGCCCACTAAATTTGTTGAAATTTTCTGTAATCTCATAGTTGCAACACTCAAATCAGCTGTTTTTAAAGCACTGTGGATATCAGTTAAAAAAATATGGCAACATTCATAAAATTGGTATGATAAACTGATACTGAAGTGTCATTGGAGTGTCATGCAGCGTATCTAATTGTTGGAAATGGTCCGATTAATTTCTTTGGAATTATAGCAATGATTTTAATTACCATATTTTTCATAAGTGAGATGCGACTTATACCCATGTGCGATTTATTTTCCAACTAAAAACCACTAGAGGGCACTGTAGCTGCGTGTGTTAGTATTTGCTACAGACAGCAACACAGAAGAAGACGCTCCAGACTCAGCTGGGCTGTTCAAAAGCCACACAGATGATGAAAAATTCAATAAATTTAATAATTTTAAGTGATAGAGTTTAGTTGACATAGTGTAGTTGCTATGGTTATCTGAATAATAACCATAGCCAGTAGGCTTCACTACACAGTAATACAATTTCTCCTATGTTACACAAAGCTAAATACGACTAGTGAAGCTTATATGTATTCAGTCAATTATTGTTATATATTCCATTATTATGATTTGACTCTCAAGAAGAAATGTCCATTCTCGGTCCCATATTTTGTTAAAATGAGTTTCTCCTGAAAGTGCGACTTATGTATAGCTTACAAATGCTATAATATGAAGCACCTCACTTTTATAATTTCAGAGGACTAGCAAACTAAAGTCTCTGGACTTGGGCCCTTCTTGAATTAAACAGGGGCGCTGCCATATTGGATAACTAGTGCTGCCATCTATGGGATAAAGCAAAACCTGTGCAAGAGAGGCCCAAGTCCAGGAATTTTGCACTTAATGCATTTTAAATGTCAAGCATAGTCAACACACTACAACAGACTTGGGAATTTTTTGCACATAATCAGATAGCTTTTCCCTTGAAGACCATAGAACATATAATATCTCTATTTTGAAAAATTGTGGACTTGGGCCCCTTTTGCACTAACCCATTCATATGTTGAGCCTAACCTTTTATACAAGCACTAGATCTGCTTGTGGTACAATATGGTTATACGGTGAATTTAACTGAAAAAACTTTGCAAGTACATGACCTGTTATACTGACTAGCAAAAGAAGCAAACATGTTTGGAGGGCAAAAAAACATTCTGAGTGGGGCCAAGGATGATGAGCAATCAACCGCTGTTGCGGTCATGGATATAGATGATGTGCATCGAGTAAGCCCTAAAACTAGCATTTTAACATCAATTGTTTGCCAGATTTTCATCAAATAAAGTGGTCAGACATTTAAAAAACCAGGCAATCACCCAGAATCAAATTTAAAATGTCATCTGTGGAATTTGGTGGAGTTGGTGTTGTCCACTGCCTCCAAATCCCCTTTCTGCTGAAGAAAACACTTTTTGTTTCTTGTTCTATAGCTGTTGCCATCTGCAGCTATGTCCGCACATGGCACCATCATTTTGTCACACCAAACCACTGTTTTGATTTGAACTTTGAAGTTTGGTCATTTCAGTGTTTATAGTGTTTGCTTTCACCCTCTTTATTTGTCCGGGTATGTGCCCTTATGTGTCTTTGCTCTAACTCTGCAAAAGGTTGGGGTCTTTTTAACTCCTTAACTTTTCGCAACTCTTCACCAGTTATGCAATTAACATGAATCAGCGATTCTGTCATGGAGAAGAGCGCTTTGCACAATTCTGCAACACTTAATGCTAGTAATGTATCGGTGCAAAGGCAATACGAAAAGCAGCTTTTATCCACATCAGAATCAGTTGGTTTACGTTTAAAAAAAAGTTAATGGTATCTTAAGGTACATGTGTTATTTAGGTACCACCATCGACATCTCTGTTGTTAAAGGGTTAAGCAAGAGGGCTGGAAGCCTGAATCTGGCCTTTTGATGATGGGAAACAAAACACCCAATGCTAATCCAAGCTTGGTTCGCAAACTCCTGAACTGAAACAGGCTGAAAGAGGAAAATCTAAGGAAAACACACCTAGGTGCAAATTCGGTCTGCCGATGTGGGATGTAGCCCTAAGTTTTCAGTTTATGACTGAATGCATCATGTCAAGAAATCCTCCATGTGACAGAAAAACTGATACCGTTTGATTGGTTTGTTGCATTTTCAAAAGTGAGCAAGTTGAATGTCTGATGAAAAGAACAATTTATTGAGGTCAAAAGTTCACAACATCTGGAGAAACTGGTGTAGCTGCATGTGCTGTAATGAAGCCGATGATGTTTTATAGTGTTTGTCACACATGACCTAGCAATCTGGGGAAACAAAACAAAAAAAAAACAACATTGTATCAAACACTCAGGTTTTGTTTTGAGCGTGTCTCATCTGTCTCATTTGTTTCAAGCATTGAGGAAAAGAAATCACGCCATGGCCTGACGGCCCCTTCAAGGTCGCAAGCCTCAGCTGCCAGAATTCAGTTGAAATTGGACTAGTAGTTTCAGCCTTTCTCCCTCCCAGCTCCTGGCTCTTGTTTTCTTGCCAATTTTTCTTTTATATGTATTTATAATTCATGCGTGTAGATCTCTGGAGAGTGCTGCACACTGTGGTAAGAGAATAGCGATGGTGGGGGGAGAGGACAACAGAGTGGAGAGGGCATACACTTAATCCCTGGGTCAAGATGTATTTATTGAAGATTAATAACCAAGCAGCAATCTCATCATGCTCTCGATGATTTTATAATTTGGTTTCTGCTGGGTGGGTGGGGAGGGATGGGAGAGATCAGGGACGGCGAGGAGCAGGATGTGCTGAACTCTTCCTAACAAAGGGGGTGGGGGGGACTGCAGCACAGCCCTGTGGCTTTCCATGCCTTTTTTATGAACCGCACTTACAAAGCCGAGCTCAAATGCACTCGTTTATCTCTCGTCTCCGACATCTTTTTTAAAAGAGAAGCCGTTTCATCATGCATGTTTCAGCAGTGCTGAAAGGAATAGCCCACTAGCTCTATTTAAAATAGAGCAACTTCTCGTTTGACACGCTGTAACCGAACCTTACAGGTGTACAACAGCACAGTTTGTTTTCACCTTCTGTTCAGCATTTGCGGTGTTACGTTCGCCAGCTTCAAAGGCCATTCACCGAAAGACATCCAGAAGCTGTACTGCGGTGTTGAACTTCTAAGTTATCATAGATCGCAGGGATCAGGAGTTTTGGAGCATAAACAGATAAAAGACTGGATAAAATAAAACAAAAAATGTCTCCCACTTCAAAATTTTGTGGTAAACTGATGCATTGTCTTGTATTATTTTAAATAACATATGTAAAGTAGAAGGAGGTGCCTCATTCGGCTAATGGGGCTTCATTTCCCAATGGCAGAAAACAGAGAGGCTGAGCAGGAGACACTACTTGTCACCAAGCAACAGGAAAAAATGGTGAAAGATAAATTTCAGCCAAGGGTAAAGGGTCAAGGTTCAAGGTGTTGTCTTCCATCCAAATTTATTTATGCCTCCAATAATAATGAGTAGACTGAATAGATTGCTCGTCCCTGACCTTGGTCAACAGGCAAACCTTATGCTATTATATCAAAGCGGGTAGGGGGACATGTCTGTGGCGTGACAGCTTTTCCACAGGAGGCCTCAGGAGGGTAGGAAGGATGGACAGAAGGAAGCGAGGAGAGACGGAGGAGGTAAAAGATGCGTTGTATGTAGAGCAGGAGAGGTGGGAGGTGAAGAGCACCTCATTTGCATATTGTACGGAATGAGAAATAGGATGAAGGTCTTAGAAAAGGAAGAAGAAAAATCTGGTCTTTCTTTTTCCACATTTGGCATCAGTTTATTTTTATTTATGCACAATAAATGCATTTTTCTTAAATATTCAAAATGTCGGTGCCTAAGTTAAATGTGACTTTTGTCAACAATGGTCAAATCTTCTACTTGCATCATTTTAATCCATAAAACACTTTCTTGTGGTCTTTTGTTTTAATGCAAAATCGAGACTATTTGGTCAAATAATTGAATCAATTTTCACATTCCAGCTGCTTAAATTTTCCTTTTTCTGACATTAGAACCCTTCCACCTTAAACAACCCACATCATCACATGATGAAGGATTCAGAGTGTCTTCATCAGACGCAAACATCCCTCCGGATGTGAAACCATCCGCTGAATCTCCAAGCATTGGCCATCAAACGACCATCCCCTGCTGCATTAAATGTATTTAGATCTCACAAAGTGCTCCCACTTGACTCCATCACTTCTTTAAATGACCCAGGAAGAAAAAGGAAGGATGAAGAGGAGGAGGAGGTGGGGAGTGTGGGGCTTGGGGATTTATGGTGACAAAAATGCCAGGGTCAGGCAGGGTGTGTGGCGGTGGTATTGATCACTGGAGCATGCAATGCGCATGTGGCCCGAACCCTGACCCTTAAATAGCGAATGAATCTCAATCCAATAGACTGAAGTGTCTGATACAAACGGTGCACACAAATGCTCACAAACACACACAAAGTAGTGGACAAAAATGCACTTATAAATTTTTGTAAATAGGCGGTCATAGCGAGATCAAACATCACAAAGAACAGTTTCCTCAACAGTTTCTTTACACGAAAAGAGACATTTGAGAGCATCCAGATGTTTTCATACATGCACTGTATAAATGCAAAAAAATAAATTAAGCAGCTTAGCATTTTATTATGATTTATCTCCAAACTGTTTCACACTCTTGAAAAAGGTAGAACACCTTAGTGTTGATGTCCTCTTCATTCTTTAACTGCATTGATAGCTTTACAGAGATAAAATGCACCAAAATGCTACATTTAGATTACATTATGTGTATAAAAGGTACTAGTTTGACCCACAGCATATCTGTTGGTATTGTCATTTTATGTAGCACCATCTTTGAACCAAAATATAAGATTTACATTATCCATGGAGTGCAAAATGTGCAATATGTCAAATTCAACAATAATTTTACTATTTGTAACACTTTAAAAAGAATATTTTAGGTTTGCCAAATTTAAAATGAGTATTATGTCAAACATTTATATATGTAAAATATATATGCAGAAGTAAAAACAATACTTAGTGTATTTTTAAAAATTAGTTTATGGAGTAACAGTACACCCCCTTTCCCCCCTCTTACTGTATGGTCTCAGTCATCTGATGGTTTTGTGGTGCCTTCACATCCGCAAATAAAATAAAACATAAAAAAAAACGAATTATAACATTTTTGGAATCCAATTTTGAGATGATTAAAAAAGAAAGCAAAAAATATTTACAGTAAATCTTAGATTTGAGATGAGAGGGAAAGCAAAGTGGACTGGGTGATGTAGTTACAAAATTAATGTAAAGACAATTAAGTTTTAAAGTCTATAAAGATTGTATTTTTTATCCAATAACATAAATGTCTAAGCATTATTTATGAAGCTGTCATTTTAAAACAAGTATGGAGAAAAAAAATCATCCTAAAAATATTCTCATAGAGCTAAGTGTGGCGCAATTAGGAGATGGCTGCACTCCAACCTTTATTGTTCTCTTTAACATGCAACTCTATTGTGTGCTAGTAGAACATCCTTTAAAAAAAGGCTTAAATTATTTTAATGTCAATGGAAAGCTCTCCTCTTTATTTAATGCCTCTCCCCACTTTGCATTTCCCAGATCTTGAGCACACGTTCCTTGCCGACCCCACAGGGAGCGCGCGTGGCGCAAACAAACAAGGCGTCCCTAATAACCACATTTTCTATCTTCTTAAGCCCAAACACATGCATGTGTCGGCGTGCGTGTCTGTGCGTTCACAGCATGCAGAAAGAGGGGCTCCAGCGCACACACACATACACACACACACACAAACAACAAAGTTGCAACAAACAAAATAATCCTTTTAAGTAATGAAATTACATGGAGTCATATGGTAGACTAGAGTTATGAGCATGTTTTACATAAAATTCACATTGCACTGTCGGGGATGCATGTGCGCAAACGCATTTACATTTTAGGGGGTATTAAATATATGAGCGGTGCAGTGAAATAGGAAAATAGGAAAAATGAAAAAGGGATCCAATTTCCTTTTCTATCATTTGAAATCCTGGCAGCCATAAATAACAGGGAAACATCTCCCTCTTTCCTTATACATACAATCACAGATGTAATTTTACTAGATTTTCTTTGGCTAAAAACCCTCAAACTCTATATTATGCTGTAAAAGAAATTCTGTAACTTTTCTACTTGTCTACTTTACCCATCCATCCTCTATGATGATCAAAGAACACAGGGGTACCACATCTGGGCTAAGCCAGGCCATTCTTAATCCACCAGATTCCAACAAGTAAATCTCATATTTCTAAACACTGGATTATGCTTTTCTTTTATTACTGCCAGAGCTGACAGGGAGTTTTGGGGTTAAGGGAGGGAGATATAAGACTGAACTGATAGGATTATCGGGAAAAAGCCTGGACTTAAATATGAAGGGAGGAATAATCATAATAATAATAAAGAAAATCCATATATGTGTTCATTAAGATGATGACTGAATGAAAGATGGGCATAAAAATACCGATAAAAGGTATAAAAAAAAGTAGGTCTGACACAGTATTAATCCCAGGATAAACTCAAAAGCAGTTTGGCAGTGACAGACAGGGGCGATCACGCACGAGTTTGTGCGGAAAAAAAAGAAATGCGCAGAGAAAAACGTAAACACAAGCCTGGAAGCGGATGTGGATGTCCACACTTTAATGAGTATAATAACCCTGAGATGATGCATCGGTATTACTGCGCAAACACGGGGAAAGGAGGCTAAAAAGGCGGCAGAAATGTAGCAGAAAAGGGGGAGATGACCTTGCTGGGAACAACAACAGCAAGCCTTTAATGTGTTGCATTACAAGATATGTGATAAAACACTTTTATGGGGAGGGCTGTTAACTCCACGGTCTCATCGCACATGGTGCCCACTCAGCGGCCCGTTTCCTCCATCTGTGCGCGCGCCTGAGGTTGAGGAGGGCATTGAGTCAAGTGATCCCAAATTAAGGGGAACAGCTCTGACTAGTTGTCTTTGTTCTCACCTTGTTTCCTTCTTGGCTAATTCATTTTTTTCACCAGCTTTACCCATGAGATGCTGGTCCCAGTATTTTTTTGTAGTATATTTCTTTCCTATTGAGGGATGTTGTCATGTGATGTCTTTGATTCAGTTCTGTGAATAAAATGCTAATGTTCAATAAAATGGACTCAACACTGCTCCCCAATGGATACTGCAAGAATATTTTCTGTAAAAGCCACATATGGAGACATAATCAATAAAAGCTGATGGATGGATGGATGGATGGATGGATGGATGGACGGACGGTACGACGGACGGACGGACGGACGGACAGACGGACGGACGGATGGATGGATGGATGGAACCTGCACAAAAATGAATAAAATAAAATAAAACATCTAAAAAATACCCAGAATCCTAATGGGAAAAATACTAAAATAGTTCAACAGATTTTTAAACATTTAAAAAAACATTCAACCTTTGAATGAGTTTCTTAGAGAATGTGGGCTTCTGAACGCAATGCTTTTTTCACCAAATAGTCTCCACTATCCACGATTTTCATCTTATTAAATTCAGAAGACTGTTTTTAAGCCAGTGATTTTGATCATGTTATGAAAACATAAGGTCGAATGGCCTCATTTGTCTTTTTTTTTTGGACCATAGTTTTCAAAGCCCCCTCTTTCACTGCTTTGGATGATTTCCTTTACAGTTTGTCGTTTCCTTTCAAAATTCAAACAAAAAAACTGTCGACTGCTCTTTGTGCTCGTCCCGTCAGTCCTGTTTTTGTCACTCTTGCCTTTTCAAGTGTTCACCTCTTCCCCGTTTGTGGACTCTGACATTCCCTCCAGCCCTTATATTCAAGCACTGTGGATGTTAGGCCAGGACTTATCGATCAGACTATAAATTATCCATGCATCACCTCTGCTCTCCCCAGTGCGTGACTCACAGGCCGTCTGATTCCTCACAGAAGGAAGAAGAGAGGGGTGGGATAAAGAACAGAACAGGGAGGGAGAAAGAGTCTCCAGCAAATTGTTAATTAAATACAAATCAATCCTCTAGCATTTATCAGGCCATGAATCCACCTCACCTTTAAGGGGGCAGACTGGGATGGGGGTGGAGGGGGGATCGATAAGGCGGATATAGGGGTGGAATAAGTGTTTAATACACCAATCAAACTATATCATGGCCATTATAGATAGATAAGCAGACCTTATTGGGTGAACAGGGTTGCAGTTATTTCATGTTTTGTATGGAAGAAAACTACCAGCTTTGAAACTCTGTAAGAAAACACATTTATATTGAAAGCAGAGTTCTTGGGAAAAACAGCTGAGACGAGAAATACGTATTTTTAGAAATAACTTTTTTCTTGTTGCCAAAGAATCCATAAACATAACTTAACGTAAAAGTAAAATCAAATCAAATCAAACATTATTTATAAAAATGTTATTTTTGTGCCACGCAGCTCAAAGTGCTGTACAGTGTAAAACAAGCAAACAAACAAATTAAAATTAAATGACAATTAAAACAAACCCACTCCTTTGCCCTTTCCTGTTATTTGACATAAAAATGTGTTTATTCTGTTAAGCTAATCATAAATTGTCAGAAAGTTAGAAAATAACTGAGAAATGGCAAACAACACACAAAAGGTAAAGGAAAAACATTTAAATATACACAAATAACTTAAAGCATAATACCATTTAAAATTACATACTCATTTTAGAAGCTCCTATAATGAAAGATAAAAACAAATATTTTTCTCTTAAGTCAGAGTTAAACAAGCAAAACAAGAGGGTTTTGAAGCATTATTGGATTCTTAGCAAGAGCTAGCTATTAGTTACCTGTATGGACTACTGTTTAATAAAGGAATAGTAAAAAACAAAAGAGAAAAACAAAAAGTGTTACAAAGTGGAATATGCCCCTAAAAAAATTTATATTTATATATTTTAAACTCCTTATAATGTTTGGCAGATTTACAGAGCAACTTGGCTTAAAGATACGTACAACCCCCCCTCAACAACACGCGTTCAAGCGCCCACTTCCAAAGAAAAAGTCATGTATATGGACATAAATGTGTCTTTTGGGCTTCCAAGTTCCAAATTCTTGCCTTCACCTGCAATAATGCAAGGATTTAAGATGTTTTTCAAGCTCATTGAACGCACTGTGCCTGTTAAACCACGTCAAACTTTGACCAATCAGGGTCTCGGATTTAGTAGTGTTGTATTGATGACGTCCCTATTATTTATGGAAGGGACCAACCATTTCAAGATAATCTGATCGTGGAGGAGAAATAGCCTGATGATGTCTGTATTTATTTTTCAAATAAAGATAAACCAAGGCCATGATTTAATCCACATTGCCAAGACGCTAGCAATGAATCGAATTGTTTCCATTTCCTGCCCAATTCGTAAGATTTTCACCGCTTCAACATTTCCCACCAAGCCTGTTCTAAATGTAGGTGGTTGACATGCACCAGAAAAAGCCCATCCCTGTCTGTTCAGTGTGAACACCATGTCTTATCTATGGATTGCAGTGACTGGAACGGAGGTATTTTTTAGTAGTTAGGTTCAGCTCACAATTCTTTTTTTTCCTCATGAATATTGGGAGCTTAACAATCACACAACATCTGTCTGCAGCCCAGGGAAAGGCAGAGGTCCACATGTCAGCCAGATTGATCTTATGTTGGTAAGGCTCTTGGCTACTCCAGGAGCCCAGAGAGTGAGCTTGGATTAGCAACACAACATATCCTGGAGCCACAAGTAGACGGACTAAAAGGTCAGATTTAGATTATGTAAAACAAACCTCAGTTGCTGTGCCGTTCTTTGAAGCTTTGGTTAATAAAATGTGTTTTGTAAGTTCTATTGTTCTAGGAAAACAATGTTGAATTTTTGTCAGTTATGTCACATCTTTTCTCCAAGTTGGTGGTTTATTTTTTTTGCCGTTCTTGTCCCTTCTGCCATTCCTGTCCTTTCTCTTGTGCACTTCCTGGGTGGGCGGGTGTCAGAGTATGTTCCAGGCATCTGGATTGTCCTCTATTAGTGTTGCTTCTGTTTCGCAGCCCTAATCCTCTCCACTGGAGCGTCGCCTCATTCCTAATCTGAACCACAATCTCTTCTGCAGATGGTTCTCTCCTTAAGCACTGAAACAAGAAGTGAGCTCATCTTCGTCTCAGCCGTTATTCCCCTGTTGTCTCACAGCTGTTTCAGCCTTTCCCACCAACATCGCTCTTATTTCTTCCCATGATGTTGGGTCACTGGGACTAAAGGAACAAACACTTAAAAAAAATTGGGATGACTGAGCTGTGACAAAAACTACAGCATTTATTTATTTATTTATTTAAATTAATAGAAATGTATATAAAGTTTATTAATATATGAGCAAAAATATTTTGTATTATGTTTCCTTATAACTGCACATATTAGCATTATAGCCAAGTTGCAAATTCCACTTAAACAATGTGTATGACTGTTGAAACTTTAGTAACAAATAACAAAAATGAGTGAAAATAGGTAAAAATAGGACTAAATGCAAAAAACTTGCATGTTAAACTAAATGAAGGTATTTAATATTTGGGAGAAAAAAATATTCCATAGCTGGAACTTGTTATCAGTATCAACAATCACAAGATTTCAACTGAAACACAGGATTAAAAAGTGGCAAACATTGAAAAAGTCTTGGTTTAGCCTAAGGGACCCAATGAAAGTGGTGTTTTTACTAGGTTCTTGTGGCATTTCTCTTATGATGAAGGCCATAAATAAAGAAAATTAAGCTCAGAATTGCGTTTCTGAGTATTTCGTTATTCAAATCATAATGAATCAGCTTGTAATTGCGAAGTAGAAAATACCACAAGCTCCCTGCTCTGCTTTATTCTCCGTCCTCTTTTCCTTGTCCGAGCTGGCATCTGGCTCAAAACAATACAGCTGTGTAGCTCTGATATTGCTCACCATTTTTGTTTCACCAGTAATGTTAGGTTGGGGGTGTGTGGAGCTGTAACAGTAGCACATGTAAACAGATGGGTGATGGGAGGTATGGACTGGGTTATTCTGCTCCACTTCAGAGGCTAATTTTTAATGAGTTCCTGCAAACTAGGAACGAAAAAACATCACTGGTTTATTGACTTTGCTTAAAACAGCATAATCCTAATCACGATTTGGAACGCTTTTAAAATAGATCCAAATTTGATTGGAGTGGGACTTTAAATGAATAGGAGTTTATTATTATTTATTTATTATCAAATGAGGTCAGAAGGACGTACCTGTAGTTGGCTTTATACTTCACCACTGAAGAAGCACTTCAGCTCAGATAACAGCAGGGGTTTTATGACCCGCTGCAGGTCTACATTTGTCTTTTTTAACTCTTGTGCTATCTTAGATGACCCCACCCTTACATTGGCGTGTTTTCCCTACCATGATAAAGGTGGATAAAGGTGGAAAGATTTCATGTAATCCATGGACACCAGTGAAGATCACAAACCATTGAAGAAAAAAGGTTCAGAGCACTGTCTAGTGGGTCTAGATGACCCAACTCCCAACGTTAAAGTGCCTAGGACAGCACAAGGGTTACGCAAGTAAAAAGGTTTAGGTTTAAAAAGTAGTAAGTAAAAACATTTAAAAAAAAACTTTAATCAAGCAGTTGCACAGACTTGGAGTCTTTTTTCAGATGCAAGAATTGGGTTTTGAAGGTTCCTAGAAAAAAGAAAAGAAAAAAAAATCACAACTATTTCTCCATTAGTTCTGAGGAATAAAAATGAAACTTTTTTATTCGTGACACCTTCAATATTTAGGTTTTTTGTCTTTTTTTAACCATTAAGGCAGTTTAATTTACTATTTTCAGAAGGAAAATCTACTCAGCACAACCTGTTCTATTACCAAACTTCCACATCACACCACTCAATTAAAAGATCATTCTCCCTCTCGCAGGAAGACTTTTACTTTTTCTTTCATTCCTTCCCAGCAGCTTCAGCAACAATTGATAGTCCACTCTGATAGGTGGTGTTCTCTAAGTGCTGTGCCAGGAGAGGCACGGCAAAGGATGCAATAAAGGATGAGTGGTGTTGAGCAATAATCTGGAAGAGGTTTCTATGGCAACGGGGAAATGAAACCCAGGTATACAATGTGAGCAGAAAAGCCAGCAGGATGGAGAGGTGATCAGGTGCTGTCAGAGTGCCGGGGAGCGGGAAGTACAGCTTTGAGTGTTGGAAATGGATTGCAGGACGTGATTCACTGCAGGGAGGAGGGCCAGGAGGAGAGACTGAAGAGGAAGAAGGGGAGGGAGGGAGGGAGGACGTGGTGGGGGAGGTAAGGTGGGTGGAGGAGATGAGAGTTGCGGCACCATTTTTCACAGCAGACAAAAACATTTGCTGGGATATCAATTTGGAGCTGCGAAGCAGTCTTCCCCTCCTGCCCCATCATCCATCATCTTTTTGTGCTAACTACTACTTGGGCACTTGCACCTCCCTCCTCCACCCAGCAACCACCCACACACATACACGCACAAACCTTGCCTTTTACCCCATACAATCATACATATTGGGCTCTCCCCACAGCCTCACAGCATTCCACAAAGCATGCAAGCGTTTGTTTACGGGATGCAGGAAACCGTGACCTGCTGGTGATCCGTGTTTAAAAGGAAAATACAAAGCAGCGCTTAAAGACAGCACCTGCATGGCTGAGGTTTACAAGGCGGGGTTGAGCCGCTGCCACATTGGCCATCTCTCCTAGTCTTCTCCCATTAGCACCAGTTGGGGAGACCCCACCCTCTGGCTGCCCCCGTATTGGCACCTTTGGCTGCACCCCATCAGTCATCTCCTAGCCATCATCCATCACCCATCGCGATCAATAGGAGGCCATGCATTCATCAGCTCCCGGTTGCTGATGGGAAAGAGGAGGGTCGGTGTGGGTGGGAAAGGGGGACAAGAGGTGCAGAGGAGAGGCAAGAATGTCTAAAAGTGAGGAAAAACTGAGTATGGAGGAGAAATGAAGGAGGAGGAGAAAAGTGGAGGGGTTGGAGCAAAAGTGAGGTTCAAAAGCACACTTTGAACCTGACAGTGGTGTTGGATGTGAGCAGGGAGACAACAAACAGGATTTGGCACCCAGTATCCAAGAATATAAAGAAGCAGATTAAAATGTGGGAAAATATTTGAAAGAGGTGAGAGACGCATCAACGGGCAAAAGCAGCATGTTTAAAATTCAGCAGTCACGCTCCCGCATGACAGTTATGAAGCCATCATAATGACAAGTGGCAAGTCCGTGCATCTCATGAATACAGCAGGAGGGGAGGAAAAAAGCTTTCGTGGTTGAAAAAATCTGAAGGGGAAGTTGAAAGTGCACAACAATCACGAAAACATGTGCACACAGATATTGAGAACATAATGGTCCAACGTTACTGTCAGTCATTCGGTGGACGTCAGTTTCCGGCAAGGCTCGGCACTTTGTGCTGACAGCTCATAAGTTGTGCCGCCACACACAAACGCGCATGCTTGCTCAGCCCCCATTCCCACTCATCATCACCCCCAACACCCAACTCAGGCAAAGGTGGACTGGTATGGATCGCACACTTTGAGATGATGGATTCTTCTACGCAGAAGGGTTAGGGACGGGGCAATAAGTTACTGAGCACCACATTCAGGGAAACTCGCGGAGGTGGCCTGCAAATATAGAGTGTGGTAATTGTGGCTGCTTGACAACTGGGACATAAACCTGTGTGAAAGCATCCAACTCTATAATTTCAGGTTTTCTACAACACACTTTCAGTTTTAAGTTGGCGCTTCTACGAAATTCAAAGCCAGATGAAAACAAATGTTTACCGCAAAACCTCTGTCCAATTTGAAAACCCACTCTAATGGAAATTGTGCTTTTGTTGTTTTTAAATTTCTAAATCTCCTAATGGAGAACGTTTGTGAAGAAAATTAACAAAACAAAATTTAATTAACAAAATTAAATTAAGATCCATGTACATCTTTGTTTTCCTCATCTGAGTTGGCATCTGGCTCTAATCTGTACAGCTGGACAGCTCCAATATTGCTCACCACTTTTGTTGCACCGGTCATGTTAGGTTGTGGTTGTGAGGGGCTGTAAGCTAGCAGGAGAGAATGTAAATAAAGGTATGATGGGAAATGTGGCAGCCTTACTCAGCGGCATAGTCCCGCCCACAACTCAGAAGGGATTTTTTTACTGCCACTCTGCAGAAACTATGTCCTTAGCCTAAAAACAGCATCATTATAATTTAAAAACCACTGGGAACGCTTTGAAAATAAATCAAAAGATGATCAAGACAAAGATACATGTGTCTTTGTGGATTAAGCATCCACAAAGACACATGTAAAGGGGGCAGAGAGAGCTGTGGGTCAGATGACACGGCCAGAAACCACCACCAGTTACCTCGAGTCACCCAGTCCCAAAGTCCCCTCCGTGTGTTTATGTGTCAGGTGTCACTCTCAGGTTTCGAACCCCAGCTTCCCATCTGCCGGATGCTGTCATTGGATTATTCAGGAGGAGACTAAATGCTTTTTGTACCAAGTTGACTGAGACAAAACCCCACCTGGGGAAGGTAAGCTGCCTTGAGCTGAGCTGTTTCTCAGCAGGAAAATATTGCTTAATGCTAAGAATTGTGCCTTTGTTTCTTATAGTATGAGAAAGTGCTTTTTTAATGGCATCCTAATAATTAGTTCTGAAGAAATATATTAAAGAATCATAAAATAAGTCAAAAGTAATGTGCATTTTGAAAACGGAATCATAGATTACATCAAAGAGATTGCAAATGCAACTTAACAGTTTCACTCTTGTGCTTTTCCTCTTCTCTTTCAACATCCCTGGAGTTTTTGTTGTTCTTTTCCTAATTGTTTAATTGCATGTCCAGCTTTTGTCCTCTCCTGACACACACATGAACACCTCAGCTAAAAATGCAGACATAAATTCTTGGGTGCTGCCGTGCATGGGTGTTTCCTGCAAGTGTTCCTGCGTAAGCAGAGACCGGACAAAGATAGATAGATAGCCTGCGTTTAATATTAGAGGAGTTTGAGGTAACCGCAAACCTCCAAAGCTGGGGTCACCGAGGGTGGAGGTGGTCATTTGATCTGCACCTGAACACAGCTATTGTCCAAACCTGGTCACCTCAGCCTGATTTTTGTTTCCATCGTAGTTTAAATGTGCGTTTTCCAATCAGCAGTCAAAGCAGATATTGATTTTGTTTTTATGGAATATGTAAAATGGAGCGAGGAGTGTGCCGTGGAGTAAAATGTGAGCAAATTCCACTCTTTTTCTAAGAGTCAGGCTGTAAAGTAGGTTTGCCAGTTTCCCATAAACACTAATTGATACTGGTAATCTCCTATCAGCAAGTGAAGATATATGAGGTAGAACAGCAATCAATCAGAGGCTTAAAGCCCCCTGCTGACATTTGAAGGGAAAGACAGAGGAGCAGTAGAACAGAACATAGCAGGCAGCAAGGAGGAAGAGTTTAAAGATATGATTCTGTGGTCACTTTTTGTCAAAGCTTCTGTAAAAGTGACTAGACCTGCAATTATTCTGCAAACTTTTGACATGTTTAAACCACCACATTTTCAGTTAGTAATGTATTGATGGGGATTTAACTCCTTGATGCCTATTAAACCTATTAAACCACTTTGGCTCCAAAGTTACCTTAGTTCAGCATCTACAGTTCTTAAAAGCAAAAAGAAAGAAAAACTTTTTGTTTTTTTTCATAGCTGGAAATAAATTCAGGCGTCAAGCTCGGGTGTCAGACTCTAAGACTGGAGGGCCGGCCTCCTGTTTTCCAGAAATCCTGGCCTTATCTGCTGCTGAATCCCTAGACTAGATGTGATTAGCCAAAAAGGAGCTTCAACGGCAGGTTGGTTGGAAAACATGCAGGACAACGGCCCTGGAGGCCTGGAGTTTGACACCCCTTGCTCCTTGGTCTGACTGTTGGGTGGTCTGACTGTTTTTTTTTTAGTTTTTTTTTTTACTTTTTATTAAGTTTTCTTTACTTCATTCATATGTATTTATTAATTTTTCAAAAACTCTGAATCTGAAACCTGCATTGTTGTTTTTAAACAAAAGCATACAAAGTCTAATAAGCTGTTAAAGTAAAAATAATAAAAAATAGTTCAATTGTTTTTATTATTAATATTGTTGATTCTTTTCTGCAGTGGTTCTATTTATAATGTGGAATTCAGGTCATATGACATGCTGACCTTTAACCTTTTAACCCTCAGGCATACGTCACTGGAAAAACAGAAAGTTGAGGTTCCTCTTTGGAGCAGCTCAGTGCAGGAGAATGTCTGAGTTGGACTGCTTTTGTACCTGCGTAATCATTAATGAGGCACTGATAATGATACACAGGTTGCCCGACGCTTTGTTGCAGATTAAGGAGGCGGGTTGGGAAACCAATGCATTTATCTCGTGTTTGCGATCTAGGCCAGGTTTTGGTCTAGTTCACATGTAGGTCTGGTGTCTTAACAGCTGATGGTCATGATTGACAGAACAGCAAGAGGGCATTTAGACGCAACAGCGGTAATGGAAGAAAGTGCATTCTGAGAATTGAGAAAAAATATTAAGAATATGCAAAAACAAACCTTACCTTTTTGCTTTACATATTAGATTACATAATTGCTCATTTAAATCTGGTAAGCAATAATGAGCATCTGTGCAACCTCTTCCTCAGTATTTTTTTGTTTTGTTTTTATAATGCAACATCAATGTCTGACTATGGTTCAGGTTTAGGTCTGAAGTTTGGTCATTGAAACTTAGTTTGAAGCAAACTTAAGCTTCTGGACACATTTTGACTTCATAGTGCTAATGCCTTGGCCAGTGGTTGACTGTGTGGATCCGGTGGGTTTGTAGGTTTTTCCAGGCCCATGGAGGGTCATAAAGAGGATCGACTGCATGTTAAGGGAATTGCAGGGCTATCTTGCAGTTCCTTTTGAGGCTTGTACAGTAACCTCAAGGGTCGTCATGAAAAGGGAGCGTACGATTGTCGCGTTGTAGCTAATTGCATTGTGAAGTATTTGCAAGGCTAATGTAAGTTGTGCGCACTTATGATGTACTGGGGATGCTGACGTACGGTGGCCTTTACGCAGCGCTTCAGTCGTCACTGACCCCACACATATGCTGCACGCACTGGATTTGCACTGCATGAGTGCCCGTAGGATGCCCACACAAATTAAGATCAAATTTTCTAATTTCCAAATTTCTAACAGTCAGGTTGCAAGCAAGGGGGTTTTAAAAAGAGAAAAATCTATACACCATGCTACTTCTTCCTTACTTTCCCTTAGGTGTTGTCTAAGTGCTTGCCACTACCTGTTGCCCAGAGCATGCCCGTAGAAAAACCTGCATGTACATTTTTGCCCTATGGGCTCACTGAGTGATCTACGATCGAACATGTCTGGATGCCGGAGTCTGGATTTGTGTGGTTGACCAGGAAGCAGTAAAGTATTTGCTCTATTTTTTTTGCTTACATGTGATTGTGCCGAGGTGCACCCAGCAAACATCAGTCTTCTCTTTTATTAATGAGGTTAAATAAAATGTTTGACGTGACGTCCACTTTGTCCTGATATTACTTTCCCCTTCACTTGTGTTTTTGACATTGTAACATTGTAAATGGTAAATAGCCTATACTTATAAAGATAAGATGAGTTAAGATTTTATTGCCATTTGTATATGTTAAAAAACAAGTTGAACAAGTACACTGAATTTTTCTTTGGCATTTCTTTGGCATCGCTCGAGTAAGGTCGCTGAATTACAGATAAATTAACAGCTTCAAGAAGTGCTTCACAGCCCCATTCACACACACGTTCACACACTGATGGCACCTTTAACTTGTAAGAAAAACCAGCTCAAGGTCTGAGACCTAAGTGCAATTCTAAAAACGATTGGAAAGTCTGATTTACTCTCAAAAGTAAAGCCACAGCCAGATCCTAAACAACACCTCAGAGCAGGCAAAGCAGGATCGAAAGTGGAACTAGAGTTGAAATTGGAATCAGAAATAGTTGGATGCAAACAAGTGGTTGGATGCAACTTTGCAAACACTATGGAAAAAGAGGTACATTCACAGGTTTCACCTAAATTAACTTTACAGAAAAGTTTAGCTTTTCAGATGTTCTAATGACTGCATAGTCTGAAAATGAAGTAAACTTGGGTCCATTCAAGGAAAGATGCACAGCTGCCTTGGTCCTCGACAGCTACATTGTGAATGATGAAATCAAGAATCTTTTGGAAACTGTCTTAAAACTAGGAAACAAATTTCCCTGTCGTGCAACTTCACAAAGTAAACCTGTATCACCGAACAATCAAGCAAAAACCCACCACTCAGCAAGGCTTCATGTTTCACCACAGTTGAATAATTTCCAGCGTAAATCTTCCTACATTAAAATGTTCACATGAGCTGGTCAAGAGGTTTGACAGTGCAGTGCACTCCAAACGTAAATCAGCATAAGTGTTCGGATAGATTTTCTATGTTAATGTATGGTAGCCTTAGCTTGCACAATAACTCAGATGAGGGGAAGGAAAATAAGTGTTTCCAGCATTCAGCCCCCTGTTTGCAGAGCCAGTGTGGTTAGGTCATCAAATCGACAACGTGATTGACCCATCAATTGACCCATGTTGACCTCTCAGGCCAATCAGACTAATGGCGGATAGTAGTTTGAGCTTTATTTCGCTAGGATCCTTTTACTTGCACTGCTTATTTGTGGGCCTGAGCATGCAAATGCACACAAAACATAGACTCACATCCGGTACTGCTTCACTTCCGAGGTTTCTAACCCATTTTAATTTATTTGTATTGGCGCATCTATGACCTAAGGAGTGTTGTTAGCATTGACCTTTCTCTCTTTCCCTACTTGTTAAAATCCACAGACATCAAGTTAGGTTACTTTATGATGGAATAGCACAATTACCAGCTGTCTTCTGTCTTCTTTAAGAGTTACGAATTGTTGTTTTTTTCCACCTTTTTATGACAAGTAGCAATGCAATTGAGTTTATGTGTTCATTTCAGTCATAAACATGCAGAATCGACATATTCCATCCAAGCTGCTTAATGTAAAACAATGCATCCATACAGGCTGAATCTCTATAAATCAATTATACGATAACATTCTTGGACTGGGTCAGTTTATTTTTGTTTATGGGAAAAGAGGGTTGGTATTGATTTGAACCAGTTAGCTGTCACTGTTTTATTCTCTCACGATATTTGATGTAATGATGGGGCATTGATTTTTAATAGGTATTTGTTTAAATCAGGCTGTGGTCAAGTTTCCACATAGGTGTGCAAACTCTTTAAATAAATGTGTGTAAATCATGTGCCACTTTAAGCTAATATATCACGATTGCCAACTGTAAGCAATCTTCATGTTGTTCATATTTTTTTGTTTCGATCAACCTGGCTCGTCTCCCTCTTGTATTTAAAAATGACTGCTGAGAAAGTCACTCAGATCAGACCAGATCAAGTCTTTTAATGTGCCGTAGAAGATGTGATGTGATGTGTCAAAGTGCAAGCAACTAGTAGAAATAAAACAGATGACATCTCCTCCAAGAGTCATGGAGTTCTGCAAAACTTCCCAGTGGTGGCGCATGTCGTTTCAACAAATGTGGAGCCTGTGACAAACCATTGCAAAGAAAGCAGAGTCTGTTGCAGCTTTGTTGGACAGAGGCTGTATGTGAGTACATGGTCTTTACTTTTTTGGACATTTGGTCTTTTAGAGCAGGGGTGCTCAAAGTGCGGCCCGGGGACCAATGGTGAAGATTTTTTGTGGCCCTCAACAAATCCTCATTGATCGTTATTAAACCAGCTGTACATTGCTTGGAAAAATATTGTTTCATGGTTTCTGGCAACATCAGCAGGAAAAAAAAAGGTAAATACACTCGGGTATCAATGGTACAGTGCATTCATTTCACCACAAGAGGGCAGACAACATTTTCTTTGTCACTGGCTCTGTGAAAGGAAGGAGCGTGACGACAGCAGTAGAAATGGAATCAGAGCGGGATTCGGAGAGAGAGAGCCAGAGCAGGTTCTTTTGGGGAAAAAATGTTGTTGTGGCAAGGAGAAAAGGTGCTTTCAAGCTAAAGGGACAAATACTTTGTCGTACCTCTTCGGCTGGATAAAGTCATGTGCCTGATTTGCAAGAAGGTAAATGCAATGCTAAAAGAATTCAATATAAATCGTCACTATTTTAAAAATCATAAAAATTATGACGAGGAGAGGAGCGTAACAATAAGCTCCAGCAACTACAATGAGGCTATGCTGCACAACAGATGTTTACAAAAATGGCTAAATCCGGTGAAGCTGTGACAGAAGCTAGCTACGTTGTGGCTTTGGAAATGGCCCGGTGTAGCAAGCCCTTAAGTGACGAGGAGTTTGTCAAATAATGTATGTTGAAAGTGGCTGACATTGTTTGTCCAGAGAAGGTTTGAAGAAATAAGTCTGTCAAATGATTTTGGTCTGAATTACTAGACTATTAGAAGATCTGGGCAGCAACCTCCAACCGCAACTGGAAAAACATCTGGAGGGCCTGGTTATCTGTACAAATGACACTTGGTCATTAAAGTTATTAAAAACAACTTTTTCTGTTAATCCATTTTTTTTCACGAAAATTGGCCGCAAGACTAATGTCGCGTTCGTAATTTGGCCCTCCGCTACAAAAACTTTGAGCACCCCTGTTTTAGAGAGCTTTCATACTTGGGAGATGTGTTAAGTTATTTAGTTTTGCAAAAGGAAGTCATGGCTAGCATTGGTATTTCTATAAAATCATGAATTTGTAGCACAAATATCCAAAACTACAATGTTAAGATCAAGACGTTTTAATCAATATCGGTTAGTCTTTAAATTAATGCTAACTGTGACATTTTCCATTATTAACAAGAAGGTGTAGTAATTGCATGACTGAGTAAGTACCAAAATGGTTAATTTTTCAATGCAATAACTGGTCAGTACCACTAAGTAGCAGTTTGCTAACAGTCAATGTTGTTATTACCACATATAAACAACATACATATTTCATGCTTAATACATATACCTACATATTAAAGGCGAATCACATGTCATGTAGACTTTATAATAGCACTGGTCAACGAGTTCAAACCATAAAAAGATAGGACAAAAATTACTAATTGGATATTGCAAAATGAAGTGTGAAGTGGGGCACATAAACTAGAATTTGTCTTTGCCCACCATAACAAAATTCAAGATGGTGTTAAACATTTAGATTTGACAGTTATTTTGATAAACCTTGAGCAACTTGTTCCCTCTCTTTGTAATTCTACCCCTTTCTATTCTTTAACCATCCTTCAACTTTTTGACCCCTTTATCTCCCTTTTTATACCCTTATCCCCCATCTCTAACATCCCACTCACCTTCTCTTTTCTCTTTTCCATCCGATCCATGAAGAAGCTTATGCAAAACAAATTTTAAAAAATAAAGTTCATTCTCAAATACAAAAGGGGTTTATACAAGTTTACCACTTGTGAATCCAAAGCTTCATAACCCACCACTGTAACAGTAATTCCATGTACACAACATCCATTCTTAGACGCGGGTTTAGCTCACACTGGACAAGTAGGGAGAGGCGTCTTAACATTTTTCTGTGTTACTCTTTACTAGCAGCAAGATATAGTAATTGCCTACTATCTTTGGAGCTCTTGAGTTGAAGGCTTTTTTTTTGTGCTGGACAGCACAAAAAAGAAATTGGTTGAAACCTTGATCAGGCAAGGCAAAAAGTGGTTTAAAGTTCTGTTGAGTCCACCTATTTGCCAATCCAAAACCATATTCATACAAAAAGCTTTAATAAAATCAAAACAGATTATTAATATTAATAATAAAAATGGTTGTCAATATGGAAAATGAAGTAGTTTTTTTTTTCTTCCAAAAGAAGTTCCATTAATACAGATTCCAAATATGTTTATTTTTGGTGTAAAATCAATCATTTTAAAATGTTTTTCATTGGGAAATGTTTATCTTCTGCAAACTCCCTTTAGTAGTCTCTGGTGGAACATTGGTACATTTAGCACTTCCTGATTTGCATCAAAGTCTGCTTGGAATGAGTTTTTTTTTAAATCTGATGTCTACAAACTAATATTTGTTTGCTTAATTTAAATGCTAAAGAGCTGATTTAGAATACATTATTTATCATTCATGTTTAACTACAGAGACCATTTTTGCCCCAACTGATACAGTTTTGTAATATTTTATTTAAAAAAAAAATTGTTAAATCCTAAAAAGTTGTTTATAAAATCTGAACTAACGTAGACTGCACTCCTTTCCTTGTTTTAGTAAGATTGAAGGATTTTTTCTGTTTAATTTTTACCATTAAAAAAAAAGCGTTGGTGGAGCCCCTCTTGCCTCAGTCAAATTCCCCCTTGCTGTCTTTTCCTCAAATATCAACAAAAATAAATTGCAGATCTTTTCCAAACAGAGCAATTTCTCTGCCATCTGTTCACCAACATAAATCAGGGCTTGTTGATGTAAACGTCCTCCTTCCTCAAGCTCCCCCCAGTGAGGACTGAAGCAAGCCTAATCCCCTCAGTCTCCCCTGCCCTCTAAATCATCCCTGCATATTAATACTCTATGCATCCCTACTGGCTAGAGCCAGATATATATGCAAAGCATGTAAAACTCAAAAGCAAGGCTTTGGCTCCATGGGCGGTTTGTTATGAGCAAAGTGACTTTGAGCCGTGAACAAATATCTTTGACACAAATAGTTTTTATCCTTAAGATAAAACTGACAGCAAACTGTAAATAGAAGGTAGGTTTCTTTGAGTGCCATACTCTCACATTTTATTTATGCTCTTTGGCTTTCTGATACAAAAGTTAGATTCCTTTTTTTTTTGCCCTAACAGCCTCTTAAAAACATCCTGATAAGGTAGTTTTCCAGCAAAGTTGTTGCAATTTTGGGGGTCGGGTGCCATTTCAATTTTGTGTGTGTGTCGTGTTACTACCTCTAGTTTTTGTAAGTTTAAAATAGTTCAGTTGTTTTCTTGAAAAACTAAGAAAAATGTTTTTCACTAATTGTCACTAAAGGAATGCATGTTGTGTAGACCACACAACTGCATTTTGAACTGCAAGATCCAATACAAAGTTGAAATATATCTATATATATATATATATAGATATATTTCTATACAGCAAAAATTATTGGGTGCTATTAAATATTGTTGTATAAACCGGTATGGTACAATGATTTGGTTCTTAAAAAGATATGCTAGAGGGATGCAGACAATATATTCAGTAACACAAAAAAGCAACAGGGATGATTATTTGATGCGAAATTACAAAATGAATACAAAAAGCACTTAAACAGGGCGTTTTTGACCCACTTAAATAAAGTGTTAGCTAGGGTCACTTGTGCATTTAAGAACTAAGAAAAAACA
This sequence comes from Oryzias latipes, assembly GCF_053564925.1. NCBI lineage: Eukaryota > Metazoa > Chordata > Actinopteri > Beloniformes > Adrianichthyidae > Oryzias > Oryzias latipes. The sequence goes on from NC_136248.1 coordinate 22,264,038, forward strand.
CATGGGAAGGAGACTTTATGTTGCAATACAGTCTTCTCCTCACTTCTGTTTTTGATGATAAATCACCCCGACACTCCTCTGTTCAAAGGTTCACAACCCTTCCGTTCACCCATACAGATGTTTCTATAATCCAGCCTTGTCTCCTTATGCCAAGGATTAACACTTGTCAAACCCGATCAGGGATGGAAAAGGAAACACCAAATCAAATTCTAAACAGAAAATTTAAAGTTTCTCTCTTTTAGCGTGACTTTTTCCAAATATCAACATGTCTTCAACATGTACCAAAAAAATCCTTTAGAAGTCAGCCCATTTTTTAAGACTGAGTTTAATAAATCAAACTGCAAAACCAAGTTGGAAAAGTTCAAAGTATCATCTAACCAATAAATACTTGGGATCTACAAAAGCAGGTTTGTGAAGACAGCAGATGGCTTGAAGAGATTAGGAACGCACACAGATGTGTGCTCTCAAGAGACACACAGGCACAAGATATGATGAAGCGCAAGAGGAAAAGAGGAATGAAAGTGAACCGCCCAGGATCACTCTCTAAAATTATCTTTTTATGGTTAAGAAACTTGGAAGTCACTTTTTCATCTAACTGCCTACCGTATTTTATTTTAATTAGTCTGAAGGTCTGCTTAATTTCCTTCTCAAAGCTTGGCGCACCTTAGCGTCCTGGAACTTATTCAGTATTTGTCCCATTCCACTTTATTTATTTTAGTTTTTTTAACTCCAAATTTCTTTAGTGTTAATTGATTCCTTAATAGAAAGTAACGATGAGACCAGGAGGCTAGCTGGCAACCAAGACATTCTTTACAAACCAATAAAAGTGGACAGAAAATCCTATTACTAAAATGGAATTAGCATACCGGCACATAAAATGGTTTACATACCGGTACATATATTTTCAGAGGATATAGTGAAAAAAAAAAAAACCTTGACAATCCTTGTGGATCTAGTGTAGAAGATATTTTATCACACAGCTTTGATTAAACTTTCACTAATTAAAGTCTATCTCATCTTATTAGCCTGAATAATTGATTTAATTTGTCTTTTCTCAACTATTGGCAGTGACCTCTACTTAGTTAATGAATTAATTGATTTAACCCCACTGCATCTGAAGGCATCAAAGAGGATTTTGACGTTTCCTCTTTAATCTCACACTCTGTTGAAGTTTTTTTTAAAAAGGGAGTTTGGAGAACTTCAGCGACTGATAGCATCTCCACAAAACTAAAAGTGTTTCCTTTTGGTCTGCTGGTAAATGAAGAGGCAACTTTTAAAATAACATTCAGGTTTCTTTGCTTCCCAAACCCTGGAAAAAATAGGGAAAGAAAACTAGGATGGTTGTATTTTCTCTTACCAATCTCCACCCTCAGCAAGATGAGGCAACACTTTAAAGGTCTTCATGTTTGGGAAGGGAAAAATATGATCCAATAATATAGCCATAATGCATGATTAGAACCAGTATACATCCTTTACAAGGACGCCCGGATGGCTAAATCACCCGCTTATGCTTTATTGACATCGTTTTTCTTAGTAACGGTAAAAGACAGAGGAGCTTCCTCAGCTGGGCAGCAGTTATTAACCAGATGTAATAAGGGAGAGGGCATTTTAACTTGGCATCCTTTAGAGAAGTTTTGCTCAAAGGAGCCTGCTTTAGAAGAGAGACAAATAGCTTGCTGCTTTGCCCTTGGATGAGCTGCTTTTTATAGGATTAAAATGCAGTGAACAAGCAAATCATAGACCGACAGCTCCCTCTACTGGTGAAAGGAATACATTTTTTTTGCCTGCTGTTTATCTCCAGAACTGAGTTTAATTGTATTGTTTTTTTTAAAGAATGTTTGATCAAGTTTGCATTAAATGACAGAAAATGAAAATATTTATGTCTTAACTGCTGTTTGCAGATCATTCTTAGAAATATTGTCATCATTCTTGTGATGTTTCATAGCTTTTGTGTTGTGCTTGCACATATTTTGTAGGGGAAAATGTTTGCTTAATTAAGCAGTTAAGTTTCAAAAGTCATTCTAAACCTTGATTTGTGCTAAGGTTTTACATTTTATGACCTGGAAACTATGATCTTCAGAAGAAAAAAATGTACGAACATCTGAGTGTTTCTGGAGTAACTGTCACCAGTGACATGGATACCAGACTCATAATTTTTTTTAAAGCCTTTTTCAAACTTCTGGAACTGAAATTCCAATGATTAGGAATAATCTGTAAAATTACATGAGAAAATGTTATTGAAATAAGGTAGAAATAAGGTAATAAGGTATAAAATAAGGTATAAAAGCAGTTCTTCTAATTAAACCAAATTTTGTATTGAGTCATATAGCTTTCACACATGCTCATCTTTAAAGGCCAGCCTTTATTGGAAAATATCTAAGTAAGATGCACCATTTCTGTATGATTCATGAATGCTGCACCTTGGAATGGTTTAAGGCAGTGATGCCAGATTCTGAGATGGCAAAGCTACAAACTGTAACTCAGCAGACATCTTTAGCATGTGTCTTCTGGATATCTCATCATTATCATTTTAACAGATTTTCTAAAAACGCAGTTGCAATCTTTATTTTGCATTGTTTTCTTTCTTTAAATACAGACAAAGTATAAAATATCCCATAAAAGCCAAATCAGCGTTTGCTCCAATATAAAAATCATCTTAAACTTTATTCATAAAGCCCTTTTCATATCATTACAACACAAGGTGCTTATCCAGAATAAAAATATATTTCAATGAAAAGACAATTGTAGTGAAACATATGATGATCTAAAGATTTGACATAGAAATATGACTTGATACTGAAGTGAGAAAATAGTTTTTGGGGGAATTGTCAACACCAGCAATGATCCCACTCATGATCACAGATCACCACAGGATCCCCTGATTAAATCAAAAGCCAGGCCCAGGAGAGCACTGTTGTGACCCCATTCACTGAGAAAGCTCAGTCACTGGTGTGGAGGATCCCCTCTGAAGAAAACACTGGAGTTGAAAACAAAATGTAAAAGAATAAAATAGTAAAAGCAAAGCTTAAAAAAAAACAACCTTAAAGCAGCATGGACATGTACAATCACTAAAGGTAAGCATAAGTGGTCTAATGAAAACCATCATTTTCATTCATTCATATCCCAGCCCCTTATGGGCGAAGGCAGGGGGACACCCTGGACAGGTCGCCAGTCTGTCGCGGGTAGAATGTCCACAATCACACATCCATTCACTCTCACATTCACACCTATGGACAATTTAGAGTTGCCAAATTAACCTATGAAGCATGTTTTTGGATGGTGGGAGGAAGCCGGAGATCCCGGAGAGAACCCACGAAACGCACGGAGAACATGCAAAGTCCACACAGAAAGGTCCCCCCTTCTTGCTGTGAGGCAAGAGCGCTAACCACTGCACCACCGTGCAGCCACCATCATTTTGTTAAAGAAAAACATAAAAACAAAGTATGAATACATTCAATAATTTAAATAGAAAATAAATATATTTCTAAAAGCTAGAATAAAAATGAAGGTCTTGAACCTTCTTTTAAAAACCTTGTTTTTAGTTTATAATTACTGTCTTTAAGGATTTTAATGTGATCCAAGTGCTTACTGTGAGCAAAGATTTCTATGATGATGAGACACCATTTTTTTTCTTCTTTCATTTACGTTAATTTGTCCTTGTTTTCATTTTGTTTTCTTAATCAATGTATTTCAGTATTTATGTAATGAGTTTGATATTCATTAATCTTCTATACTTCGTGCTGTGAGGCAAGCACGCTAACCACTGCGCGCCACCGTGCAGCCTGAGTTCGATATATCTGTGTAACATTGTTGTATTGTGTATAATCAATGCTTGAAATATAAATCAAATCAAACCAGTAAATCTAAAACAAGGACAGTCTGTGCAGCCCGGAGGTTCTGTGGCAGGTTGTTTCCACAGGCGAGGACCGCAGTCACTTTTAAAGGGGCCTTACCGTAAGTTTGGGTTCTCACTTCAGGATGAACTAAGAACAGAAGAGATCTGGGTTTGCGAGAGCTCATATGGTGAAAACATATAAAATGGCCACTATAAACTCAAGCATTAATGCATGTACACGTGTTCATTAATGTGTTCAGCCTCAAAGACAGCTTTGTGTTTGTCAAATTAAATTATTGAAGGTTTTTTTTATCTCCATTTTATGTACTGTAACCCCCCATTAAGGTCTCCCTTAAATGAGCCAAAACAGTTTTAACAGCTGCAAAGAACTCCTTTTTTTCTCCAAACGGCTCAATTTACGAAGACTTATGCTGACCTGCTGTCATCTGCCTCACTGATGAGATGTAAGCCTTTTGTTCAGTTCATAAACTGGCCCGGTGAAGATTGCATGATATGCAAAGAGGATATCCAGCTCAATGTGCAAGCTTTTGTAGACGCATGAATGCAGACACATGAATGTCTTTTTGTAAGAGAGCAGCCATAATCACAGGCATCAGTTTATTGGTGCTCAAACAATTATTAAATTATCTTATTTTCTCAGCTGCTTTGTTTTTCCTCTGCAATGTAGAATTTCACATACTGTTGGGTAAAAAAAGCAACAGGTAGGGTGAGCTAAAGCTCTTCCAACTTTGATTCTTAAATGTGGATAACTAGTCATACATGGCAAACGGGAAATCCATCCCTACTTATAACTATTTGTTTTATTTTTATACGTTTTATTTTTTTTTTGCATCAGTCATGAAATTCCTTGTGCTGATAGTCATGCATTTCTCTCTTCCTGCAAGCTAGGCATGCACACATCTTGTGACATGCTGTTGGGATCACATCTGGATATTGCTTTCTTTACAGCACTGCTGTAGAAATGCGCTGTAAAAGTCAAATGATTGTGTAATCGACCTTATTGATAGTTTCCTAGCACAGTATTTGCTACACAAACATCCAGAGGAGCAGCTTTTGGAATAAAAAAATGTAAAATTCTTTTTTTTGTTTTGTTTTTTTACAAAATGAAGTGTGTAAATAGCAGACAAGAGTTTTTTCTTTCTTGTTCAGCCCTTTCACACTGGAATATCTGTGCCAATGTTCAGTCATTAATGCAGAAGCAACAGCGTGTAGGCAGCTTGCTGCTATTGATGAAGCTCCAGGCTAAGCTGCTTTGACATACTTTACATACAGGGACACACAATGTGCAGGGACAGAACACCCGTCAGATAATAGATCATTTAAATACAAAACATATTGTGAAATGTGATCTAAATTACACACTTCTTTCAGTTATAAAAGCTGGAAAATAGATCTGCTGGGGATATAACACTCTGCATTTACAAGCTTTATGTATTGTTCTATTTTTTTTTTTTTTAATTAGTGGAAATAATCAACATTTACTTTGAATGTAAGAAACATTAACAAATCTATAAAACACAATAAACATTTTTCACTTGTATCAAACTGTGTCATCTTATGGAAAAGGTATAGTTCACTGGTACATCCACATGTCAGATTTAAAAATAAATTTCAAAAATTTCAGATGAGAACCAAAACATTAAAAAAACTGTGATCCTATCACACAGTATCACAGAGTCCTTTAAAACTCATTCAGATGCTTTTATCATGTTACAACACTTCATGTTTAAAAAAGAAATACATTCAACTTTTTTAGTTTGACTGTGAAGATTAATAGAGTATAAAAGATTTTTCTAATTTAAATTCTTCGAAACTGTTTTTCAAACTGACATAGTTTCAAAAAAAGCCTTTTTTTAACTTATTACTCATAATACAACTCTTTGTCTTAATATTTTAGTGTAGCTACAAAAATGCTTTTTCCTTTTCTACTTCAACACATCTTTTTCTGTCACTTAATTAAAATGATAATGAAAATGGTATTTGACATTTCATTTTCAAAATGTTCTCTGGTAAATGTGTAGCAAAATTCATTTAGAAATGTCTAATTTGACAATTAAAATGGATTAACAGAAATGCTTTTTAATTTTCAAAATGTAACTGCATCAAATGACTCAAAATTCAAATGAAAAAGCAATATTTCAAAATGCTTTTTCATTTTATACTTAAAACCGCTTATTGTGTGTCATAATTAAAACGAAATTCAAAGAGGCAAAATCTGTAGCAAAATTCATTAACAGTGAGCACTTCCAGAGGGGAGGCGGGGCGATGACGTCACAGCTTTCTCTGTGTGTCCGCCTGCTAAGAGACAGAAGGTGGACATGCTGCTACTTAGTCCTGAGAAGCTGTGTACAATCATCAGAAGTTCACAACCAACTCAAATCCGTTTTCTCTGCCGCTAACAGAAAACGGATTTGAGTTGGTTGTGAACTTCTGATGATTGTACACAGCTTCTCAGGACTAAGTAGCAGCATGTCCACCTTCTGCAGTCCTCCTCCGGACGCACCGCGGACAAGCTTTTGTTCTTCGGACCGCCAGCTGCCTTCGCATAGCGGAGCGCGGAGCTCCCGATCATGATCGCTGAAAGCGAGAAATGCTGCTACGATCTGAGAAACCATCATATGAATTTGTGTTTCCAGTGGTGTCCAGAACAAAAATAAAGACTGATGTAATTCCCACATATTTACAAATTTATTTGCAGCTTCGCTTGATTTGCTGTTTCATTTGATGACAGCTGGAGCCCCATCAACAGATAGCAGATCTCACCGTGGTAAATGTTTGCTGGGTGGAGCAAAAACACTCACTCAGTGCGAAGCTGCAGGACACTATCTTCATAATGTGCTTTTATTACAGTTATGATTATATTTAAGGGCCTGCTCGATCATATGTTTTTAAATCCCTGCGGTCAGACGACGCTGAAGTTGGCTTGCGATTCACAGCTTCTGATTCGCGAGGGCACTAAAGAAACATTCCGCTACATTTCTCGCCTTAAGATCGCCTAAAACCGGGTCCTGTTCACAAACCGCTGGAACTGGAATGCTCAAACCTGGATCTTAATGCGAAAAATGCAGTGGAATGTTCCTTTAGTGCCCTCGCGAATCAGAAGCTGTGAATCGCAAGCCAACTTCAGCGGCCGGACACACGGAGATAGCAGTGATGTCATCGCCCCGCCTCCTCGCTGGATTGCTTTTTCTAAATGAATATTGAGACAATGTTCGCAGGGTGGATGTGAAAATGCAAATGCAATCCCGTCTTTGCATTTTCGTTTTAATTATAACACACAATAAGCGGTTTTAAGTCTAAAATGAAAAAGCATTTTGAAATATTGCTTTTTCATTTTGAGTCATTTGATGCAGTTTCATTTTGAAAATGAATAAGCATTTCTGTTAATCAATTTTAATTGTCAAATTAGACATTTCTAAATGAATTATGCTACACATTTACCAGAGAACTTTTTGAAAATGAAATGTCAAATACCATTTTCATTATCATTTAAATTAAGTGACAGAATAAGCAGTGTTGAGGAAGGAAATGAAAAAGCATTTTGGTGGATTGCTTTTTCATTTTAACTTTGAGTCAAAAAATGCAGCTTCATTTTGAAAATGAAAAAACATTTCTGGTTTTGACTTTTCTTTTTATTTATGCTACACAATCGCTTCCATATTCTGTTGCAACTGGGTGATTTAATTCCAATTTTGAAACAAAATGCACAATTTCTTTCCTGATGTTTTTATTATCATTTTTTTGTCATGAAAGTTGTGTTATTTCTTTGTTTTTGTTACAAGGCATTTACATTCTTCACTTAGTTGGTTACTTTGTGAACAAAATAAAATGAAGAAAGATACAAAATAATTGTTGAGACATAAAACGAAAGCACAAAGAGGTAGTCTTTTGTTTGTTGGATTGTTTTAGCTCGTGTTTTTTTTATTTCCTTTTCTGTTTCGGAATGAAAGAAAAAAAACATCAAACCCAATTAGCAACGCTTCCCCTTTAATTCCAGTCCCAGTGACGTCACTGCATTTGACCGGTTTGTTTTGCGACAACACGTTCAGCGGTTTACGGCATATCAATCCAGGCTAACAGCATCGTTTTACAACATATATTTAACGTTTTTTGTGAATACTTCATTCTATTGTTGGTGCAGCATTCAAGTCCCGCATGTGTGTTAAAGTTTAACAGCCCAATTCGTGAAAGACGTCGTGTTGTTACATGTAAGAGCTTCTGTCGTTTAACTAAATACGTGTTGCTCTTTATACCAATAGTACGTGTCCGTTTTTATTACTCTAAGACTAATATGCATTTTTCCTGGGCCTGCATCCGTCAAAACAGCTGATTGCGCTTTTATTCGTGTCTTTGAACAGAAGCTGGAGTTCATGTTCGGATCATGATCGTTAACCCAGAAAACTAGATGAAGCTGAACGCGTCCCCAGGAGGAGCCTCCTTTCCAGCGGACCCCAGCACCCGCGCGCCGTGCAGGGCTTCAGTGGCCCCTCCATGCCTGTGATCCCCATCCCACGACGTGTGCGCAGCTTCCATGGGCCCCACACCACCTGCATGCACTCTGCTTGCGGGTCGACGCACACGTCCAAGCTAGTGCGAACCAAGTACAACAACTTTGACCTGTACCTGCGCTCGCGCTGCATGTACAGCTTCCTGCGCTTCCTCCTGTACTTCGGCTGCAGCCTGCTGACCTCTCTGCTCTGGGTGTCGCTCTCCGCCCTCTTCTTCGTGCAATACGTCAGCGTCCGCGTCTTCCTGCGCCTGCAGTACAAACTGTCGGTCATTCTGCTGCTGCTGGGACACCAACGCCTGGACTTTGGGGTTTTTAACGACCTCATCATCTACAGCATGCAGATCACCATGTTTCTGGTGGGGGGGCTCGGCTGGTGCTTCATGGTGTTTGTGGACATGTAGCTGAGTAAAACAATGCACACCTGTAGCATAGCACGTGGGACTATTTTTCCTATCCAAAAAAGTAGTTTTATATAAAATCTTTTATTTTGAAGGGACATAAACACCCTTCTGTTTCATTTTATGATTTGCTGAGTAAAATACTGTTTTAGAAATATCAAAGGAATCAATCAGAACGTGGCAAGTCTTAAATAAAGAAAGGACCTACAGCTATATATATATATTATTTTATTTTTTTGTTCTGCACCCTTGGTTTCCACACATTTTAGGTGTAGTCTGGTTTACAGTCAGCCGAACTGTCATTGTTGTGGAAATGTGACCGATGTTCATCATGACAGATGTGATGTTAGTTTTTGTGCCAACAACTACTTAATTTGCACTCAAAGCAGAGAAAACTGTCAAGTTGGGGGTGTCGGTACAATGTTATACAAGTATGCATTCATGTCACACATGAAAATGAATTATGAGGTGATGTTTAGATGTTCTTTAGTGGGAGGAGCATGGCGAAAGGTGGAGTCTGTGGAGCCCCGAGTGTCACACTGACATTTTTTGTAATGCTGTTTGATACATTTTCGACCCATAAACAGTTTAAAACGCATAACTGGGTGTTTTACTGTGTGATCCAACAGCCGTGATGGCATGCCTCGAGCAGTGTCATAAGAGTGTGTAATAGTTCATCTGCAGCAGCTTTGGGTCAAGTGTTTCGTCAGTCGCTCTTCACATGGTTCCAGAGATGTTGCTCTGACAGACTTCTCTGTTTAGCTTCCTCCAGCACGCAAACGTGGGTCATAACAAGACCCCGCTCTTTGTGCCAAGCATAACAATGGATGTGGCTGTGTCCCAATCACCTTATATAGTCGCATTTTCACTTGGCATGATTGGAGCTTCAAGGAACTTCACCGAGCTACAGGATGAGGATCTGAAATGTGGATCTTAACACGGATCTGCTCCTGCATGCAAGACATTTTCATGTTTATCGTCCAAAGAACAATAAGCAAATGAGGTTGCAAACAAAAGTGCCAGGTTTAGACATGAACTTTTGACACTGTAGCTGGTGGGCTGCTTGAGACATGCTTGTGGCCTGTATATGGCCTCAGACTGGAAATGGATAATCGCGGCAACAATACACTTTTGTTCTGAGGATAAACAGACCATATGCCTGATATTTCTGAGCCAGGGCTGATCTGACTGCCCACTGGGGCCAAAAAGAGAACTGAAGATTGTTTTTATGATGCCAAAGTAGCCCCGAAAGTACAGTGGACGAGTGAGTGACTGTCCATTTTCATTTCTCCTTTTTTGTTTCCAGAGCTGAAGCAAAGTGCCTTGTGTGAATGACTTAGCTGTTTTATTAACCAGCAGTCGCTTCTCAGTTCTTGAACTATTAACCTTGCTATTATCGTAAATCATAATACCTCAAATTTGCACTCGTGCACTCTTAAACAGAGAAATGCAGCAGTTTAAAAGCATAATATTGACTTTCAGTTTATTATTTTTCTTCGTTTAAACTATATGTTGGCAACATTTCTGCTGTTTGTGTGATCACAACTAACGAATGTGTCAAAAAGAGAGATCCCTTCGTTTTACCCCATCAAATAAAGATATTTCAGGTAAAAACAAATGAAATAAGAACAATACATGGAATTCACTTTGTCAATAAAAAATACTTTTTTTTAAATTTTTTAAATATTTCAAACCTGCTAATAAAAAAAAAAAAACAAGGTTAAGCTTGCAAACCCGCTCTTGGAAGCCAACTACTTCCATTTACCCTAACAAGTTCCTATCTCCATTGTACAGCTGCCTCATGTCTCCTCGTGACTCTACTGTTGTTGACTCATGTTGGTTCCATGTAAATGAGTTGATTATATGTTAACTGCGTGGTTGCTGCCCCTCGATCCTGTAAACACCATTACTATGACAGATTTAAATAAAAATAAGAACAGGTTTACCAGATAGCTCTTGGGCCTTAGCCTCCTTAGGAACCTACAGCTTGATCTATAACAGGTCTCAAGGAATTTACAAAAATGACCCAAACCTAAGTAGCCCCTAAATGAATGTTACCTGGAGTTGAAGCGGTTATTTCAAAACTCTTTTACCCCTTCATGGGGTATCTCCACAATGTTTGGGAAACTAATGTATTTTTTGTATTTTTTTTTTTTTAAATGTAAATTAGCCAAAAATGTATTCAAGTTATAAAGTTTTTTTTTTTTTAAAAACCAATGTCCATCTTGCTGGATGTGATGTAGTCACCTAAACTGCATTTTATTCTAATGTCCCATACAATCATTAAATATCTACTTTAATCATCTTTTGAGCTATTATAAAAGCGTCTCCAGTGGTCTTTTAAATATGATTATGCCGTTTTTAGGCAAAATAAAGAAACCTGTGTCGGGTTTTTTTTGGACATAGTTTCTGGAGAGCGGCAGGAGTTCCTTAGAAACTTATCTCTAAGTTGTGGGCGAGACCGTGAGTTTGAGAGTAAGCTAATTTCCCATCATTCTTTTGTTTACACTCTCTCCCACTAGCTTACAACCCATCCCAAACATTAACGATGCAACAAAATGGCAAGGAACATTGGAGCTATCCAGTGATACAGTTTGAGCCAGATGCCCATGACTAATTATCCTATGTTTAATATAGCCTTGCATTGATATAACATTTCTGTTGTTTGTGTTGTTTTTTGTATTATTTCTGCTTTGATTGCTTAAAATAAACAATTTCTAAATCTAAATGCCAGAAGACATTCATGGAACTATTTGTTTACAAGTGAATCCATCAGAATGGAGTGGATCGGGAAGCTTGTAGTGGCCAATTATAGTTTGTACACAACAACTACAAGCTTTTTTCCAATGACATTTTTTCATTTGTCCCTGATTCACAACGATTTTAATAAAGAAATAGTCACAAAATACAATTTTAATCTTAATTGTATTTGTAAATGTCATGTTAAAACACCAAAAATACCATTTTCATTGGAGTGGATCTTTAAAATGACTGGTATGCTTTCACTATCACTATAGGGACTGTTATCTTGCGATATTGTGCCCACAAACCTCATTGACCCACAATGTAAACCCAACACCCAAACACCAAAAAAACTCATTTGATAGACAGACAGACAGACAGGTAGGCAGGCAGACAGATAGATATTTTACTTTTCTTTGAGTCATTTTGAGTGACCTACTTTTTGAGTTTTACTTTACATTGATTTACATTCAACCTAAAGTAATTCACTAACCAACACTAATCAAATAAAAAAGGGACTACTTTGTTACAAAGAACAAATATAAAATAAGTTTTAGTCAGAGCACCAGTAGTTGGCGCTTGTAACACACATGCGCTGAGCTGTCATCACAAGAGGACATGTGAGACACCCTCACATGTAAAATGTTCGGGATCTCAAGTACTCCCACCCCTCCTCCCCCCTAGTCGTCCTACTTATACAGTAGTTCTAAATAAAGGTCATTATGTCTGACTAGGTCCGAACAATAAGGCGTCCGGCAGAGTCGCACCCACGCAGAGCAGGATTTTTTTAATTTTTTTATTGAGGAGCATGTACACCTTTAAGCTGGGCGCAGAGTGCAGCGAGTTCATGTGTCCGTGAGGCGCACGCTACGATTACAGTCCACTCTTGGTGCTTCGTTGGTGCGTAAAAAGCGGTGCTGCAGCGGCGGCAGCAGCCTGACAGCTCCCGGCCCGTCTGCGTCTTTAAAGGCGAACCCGCCGCGGAATGGTGCATGATGTCAGAAAGCTCGCAATCCGTGTGCTGTTCGCGTGAGCCGCGTTTTACTTCCTGCACAGGGACAGGAGCGAGCACAGAAACAAGAGAGAGTGGGATAGCGAGATGGGGGGACGAGCGGCCAAGACAGGACTGAAGTGATAGAGCGAGCCAGCGGACCAGGAAGGTGGGGAGGGGGGAGAACCGTGGCCTGCTTTCAAAAGAAACAAAAAAAGAGAGCGAAAGACAGCCCAGAAAGTTTATAGATCATCCGAAACGTCCGCCTGCCTCTTCTTCGCCAGCTGATCGCCGCATTCTATGGAACAGCGACATAGCGGGTAAGTATCTCCTCCTCCTCTGGCTTCATATTTACTGCGCCTGGTTTGTATGACGCATAGGTATTGCCATGCATTACTCCATCGCCCCTCTATTTATGGGCCACATTCACCGTTTCCCATCAGATTTCTTACAATATTCCCAACTTCGTTTTTGAGTCTTAAACTTTAAGGTAAGAATAGAGGATGTGAGGAGGCGATGTTATTCCTGTCACTTGGAGAATCTAATCAAACTTGCTAGAATCGTCCATAGGATGATGTTGGCCCGCCCTTAGACTACAGGAAACAACGTTGTCATTAGTTTCAACTGTATGAAGGGTAGAGGAGCTTTACTGTCCCTGTGACATGAGGGAGAAGCAAACAAACTCCACCGATTCTGGATCCACTGTTACTGCAGGGCTCCAAAAACCAAAAATAGTTTTACTAATTTATTTGGGAGCCAGTTTAGCTCGTGCTGGTTTGCGGCGCCTTCCATCCGTGAAACCCGGGTTCGACTCCAGGCTGCTCCCTGTTCCCTTCTCTACCTCTGCCGGTTCCAAGCCCGGTTAGAGAAGGTTGCGTCAGGAAGGGCATCCGGCGTAAAACATTGCCAAATTTACCATGCGACTTGTTCGCTGTGGCGACCCCTGATGGGAGAAGCCGAAAGTGGAAGAAGAAGTTTTACTAATTTATTTGTATCAGTTTATAGTTTGCTTCACTTTAGTCTAATCACAAAACTGTGAAAAAAAGGTACTTATCAAGGGAATCACATTGGATAATATTTGGACTGAATGCCAAAGGAAATTTTAAAGGAATCTCAGATTCTATGCACTTTTCTGTCAGTTGTGGCTCACCTAAAGCTTGCTAAAAGACTTTAACCCTAAATGCAGTGCCCACCTCTTTCTCCTGTGTGTACATGATTGCAATGTGTGGCTAACCAGCAAGCAGTTTGTGGCAGTTTCCTTCATTTCCTGTCACTGTTCTTCCCCCAACACACATTTTTTTTTGTCTGTCTCTGTTTCAGTATCGTCATTTTTGGCACTGTGTGTTACTGTAGGTCAGTCAGGACTACTTCTACTTGTTTTTTTATGGTTTCTGTCTTATCTTTGTCATGTGATGAAATGCTGATGTTAAGCATCTCAGCCCCCAGCAGGTTTGTTACAGGTGTAAAATTGAAAGTCAGCCCGCTCTGGTTCGTTAGGATTCTGTTTACTCATTTGCACTTCAGGTTCCAGGTATGTTTTACTAGGCATACAAGCTATATGCGTGCCTGTTTGCCCTAAAGCAAGACTGTCTGTTGTTGATGTGTTTTATAACACTTACAAAGAAAATCGGTTCATGGTAATCTGGGTGTGTGGCTTTTTGTGTCCTATAAGGAAGTTTAACATGAAACACAGGCTTTTTAACACCACTTGTTCTTGGATGTCTACTAAAAGGTTTTGATGGCTTTCAGCAGCTGTATTTGTCTGGGTGAGCGTGTGTTTGTCTGTGTGTTTGCTGGGGTGCAGTTGAGTGTGTCGGAGAGTGTGTTAGAGTGTGTCCTGGGATGCCCTTCCTCCATAGGCCCCCTCAACTGTACCACATTCCACGAGGGGGCCCAGGGCTGTGTGCAAGGGTGGGAGTGTCAAGGAGAGAGCACCATAACACAGACGGTAATTGATGTGGACAGTGACCCCAAAAAATAGCTGAATAAAGGCCCGTACACACCGGGACGAATATTCGCCAGGCGTTATTCGCCAGCGTTTTTCGCCACGTCTTTTGTGTTCACACCCAGGCGATTTTCGCTGACGGTGAGCCGAGCGAACATGCAATTTCATTCCCTGACATTAGATGGCGCTTTACGCTTCTTAAAGTCGCTTTTCGCTCAGAAGAAGAGAGCAAGTATTTACGCGCTTGTCAGAATCATACAAAGAAAACATGAATATTTCAAGCATCAGTAGCTCCAACTGGTGCTTGGTAAGGGGATATTTAAGAATGTCCGTCATTATTTCTTCGCGGCAGTGTCGACGCTACTTGGCGTCTAACTTCTTCTCTGGTATGTGTGCTCAGAAAGGCAGTTTTGTGTTTGAGCGCCCCCAAGTTGTGTTTTACTGTAACTTCAGAAGCTCCAGGCACGTGTGCAAAAGCGCCATTCTCATTGGTCGAATAGATTTCGACGCGACGCGTCGAAAAAAAAAAACGAACCCGAGGCGTTTTTTTTTTTTCGACGCTTTGGCGCGTGGCGTTTTTTCGCCTCGGTGTGCACACTCTCATTGGTGCCCTTTGTTTAGTCACGAGGCGTTAAACGTCGGCGAAAATCGCCGGCGAAATTCGTCCCGGTGTGAACAGGCCTTAAGGGTAAAAACACCTGAAAAAAAATCTAGAGACTCATTTATTTTGGGACATGAAACGATTTATGAAGTACCTTAGGTTACAAAAAATGCTGTGTGAAGAAAGTTATGTTGAGATAATCTTACATATCACTTTAATGTCCATGTAAGTAGTGTGGTAGAACTACCTAAAATGAATTTCCATAAAAAGTTGCACATGTTTATGATTTATGAAGTACCTTAGGTTACAAAAAATGCTGTGTGAATAAAGTTATGTTGAGATAATCTTACATATCACTTTAATGTCCATGGAAGTAGTGTGGTAGAACTACCTAAAATGAATTTCCATAAAAAGTTGCACATGTTTTCATTGAAAAAAAACATCTCTGGCATTTGAAAAATCTAAACCAGTTTTTGGAAGTTCTTAGAAAGGAGTGATGCGTATCTACAAGTATGTAGCGAAACACTTCAATAAAGAAGATTTATCACACAAACAACCTTTTAATTAGTATTTTACCCATTTTGTTTGAATGATGCCTTGCAGTGCGAGCAATCATGTCACGTGTCCCAAAAAACCCAGAGTGAAATGAAAGAAAACCAATTGTTTTATATGCTTTATCCATGTTATGGTCACATTTTGGTGAGTCGTAACCCAAATAAAATACTTTTTGACACCAGGCAACACCCCCTCCTCTATATTATCTTGCCCACTCTCCACTTCAGCACATTTATCAACGCCAACGTGCAGTATGTAGTGTCATAATAGAGAAGTTACTGAGCTGCAATCCACCACATTTGTTTGCACTAAACTTATCACGCATCTCCCACTTGATCACACACAGAAAAAATTACAAATGACTTGGATTACCATAGAAACATTCAACAATAAATTATATTTTTCTTATAAACAAGGATATGCTGGAAGTTTTGTCAGTTGAGTAAGAATACATGTACTTATGTAAAATATAGCAACCATTTTTAACCATACTGCTCTGTACTGTGCACTATGTGTGCACATTCGGCATTTACAATAAAATACAGCTCCTTTTTCTCCTAATACACATGTATATTTGGGCCGGGCGTGTATTTATGCATGGACTATTATGAGTCATGCCTCAGGGCATGCGATACAGGGCACCAGTCATACATCCCATTCTCAAACAATAGCTACTCTTTCTAGGTATTGCAGAGCCAGTTCAAGGTAAACCTTGGAGGGATAAAAACCTGCTCAGACTGGTGTGTCCAGGCATGTTCGTTGCTTTTCGTGGAACAGTCAAACAGTTCAGGATAATTGTAAAGAAAAATCCTCCTTTTCAATGTTGGGTAAGAGAATTCCTGAAATGATATCTATCAGGTAAGTCGGCAGTCTCACTGCTTTTCATAGAAACTTTTTTTTACATGGAAAGTACTACTGGATAAACAGGTACTACAAAGTGGAACATTTTAAACACTAAAAAAAAAGTTTAAAATAACTTTTAGCCTTGCCAGCCTGTGTCGTTGAACCAAACGCAGAAATGTAAATGTATTAAACCACCAAAACAATGAAATATTTATCTAATACTAATAAACGATCGTTAGAAAATCTTAGCACTGCTAAAATGTGAATATTACCAACCAATGTGAAGTTTGCCACTTAACACTGTCAACTATTATTAATGATTTAAAGCATTCAAGGTTGTTACTGGTCTTCTTTTGAGTGGGCGTCGCAGTAATTCAACACCAAGGTCACAACTTTCAGAACTGATAGAAGCTGACGAAAGCCGAAAAGCTTTCGTCAGAAAAACACGGTGGATCCGGGGTGACACATATGTGTCTGATTTTAAGTCATACATTTTTGGTCATTTCCTGTCATTGAGTTTTTCTTTCTGACAAAGACCCACAAAACAAATCAACGAAAAGCCACTAAAAAAGCAAAGAAATTAAAGTATCAAAATGGCCTAGTTTCAGTCTAGACTTCAACCAGACTCAAATTCTCCAGTACTTTTTATTGTGCACAAACAAATAGGCCCAAAGTCGATACACTTCTTCTTCCTCTTTCGGCTTATCCCATCAGGGGTCGCCACAGCGAACAAGTTGCATGGTAAACTTGGCAATGTTTTACGCCGGATGCCCTTCCTGACGCAACCTTCTCAAACCGGGCTTGGAACCAGCACAGAGGTGGAGAAGGGAACAGGGAGCGGCCTGGAGTTGAACCCTGGTTTCACGGACGGAAGGTGCCGCAAACCAGCACGAGCTAAACTGGCTCCCCCCCAAAGTTGATACACTAAATCAACAAAATAAAGATCAGCAATTCACAAATCCTCTACAATAATACAATAATATGCTTTTATGGGTCAATGTACATGCTATAGAATCATAAAGGATATCAGCTTTACCTTCTTTTGGGAGCAGAATCTGGTATCAAATCTTAGAATTAGTGTATGATACTTTCTTTTCCACAAGGCTGCAAAGCTGTAATGGAGGGCTAAGTTTGTAAACTCTACCTTAGAGGTGAGACATTACTTTTTTTAAACAAAATAAATAATTTCTTAGCCTTTGGGCAAGTGTCTGATGAACTGCTTCTGGTAAATATGCTAGAAACATAGAAGATATGAGGAAGATTGGGAGAATAGTGATAACCAGCTCCCTAAAATAACATATTTATCTGTTTCCATATACCCATACTGGATTGGGTATAGTTTTCTTGGCTTGCACATAGTGGTCAAGAGTTTTTTACATTGCAGCTTTGACTTATTTTTCCAGAGGTACAGCTTTACTTACTCTGTAGGATGCTTCAAAAGTCTGTGAGTTTCTTTATCGTTTTAGTCATCTTCAGCACTCCCCATTGAAAAAACAAGCAACATTTGTAGCACTATCTGTGCCAAAGGTTCTACAAAGTACAAAAAAGTAACTGTAAGAAGAGCTGTGTGTCAGCATTTCTAAAAATCTCCCTTTTTGGTCGGTAACAAAACAAAAAAGCACTGTTTTGCTGCCAAAATAGGATTCGCAGGTTTTTAATTTGAACCCTTTTTCAGCGAAGTCAATTTTTTCCAAGTGTGGATAGCAAGTTATAACCATTAAATGTAGTTTATGCCACTTTCCAGCCTATTTCCTCTGAGTGTGAAAGAGGAACACGTGTTTCCAATTTGCACATTTCAAATGTCAAATTGCATTAGTGTGACTTAACATTTGTGACTTGGACATAAAATCACATGTGTGCGACTGTTAAACTTCACATGTGACTTTGCAATTGTGACTTTGAAATAAAGTCACATGTATGACTTCTGCATTATGTGTGTGAGACACAGCACACATCATACTGGTAGTCTTTCTCCATCTTTCTCACAGTTAAATTACCATGAGTTGGAAAAAACTTCCTAATCGGAGATAACTGATGGCTCTTCTTCTTTTCGGAGAAACTGAAACTTTATCGAAACCTTTCAAAATAACTTCCAAAAACATTTCTTGTTTTCCATTTAAGTCACATTTCAATACTATTAGTTATGGTGACACAAACAAATACAAACATACTTTCTGATTTTCCCTACACTCAATGCTTTAGCATTTTAATGATTTGCTGTGTTTGTATCAGTGCTGCATGTCTAAACACCTCAAAAATTCAGCCTGCACACATTCTCAGTAAAGACCTCAGGGTCATTAGGTGATTCTGCTCTTTGATCTTCATACACTCCATTTAACCGAGGTTGATCAGGCCCCAGTTTGTGTGTGCTAGTTCATGACTCTCTCCTCTTGATGCAGAAACATGCAGAGGCTTTTCTTACTGATGTTTCTGGTGACTCTCCTTTCTAAACTGCTCTCCGTTTTCAAGGTGCCTGAATGCATGGCACTCAACAGGCCCTCCAGTCTTTCTCTCTGAATGGCTCAAGCAGATCATGGTATTTGGCTTCCTTCCACATGTGGGCCTCCTCCATCCAAACCAACCAGGAGACTGGAAGTTCCGGCATCACTGCTTGCTTTGTTGAGGCCAATGTTTAGACCAAATGCGGTTTCGGTGACATCAGTGTTCTGAAAACTGAAGGCCACCTCCTTCGCCAGTTCCAGGCTGTGAGTAGCAGACCTGCAAGGAGCCTTATGCTCTAGTTGTGGTTTTACTCTTTTAAAAAAATGCGGGCCAAACTCAGAGTTCATGTTTACTCTGCTGGATTCTAGTGGAGATGATATCTATTAATTTCAGCAAATGGGTACTGTACCATTTGTACTTCATGTCTCCCAGGAGTTTAGGGCAGTAGCTCATGATGGACTCCAGGGAATCCTACATGCTGATGTTTCTGCTTGTCTTAACAGTATGTGTTGGATGGACTTAGGAGAACGCTGACTGAGTTTGAAACTTGATTCTCGCTAGTTCTGACTTGCAGGGGTTTGTCCTGGTGATCGTCCAATAACATGCATAGTCTCAATTGAGTCATGCTCCTTGTTCATTGCACTTGTCCTACAGCTTTCCCTTTGTGTAGATGTCTCTTTGCGCCTCCTATGTGTAATCATATGGCTGAAAACAAAGTTCCTACTCAGCTTTTCTTCAACCTGATCCAAGTTTCTTGAGACAGCCGCGTCTTTTTCTGTTCTCATCGTGACAGTTGGAAGAGATCCCTATGGGGTAAGATACCTGTCAATAAGAAACATACAAAGTTGTGCACAAGTTAATGCTTTGTGCACAACCTAAAATAAAAAATATCAACACAACATTTAGTTTTGTGTTTGACGTGTCTGTTTTGAATACAATTTTTTTTTTTTTCAAGACAACCAAGAGTTGTCTTGAAAACAAAATTTCCCAACCAGATTATAACAGCGATGTCCTGCCGTGTTTTTGCTGCCAGGGGAGAACAGCTGATCGAATAAAAAAATGCCCCAGACCCGAAAGTGGTGGGGAAAAAATAGCAGCAGCATCCCTCTTAATTTGTGTAAAAAAGTCTGTTTGTCAAAAAAAGGAGATACTGATAATAAGAGAATTCTAAAACAAAATAAGAAAAACCAGAGGAATCCCCGCTTTCCTGCTGCCATTGCTCTCCTGTCTGCCCGCCAGCCAATGGCGGCAATCGGTGGGCAGCATTAGGAAAGCGGGGCAGCAGGAGAGTGCTCCGCCAGCCAGTTTATACAGGCGGGGTGGGCGTGCTTACTCCAGCCCCTGGACCTGTCCGGTGTGGGTACCGGATGTTCTCGGGTTGCCGGATGTTCTCGGGGTCCTTCGGGGTCCTTCCAATGAGTTATATCACTAGAGGAGACATCACGTGGTTCCTCATTGGAGGAGAGCACCGCCATCTTGGTGAGGTCAAGTTTTGAAGACCAAACCACTTTTATAACATTTAATAAAGAGCTCTGTTTTTGCTTTCAATCACTTCATTATATGAAAAAGAAGAATGGCTTGAAATTGCTTAGTTTTGTTCAGAAATACAAACTTCACGAGTACCCCTAACTTAACTAGTATTAGACTATTTAGATTTTTTCTATGTTCCTTTATTTTATTTTACTTATGTTTTTATTTATTTGTGTGTTATGTTCATTGTTTCTTTTTTCCCCCTCTATTCTTTATTTTCTATGTTAATTTGTTATTTTTGGCAATGGTGACTGATCTTCGAAGCAATATTCATTACATTGTTATTGTTTGTTGTTAACGTTAATGTCATTGTTAATGTATGATACCGCAATTGTCAATAAAGTTTTAAAAAAAAACTTTATTGACAACTTACAGCCAATCAAATAGTGTGACGTCATCATTGGTCGAAGGACCCCGAAGGACCCCGAGAACATCCGGCAACCCGAGAACATCCGGTACCCACACCGGGTGTACCATACCTTTGCCCAAAAGTAGTGGGGACAGGCTTTAGCAGCACCCTGAACCCGAAAGGGATAATAGTGGGTTAAAAAAAAATGGATGGAAAATAACAAAATTAAAAAAGCTAACTCTGAGCTAAAGTAGGCTAAGTGGTGGCCGACTGTAGTAATAGTTAAAAAGAAAAAAAGACAAGAAAATTCAAAAAAAAAAAAAAAGAAAGTTGGTTTTTCTGATCCCACTGACGTTTATTTATTTAATTTGATTTTTTTTTTACTGCAGCATTGGTTGGCTGCCAGTTAGCCTTCTTCAGCTCCGAGTAAGCTTAGCTGTTTTTGTTTCAATATCCTCTTAAAATCAACCAATTTTTAATGGCATGCACCTTTTTTTGTACACCTAATGAGTATAGTGGCATGTCTGCTACCGCTTCCTGGGCTGTCTTCCCTACTTATTGCTCTGAAACGATCCGCTGGTGCATTGTTTGCACAATCAACTGTTGTCACTCAGCACCAACAAAATGCATCTGGAGATCGCGTTATTATTATGGGTTTTATTCAATTTTCAATAGAGCTATAATAACAAAATAATTTACCCATTATGGGATCAAGAACATTCTAAAAAGTTCTGTTTAATTTTAGTTTAATAATTGAACTTTAAGACGCATCCGCAAATTTGAGTAATCTATGTTTCGGGACTGTATTCCTGTATAAAAGGCAATTACGGTACACCTACTAGTTAGCCAGACAGGTTGCTGGCTAAAATAGTCTTACCGTTTCATTACCCAAAGTTGGTACAGTATTTTTTTTATATCTATTAAACCGTTATTTTTTTCATTACCTTTTTTTGCAAACTGTTATTTTAAGTGGCCCAGGTTTTTGTTTTTTCAACTCGTCACCCACATTTGTTTTTTGCTAAACAACTCTTTAAAAGCTACATCAAAAAATATAATTTTCTTGTGCTCAGATTTGCATGTTTCCCTTTCTTTGGACACCATGCAAATGTTTTGACATGCCCCTCTGGTGGTATTTTTCACAGAACACTTGTAACAAATCACTTAATGTATCAAACGAAAGTGAGAATTTTTTTCCTGTCCTCTGTGCTGGAACACTGTGTGCGCATATTTGTCTTTTATTCATTTATGTTTTGATTGGTTTAATTTTTGAACTCTTGCATTTTTTTTCTTTTTTTTTTTTTTACCAGAAGTCCACACAAAGAAAGACATGTCCACCGAACGAGGATACAAATTCACAGATGTATGATATTCAAATGTAGCTGTCATTCACTGGTCACACAGCGGAAGTTTATGCTGAACTCAGAAAAAAAGTGGAAAATGTGCAAAGGTCGATGAGAAAAAAAAGAGTCGACTGAAGCTTTTTGGAATCTTGAAGCGTATTTGGGCTGCGTTGCCTTGCTGTGTGCTTTTCAGGAAGACTTCTAGGAATTTAGATAATGAACAGTCAACATGGCATGTTCGCAGAACAATTCCACATTAGATCTTGAAGCTCACGTGGTTCTCTTTTCTCAGAACTGACCCCCCCCTCCCCCCCCCGCCACCCTTCATAGCATATAACTAGCAGCTAAGTCTCATGTTTCTTGTGTTTGTACTGTACTTGCACTTGACAAGGAGCTTTCAGAACAGACAATTGGGCAGAATTACTGGGCGAGTTTGTGCCAGTGCGCTTGTGTGCGTGAGTCTCACTCTCCCACTCTGTCTCAGAGATTTCTTGTAAGTGACATGTTTGGCTGTTGGCTTATAGCCTAGCCAAGATCACATGGCTTGAATGTCGTGCATGCCGGTGTTGTGCGAGTATGTGAGCAGAAGCCTGCAATTGTACGTGTTTGTGCAGGAGTTAAAAAAAAAGAGAAAGAAAGAACAGAAAGAAGAACATGTGCACATTTGATCATTCCAAGTATTTTTAACTTGAATAGAAGCACGTAGTCATGGCAGAGAATTACAGGATACTTAGAGTCATGACAAAGACGCGTTGCACTGACAGAAATGAGATTATATCCTCAAATATGATGAAACATTTAAGTTTGTTTACTTAATAGTTCTTCATGGGAGTATTTGGCAGCATTTGTGGCACAAGCCCATTAAAAATAATTAGTATTACAGAGATGCTATATTTATCTGTAATATGCAGGTAAAACTACAAAATCTAGAACTACATTTACATGACCTTTTTTAGATCACTTTTTTGTGACTTTTAGATTTTTAGTTTTATCTTTTGAAGGACTTTGTTTGATTAAAAAATAATAATCTGAACAAATTAAAGTATAACAAATAAATATTTTAATTTTTAAAGTTTTTTTTATTCGTGCGTAAACAAATTTAGCTTGACAAATGAACAAACATATACTCACACTAATAAAAAAGCGAACATGCATAAAAAAAGTAGTTACAGAGAGCAACATAGATTATATTTATTATCTGTTTTTTATACTATTTTGCTTCACGCTGTGCAAAGATGCTAGAAAGGGCAAGGTTTGCTTCAGACTTCTTTGAGTAAACAAAGCTTGATAACCACCAAATAAGTTAATAGCTAAGGAAAGCAGATAGGCTGACTCCTCCTCAGTTTTGATGCCCTCTCTTTTATGTTTTCTGCGTGTCTTAAAGGCCTGGCAGAGAGCTGGTAGGAGCCAGCGGAAAAAGTGTGGAATCTGAGGCGGGTAGCTTTCACAAGGCAGCCCACCCGACCACCTTCATATTACATAAGCTAGTGTGTTAGCTAAAAATGTTACTGTATTTGTCTTGATAAAAAAAGTACATAAATTTGGTTAAACTTTGTTTCAAGGATAGAAATTAAATCGCACCGATTTTTTAAAAAATTATTTTGAAGGCTGTTTTAATTCAAAGCTTATTTTGCAATGGTAAATGAATGTAATAAAGATCATACAGCAGTGGCTTCTAGACGTCAAGCACATAAAATGAATCACTTCCTGACAGGAGGGGCTCCCATTTAATCTCAATGTGTTTGGTAATTGGGGAATTTTGCACATGTAGCAATAATAAAATAATCATCTCCTACTGAGTAACCCAAATTTGGATGTAAACTCTGTTTACTCAAATTTGACCTTAGACAGAGATAGACAAGCCTTGTCAGTGTTTAGCCAGCATGATGCGGTTATCCAAGGTGATAATGTTATTTGAGCACATGTGTTCACTTAGCATGGCGCTGACTAGGAAATTCCTTGGTCACAGTTGCGTGTAGATGTTGGAGGTCTCCAAGGTCTTAGAATATTGCAACAGGCTAGACCCAACACACGTTTTCAGCATAAAGCGGATCATTTAATGAACTTCCTTAAGTATGTTTGCTTAAGGTGTTTACAGGATTTTGTGACCTTGGTGAAGCTCATTGTCTGTCTATCTAGTTCTGTGATAGGCAGAATGCCAGCACATTTTTACATAATGGTGTGGATGCTTTCTAGGAACTTTTTTATGGATGGAAAACTTACTTGTGCAAGAGACGGGCTTATATGAACTGTTGATTTGATGTGCTTTTTTAGCTGATGCAAGTGCCAGTAATGTAATGGTTCAAATCCCAAACCTTCTTAGAAGATAGGGTCATCCTTGATAGCTGTCCTATTAAATGGGATGTCTTGCCTTTGCCTTGTGTTTGCATTAACTCAACCTAACTTAAAAACAAGCTTAAGGGTACAACTACATTATTTGTCAGAAGAAGATAAACAGCTTGGGATGGGGCAAGCTGGTGTCATACTTTTGCATTTCGTATATTTTTAGATGTTAAACAGTTTACAATTTAAATCCCTAACCACTTAATACAAGCCTGCCAAGTTGACCACAATAAGCTTTATTTAGTGCATTTTTATGTGGACTGTTTTGCTTGTTAAAAAAAAATCAAAAAAGAAAGCTAAATGATGCAATTTTTACAATGCATTAGAAACTGGCTGTGGCATGCCTTTGTGACAAGTTTTAAGTTTTTAATTTTGGTTTAAGTAAGCCCATAAAAAATAAAATGCACTCCAACCAAGGTGTCTTCAGGGTTACAGCTCTGGGTTAATGCTGTGGCAAATGCAGGTTAGTCCTAGTGAGGAAACAAAATGATTGGAGAGCTGGATTTTTCTACTCTGACCTTTGGTATTATATCAATGATTATTGGTTATATTTGGCATATAATGCCAAATTGCTTTATTACCAATAGCCCCCGTTTGGGCAACGTTTTGTTTCAGATATTTATAACAATTATGAAATGTATGCATGTTTAAGCACCACAGTATTTCCACTTGAATGGATTGAGTTTAATAAGAGTGAAAGTTGTACAAGAGCCTTCAGTCATGGTGGGCACTGCTCCATCTGCAAGTCTTTGTCTCGGTGTTTGTGTGTGTTTGGAGATTCATGTTTGTAGACATTGGGGCAGTGATGCTGAAAAATGTGTCCTCACTTTTAATGTCGCACTGGGCTCTTTTGGTAGACATGTTGGGCTTCCCTAATATTTTTTGGAAGGATCTTTAAAGCTCTTTAAAGTTTGGTTCTTTTTGTATCCTCCCCCTCAAGCAACACAGTTTTCTTTTTGTCTTACATTATTTTACTTGCTACGGGTTATTTGTTGGTCAAAAGTATAATTTCATGGTAAACTTAGGTTCTCCTTTCCTTTATCTAGCTTTCAAAATGTGTTATAAAGGCACACAAATGCCCAGCATCAATATGTCAAAATAGTACTTTGTCATTAGGATCAGAGGTTCGTGATTAAAAAATACAAAATGTATGTTTTACTTGAAAATTCCTTTAAGCAACTTTTTTACTATTTATTTAACTTTTTTTTCTTAATTTTTAAAAATGTATTACTTTATGTTTTTTATTGTCTTACACACAGACACACACACACACACACACACACACACACACACAAATTGAAACATGCTGGTTTGAGGATTGATCGGCTGGAAACTCCCCACCAGTCAGCAGAGCCAAAGAGGTTCCTTTGATGAGTTGAAAAGAGTAAACACATACAATTTTTATAAAGTATTTAATTCCCTTGACTGTAACAAAATATTCATTTTGAGATCTAGATGCTGATATTTTATTTTAAGTCACTGTTAAATGGTATTTGGTTCTTTTTATTTCTTACTTGAACTTAAAAAAAAGGTTTCATAAACCTGCATATGAAACCAAAATTCCAATAAAAAAAAATATTTTTCACATCACAGCATAGTAATTTCAGCTTTTTTTTTACACTAGTAAAGCATCACAAAAAAAAATCCTTTTCAGTTAGCATTTATTTAGACAACAGGATTTACATTTTTCTTTATAATAGTAAGTTTTAATATAAAACCTCTTAAATTTCAAATGTTTGAATGGTTCCTTTTTTACTTTATAATGTACTGGAACACCTTTTCTGCTAATGTAAGAGCTGCAGTTGTGAAACACGCATCTCAGTTTCTAGGGTCTTTGCTGAGGTACTGTCCCAGCAAGAGGGGAACTTTCTGCCATGTAAATTACCATAGATTATTCCAGATGACTTGAATTTAAAGCCTACTTGTTGTCCATAATGAAAGCAATATCCTTTGATGCTCTTGTTAAGTGGGACAACACTCAAGTTCAAACGTTTACTTTGTTTCCAGATTACTCAGATCTGAGTCGAATGATCAGAGTCAAATGTGAAATTTGTGGATTTCTTTTGGACATCGCGTCTAAAAGAGCAAAGAGCCTACATGGCAGATCCACAAGTTTGTGGCTGAATGAACTACAGGTATGGTCATTGTAGAGAAAGTCAAATTTTGCCTTATCAGTATCAAACGTTTATGTCAGTGGTTGCTTTACCTTAAACTACTTTTCAAAGAAAAATATATTTTGGTCATACATGGTCTCATGTGTTGCAAGTCTCACATCATGTTTGTGCAAAACTAAAAAGTATAAAACCGACTTCCTTGAAGTACAATTTTAACTTAAAATGACTGAAGGTGGTGGGACACCTTAAAGAAAGATGGAAAGAAAAGCACAAGTACCTTCCAATCTGTGGAATGTATGACAAATGTGTCATGGTTGGCTTGGGCTCATTCAGCAGAACGTTAGCGAACCCTCCCACACAGCTTTGGTGTGTAGCGTATTCAGAAGACAGAGAAGGTGTGAGATACTTTGAGAAACTGTAAGCTTTGTTCACCAACAAAAATGCTCCATTCACAGAGAATCATTCCCAACTGAAACGTTAAAACAATCTAGTTTGCATTACGCTTACCAGCACATAAAAAGCCCAATTGAGTCAAATCAAATTGGTAAAGTGGGGGCACTTTTTGTTGTTTTTTCAGCATGGTACCATTTAACTTGTTACTCTTTTTACTTTATGCACGCACTCAAACCTATTGGTAATTTTTTTAACAGATACCAAATATCTACCATATAAAGTTGGACAATATTCTATTTTTGATGTCTTATTTTCATTATGTTCCTACGAAACCCTAACTTTTATATTTGTACCAGCTTTTTCTGCTACTTCATATTAAACTCCTGATGGAGGGAACGGTACACTTTGTGCAGACTAGAAAGCTTTATCATAAGAGCAGCTTTTCTAACAATATGCTGACTCAGCAGACTTTTTTTTGAAGTTCCAGTTGGAATAATATGTACTATTAATACTAATAAACACTCAGTCATTGGATTTTTTTTTTCAAGTACTATGTACCGTTTAAATTTATTTAAAGAAACTATTTATTAACTCATCTTGCTCAACTCAACTTTTTAATGTTGTTTTGAGCATAGAAATAACCTTAAAAAATTCATATTTTTTTTCCATTTTCACAGTTTTTTCCTTGCAAGTAGAATTGAAGTCGGTCCTTTGATCCATACTTAGTCTCTTTGGAGATAATATCATGTCTTTGATATCTTTCCCCTTTTGAGATTTTCATGATGGTTGAAGTGATAGTCATTTTAAGACAAGTGTTTGTTATCAGCCTCTCTTTCAAAGCAGATATATCCTTTGTAAGTCACCTATAAGTTGTTGAACGTATGTGTCAAATTTGCCAAACTCTAAAAAACTCAACTCAACTCAACTCAACTTTATTTATAAAGCACTTTAAACAGAACAAGGTTCACCAAAGTGCTGAACAATACAAAAATTAATAAAAGCACATAAAAATATAAAGCATAAAACACATAAAATAGGTCCGGATCCCAACTCAGTTAAAAGCCAAAGTGAAAAAATATGTTTTAAGAGCAGATTTAAAAATACTGAGTGAGTTTATCTGTCTGAGGTACAGGGGCAATTCGTTCCAGATTTTTGGTCCGAAGACTGAGAAGGCTCGGTCACCTCTCAGTTTTCTCCTGGTCTTCGAGACAACCAGCTGTGTCTGATTTGTTGACCTAAGGGAGCGGGGGGGATTGTACACCTGAATCAGGTCAGACAAATATTTTGGGGCGAGTCCATGGAGACATTTAAAAACAAATAGGAGAATTTTAAAATCAATGCGTAAGCGAACTGGGAGCCAGTGAAGAGATGCTAAAATGGGAGTGATATGTTCTTGTTTCCGTGTACCAGTTAGAAGACGGGCAGCTGCATTTTGGACTAACTGCAAACGAGCAAGTAATTTCTGGGAAAGCCCAACATAGAGAGCATTACAGTAGTCCAAACGTGTTGAAATAAAAGCATGGATTAAAATCTCAAAGTCATGGCGGGAGAGGAGAGGTTTAACCTTGGCCAGTTGTCTCAGGTGAAAAAAACTGGATTTCACCACTAAGTTTATATGAGCATTAAAAGTTAAATTGCTATCCAGTTTCACACCTAGACTTGTTGCTGTCTGTTTCAGGTGATCATTTAAAACGCCTAAGTCGACATGTGCCTTAGAGACATCACTTGGACCAAATAGCAGAACCTCTGTTTTTTCCTGGTTTAAGTGCAGGAAGTTACATGACATCCATGTCTTAATGTCATCAAGACATTCTAGTAACTGGTGAGCAGAATATGCTTCTTCCTGTTTTAACGGTATGTAAATCTGACTGTCGTCAGCATAGAGGTGGAATGAAATCCCGTGTTTGCGGAGAATAGACCCAAGTGGAAGCAGGTACAATGAAAAAAGAAGAGGCCCCAGAACAGAGCCCTGAGGTACACCACATGTGAAAGTTGCTCTACGGGATTCTGCACGTCCAAGACGGACACAGAAGCTCCTCTCATTTAAATAAGATCTGAACCATTCTAAAGCACTACCTCGAAGACCCACCCAGCTTTCCAGGCGAGACAAAAGGATTTGGTGGTCAACTGTGTCGAATGCAGCTGCCAGATCGAGCAGAACCAAAACAACATGGTGACCGGCATCCGTTGCTAGAAAAATGTCATTTGAAACCCTCAATAGCGCAGACTCGGTACTGTGACGGGGTTTAAATCCTGACTGAAACACCTCAAGGATGCTGTTCTCCTCTAAAAACGTTGTTAACTGGCAGTACACAATTTTCTCCAAAACCTTCGAAAGGAAGGGGAGCTTAGAAATTGGTCTAAAGTTTGACAAAATGGAGGAGTCCAGGCCAGGCTTTTTAATAAGTGGTGTTACTACTGCATGTTTGAAACACGAAGGCACACTCCCATGAATTAAACTGCCGTTAATTAAATCGAGAACATAGGGAGCCAGAGTGGGAAACACTTCTTTAAAAAGACGAGGTGGAACTGGATCATTGGGAGATCCTGATGGCTTCATCTGACTAATTAATTTTTCCAAGTAAGACAGACTGACATGCTCAAACCGGTGGAGAACAGTAGAACATGAGGTGGAGACGGAGTGACTGAAAGAGGGGGGGCTAATGAGGGTCCTAATGTTCTTGATTTTATCAATAAAAAAGGTCATAAACATCTCACAAACCTCAGTTGAGTTCTCAAGAGAGACCGGTTGTGGAACATTTAAAACAGAGTTAATGGTTTTAAATAAAACCCGAGGATTGTGCTGGTTGCTTGCAATGATGTCTGAAAAATGTTTAGTTTTAGCAGCCTTCATGGTCTTTTGATAAGATCGCCAGCTGCCTCTCAACAACTGGAAGGAAACTTGCAGCCGGTCTTTCTTCCATTTCCGCTCGGCTCTCCTGCACTCTCGCCTGACGGCACGAGTGGTCTCATCTAACCAGGGCTCAGACCTCAACCTGGAGAGCCTTGTTTTTAGTGGAGCTACACTGTCTAAAACAGTTTGACAGGTTGAATACAAGCAGGATGACATGTTCTCAACATCTGAATTGCAGCTCTGATGTTTTGGTAAAATGATGGTAGAGTTAAAAGCTGCAGAGAATTGTGCGGCCGTATGGGAGTTAATAGTGCGACTGCATAAAAAAGGGGCTGGAAATTTAACTGTGTGACATGGCAGCTGTACATTAAACAAAACAGGCATGTGGTCAGAAAACAAAGCATCACAGATTTCAAGGTCGAAAGTTGTTAAGCCATGGGTTAGAATTAAGTCAAGTGTGTGACCATGTTCTTGCGTAGGGGCAGACACAAGTTGAACAAGATTAAAAGAGTTGATAAGATTCAAAAAGTCTCTGGCCGGTGCTTTATCAGGACAGCAGACATGAATATTAAAATCCCCAACTATCAAAATTCTGTCATATTTTGGCATTATTCCAGCCAAGAACACAGCGAAATCATCAATGAAGTCCTTGTTGTATTTTGGCGGCCTGTATATAACAGCACAAAACATTGAGAGAGCAGGGTCTAGTTTAAAGACGCTTGCCTCAAAACTAGAGTAAAAAGAACAAGGGAACAAGTTTTAAACAAATTTGGTCACTGAAGTTTATAGGAAATAGTTTAGATATATTTTTGGCACCCAACAGTCCCATGGTCTGGTGCAAGGTACTGCCAAACTTTATCAGAAGCTGTCCTAAAACACGTAAATTTGCATGTTTGTGCCTGACTTTCTTTATTCTACACTTTCAAAAATATTGATGCTTGACAAACATTTTCTATTTTCTATAACTGTCCTCTTCAGTCTCTCTATTACCTCCCAGTCATCCTGTCCTGTTTAACTTCTCTTCAAACAGGAAAGTTGGGGAGTTTTTGTTCTTGAGCCAGTGTTCGTTTAAAACATTCAGGTTGCACTATAGTCTGAAGTTTGAGTTTTCTTCCATCACATTCATTTCTTGCTAAAAGGTGGAAAAACCCGTCGGCCCTGATGAGCGTCTGATGAGCGTCATCTAAAACATGAGAATGGAGCTTCTATACTGTAGTTTGTCATTTTGAATGTTGATTTACTTTCTCTGCACCACAATTAACTTCTTAATATTTGACTATTTTCATTCCTTTTTTTGGGATCAAATCAATTTCTCTCAATTTAATCTGAGCTTTGTATTCATATTTGTTTATTTCTAGCCTCATTTTTGTTTCCTAATAGCATCCATAAGTTTTAAATCTCCCTCTCACTTTCAGTCACCTCTCTGAATTTCATTTCTTTCCAGCCTGTCTACGTTTAACGTCACTACCTTCACATCTGGTTGTATATATATTTATTTTTTTATCTGGATGTGTTTTCATAGCACAGAGTCGCGGCCACTAGAGTTTGGTGTGAGGCACTAACTGCTGGAAAGCTTTGTTTGTTTACCTCCTGCAGCCACTTGGAGTCCATTAGCAATTTCTTTCCCTCAGGAGAATCACTCAAACACAAACCCATATGTTCACAAACATATTTTGCATTCTCTTCCTCTTTGCGTCCCTGTTACGAACAGCAGAAAACAAAATAAAACTGGTATGGGAATTTTCTGCCACAGCTTTTTCTTCATATTACTCATTAGTTTTAATTCTGTTTTGGCCATTTCCAGATAAGGAACTTGAAAGTTCTTCATCCTTGCCTCCTGCATACTGTATTTTGATTTTCAGATTTTTTGATATTTTTCATTTTAGATTGGGTAATTCAAATGAATTACGATAGTGACAATCTGTTCATGACTTCTTTAAAATAATTCAATGCAATTCTTTTTTTCAGAAAATCAAGTTCATTTTTATTTTAATTAATTTAACTTCAAGTTTTGTTATTGAAAGTTCTACATTTGTTAACTTAAAAACATAAAATCTAAAACCTTTTTTTTACTGTATTCAAAACCAAATTAGTTATGAGTTGAATTTTCAACATAAATCACTGTTTAATTAAAGTATGATGAATTTTAAATCAAATTAAGTTGTAATCTAAATCAAAAGGATGCCCAACCCTAGTGATTAGATAAAATTGGGGTGGTTAAATGAAATGGTCTTACAGCTTTTGGTCAATCCACTGACAAACTTAGGGTTTTCTGGTGTTTTTGTAAACCTCTAGTATGAAAGTGGTTTGTTGTTCTTCACAAAATGAGATTTGCATTTTGCATCTTTTAAACATATCTGCAGCAGTACAATGGAATTCCTGGAAATCAAGTTAATGTTAATTTTGCAGAAGGATGTGGCGTCCTAGTTACCTTAGCAGTCAGGCTACTTCCTTTTTTTTTCTTTTTTTCATTTGTGCCGGTAAAACTGGTTTATTTCAAGTTGCTGAAAGATCAGGAATTTTTTTTTACAATGTTTTTCAGTATTTCCTCCCGCATGATTTCTAAAGGGTGGTATCACTCAGACACCACACCAGCCTAAGTTTTTGTTGTCTAACGTTGTTAGGAGAGAAAGATTTTCTTTCATTTTGATTTGAAGTATTGAGACATTTTGAACTTTTAGGCTATGTCGTAATTCCTTCACTACTCACTACATAGTGCACTATATAGTGCGTTCGCCACTTTGTAGGGCTGTCCGAATCTTCAATTCTAAAATTGTGTGCCCTGGAAATTTCCCAGAAGCCTCTGCAAAAAAACAGTATGCATCGATGCTCACTAAATTAGCGAACATAGACCCTAATGAAATGACATTTTTTGCAAAGGAAATGTATTTAAATGTATTTAAAAAAAAAATTTACCGTTTTTATCTACAGAACAGTGGATTCATAAATGGTCATCATAAAACGCTCAAATCAATGAGATTTTCACTTCGTGAAATTGATGATGTCATAAATAGTGAGCATGGTGTCCGAATTGCTTTTAAAATCCAATGAACTACATAGTCCCGCACTAAATTGTTTTTTAGTAGTTAGGGATTAGGGTGGGAATTTGGACATGGCCTTAGTCTCACATTTTCAACAGATTTGTGTATTAAGCTTAAGTTACATTGCACTTTCATGACTTGGCCAAAAAATCCTATAAGAAGGACTTTTAAAAAGGCTTCAAAATACATTTTACCTTAAAATTAACAAACCTTAAAACCAATGCTTGTATTATAATATTTAAAAATTCTCCCAAAAGAAATCCTCATTTAACCAGCTTGGTGCTTTTCAGACTAAATCCCAAACTTGCCATGCACCTTGATGGAGTAAAGGTTCATAAAAGTGAAAGTTGTGATGTATTACTCTGTGGTTCCAAGGCCGTCTACAGCTGGCAAACCCTTAAAGATCCTGTCGATAACACTGTTGATCATCATCTATAGAAGCTGCATCAGATGTGGTTACTCTTTTGCATTTTCAGTGTCGACAGGAAAGGTTGACGGCACCTTACTTTTGGTTCATTATTTGGGTTTGTCTGACTCTTTGAGATTGCTGACATGAAGTCTGGGTTAGACTCTTTCTTCTGGTTCTGTGTACAGTGTTTCAGTATTTCATTTTTGCAAAACAGATTTTATGAAATGGAAAAATGTATGTGAACATTTTCAGTCAAATTTGTAATGCATGTCTCAATATATTTATTTTTATTTATATTACATATAAGAATCAAGAAAACAGATGAAAACTGCACAGTTTAACCCTTAAAATAAAGTTGGATACCACATTATTTTTTTGGTTTAATTCTGAACATTTATATATTGTCTTTTGTGGTACATTTTTGTTTGATTTTATATATTTTACATTTGTGTTCTGCGTTTTGAGTACTCAAA
This sequence comes from Oryzias latipes, assembly GCF_053564925.1. Taxonomy (NCBI): domain Eukaryota; kingdom Metazoa; phylum Chordata; class Actinopteri; order Beloniformes; family Adrianichthyidae; genus Oryzias; species Oryzias latipes. The sequence continues at coordinate 22,297,767 of NC_136248.1, forward strand.
AAACAGTCTTTAAGTATTTTAGAAATTTTTAAATGTAAAATTTATAATTAATGTTATAAATGTTATAAACACTGCACCACATCTTATACCTACAGACTGTGCACAAAATTAAACATGTTTGTTTCGTATTTGGCTCAGGCTAAATGAAAATATTGTGACATTTAAGGATCTTCTCCAAGCATAATTCCCGTGTAAGTTGCTGACTTTTGAAATGATTTCATTTTTACTTTATAATTTATTTATTTTTGTCGCAGACAAAATACAATTACAGGTCAGACAACTTTTTACCCGTCATCAGACAGCCGTTAGGCTAATGTTAATAGGGCACATAATAATTAGTGCACGTCGACTGAATCCAAATGGAGAAATAGCAGACAATATTCAGCCTACGACTAATAATAATTGAATTCTTGTCTCCTTGTTGCATAACTGCATGAATCATAGGAGGATTTTTTTCCCTCCCTTTTTAAGAAATGATGGTTTTGATTCTGTGTGCAAACAACTTAACAACACAAAAGGATCCATATGCTGGGAGTGATGTTGCATTATAAGCAGTGATATTCTGCCCCTCTCTGTCTCTCTCTCTCTCTCTCTCTCTCTCAACATCCCATAATGATCCTCAGACAGACTCAGGCAGACACTCACTTCTTCCTGATTGGACGAACTGTTGCCAGGGAGCGTTGCCGTCTCAACGTGCATAGAATCTGTTGTCTGGTACACTTTAGACATGAGAACAACTGCAGGATCTGAATATTTATAACGAGGGGGACTGTTCATATTGAGATTGTATAGACGCAATATAAGCAAGAGGGATGTGCTTCTGTTTGGCCCACTTACATTTTTCTTTTCTTTTTTTTCTTCTTTTTTACAGTTTACTAGACTTTTATCAACTAAATACTTCATGGAATTCGTTTCTGTGCAATGTAGATATTTCTATGTAACGTTATTTTTCGTTTTATAAACTTCTTTTTAGGTATGAAGTACTAGAATAGACATTGTCTTGTTAGTTTTTGTTTCCCTGCTGCCCTATTGGCATTTGTCAGCCAGCTACTGTAGAACTAGTAATCAAAATCTGTGAGTATGTGTGAGTTTGCATGCGTTTGTTTGCCATCTGGTGAATTCTCTCATTTCTTCGTATTATTCAAATAAGCCTGGACCTGCTGCTATACTTAATAACACTCTACTTAGGTACAATTTTGTGATTAAAAAAGGAACTAACACTTGTTCAAGAAAGCAGACGCCTTTCAGATTTCAGATCTGAACTCCCTATGTCTGTGCTCACACATTCTGAATGCATGGTGGCAAAAGTCACAACCGGGTACACAATATAATAATCGTAACAATACGTCTTGGAATGGGTGAACTTTTGGCATTTAAATGCAAAGACTCAGTGGGAAATGGCGGCATAAGATGCACACATGCACCAACAATTCGTCGCTAAACCAACAAGCTGAGAGTTTATGTCTTATATTTTTCAAATGGGTTGTGCAGAGTCTATTCATAATGCAGGCGGCAGTGGGTTGGATTTTGCATGTTTGTGTGCCAGGGAACTTTTAGCATTTATGAGAACTCCTTTTCCTTCTGATGCACACATCTGTCTTTCATATTCACTCATGCATACATTTATGTGAAAATGCAGCCACGTGTCTGTGTGTATATATGTGCACAACACTGTCCTGTCTGCCTGAGTCAACATATACTCCACTCACTCTCCTATGCACTCCCCCCTCCCCTCCTTTCGTTCCGCCTGGCACGTACATGCATGAAGGTAGACTCTGTACTGTGCTTGCTGCCGTGGCACGCGCCAACCTCACTGCAATGCAGCCCTGTGTGCATTAATTGGCAAGGAGACAGTGGGTACGTGGTATGCAGGGTGGGAAGGATAGAGGAAGAAAGAAAAGAGAGAATTGGGAGGGGAGGTGGGAGGCAACGTAAGGACACGGTGCTCACAATAACCGATGGATGTCGCGATGGACATGCAGTCTAGCAAAATACCAGGGGGACAGACAGACAAACAGAATGTGTATTGCTGAGTGTGCACACAGAGATTACCTGATTGTGTGTTGCATGTGAGAGGGGAGGGAGGGGAGTGTATGTCTGTTTGCATTAGAGTGTTTGCGGATTTGTTTCACCGGCATTTGACAGAGCTTTTTTTTTTTTTTGTGGGTGCTCACTCATGTGTGTCTATATGTGCTGTGCAGATCTCACATTGCTGGAGCAAAGCTCTCTAAACTGGAGTCTGACTCACTGTATTCAGTGCTTTGTTAGGTCCTCCCTTTCATATTTCCGCTGCGATTAAAGAGTAAAGTTGAGCTCAACTTTCTCCACTCCTCTAGCGAAAAAAATGGAAAACACAGAGTGACCTAATAGTTTGCAAGGATGAACTCCAATTTGACAGAAAAAAAACTCTGCATCAGCTTAACGATTGTAACAGACGCTCTGTTGTGGACTAAAAGCAAAAGATGGATTAAGTTTTTAAAGGTCATTCTTTCTTAATGTGATTCCTCCATTGTGCTCTTTATTTTGACATTATGTGTGTGTGTTTATGCTATATTCTATTACTCATCCGTCTAAGCAGTTTAGCATTTATAACCTCCCACGCACATCTTTGTAGAGCAGATCTTCAATTGTAATTCCTGTTAGCTGTCGTCCTGCGACATCTGGCTCCTCTCTTTCTGTATCCAGTAACATTTAGGGAGGCCTCCAATGCTCTGGCTAAAGAAGTAACAGCAGAAAAAAAAAAAAAAAACACAAACGTGTCACATGATTAAGCAGAGCTGGCAAGGCGGAGGTGCAAATTAATCTTTTCATTTATGAATTTATGTGCAAAATAATCCTGCGTGAAGACAGCACTTCTCTCTGCTTTTGTGTGGGTGTTTGGCAGAGATGCCTTGCTATGATTCAGAGAATGTACACTTGCTCGAAAAGTGAAATATCTTTTGTTAGCTATTGTCCAAAAAAAAAAAAGAAAATGGGACATAGCTTTTTTTTTGGGCTGGGTTTTGTTCCCCGCTTCTTTTCCTTATTTTTGAAGTATCTGCATGAAACCCTCCGTTCAGTAAAGCTTCCTTTTGCTGAGGGCTGACGCATTCTCTCCATACTTGCGTCAATCAGGCATTTTAGAAGTTTCACTATTTGTCTAATCAATTAACGGTTGCTGTGACCTCTGCAAGATATTCTCGTTCTTCTTTTGTCTGAGTCATTCCCCTCCTCTGTCTCTCAGACTGTATAGACATCTGTGTCCAGGGGCATGTGGCAGAAGTTGTTTCAACTTAATTGTCTTTCTCTACTCGTATTGTCCTCAAATGACTTTCTCGCCGTCTCAGCCCCCTTTTCTCCTCCTCCCCCCTCGGCCCGGTCTCAGTCTGTAACTGTAGCCTGTGTTTTTCGCTCCCTCCCACTCCCTGCGACGTATAGATACTGTATTGATCAGACACTCGCGCAGACGCATGCACACACTGAGCCTCCCACTCCTTTCATCATTGATTCGCCCTGCCTCCCCCCCTCCCCCCTTCCTCCTCCATCCTCCTCCTCCTCTTCCCTCCCCATTCTCCTTCTCCCTCCGTGCAGTGGCACTTGTTGAATTCAGCCCTTGGAGAATGGAAAGGAGAGAAAAGCTTAGAGATAATGACAAGGAGGTAGAGGCAGAGACAGAGCAGACAGTGAGCAGGGAGAACGTGCTCTTGGAAAATGTCGAGATAGGAGACGGCCGGGAAGAGAAAAGTCAGTCAGGGAGCCCTCCATGAGACAATGAATGACAGTTTAAGTGAATGAGAAAAGACGGACAGAGGGGGAAATTCAGAGGCATCTTCTTCCATCAGTAACTACTTCTTTTCTTCTCTGTTTTTTTTTGTGTGTGTGTGTCTTGTCAAGTCTAGCTTTAGAGGGTCAGAAGTGTCTGGGTTTACAGTGAGCACTCTTTGTTTTATAAATGTGTCTAAGTTTGCAGAGTAGAGTCCTATTCTTGTTTTTCCAGTTGACCACTTGGGATGCACATTTTATTCCCAGTTCATGCGACTCTGCATGTGTGTGCATGTAGATGTAAGCACTCTCGAGCCAAAGTGCATGTGTGTCAGGACGGAGTGCATGAAGAGGGAGAGCAGAGGGAGTGTGTGTGAGAAACAGAGGGTGTGTTTGGTAGAGGCGGTGACTTTTTTTTCAGTTTGTATTCCTGGAAACTGTTCTGCAGCATTGCTCAATAAGGAAACTTGTACGCATATGCACGCATGTTTGTGTGTGTGTGTGGAGGGGGGTAAAAAAACTACACATGATTCATGGAAGGATTCAAGGTGCGAATATTCCTGGAGAATGCACAAGACTTCGAGGAATTTTCAGGGTTAATGTAAGATAGTGTCCTGCATGTTCCAGCCATAGTGAAATGCGATGACAAAGGCTGACACATACAAAATGTCAGCAAAAAACAGAGAGAATCTCTGAACTCTAACATGATAAACTTCAACACAGTTGGCTTTTCTCTATTTCTGTAGCTGGTATTGGTTTTCTTGCTTAATTACTGGCTTTGTGAAGGGTAGTTGTTGTTCCTGTATAAGGTGCAATACGAGGAATGAGTCCCAGACTCAAATTCTTGGAATTTAAGTCATGTTGGACAACATAGCCTAAAGGTGTTTCACAACATTAACGCACATGAAGTAAGCAAGGAGTTGTATTCTAATTTTTTTTTTTCCTGCTCAAGGATTTAACTCCTCCTTTGTCTCTCCTACCTCCGTCTTTCACCCACTATCTTCACAATTCCATTTTTCTTTTGCGCTTTGTTTCTCACTCCTCTCCCTTTTCTCCTTTTAACCCAACTTTTACAGCGTTACCCTTTGCTCCTCTTGTCTCAGTTGTCAGTCATGCCTCTCTAACTTTCACCGGCACAACTTTGAGTCTTTCACATGTTCCGATATGTTTATATTTTTTTACCTCTACAATGCGTTTTGAGGACATTTTTGGGGATTTCCTTTCGCAGATGCCTCTCCCGGTGTCGGAAACTGCAGTGAATATCTGAACGCTCATCTCCCACTGAGACCAACATGTCCCAGCTGCTCCATGTGGAGATCCCGAACTTTGGAGCCACAGTTCTGGGATCCCTGAACGAGCAGCGCCTGCTGGGAAACTACTGTGATGTATCAATCGTGGTGAAAGGTTAGTGTAAGGGGAATTTGAGGATTTTCTCTGCAACGTTTTCTTAAACTTTGTGATGCAAAATAGGAGTATTTTTTTATTAAAAATCTCAATTTCTCTATTTTAACCAGGTCAGGCTTTCAAAGCCCACCGGGCTGTTTTGGCTGCCAGCAGCCTCTACTTTCGTGACCTCTTCAGCAGCTCCTCTAAGACCCAGTTTGAGTTGCCTTCCTCCGTGACACCTACTTGCTTTGAGCAGATCCTCACTTTCTGCTATACAGGGAAGCTAACAATGGCAGCTAGTGAACAGCTGGTGGTGATGTACACAGCTGGCTACCTTCAGATTCAACATATAGTTGAAAGGGGCATGGAACTAATGTTTAAGGCCAACTCGCCTCACTGTGACTCACAAACAGCGGGGTCCTTGGAAGAAACGGGGTCTGAGCCGCAGAGTCCTTGCAACAACATCAACGGCCTCTCAGTAGCAGCCTTTCTGGGAACCCCGGGCTTGCCTGCATCAATAATCTTGCCCCACCGCAAGATCAAACTAGAAGGCGGTGATCCGGTACCCGTCACAATACCCCCAGTGCAGATCAAGACTTCATCTCCAGAGTTGGGGGTTCGGATGGAGAGGACAAGCTCACTGTTCTACACTGCAGCAGGTGGGACTCCCATCCCCGGTATCCCATCTTTCCACCTTCAAACATCCGGAGGAGGCGGAGGAACAGGTGGGGAGAGATCCAGCCCTGGAGCGTCCAGCCTCCCCACCACTGACAGTCCCACATCCTACCAGAACGACGATGAAGAGTTCGAGGAGGAGCCCTATGATGGGATAACCGAGGAAACTTACAACAACCTCTACGGACGTGGAGCCAACCCCTACGGAAGTAAGTTTGATGACGTATTAATGAAAAAAAATAAGTATTTGTGGTGTGTGTTTCATGGATTTTGTAGAAAATTGTTAAAAATCATGTGCTTTGAGTGTGAAATTAATTTGATATAATAAAAAAATAAGTCTTAAGTTTAGTAAGACACATTGCACAAAAACTAAATGCATATTTATGTCATCCAAGTTATATAATTCAGCTTTTCATAAATCATGTATCCTGCACTTCTTAGAAAAGAAAAATGTTGTACCTCCACTGTGTGTGTGGGATCTCACTGCATAAAGAAAGTCTGGAGTTATGGTTGATGTGCATCGTGACCAACAACACACTCCTAAACACAGTTACAGCAGTTGTTCTGTGCTTATTTTTTCCTGTGGTTGAACTTTTCTTTTGTGCTTGCATGACACTTCACCTCACTTGTCATCCTGTAGCTCAAAGGCATCATGCTGGTTTGTAAAAATATGGTTTTAGATCTTTGAAAACATCGGCAGTCAGTCAGAGCACTAATGGGTGACATATCTTGATATTTTACAGCTGAGTATTCCTTGTAGTTTTTGCGAGTAGGCAGGTGTTCTGGATCCACCCAAACAAACCATTCCACTTGTTTCACTGTGACCAGATATGCTGCAAGTAATTGAGTTGTTTTGCTATCTTTTTAAATGTCAAAATGTTACCACGAAGGTGAGAAGAAACCACTTTGAGAAGAAGAACCACAATCCAGACCACAAAAGTGCTTTTGTTGTTGTTGTTCTCAATGCTCTCCACTCTTTTTTTGTTGGGGTTTCATTAGTCCAAGACAAACAAGACGTAGCAGCGATTCCGGTGGCATTGGAGAATCGCAACTGCGTGTTGATCCGCAGAGACCTCGTGTCGCTCCCTGCAAGCCTTGTGAGTCAGATCGGCTACCGATGCCATCCTAAACTGTACACCGAGGGAGACCCGGGGGAAAAGCTGGAATTGGTGGCCGGTAAGTGGGCAGTCAGCAGTTTTTTGAAGATTCGGGATTTTTCTGAAGTGTCACCATTACAGAATCGAAACACTTTTCATAGAGCAGGAATAAATAAAAAAAAGCATAAATGGAGAGTTTTCTGCCGTCCTGCATGTCAGAGGCGAATCTCAGGTCACTGCAATTCAAAGTAATTTGAGCAAATATTTTGGTTGAATTATGTTTAGACGTCATCACCCCTAAATTAAATTCTTGTCCTAGATAACTTTAATGACTTTTGACAAAAGCAGCTTTGGAAAGAGGGTTGACACCAGCAAGAAGAGAGTCATACAGCAAAGACGCTTTATAAATATCAAATTATTAATCTAATGCAGACTGTCAGTGTGTTAAATTAGTGTAAAAGGAAAGGATCAAAGCTGTAAATTTTTTCTCAGAGAGACTTAAGGGTTGAGACAGAAGGACAACTATCTCTGCAGTTATCATTAATCAGGTCTTTATGGAAGAGTGACTAGACAGAAGTCACTTGGGAGTAAAAACCCATATGACTGCCTGCAGGGAGGTTTTGCCAAATAGCATTTAAATGGCTTTGAGTGTGTGTGTGTCTGTGTGTGTGTGTGTGTGTGGGGGGGGGGGGGGGGGGGGGGGGCTTTCAGATCTGTACAGTGAGACAAAAGCTGGACTTTTAAGTTTTTCTGACATATGAGACTAGACACTATTGGTCTTGTCGAGCTCAGTTTTATGAGAAACATTGATGAAAGCAATGGCATTGGTGAGGTTTTAGTGAGATGAGAAAGTTATCACATGGTCTAACTCAATAGAATTATACTGAAACAGAATGGAGCACATAAATATGCCATTTTTTTATAATGTCCTTTTATTTTTGGAGATATTTCTTTTATCTCAGTTTGTGATTTCAGTTGGGACTTGATATTGTTCTAAGTCATTTTGTAGATGATTAAAAATAAAGATTAAAAGAATAGAAAGAGTTGACAGCCATTAAAAAAGGTACTTTTGTGATGTGTGTCCACATATAGGTACCCAGGTATTTATGACAAGAGGCCAGCTGATGAACTGTCACTTGTGTGCTGGGATCAAACACAAAGTCTTGCTCCGTCGCCTCTTAGCCACCTTCTTCGACAGGTGAGCTTGAAGATGAGCAGTTTTCTAAAGTCTTTCACTAATGGGAAGATCTAGTTTTATGAGAATGCCTTTACAACTGACACAGTTGTCACAAAGTAACTTTCACACTCCGTCTGGCCATGTTGTGCAATGCGGTTAGTTGTGTGTGTTCCCATGTTGCCCTGCTGCACATGCTTTTTTGCTGACTCTGCCCCCTTGTGGTGACTGTGTGTTCCTGCAGAAACACTCTGGCAAATAGCTGTGGGACAGGCATCCGCTCCTCTACCAGTGACCCCAGTAGGAAACCCTTGGACAGCAGGGTCCTAAATGCTGTTAAACGTGAGTAAAGTGTCCAAAACGTTCAAGAAAAATCTTAAAAGTCTCTTGTCTTGATGGACTTTTCACTCCTTTTCACAGTCTACTGTCAAAACTTTAATCCTAACTTCAAGGAGAGTGAAATGAATGTGATTGCTGCTGACATGTGCACAAATGCAAGGCGGGTCCGCAAGAGATGGCTGCCCAAGATCAAGTCCATGCTGCCTGATGGCATGGAAGTGTACCGCGCGGGGATAAGCATGAGTGCTGCTGTAGGTCTGGGGCTGGCCCTGGGTGCTCCTCAATCAGGAGCCACTCTCTCCTTCGAGCCTGACTTCAAGACCTTAGAGCAAAGGTTATATCCAGATCGAAAAGACCCTCACAGGACTCAGCCAGAAGGCAGCCCTCCGTCTGGAGCTGGAGCAGAGGGCGAACGGGAAACGGTTGGCCATGAGGAACAGAGGGAAGACGAGGATGAAGCGAGGTCGGAGGGCGTTAACAGATCACAGGGGACGCCCACTTTGATCCCAGGGTCTGTGACGGGCAACACGTCACCAGAGCAGAAGGTGGAAAGTTTTGGACAAGGTCTGAGGGTGAATGGACAGTGAATGACCCTCTCAGCGTCCCCTCACCCTCACGTGGTGAAACCTGTTTAACAAACGCAGTTCCTTCTGCTTGCTCTCTTACATCGCAGTCCACGGCGCTTTCTTCTCCTCTGCGCTTCCTCAGCGGGAAATTACCCGCTCAAAAAAGGCTACACTCATAGATCTTATTACCCCAGAGTCTGTCACAGATGCATGTGCACGTGTGTGCTCGAGTACTTGCATACTTAGAAGAAGAGGAAGAATCAAAACGAGAATAAAAGACACAGGCATGGCATCAACAAATTCAGCCCTTTCCTAGTATAGTATCATTCTTTTCATGTTATTCTAGACACACAACCTGCATTTGAACGTATGTCTTAAAAATACAAAGAACTGATCAGCAAATTGTTGCAGTGACGTATCAGTTTTGTATAATACATAAGCAAAAGCTGCTTAGTGGGCAGTTTTCCAGTGAACATTTTAATTTTTATACTATTTTGGCAAAATGGGCTTCTAAAACAAAGAAACCTGTGGAAGACCACAAGGAATATGAGATCAGCAGTATTTGCTTTACAACATTTTATTCTAAAAACACATTTTTACGCCAACTGTTCGTTAGGCGAAAATTACAAAGCTATTTTCCAAAACAAACCTAGCAGACACATGTTTTATTTCATGTTTATCTGCCCACATCATGACAGATTAGGCTGTCAATCGGATGCCTGTGTCTGCTGCAGATCACAATCTATACACACTCATTTACCCTTCCAGCTTTTAATATCTTGATATATTAAAAGATTCCAAAAAGATACGTTGAAGTGTTTTTTAGCTTTTACAAAAAATATATATATATTTTTGGGTGAAGGGGGGATACAGAGAGAAAAGAGACATAAAGTAATGACGTTCAAGCTTGCATGCATGGAAACAAACCATAAATGGAAAGAATAGCTGAAAACAACAGCAAAGCCTGCATCTAAATAAGATAAAAGCAATTCTTGCCTGGAGCTGTATGCGTTCAAGACCCAAAACGACTTTCTCTCCAGGACCTCTGTCAAGCAAACGTTAGAACTGGCTTCAGTGTAACCTAGCATTGACTTGTCTTTTGAATTTTTGATTTTACCTGTGGACCGGTGACAACCAAGAACGGAGAATGCATGGAGTGGAAAGAGGAAGTGCACTACGCTGAACGATAGAAGAGAAAGTGCCGGAGCAGAGCATTGTTCCACCTTGATGTGATGTGATATGTACAGAGACTACACAGTCCTGCTTCCATCTTTTTTCTTTTTTTTTAACTTTGTCGGGGAATGTGTGGGTGGGTAAATTATTAAATAAAACTTTTAAGAGCAATTTATGCTGGCTTACTGCATTTGCACTCAAGAAGGTTAAAGGGTGGGAAACTGAGGAGTTGGCAAAATGGACCTGGAAAGACTGCAAATTGCCACCACATCACCCTGGTTACATAATTAATCAGGCATTTGTGGCATTGGAAAGAAACAAGGGGTGTCTCTGACGATGACTGTTTCTATGGTTTTGATGGAGCAAGGTCATTTTAGTTTGTTGTCTGGTTTTAATGCTTGTTGCCATTCACAAAATTCAGCCCTATCAGCCTTTTCTTTCTTGTTTCATGCAGTGATTTACAAAAACAAAAAAAGATGCACATTGTATGCATCCTTTGTATTTTGCTTTTTCTTTGTTTCTGGCAGCAATGAAAGCATATTTGATCACAAGAACTGATTGTTTATTTGAACACATGGTCAAAAAGTGGATTGGAAGAAAAGTTTTTTTCTTTCTACAAAAGTAAGAGCAAAACTGAAAAATCAGTTTGTGCAAATTCCCTCTGGCATGTCATTAAAAAAAAAAAAATTGTGTTGACATCTTCAGAATTTTGGCCATAAAATGTAATTCCTTTACATTTATTTTAGTATTTTTAGTTGAAGCTTTAACAGAGCTCTGCAAAACAAACACAGGGCTGCAAATGCACTAGTTGATGACAATGTTACCGTTTTGTTCTAGTTTTATTTTTTCCTCTTTTCTAAAATGTGGTCTGCCATAAATAAGTCTTTTTTTAAGTGGCCAAACTATTGAGTGAATGTACCCTGTAGAAATGCTTTGGCTAAGATACAGGTCTTGAGCGAATGCAGTACATTTATTGATTTGTGTTTTGTTAGCATAAACTTTTGTACATAACTAAGGATCAAAAAAATAAAATTAGTATATAGATATAATTAGTTTTAAGTGTCAGGGTGGATGCAGTCCTGATTTAAAACACTGATTTTTAAGCTGCCATACACAGGTCTTCCAACAGAATAGAAGGGAGCTTTTTACTAAATGTCCAAAACTCATTCATGTTTAAGTAGCACATCGATATTTATTGTTTTATGGGCTTTTTACAATTTTTATCCCAACAATTCTGTATGTCAAATTGAAAGAAAATTTGGTAAAATACTCTATTGTCATCTTTAATTTATTCTTCAAGAGTTTTTTGGTAAAAGCAAAAACAAAAAGTGGATTTTAGTGAATCATTTGTCCTTACTACTGATTTTTTTTAAAAAAAGAAAAAAAAACCTTAAAAAAATAAACCTAACAAAATTCTGAACAGCTTAAATCTTTTTTGACACTAAATGAATCTAAAGCCTCTCTTAATCTTTCAAAGTAATATGTGAACATCTTATACTGATCAATGATCATTTCAAATGCGTTCTTCCTTTTGGTTTTAGTTATACAATTTATAAAGTAGAAACATGTTTCTAATAAATTTAGGGAGAAAAGTCTAGTCAAGTGAATACATTGTTCTGTTTTGGAAAATGTTAATATCCTCCATTGTACTGACAGAAAAGGAATGTGGAGCAGTGCCTTAGATTGTGATATGTGAGTGTTGATATGTGCCATCATTTCTTTTTTTAAGAGACAAACGAGGCCATACAACGTAGAACAGGAAAAAAAAAATTTTTGTCTTCTTAAAAAATAAGATTGTTCAAAATCTAATGGTACTTCTTCAAAGAATCCTCATCAGATGCATTAAACAACCACACCTTAAAATAAAACAACTTCCTGTCCAAAAGTAAAAGGATACAATCTCACATTTTCTAATGCCTTCCGTCAAAAGCTTGCTCAAATTTCGTTGCTAAACTGCCCAACTACTGATTCACCACCTGAATCATCTAAAGTTTTTCTTTTCAAGTAACATTGAATGATGTTGCACTGTAACCGGGAAACTCAGAATGTCAGGAATTTGTGGTGGTTGCAAAAAAAAAAAAAAAAGTAATAATGATAGTAATGTTCTGCAATTTGTTGTTTTATTTGACTCAAACCCATTTGTCACCTGTTGCTGAATCATTTGTCTTGATGATCACTGAATGTAAGAAGCAGGATAGGACCGTTGACGGATGGAAATAAACTTTTGACTTGTTTTTTTGTTCTAACCCACGAGCTGTTTTCATCTCCCAATACTGTAAAACAAATGCACACTGTAATTGTGTTCTGCTGAAAGGCTCACCCTGAAAAGAGGACATTTTTATGCAACACTTAGAACAGAAACGCACGCCATTCAGTTGCTTACCTGAACCCAGTGAAGCCTCAGATCTTTATGCACCATGTGTTTAATGCTGATTAATTGTTGTCTCTGTTAACAAGCAAAGCCAGAGGAGTCTTGCAGGTAGCAGGGCTGTGTTTTATTTTTGTAAAACCCCCTGGTCTTTGGTTGAATGTTTGATAAAATGTAACATTGTCTGTTAATAACAACAAAAAAAAGAACATTGTGATAAAGAATGGATTTGCCTATCCATTTGACTTTGAGCAAACTCGGAAAAAAGAAATGCACTAAAAGTTTGTACGTGTAACAATGCCAGCACTTTAGAACTACTTAGAAATTGAAAGAAAAGAAGACAACCATCAAGAGTGACCAAGGATGTTGGAAAGAGGGGAGGAAATGCGAATCTTAAAGCCATGTGTTCAGAGCGCTGACAATCAGAAAAGGGATGAGACCCAAAGTGCACTATTGGAGATGTGGATGTTGCTGTGCTTTTCGCTTTCTCTTTCTAGAGCTCGCTATAGTCTGTGCTTTGCTTGCTTTGCAGATCAGAGAGGCATAGTGATGTGAACTCCAGCCTTCCTGGCTATAAGTGTGTTTTTGACTCATACTTTCGGTGCTTCATGAGCAGAGCTATCCCATGTTGACATGGACCATATCTGTCATACTCTGCTAAGCAAAAGGCCAAACATGGCTCTGAGTCTGTGCTTATGGGTAGCTTTGTGATGGAAAATTAAGCAAATGTTAATAAAGGATTTTATCATGCAACCAAACACTTCGATCATGGTATTTTAATTCAATTTTATGTGGATGCTGCTTTGTGTTCAGATGCTTTTGCAGCTTCTGATTTAAACATTAAGAACGTACACATTAAAAAACATTTTTTTTTAATTTTTCATAAGAATATGCATTTTATTTCTAATTCTAAGTTGTGTAGCCCAAAACGACTCTTTTTCTTTAAATGAATCAGAAAATCTGCTTTCCAATAAAAGTCCTGCACCATATGTACTGACATCTTATAGCTTAATTTCATTTTCTTCCCATATTAAAATGCAAACAATTGCATTTGAATTATAGAAAAACTAAAATAACATGCTCGTTTAAATATTGTTTATGCTTTGTCCAGGTGATCTTTTTTCTCAAGTTCAATTTTTTCTAGAAACAGATTGGATCTTTAAAAGCAAAATTTGTTGCTATTAAAATCTTTTAGGAGATTTTTCTTAAAGAAAGAAAATTTAAAGAAAAATTGCAATTAATGGTGAAGGCGTATCTGGTGGTTGTAAAATAAAAAATATTTTTTAGATCTGACTACAAAAACAAAAGCATAGGTAGCAATCTTGCAATTTTGATATTTTTTTTAAGTTGTTTAACGATATTTTCACGTGATATACAGATCTTTGTGATCCTGTTTTTTTCATAGCTATACCACACTGATCAGTGATCACAGAAAAAACAGATTTAAAGGTTACAGCAATTGTCCTTCTGTACAAAATTTTTTTTTTCTTTTTTTTTAAACTTGTCCTGTCCTGCTTCATGAGCAGAGCTATCCCATGTTGACATGGACCATATCTGTCATACTCTGCTAAGCAAAAGGCCAAACATGGCTCTGAGTCTGTGCTTATGGGTAGCTTTGTGATGGAAAATTAAGCAAATGTTAATAAAGGATTTTATCATGCAACCAAACACTTCGATCATGGTATTTTAATTCAATTTTATGTGGATGCTGCTTTGTGTTCAGATGCTTTTGCAGCTTCTGATTTAAACATTAAGAACGTACACATTAAAAAACATTTTTTTTTAATTTTTCATAAGAATATGCATTTTATTTCTAATTCTAAGTTGTGTAGCCCAAAACGACTCTTTTTCTTTAAATGAATCAGAAAATCTGCTTTCCAATAAAAGTCCTGCACCATATGTACTGACATCTTATAGCTTAATTTCATTTTCTTCCCATATTAAAATGCAAACAATTGCATTTGAATTATAGAAAAACTAAAATAACATGCTCGTTTAAATATTGTTTATGCTTTGTCCAGGTGATCTTTTTTCTCAAGTTCAATTTTTTCTAGAAACAGATTGGATCTTTAAAAGCAAAATTTGTTGCTATTAAAATCTTTTAGGAGATTTTTCTTAAAGAAAGAAAATTTAAAGAAAAATTGCAATTAATGGTGAAGGCGTATCTGGTGGTTGTAAAATAAAAAATATTTTTTAGATCTGACTACAAAAACAAAAGCATAGGTAGCAATCTTGCAATTTTGATATTTTTTTTAAGTTGTTTAACGATATTTTCACGTGATATACAGATCTTTGTGATCCTGTTTTTTTCATAGCTATTCCACACTGATCACAGAAAAAACAGATTTAAAGGTTACAGCAATTGTCCTTCTGTACAAACTTTTTTTTTTTTTTTTTTTTAAACTTGTCCTGTCCAACAGCTAGGCAAACAGATGAGAGCTGAGGGCCTCTTGTGTTGGACATATTTTATTTTAACAAGAGGGGTTATTCATCTTCAGACAAACCAAAGGTATGTCTGAATAAACCCCTTTTGTAATTGAGGCCAAACTTTATTAATTTCAATCATGTTTGAAAATCTTTGGTGTTGCTGTACAAACTTGTCGATGTTGAAAACAATTACTTTTCCTCTCTTTTTTACTTTCTTTCTTTATACTGTAGCATTGGAAAATACTTGAATCACTCAGCAGAAAATGTAATTTAGATTAGCAAATGTTCCTTTTATCACAGCTGGTGACTCAGGCCCATCAATGTTCTGTCTTTCCTTGATGCAATAAACAAATCCCTACTTATGGCACCTTATTTTCCTGTCAAGGTTGTAAAACATTTGACATTAATTCTTAAGAATCATGTTTCCGTCTCTTTTTTTTATTTGATTATTTCACTTTGCAAGCTATGAGCTGCATTTTGATCCAAATAGTTTTTAATATTTGCATGGCCACAGAGTTCGCTGAGCCTTAGTGCATCATACTTTCTACTGCACAGTGACAAATTAAAGAAGAAAAACTGATTTCCTGATGCTTCTATAGAAAGATAGAGTCTAAAGATAAAAGGAAAAAGACAGGGAAAAAGGCGAGGGAAATTGTTGCAACACCATTTTAACATACTGGTAATCATAATTTGTCTTTGTTTTCTTTACGAGTCTTGCTTGTCTTGAATAAAAATTTCCCCTGTTAACAAACTGACAAAAATATGTCACAGGGTCACAGGAATATGCATCAAGTTCTGAAACATCAATTCTTGCTTCATATTTAAGACTGTCATTGACATGTAGCAGCAAATAAATAAATAAAGCACTATGCAAAGGGATATGAATGTGTTTTAATGACTATTTAACCCCTTGTGCTATCCATGACCCCAGCCTTGTATTGACGTGTTCTCCCTACCATGACAAAGGTGGATAAAGGTGGAAAGATTTCATGTAATCCATGGACACCAGTGAAGATCACAATTCATTGAAGAAAAAAGGTTCAGAGCACTGTCTAGTGGGTCTAGATGACACAACTCCCAACATTAAAGTGCAAAGGATAGCACAAGGGATAAAAACTAGGCAGCTGTATAGTTCAGTTGGCTGGGTGTAGGACTGTCATGCGGGAAACTTAGGCTTGCGGGTTCCCTCCCTATCTGGGTCTCCCATGTACCTTCAAGGTACAGGGTTGTTTCAGGAAAGGCATCTGGAATAGCCTTTATAAAAAAAACTATATAATAATAATAATAATAATAATAATAATAATAATAATAATAATAATAATAATAATAATAATAATAATAATAATAATAATAATAATAATGTGAGGAAAATGCACCTAAAACGTTATTGCAATTTCTGCTCTCTTCTTCTCTTGTTTATTTATTGATTTGCACAAATGCAAGTACATAACAAAATGTACAATGTTGTTATTGGATTTATTAATTTATTATTAATATCATTATTGTTTTTGTTGTTGCTGTATTTTGATAATACAAACAACATTTTCAAATATGGTTTCAAACTGTATTTCAGACAATACTTCTGTTATTTAAGAGTACGGGGGAGAAAGCTAAGTGTTGAGATCACAAGGAGCTCTAGGATCGATTCGTCAGCCTAATTCCGTTTTCCTGACTGCAAAGCCGCGCGGCAGTGTGTGTCACTCAGTCGTCCCGATGCGGCGTGTCTAAACTAAAGAAAAAACAAATAGGAGAAAAAGAACTTGCTTCAATCCAAAATGAGTGACGATGCAGACTCTCCTCCTGAGAGGTTAATGAAGGTAGGTCCTTTTTGACAATTATTTCTGATGTTAGATTGTCATACGGAAGCTAATGTTTCATTAAAACTCAATGGTTGTGGCTAGCTTAGCAGTTAGCCAGGTGGTAGAACTTATAATATTTACCCATTTATCACCAGTGTAAACAGCGCGTAATACTACATAAGATATTTTATTAGCTCAAGTTGAAAATTAAGTGTGTTCAGTAACGGCATACATGTTTTGTTTGAAAAACTAGTGCTTATATAAAAGGTTTGTGGCTAGCTTAAATGCTGGTTTGTAGCATTTAGCATAACAAAAAGTGACGATACATTTTAAAATAGAATGTTTCGGTTGCAATTTTAACTTTAAAGCACACTTTATTTTATTATTAATTTTTTTCTCATTTTCTGGTGGTTACTTTTTATGTTTTATTTTATTTTTTATATTTTTTACAAAGTTGTGTCGAATAGCTAAGCTACTAAGTTATGTTAACATTGGGCTCTTAGCTTCAAAAACAACTTTATTAACATATAATTAACATCAACTTTAATTACATAAATGCATTTGTCTTTCCAGGACTTTCAGTTTCGTCAATTGAAGAAGGTTGAAGTTTTTGAGCCGCCGGAACATTTGCCTAAAGACAGATCTAGTCTTCTTACTGTATCTAACAAATACGGATTAACATTCGTGGGACTCGAGAGAACATTTAAAGTCTACCAAACTCAAGATATTTTGAGTGCTGATAAAGCGGATCCTGGTTTCATAGGTAAGGAAATATTTGCATTTGTTTGAACGGTAGCTTTAATACTTTGCTCTCTTTCACTCCAGTTTATTCATGGTAACCTGTCTGTTTCAGTCAAGGGCACACCACCATTAGCTACAGTGACTGTGGAACTGGCTCTGCATCATTTGGCTCTCAGCTGTGATGAACTTACATTGTCAGTTTGCGGTGTGGAAGAGGAGAATTTGTTTCTGACATTTTATGATGTTCGCACCTTCATCAATGGGGTAACTACTCAAATTTTTTATTGCGTAATATAATTAAGATAAAAAAAAACAGGTTTTTACTGCAATGTTGCTGTCAGTAAAAAAAAAATCAGTTTAGTGATTAGAAAAAAATGATTCCACTTTGCCTAATAATTTGAAAAAAAATGAACTCAACTGGTCAATAAACATATTCATTGGCCTAAGTAAGTTTTTAGGAAATAGTTTTGTTTTTTCTAGAAAAAATGTAATTGTGGCTCTTAGTGAAATTCCCTCTCTGAGTTTAAAATATTTATTCATTTATTTACTTTTCAGAAATCAACACAGAAGTTGCCTTTTGCAACCTTTCGGCCAGATGTGCCACCTGGCACTTTGGTGCAGGACCTGAAGTGGAATCCAGCGAATGTCTCTATGCTGGCTGCTTGTCTGTCTGATGGCAGCATGATGATTCTGGATGTTACAGATCTTGTGAAAATGCAGGCTAAGCTGCCCTCCACAAGTGGCATCACATGCAGTGAGTTTGACTTTAGAAGTCATTTGTAGGTTAAAATTCTTCTTAAACTTAAAATTCTTCTAACTTTCTCTACTTTTCAGTCGGTTGGAGTCCAAAAGGAAAGCAGGTTGCTGCAGGAAAGATGAATGGCACTGTTAGTCAATATACACCGGTAAGTGAATTCAATTGAATTAAAAAGGTACTTCTTTTTGTTCTTTATAATCTTGAACACTTTTATTCCCTGTCTTTTAAAGGCACTGGAAGAAAAAAAAGTCATCCCGTGTCCACACTTCTACACCTCTGAGGACCCTGTGAAGGGTAGGATGGCCATATATTTTATGAAGTTACAAACACAAAATGACTGCATACTTGTCAGTTTATTGCATGTCATCAGTAAACTTTAAATTTCTGGTGTTGTTAATAACTACTCCATCTTTCTGTGTGGCCCATGTCTGTCTTTCCCTCCATGTCTTGCAGCTCTGGATGTTCTCTGGCTGAGAACATTTGCATTCGCAGTGACATATGCTGCTGCAGATGGGTCTTTAGAGACCCCTCCTGAGCTTGTGTTGGTCTCCCTGCCTGTAAGTTTGACAAACATGTGTGATCCACCTGATTCAATCAACCACATCTTTCCTCGGTAGCTCTAAGTACCGCAACGCAAATCCAGTATTATTTAATTAACCAGTTTTTAGAACATGGTTTCTGTAACGCAGAAATAATGCAGTTATTGTGTTGGACTCACAGTGTCTTCTTAAATTTAGTTCAGTATCTTCTTTTTTGATCAGGCATAGTATTCTTGATTCAGGGGTACAAGGTGTCAGGTGTAATTTTAATAGACATTTCATATGCCGTAACTCAAAAGCTTGTTATCATGTGACCAGTACAATTGTTTTTGTTAAACTTTTGTAGAAAAAGGATGAAAAGGTGGATACCAAGTATTTGAATTTTGGTGACATAGTGTACGGCACCTGCACCGAACGACAACATCACTACTTCCTAAGTCATATAGAGGACTGGTAAGAATCATTTTTATTTAAAGCTATGTAATTTAAAGGTGTCTTCATTCTTTCAAGTTGAATGCAATTTTTTTGTAATATAAAGCTTGGCTTTCTTTTCCTTTCATCCAGGGACCTTGTTTTTGCAGCGTCAGCCGCTTCTATTGAGGTCAGCGTCATTGCAAGACAAGATGACAAGGTATAGCTAAAAAAGAAAAAGTCAAGTATAAAGATATTTAACTTTTATGTCAGTAATACAATAAAGGAGATTCCCTACAAATGCTTTCTTTTATTTTTATATTCTATAGTTTGAAATACCAATATTTTTAAAGGCTGCTAGATTCAACACCCCACAATGTGTGACACTTGTTTGGGACATTTCACTCATCCCTTTAGAGAGCAGAATGTTTTGGATACAACTGCACTGAGAAGGAATCTTTTTAGTTTCTTTGTTTTCAAGTTTCCGCAAGAGTTTCATTAGTTCAGCTCTTTCTCAAATGTTTTCTTTTTTCTCCTGGTAGATGTGGGAACTGTGGATCCTTGAAGATGCGGGTAGGGCTGAACTACGAGTGACCGAGTCAAATGAAGACACTCTGCCTCTTGGTTTGGCAATAGACTACACCAGCCAGCAGGAGATCTACATTAGTAAGTGCCTTTGACTGTCAACTTTCTGCTTTTCAAGTAAAAACATTTGATTCACAAAACGTCAGTTACATATCATATGAAGAAATTCATTTTTCTAAAAGCTTTAGAGAAGCTTGATGGTGTTCATCTTTCTTAACAGTGGGTGAACTTGAGTTATGTACATTTACCTGATTTTTAAAGACATTTCAATCTATTTTTTTCAAGTTTGTGCTGATGTTAATTGATCAGGTTTAAATTTAAATGTACAAAAAAAAAACTCTGCTTCAGTGGTTTAAGTTCTTAAGGACAAATAACGACTGCTGGAAATTCATGTGCAGTTAAATTAAATGTAAGTCCAAGCTTTGTGAAAATTGATTTTAAAAATATCAATTTAGTGGGGAAAAATTTGTCAGACTGGTAACAGCAGAACCGTTTGTCAGTTGGATATTTGGTTTCCTCTGCAGCTTTGATGTGGACTGATCAAAACATTCTAATCTGTTTAGCAGAAACAAATAAAACTGGATGAAGTTGTTCTATTGATTTTAATAGGAAATTTAACTTATGCAGATTCGTAACTGTTGAATAAAACAGACTTATATATTAGTTTTTTTACATCCTTTTTTGGTTTATTGCATTAACAGCATTTATTTTTGGATTGCTCGAGGTTAGTCGAGTAACCTTGAAGACAGATGTTGGTTAATACTTAGCCCTTTTGCTGCACAAATAGACAGACAAAAGTTAACTTTTGTTGAGTGTGTGTGAAATTAAAGTTTAGTTACTTTCAACTCTATCTATTATTATTCTTTTGTTTACCGTTGTATGTTTTGTATTTGTACTTTTCTATTGATCGGATTGAAGCTCAGTTCCATCAGGCTGCTTTGTGCATACAGCATTTACTGCAGTGCTGTATTGCAGCATGCGCAGAGAATAATGATCAGCTGCCGTCTCAGTGCACTCTTTTATCTTAACCGGCCAAGTCTGCCAGACATTCACGTAGAACTGCTGTTGCTGTCTAGTCACATCCCTCACTGCTCCCTCTGAGAACTCACTCTCCATCCCAAAAAGGAAAAGAATGCAGTTTGAGCAACAGTACACCACCAATGTAGTCTGTTCAAAATAAGGCTGTGTGTAAACAAAGCACAGGGCGTAATGGAAAAAACTCATTTGTACGCAAAACAAAAATTGTCTAATTAAAAATGGCTTGGGAACCATAACAAGCAACAAAGCTCAGACAACTGTGCTGCAGAATGCTGATGAGCTTTTCTCACACTTCTCTTTTTTTTATCATTAGTCTCCTCTCTTCTCAATTTGGCTTCAAACTTTGCTTTGACAACAAAAAAAGGGATTAATTGCTGTGCTGTATTTCAATAGGGGGGGGTACTTTGTCTGTAGAACAAAATAAACCTGAAACACTGAAAGAATTATTAAATGGGTGTGTTCAGTTTTCTCCTTCAGGGAGATGAAACCTGTAGCTCAACAGCCTTAGAACAAATCATGATTATGATGATCGAAAAAAAATCGGTCTTGAATAAGTTTAACTAATTGAACTTAAGTCCTTCCATCAACATAAAATCTACAAATGAAGGACCCACTTCAATGAAAATCATGATTTTGGTGTCTTTAACATGTTAGGTGGTGGGTGTGAGCACTAAAGAGAGCACATACAGAGATGAATGATGGGGAAGGGGGCGGGCTTTATCCATGCTAACAGTCCCGCCCACTACTCGGAGGTGAATTTCTAATGAATTCCTACCGCTCTGCAGAAGCTACGTGCTAGAAATTGACATAGGATTTTGGATTTTTGGCTCAAAACTGCATAATCATAATTAAAAGACAACTGGGAAGGCTTTTACAATAGAACAAAAGATGATCAGATAGAGACTTTAAATAAGTCACTGCACAGTCTAATATATGCCATTTGTGCTGTAGATGTTATTTCAATTCTTTAGATGAGATTTTGTCTCCAGCCCACAAGACACTGCAGGATTTTGGAAGTACAGGAAAGTGGGTGTGAGTGGTAGAAAGGTTTGAGGGTTTGGCACGAAGAGGAAGCCGGTGGGCTGTTTTCTGCCACTTCATGCATCTTTAGAATTGCGCTGTCCATATAAATGCAGATACATTTTTCAAACCAAATGCATTAAAGGCAAAGAAAAAGAAGTGGAAACACCCTAACGCACTAACATCTTTGTGCACATCCTGTAAGTATTTTTAAGCTCCATGTGACATAAAGCAGTTTGTGATCACAAACTGTGTGCACACATCACTTTTATTTCCCCTGTGAAGCTGTTTTTATTAACTGGAAATAGCATCGAGCAGGAAGTCAAATATTTTCTATGAGCCGTCTGTAAATGATTATTCCAAACTGAATCCTAATTAATGGACTTGACAGAATTTCCTGCCAGATAGCTTAAAAAAAGAAATTTCTGCTGCCTCTGATCAGCGGGAGGCTGCAATAAAAAAAAAAAAAGAATATTGATATCAAGGCATCAATTTTAAGCCAATTATTTGTTTTATTTTAATTTTTTTGTGTTGCTGAAAGGAGATTAACACTTTTAAAAGGGTTACTGTAGAAAACTAGTCATTGATTTTTGATACCTTCACTCGCCCACAGCCGATGAGAAGACCTTACCTCCAGCACCCACTCTGATGATGCTGTCCACAGAGGGATTGCTCTGCTCATTTGCTTTAGTCAACCAAAACCCTGGGGCCAAACAGCTTGTCTCACCCCCTACAATGCTGACCCCTGAAGGGGAGAGGCTACCAAAGCCAGGTGAGAAGGCTGTTATGGAGAGGGTTGCAGGTGTGAGTTTTGGTCATCCTCGTAAGTAGCAAAAAAAAAAAATTCAAAATTTTACAACTTGTTAATAGTCTGTTGCTTGATTTTAAATTGTTTGCGCAGAAAATCAAATGAAATTTTTCTTATCCTAACCATAAAGTGTAATCTAAAACTATGCAGTCTCCATTTATATTTTGTGAAAAGTGACTTTGTTTTTTTGTGGAATCAGATGACGAATACTTTTCTTTCTGTTCAAAGGTTCCGTGGCAACAGCACCAGCCAAGATTCCTGCTGCAGTTCCTTCTGCTCCACCTGCCTTCCCGAGCATCAGCCTCGCTTCTTCAGCAGCTGCGCCCAGTCCTCCAGTCTCTTCTGCTCCGTCCTCCATTATTCCTTTTAGCATGGCTCCAACGGCTCCTGTGACATCAGCCTTCTCCGGCTTTAGTTTCTCAGTCCCATCAACCTTCTCCACCACCTCTGCCCCAGTTGCAGCTTTCGCCTTGGGAGGATCTGTGCCTTTTGGCTCAGGGTCCTCTGGCTTCTCATTTGCCTCCAAACCTCCGTCTGAGACCCCGTCCGCACTCTCGGCGTTTTCGTTTAATTCCCCTTCCGGCAAACCACCAGCAGTGGCTGCCCCGTCTGCTGCTGTGGCACCTCAGAGCCTTTCAACAGCCTCACCGCCCACAGTCAAACTTAGTCTGAATGAAAGGTAGACAACAAAAATAATGTGACCTCTATTTGGAGGCTCTTACTCATGAATTAAAACACAAAACTTTGTTGTGCTCTCCAAGATTTTCAGGGGTGGAGGCTTCAGCTCCGGCTTTCTCTTTGCCTAAAGCTGTTGTTTCCAGCTCCAGTAGTTTCAATGTGCCTCCAATCTCAGCCTCAAAGCCGCCAGCTGTATGCGGTGAGAACACGCTTTGAACCCACATTCATGGACTCACACATACAGATAAACATGGTGGCATTCAAATGCGTTATTGATTTATTGGGATTTAATGTTTATCAGCTCCAGTGCACCCGGTGCAGACTAGTACACCTCCAGCCAGTGTCCAGAAACCTGCTCCTGCTGTCCAAGGACGTGTCTCTACTATGCAGGTAGTACTATTCTGTTACTATAACAAAAAGGACAATTCATACATTATTCTTGTGCGTCTTCTAAGATTTCAATTGTTTAAAGCATAGAGAGATTATAAGGTTGCCCAGAAACGTTTACTGGTTGGGTTTGAATTTAATAATAAATAGGTGCTTTGTTTTTGCACTAACTAAATTAAAGGATTTTTTTTATCCTTTTTTTTTTCCATTATGTTTTTTTAATTAATCTTCTTTTTCCTTTTGATTGGCAGCAAACTTATTTCCTAATGTTTTATAAAATGTATATTTTACCATATTTTAGGACTATTAAGTAAGCACAGACCTGATCATTATAGGCGTTTTGGTCATTAAAGTAAAAAAAAAAAAATTAAAAAGTTAAAACAGACAGATTTCATAGAATCTTAATTTTGAATTTTGCTGCTAACAACTGAAAATGTAAAAAAATAAAATGTAAATGTTTAATGTTGGAAAGGTTTAATCACTTTTTTTTGTTTTTTTTAATGATTATTATATTTTAAGACATTTACATTTGCTCACTTATGTATTTATATTTTTCATTTTCACTGTCATTTCTTCCCGTTCCTAGCAAGCCGTTAGCGTGAAAGCCCTGGAGAAACAGCTGCAGCAAAAGAAAGACTCTGATCCCATTATGGCTGGAATTTTGGAAGAGGTAAGACATGTCTGACCACAGCGGCCACACTTTAGTGCTCACAGGTAAACTGCTTCCTGTTCCAAGTTCTAATTTGGTGAACTTTCATTCTTCACAAACTCCTTATAACCTTAGCTTACTTTCCAGCTACAATTATATTGTTATTTCTCAATATAGTTGATGTAGATTACACTTTTCTTTGTGCAAACTGCAAATATGCAAATCTGCCTGTAATTATAGTAATTATCAGATGCTGTAATTCTTGTAATTTGTGGTTTGTAATAATCACTGAAAAAGCTTGACTACATATGAAAAACTGACTTGAATTTACAAAACAAAATAACCAAAAAATATAGAATTCCTCACTATTTATCCAAAGCCCCTTTTAACTGTGCTGTGAATGTGTGCTTTTCTTTTTAGATTGCACATTTTCAGAAAGAGTTAGATGACCTGAAGGCACGCAGTTCAAAAGCTGACGTCAGGGTCGGCACAAACGATGACATGAAGGATCTGAGGAAAGAGTCTGAGGACCTCCACATCTTCACTCTGGAGATTAAAGAAACGACAGAGGTAAGACTTTGTTCTGAGAACCATTTGTTCAGGGAGAAAAGCATGTTTTGGATGAATGATTCATCACTGTAAATATAGTAAACTCAATAAAAAAAAGCATCACTAACGTAGAGGATGACAATGTTGGAATTTCTTTTCCTTTTGACAACTTTTTAAAAATTGTATGATGTTACAATCGACACCTTGTAAGATTTTTCGATATTTTCTTGCCCGTGTTGAAGTCTCTCCATGGTGACATTGGCACGCTGAAGACCACATTACTGGAGGGCTTTGCTGGGGCGGAAGAAGCCAAGACGCAGAACGAGCTGGGAAAAGATAAAAACTACAGACAGCTGTTGTACAAAAAACCTCTGGATCCCAGAAGTGAGGAGCAACTCAAGGTGAGGAATAAAGCAGCAGATGAGTTGTATTTACAGGTACGATTACAGATGTTTTAAAGCAGTAAAACCCTCACTACACCCTTCATACACTTTTCTCAGACAGACATGAATGTTTTCACTCCTTTCTTTCTTGTTTAAACTCTCAAAGTTCAAGCCTTCATAGAAAAACAAGTCTACTGTTATAAAATGAAAACAGGATCTGATTGCGATCAAGATTTATGTAGATTTGGCAAATTTAGTTGCTGTAAAAAATAATAAATATATATATATATATATATATATATATATATATCCCGCAGTGAAAGGTGTACCAAAATTATAGTGAGGGACCACTGTACTTCATATGCCAATTATTGAGGTTTCTTTAAGACAAATAAAAGTCTTTTGGTCATGGTGTGTTCCGTTGTCAGGAGATTCGGAGGCTGTACCAGTACGTTAAATTTGCTGTGGAGGATGTTAACGACGTGTTGGATGTGGAATGGGAGAAACACCTGGAGAAAAAGAAAAAGCAAAAGTGAGTGTGGAGGATCACTTATTCAGCTGGAACTGAATGCGTCTGTAAACAACTTTTAATAAATAAATCCTTTCTTTTCAGACACATGGTCGTGCCTGGACGTGAGGGTCTTTTCAATACATTGTCCAACAACCTGTGCATCATCAACCAGCAGAAGAACCGACTGGATCAGCTGATTCAGGAGCTCAGTGCTCTGCGGCTCTACAGCAAAACCACTGCTCCTACCATTAACCAGAACACTGCAGCAACATCAGATGAGTAAGAGCTGTCATTAGGCTGAGAGGACTTGACAAATTCAAAAGTGTATAAATGTGAAAAAGGCTGTGATTGGAAGCACCTCAGATAATGATTTTAAGGCTCAGATTCAAAGAAATCTTTACTTCAATAAGCTGGAATTCCCTGGATTTTTTTTTTGGAATGCATTCATAGTTTCACAACTTAATATAAAATGTTTCTGTTTTATTAAAGCTACAAAGGTGAGCTGGAGAATTTGGAGGAGGCACTTCTGAAAGCCCGGCTTGAAACGACTCCTCCTGAGACAAAAGTGAAATCAGCAGGTGTGGAAGTACATTTTCACAAAAATTAATTTTTTGAACCTATTCTTCATTTCATTTGAGTTAAATAAGTTTTTTATTTTGGTGCGTTTGTCAAGCAGTCAAGGTTTCTCCTCTTAAACAGTCCCAACTGCGCAACTTCCTGTCAAAAGGGAAAATGCCTCCTGTGCGTTCAACTGCACCAGGTACTGTTATATGTGCCTTCATAGTTGAATTGAATCAAATTTGTTCCGTAAATAAGTTTCTAAAGACTTAATTGTTTTCCAGCCAACTTGTCGCGCTCGGCCTTCCTGGCCCCTAAAAACCTTGAGGACTTGGATGATGTGAGCTCAACGTCCTCCTTATCGCAGTCTATAGAGCTTCTCCCATCTCACTTGGAGTTGGAGGAAGAGGAAGAACTACAGCCCCTGCAGCCTTCACCTATGAATTCCATGACCCAATCACTTCCCACCCCACGTCACCCCACTGTTGTTCGAACGCCCTCCATTCAGCCAGGCTTTGGAGCTATACAGTCCACCCCTCTAACAAAGATGCACCCTGTTCCTGGTATGGGCTTTGTGCTAAGCCCCATTATCAACCCTGGTAAGTAAATCAAACATGTTTGGCCTTTTTCCAACCTATCAAGCTTATAATATATTTGAAATGAAATTTCCTCATAGCACAGCCAAAAGAATACTTTAAAAAACACTGTTTCATTGAAAATGTTTTATTTTAGTTCCTACAAATAGGATTAACCTCAGCGGGGCTGAAAGTACTGCGCTTGCCACAAAGACGGTAAAGCATGGAGCACCACCTGCAGAGCGGAGCATCCCTGTGACCATCTCTGCCCAGCAGGCTGCTGCCACCGCGGCTCTGCGGAGACAAATGGCCAATCAGAAGACGGGTAGGAGGAACAATCAGCTCAAAAATTCACTTCTAAGTAGATTTTTCCCTTCAATAATGTGCACACAAGTCAAGTTTTTGTTGCTTTGCAACATCTAAACCACAAGGGGGAGACAAATCTCAACATATAAAAAAGAAAAATTCCCATCAATAAAACCTCAGGAAACACTAAATAATGGTCCTGAAGGAAAACTTACTGAACCTAAATTGGCCTTCTGATACTCAAGGCTACAACAATAAAAACTCACATTTTACTCCTAAATGCTTCTATTTTAATTTTTGTATTTTTCTTCTTTTTTTCCAGCTGTTGTCAACACTTCTTTGACAGAGTCCACCTTAAAAACTGTCCCTCAAGTAGTGAATGTTCAGGAGCTTAAGGACAAAGGGGCACCTATGCCAGTGTCCTCTATGGTCAGGTAAAAAAAAAATCAAACCCTGAACTGTTTTTAGAAGAGGGGAAAGTCACTAACTTCACTTTTTTTATTTGTGTCATGTGTCATGAAAAGTAGCCAATTGCAATTATGATTATCTATCAACACCAAGAATATTTTAAAAAAGATTTAAAAACATCCTGCTTTTTTAGTAAAAAAAATAAAACTGTCAAAAGATGGAGTGATTGCTATTGAATGCTGAGGGTTTCTGTCTGCTTAACTTACCTTAAAGAAAGCTTCTTTTTTTCAAGAGACAATAATACAATACAATACAATAATACACCACATAATACAAAAACAATAATAAAAAAAACCATCATATTATTTTATCAATTAAAAAAAACAATGTTTAATATTAGAAAAACTGTTATACCACTAAACATTAGATTGTCTCACACACCTGTTTTTTTTTGGGGGGGTATTTTGAAAACTGCATGTTTAGCTATTTATCTTTAATGCTAGATTTTTATAAACATGTTATTTTTTAAGATGGACACAAATACACTAAAATAATGCAATATCTATAAATAACATTAAGATGAAGAACAAGGCCATATTTTGATTAAAAAGTCTTGTGGCCAGCCAATTTTTTAAATTAAATAAACATGAACTTCATGTTCAGTCTCATATTTTCTTTGTGTTTAATAACTGTCCCACCCGTCTTGTTGATCTTCTGCAGCTCCTCGGCGCCAGATCCCTCAGTCCAGGGCTTCACAGCAGTTTCTAGCAGCCAAGTCAAACGAGTGAGTTGGATCTTTCTATCACTCTGCAGGCGGTTGCCAGTCAACTTTTTATTTACAAATCTTTTGTTTACAGTTGTGGTATTGTGACTGAAGTCACTCTTGTCTGTATGGATGATTTTTGGATGAATTTTCAGACATGCACTTTTTCATTGTAGTGTCGCACATTTTACTCAATTTCCTATTTAAAAATGGCGTCATGTTTTACATAGAAAAAGATTAGATAAGACATATTAAAATTATATATTTCCTCATAATTTTAAATAACATTCAACATGTGAAATTTCACGAACTGCTGACAGTTTGGCATCTGAAGACAGGCCTTCACTGCACAGGCGAGAAATACCTCATGTCCCTCCTGAATTTGTGCTACAATCTGCTGCAGTCTGACAGGAGAGCCACCTCATTCGAGTCCTGTTCCAGGACGAGTTCAAGTTCGTAAATGTGGACGCAAAAGGACACTGTGTGAATGTTTTGTTTTTTTCCTTTCCACCTGCTGAAAAGTGCTGACTTTGTGATTACGAGTTTGAATCTGCAGCGGTAAATGTGTGTCTTTGCAGAACACACCGGGTCTGCAAAAGATACCCACAGAGAATGCATCTATTCCACAGACAGGCTTTGTCTTTGGTAAGTGTTGTAAGATAAAATCTGTTTTGATGCAAGAGACCTAACATCTGCACCAATTTCTTTGTGGTTACACATAAACACATGACCCTAATTTTTAGTTAGGACTTTGTAAAAGCAAATCCGATTTTTAGCAGTTTTCTTACTCATGTTATGAATGTTTTTGTCCTCAAGGCCAACCATCCAAAACAGACCTTTCCGGGGGTCCACCTAGTTCACTTGAGCAAAACACCAGCAAGGCCTTCTCATTCACCTCAGGGTGAGTTAACACAAATGGCATTAAAAGAAAAAGGTGATGATTAGTCAGGGGAGAAAGTTTAGTGACTGAAGCTTTATGTGATTCATATCTCCATTAAAAATATTTGTAAAAATTATAGACAACTTTCTTCCAAAATCGTTGTCGTAGCTTGAGGATAAATAAACATGCTTAGCTCACATCAATAAAATCGTTTATTTATTTTGCTTGTTTTAAAACTTTTTTTGAAATAACTTTTTACCAGAGTTTGCACTTTGTAGACAGTCCCTTGGCAGCCGCCCCACTGCCGTCTCTATCAGCAGTATAGAGAGAGCTGTTCTCTTAAAAAAAAAAAATCTGATATTTTTTCTGTTGAAATGACTTTGTGGGTCATTGTTTGCATTAAGTTAAACCAATAAACCTGCGTTGGGCTCTTCCGGCGCGGCGGGGGGCTGCTTTCCTGGCTGGGCTGGGGCGGCGCTCTCTTTCCCTCCGCGCCTCCCTGCTCTCTGGCTCTGGGGGCCTTGCGGCGGTCCTGCTGGCCCTGGCCTGGGTGGCGGTCTTGGTCGCCCGGGGGGCGGTTGTTCCCTGCCTGTTCCCGTGTGGCGCTGGGGGAATTCCGGCTGCCGCTGCTGCTGCGGCGGGGGTATGGGTGTGGGGGTGGCTGGGCGCTCCTCCTCCTTCTTTTCACATTCCACCATCCATTTTAGAAGAACATAAACACTCACCTGAGCACAGGTGTTAGCTCACCTTTGCACTAATAGTTTGCATGATTGAATGAATGAAAGATTTCACACTAGTTGGTTTAAAGGCATAGGTATGCGTTCGTGAACACTATCTGTTTTGTGTGCATGTTGACATGTGGACATTTCTGCGGCTAGCAGGTGTGTTGATAATATTTGAGTGTGTGTGAACAGGCCCCGCCCTTTTTGTACTACATTTGAACCGTACCGTAACGATAAACAACCAGTAAACCTGTCTGCTCTATGCTGCTTCATGGTCTTACCCCCCTTCCCCTCCTATTATCACCCTCCTACCCCCCCCTCTCTCTAACGTCCCTCTCTCTTGTTCCCCTCTTTCCTTTTCCGTCCGGTCCAACACCAAAGATTTTCAAACATGATTGAAATTAATAAAGTTTGGCCTCAATTACAAAAGGGGTTTATTCAGACATACCTTTGGTTTGTCTGAAGATGAATAACCCCTCTTGTTAGAATAAAATATGTCCAACACAAGAGGCCCTCAGCTCTCATCTGTTTGCCTAGCTGTTGGACAGGACAAGTTAAAAAAAAAAAAAAAAAAAAAAAAAAAAAAAAAAAAAAAAAAAAAAAAAAAAAAAAAAGTTAAACCAATAGAGACGCTTGCTGTCAGTTCTAAACATTTATCGAAAGAGTTATTGAGCCCAGAAATCCAAATCATTGAATATGTTGCTTACTTTAACAACCTGTATTGTGCGCTTCCTGCTCTAACTAGTGCCGTATTCCAATGGGTTTTAAAGCATTATGATCCATTCATGATATGCAGACTGTTATTTGAGTATTTAATTTAATAATCTGTGATAGGATGGGGACATCCCTAGAAAGTGTTATCAATTGGAAAGCAGTATTGTTGCCTTTGCTCAGTACTACAGATGTTTTTCATTCTTACTTCCTGGCTGCTTTTGCAGATCGACGGGCTTCAGTTTTTCATCTGTAACACAAGGTGCTGGATTGTCTCAAGGTAACCAACAGTGCAGCTGTGTGGTGTCGTGGCAGCTCTTTCCCCTCATATTTTCACCTAGTTTTACTCTCTTTGTCTCTGCAGGGAAGGATGTGAACAAGTTCTCCATTGGCGGAAATGGCAAAGGGTTGTTTGGCCAAACTGGAGAGGAGCCATTCTCCCTTCCCACTAAGTCAAACTCTCCTGGTCTGAGCAATGGGTCTTCAAGCTCATCGGCCAACAGTTTAGGGGAAGTAGCAAAACAGGGTTCCACTGTTACTGGTTCTAAGACAGAGCCGCAGCCTCTAAAGGCAGCTGGAGGGGAGACATTAGGCAGTTTTTCAGGACTACGAGTGGGACACGGAGAAGAAGCAAACGAATCCTCCACAAAGACCACTGCTCCTGCATTTTCCTTCGGGAATGCTGGACTTGGCCATAGCAAGTCAGCTCCTCAGTTTAACTTTGGTTCAACTCCCCTTAAGTCTGCCGAAGACGGGGCTGCAGCAGACATGCCTAAGGTGTCAGGATCAGGCAGCTTGTTTAAACCTCCTGATTCAAACTCCATGCCAACCTTTTCTATAACCCCTTCAACTACAGCTGCTTCAGCGCTGCCTACATCTTTAAGTAGTCTTCTTGCAGCTCCTACTGAACAGCCTAAAGCTACTCAGCAACCTTCAGAAAGCACATCGGCTGCTTTACCAGAACTGAGTACCAAGGAACTTGCTGTAGACCTGGCTAGTGTTCCGGCAGAACCTGAGCCTCTAGTGACTGCAGTTGCCACAACAACCACGCCAACATCTGCAGCACCAACACTTCCTATGGTCACTCCTGTCCCTACTGCAGACTCCTCTTCTACAGTTCCTGCAGAGACGGAAACAACTCTGCCTCCAGCACCACCAACTGCTTCTTCCACAGAAGAAGCCACCCCAGACCCCTCTTCTACACCTGCCGTCTCCACATCTACCACCGCTGTCCCACTTACCATCGAGGTAACCTCAGCAGCTTTACCAGCTTCCTCCTCAGAAAAACCAGGCTCCATTTTTACCTCTGCTACTCCTGCAACCACCACTAGCAATTCTGTTGGGGCCATACCAGCCATTAACACAGCTGCTCCCACAACCACTACCGCTGCAGTTATCACCAGTGCAGCAACGACAGCTGCTAATGTGTTTGGGCAGCCTGCCGCTCCTCCTGCCTCTTCTGCCCCTGCAACTACCGGATTCGGCTCATCTGGATTTGGCGCACCAACAGAAACCGGTTTCGGCAAATCTGTATTTGGCGTGGGTGGGTTTGGACAGCCTGCTAGCATAGGAGGAACTTCGAGTGGCTTTTCATTCACCCAGTCAGCATTCGGAGCAAGTTCAAGCAGTGCGACCACTGGAGGAGGTGGTCTTTTCGGTGCTCCCACTGTTACCAATGCAAGCTCCTTCTCCTTCGGCACCAGCAGTTCCAGCACACCCAGCAGCACCGGGCTGTTTAGCCAAAGCACCCCGTCAGTATTCGGCCAGAGCTCTGGATTTGGGCAAGGATCTATGTTCAGAAATAACACCACCACATCATCTGCGTCAGGCTTCAGCTTTGGACAGCCCTCAGGTAAGCAAGTTGAATGAAATCAGTTCATCTTCGTGGCGTCTGCTCTCTGGGCTCGAAATAATCCATTCAACAAATTCACGAATGAATTTTCCTTGCCTATTTTTCAGGGTAAACATTTTTTTGCTAGTTCCTAATATAGGAATTCACTTTTTTTCATTCAGTTCAAATCACTGATTTTGTGAAAACAGTTGTTATAGCCATAAAAAATTAGTTTTGCTGTGATATTTAATTAATACATTCAGCATTTAATCAAACCACGTTGAGTCATGGTTAGTTATGTCGGTTTAATTACTTTAAGTGTTTTCCAAAATACATTTAAAAACATAATCAAAATGTCATACATTTGTGCACTAATGAAGATGATTATTAATTTCAGGATAAATCCTCATGTAATGTGAAAACTAAGACCTTACAGGCTCTTCAAAATAAAATAAAAACGGTTGTCGCTGGGCATGATGCGACCGTCTCCGATTAGAGCTATAGGGCTTTAAACAGTCAAACCTCATCTTACATTTTTGAAGTCAACACAACTTGACAACCTTTGACTTAATAAAAAATGTCCGTTGGGGCCAGGGAAGGTACCCGTCTGTGTTTGCATAAATTGACAGCAGGCGCGTCTGTTTCCAGCGGTATTATCTTGCACGACACCTGTTTTATAAAAATAATGCCCCGTTAGCTTAAGTAGGTCGAAGGGTGTTGTCTCGTTCCCAGACATTTTTTGAATTCCGAGCACATTCTGAGAACCGCCGCGTCCATGTGGACAGCTGATGCTACAGTTAGACACAGCTTGTCATTCCTGCTTCCTGTTTAGACACACATGGTGGACTTCAAGATATTGTGAAAGTTTTTCTGCTGATGCAGAGTGTGGAACATGACTTTTTCTGTCCTACATTCTTTTGTTTTGTTTTGTTTTCTACTAAAGGTTTTGGCTGTTCGGCGGCCACACCTGTGTTTGGCCAACAATCCACCACTGGGAGCATATTTGGACAGGTATGGTCCTCGAATTCACAATGATTCAATGCCTTTTGAACCAATTTTCATGAATACACGTCTTTGCTGGTTAATTGCCACCAGCAACAGCAACCTTCAACTGGTGGAGGTTTGTTCGGTCAAAGTTCGACCGGCGCTGCAACCTCGTCCTCTGGCGGATTCTTCAGCGGGTTGGGAGGCAAACCCAGTGAAGACGCTGCCAACAAGAACCCATTTGGTACCACCGCCTCCACTGGCGTGTTTGGCCAGAGCACGCAGTCTGGTACGTTTACAGTAGGGATGCCCACATTTTTTGCCGGGATGCGAGCTACTTTTGAAACAACCAGCTCCAAATTTAATTTTTTTATATTTATTTACTAAAATACAGACTTGTTTTGAGAAGCAGATTTTTAAATGAATCAGACAATTATTCAGAATCAAATTGCTAAACTTAGATGTGAGATTTTTACGTGATAATCATTCTTCCATCAAACTGACAGCTCTTTGAATTGTGTGTTGTCATGTCAGTGGCGCCACAGCGCACAGTGTGCCGACGACAGAAATGATCCGTGTACGTTTTGTTTAAGGTTCTGCTTTCTTGACCGGCCTCAGGCCAGTCAGGAAAAAATATGGCACATCGACTGTTACAATGCTCCTGACGCTAAACGCTCACAACTTTCTGAAGTCAAAGAGGAAGAAAAACTCCATATGAGCGAGCAGAGAGCTCGGTGTAGTTGAACTCGCATGTCCATTGACGTATGTTGATTTGTCATTCTTTCTACCTGTCAATCAAGTGACGTACCACACTCTGCAAGAATGATGATTGTCTGACAGCAACATTTTTTGTGTATTTTTGGTTGTCTGCAATCTACACAAACTTCCTTTTGACACATTGGACTCTCCTTTCTTAAATAAACATGTAAAAGGAAATGTCTGAACTTCAGGCATTATTTGTGTATTGCACCGAAAAGTCTGATGGACTGTAAATAAATCTGCTGTCAAAGCTTACATGTTATTGTTTCTTTCTCTTCTAGGGCCCAACAGCCTCTTTGGGAGCAGTAGCGCCAAGACCTTTGGATTTGGTCAGCCCTCCTTCGGGGAGCAGAAGCCCAGTGGGACCTTCAGTACTGGTGGAGGCAGTGTTGCATGTCAGGGCTTTGGTTCCTTCTCCACACCATCTAAATCAAGTAGGTCCTGCTTTATTATCCTTTTTTTTGAGCTGTGAATCCTTCATTACGTGGCGATCCAATTTGACTCACAAATCAAGATTGTGAAACACGATTCTTCAGTCAAAATATGTCTGAATTGGTGCTGTATGTATGTGAAAATTGAAATATATATATATATATAATCATCATTTATACAGAACAGATAAAAACACAAGGTTTTTATTAGAAAAAATAATATTTATCACTTTAAACAATGTCAAACTTTAAAAAAACTTCCTGGTTAACTTCAGCAGTGAACAAAACATAAGTGTCCCTGTAGTTGTGGATCCGTTTAAGCAAAAGCTGAAAATGTTCACAGTTTTTCCATCCTCAAAGCAATGCTGACTGCAGTCATAGTAGATAGATGGCAAGAAGACAGTAAATGAAGACACAGAAACACCTCAGTAAAAAATCTCTGTAATGAGTAGAAAACACTCAAAGTCCTTTCATCTAAACTGACAACAGACAGGTTTTACAGACTCACTCTTTTCATCTTTAGAGGAAATTGATCACACGATTTATTTTAGATGATCTTAAATTCATATTCGGTATTTTTTTTAGTCTAATCTATTTTTTAAATACCGGTATATCGAACAAATTATTTTTTCCCTCCAGAATTTCTATCTGTAAACTAAATTTCAGTCTCTTGTTTTTGATCTAAGTCAGTGCAAAAAACACTCAAAAGCTTTACTTTCAAAATGAGAAGTGTCACCAACACTTTACTTTGAAGAATGATTTACTTCCTCTGACCGTAGCACACACTGCACATTTACTGCAGTTTAGAGCAATAGTTACATTTTTTGAAGTGTATTTTTACCACACTGTACTTGATTCATAAGTGTCGCAAATAAGAGATTTTTGGGAACGGATAACAAGTATCCGAGGATTCGGATACTTGTTACAGCCCACTCTTTATCTCATAAAAAAATTTTCAGCAGTGTAAAGATAATGTCTAAATAACCTGATTTAGTTACAATTTCGATTTTGCATTCATGTTGAAAATGTGAAATTCAAGAAATACATCAAATCTATGAATTATTTGGTGTCATAATGATGAAATGTTTGACTTTTTTTTTTTCCTCAACTTGACCATCACTCATATCCACTGAGACATTTTCTTTTACTGAAGTCCCTATTAAAGGCCTTTCAATGGTTTGTGCTGTTGGAATCTAAGCTTGTGACATTAAGTCAATCAATGATTTACTGGGGCATGCTGGCTGTAATTTCAGCTCGCCTTGCTCTGAGGCTTTAAATTACTGTGATGTTTTCGTGTCCTAGTGTGCTGCAACACCATAGAACTCAACCTACTCAACTCAGAAGGACTTTGTGCTACAAAAACAGGAAAATCATGGGTGTAAAATCCCCAAGAAGTGGGGAAAAAACCCAGACAAAAAGAGTTGAAAGCCTCTTGACGCTTTTCTTACCTACTAGAATAGTTTTAGTTATTGTATGTACAGCTATGAAAGATAGTTAATCAACCTAATCTCTGTTTTTGTGTCCTTATTCCAAACATGACAAACATTTGGTTTCTTCAAGAAAATTAAGCGAACACACTGAGAAATGCTCTGAAAATTGCTTCAAAACCCTCCGAGCTTCTCACTAAGCAGTTTTCGACCAAGCCGGCACCCGTCCACTGCCCTCCTTTTCAAGCCTTCACCTTGTTTCTCTCTCTCTCTACAGCGAGCGGCTTTGGCAGCGCCCCCGTGTTCGGAAGCCCCCCTTCTTTTGGCGGTTCTCCTGCATTCGGTGGCGGCGCTTCATTCAGTTCAAGTCCGTCTTTCAGCAACCCTTTAGCTTCCCAGTCCAGTAAAGTGTTTGGCGAGGGAACAGCAGCCGCCAGCATGGGAGGATTTGGGTAATTATTAAAAAAAAAAGTATTTCAAGCAGTTATTGATTTCAATATGTGGCCCATTTTATTTGTTAAGTTTGCTGCTTTTGTAACAACATGAATACATTTGGTGTTGTGTGGCTTAGTGTAGTAGTATTTATGTTCTGCACCTACAGTCAATGTTTTGGTTTGGAACTATGTGTCATTCGGTTGTTTATGCAGCAGAGTGAGGAACAGCAGGTTTTGACTCACAGTGTGAAGCAACATGGAAATCCAAACATGTTTGTTTTCGCAAATAGAGCAAAGATGTCTACTTTATAAACTGGATTTCTTGTAAAAGCGTTCCCAGTGGTCCTTTTAATTGTAGCTATGCTATTTTAGGCAACATCCGAAAGCTGTGTTGTTTTCTAAGACATAGTTTCTGCAGAGTGACAGGAGTTTGTGAAAGTTCGCCTCTGAGTTGTAGGCGGGACTGTTCGTTGACTGTTAGACCATCATATTTTCTACGTCACCAATAAGTTCTTTTTCAGACTGCATTTTTATGTCTGCTCCTGATTCGCAACGATTTGAAAAAAGAAATACTCAGAAATGCAATGTTAGGCCTAATTTTCTTCATACATGTCCTCCATCATCAGAAGAAAACACCATTTCATCAAAGTGGTCCTTTAAGATGTCGCTTTTTTTTTATCTTACACCTTGAGTGTTTTTTCTCTTACTTAAACACCCTTTTATAGACCTAAGCCCTTTAAAACCAAAAAATATTTTACATTTTTTTATCATGTATTTCTTTTATATTTAAATCACAAAATGAGGAGATTATGATTCATTTGGTGCTTTTTTCTGACCTCACACAGTTTTAGTTTTTCTCCCTGAATTTTGCATTGAGTAGTATACTTGTTTACATGTTCTGTTAAAAATATAATCTCTCTTTTTTTTATTGAAATTAGTGTAACAGAAAAGTAGAATATCCAAAAAATGGTACAAAATCCCAGTAAGGTTATGTTTGAACATTTTAAAAGAATTACATTTACCTAGAAAATATAGTTTACAGCTCAAAACTCCCCTATACATTCAGGTTTATCTTGTTTGTTTGTGTTTCATCTTCCTTTTTCTTCAGCCTTTGCAAGTGTTTTCGCTGCAGTAAGCGTGACCACAAGCCTTAAAACTATGGATCTCTATGGGCGAGTAGATTATTCCCCCCAGATAATCTCACTCTGGGGTCATTCTGGCTGCAGATTAAACTGGCCAGCTCCCTCTGTTCTCCCCCAGTGTTTTGCTTATTCTCTTTCTCTCTCTCTTGGGGAGGGAGCGAGTCCTGTAGAAGAGATTAAATCCTGTTTAAATCCCTGTTTCTCAATCCCACATACAGATAAAGAAAGAAAGGGGGGAAAAGTGTCTATCTTGGCTCGCATTGGTCAAAACCCATCAAGGACCATTTTATTCTGTGTTTATGAATGTGTTCATTCAAATTGTCCCATAATCACCCATTTTCCAGTCAAACCTTCCATTTGACATTTGTTCCTGTTTTCAGTTTCTCCTCACCCCCCAGTGCCCCCTCCTTTGGGACTCTCGCCACTCAGACTGCGCCGTCATTCGGGAGCTTGGCCCAGCAGGGCCCTGGATTTGGAAGCCAGCCCAGCAGCTTCTCAGGCTTTGGCCAGCAGCCACAGACGGGAGGTGCGACTCCAACACTTGCATTCATTCCTCCGCTCCACTCGACTTGGGTTGTGTGGAGGGACTTCTGGGATAATTTGATGTTGTGTGCTCGCTTAGTAAAGCTCTGCAGCCTTCAGTTATTGATTTTGTGAACTCTTTGAAGCAAATCAGTGGGAAATAGGTTGTCCATGATGATTTATTTTTTCCTTCTATGATTTTAATAGTTGTATTTTTTTTTTGTATTGCAGGATTTTCAGGAAACGCATTTGGATCTCCAAATCCGTGAGTGTGTTTATTGATTTCTTTCACTTTATACTAATTAGCAGACATAAAAATGACTGAATGTCTGCTATAAGTTTGTTGAAACATATTTGAAAAGATCTTGTCCTACAGGCTGCTTAGTAATGTTAGATCTTTCCCCCTAAAGTAATTAGCTTAGCTCTCTAATCTTATCTTTTCCCTCCTCATCTCTCAGATCTGCTCTTCTCCTTCCTTTTTGTTCTTTTTTTCTTTCCTCCGTTCCTCTTCATCCGCTGTGGTGTCTCATTGCAGTTCACATCCCTCTGGCCTTCTTCTAGAAGAATGAACTTTAAATTGTGCAGGGGGCTGTGCAGATGAAGCGTTCAAGTGTTGTTAACAATCCATCACCATTTGTGCAGCTCATCATTATTACCGGCTGTTCTTTGCTATGTCAAAAACTGCCGTCTATTAATGTGTTTATATAAAAAATTTGAAATGTTACAAATTTTCATTCGCACATTAGAAATGTTACAAATTTATATTTAGTAACTATTATGCTTTGTGTAGTACTAACAAGTTGTTATAATTCTCATCATAGACCATTACAACAAAGTTGGATTAACAATCTCTAAAAGTAAGTCTGTTTTAAGAATTCAATAATTGAGTATTGGCCATCTCTGATTATTTGTTCTATTTCTAAAGTCCCACTCTGATCATCTATTGATCTCTTTAAATTATGATTATGCTATTAAACCACAAATTCAAAAACAGCGTTTTCTAGGACATACTTTCTGCAGAGCGATAAGAGTTTATTCGACATTAGTCTCTGAGTTGCAGTCGAGACCATCGATGTGGAGCAACCCCGCCACCCCTTCCCATCATCCATAACAGAGCTAGCGGTTACAACCCATCACTCCCCCAACCTAACATTACCAGTGCAACATAAATCCAATATTGGAGTTATCCAGCAGTACAGTTTTGAGCCAGATGCCAGATCAGGCGAGGAAAACAAAGACGTACATGGATCTAGTCGCCTACAAGTAAAGGCATCAGAATGGAGCGGAGCTGGGAGCTTGTAGCCCGCCTGTTATAGCTTCTATGTCACACCTACAACGGAATTTTTTCATCTGCTCCTGATCCACAGCGATTTAAATAAAGTCAAATACTCAGAAATGCAATTGTATGTTTTTATTTTCTTGATATATGACCTTCACCGTGAGAAAAAGGCCACAAGAATATGATAAAAACACCCAAAACACAATTTTTATCGGAGTGGGTCTTTAAAAAAGAAAAGAAAACTGAGATTTTGATAAACACGACTATTTCTGTTTGTTGTGCAGCAGCAGAGAGCACAAAGTTTTTTTTGTTGTTGTTGTCTTGCATGGAAAGTATGAAATGGTATGAAATGGCTCTAAATGTCATGAGCCAGCGCTCATCTGGCACGCCAAACTATAGTAAGAATAAATCAACAGAAAACCGATTGGATATGGCAGAGTGGAAGCTACGACACAAGTCATTGTTGTTGATAAAGGCAATTAGAAAGTCAAAGTAAATTTCTGTCAGACGATGGCATTCAGCCTCTCTGTTGTGTTCCCTCCCATCACCCCTGACAAAAAAACACACACATTCTGCACTAATCACACCTTCTTCAAATGCTTCACTTATCACATTTATTATCGAACAGCAGCAGCAGAGATTAGTTTTGACTGAACTAAAATATAAAGAAGGAGCTGCGAGAATGAACTGGGGGACAAAAATGAAATGCAGATGTCTTTTAGTTCTCTGTAAGCATGACCATGCTGCAATCTCATCTGTCTTTACAGAATAACCTGAATTATTCTGAATTTTTAGACCAAAAAATGATCCTAATAGCAGAAATGTTCAGAATCAGGTTTAGAAATGGTAAACAAGTAAAGATATAATTTAATATACCGCAGCAAGTCCTACTCGTTCTCAACATTTTTTTTGTTTTTTCCTTTCTTTTTCCAGACCGGGTGCTCCGTCGTTTGGCAGCTGGAGAAGCTGAGTTCCTCCAGGATCTCCTCAAACTTCACTAACAGCTTCCCCTTAAGTCGAGATGTCGGTGACTGAAGATAAAGGCTGGACAGTTGCATTATGGGTTGAAGATTCAAAATAACAGAAAAAGTCACATTCAGAGGAACTGAAAGCTCAGTTTATATCATCCATTCAAGGCTTTGTCATGCAATGTTTGTTTCGCCCCAAGACTTATAAAGTTTGATTCAAACTTTTTCACTGATTGCATCGGCTGATGGAAACTGAGCAGCTAAAGTCTTAACGGCTTCATCAGAGTGGTTTTCTTTACACACTTCACACATTCTTTGTAAAATGTAAAGAATGTGTTAAAGTTTGACTTTTAACAGATTTTGGCAGCAAGCTTCCCCTGGATGTATTTTTTTTACATTGAAATCCAGAAATAAATTGTAATTTTCAAACATTTTGGTGTTTTTGTATTCAGTTTCATACAATTTAAAAACAAATTTGAAACATAATATTAAAAATAAAAACTTGTCTGGTTATTTAAAACCGAGCCAAGATTGATCTGAGGGTAAAATAACTAGAATTAACATGAAAAGATATAAAAAAATAACGTTGAAATATTAACTGCTCTAGTAATTTTACTTGGTTATGACAGAAATAGTTTGTTTTTTTTAATCATTAATTAGTTGGAATCACTAGAAGAATGTTAATAGGAATTGCATAACGTCTTTAGTAAAAAAACAAATGATTTAACTTTGGATTTAAAAAAAAAGACTCAAATTTGAAACAATTTATGAATTAAACTAGTCTCATAAAGGTTATTAGTCTTTCTTTCAGTTTGACATAGAATGTGAAATAACATGATCCCTCAAATCTTGTTTTTGGTACACAACAGTGTTTGTGTTTTAATAATTCCTCCAACATGACGCTCGGCCCTGTTAGAGAGAACTCTTAGTCTGGGAAAATGTTGCTTAACATGGTTTTGAGTTCCAAGCTCAACGTTCACGCACAAGACCAGCGGTGACAAAATTCCTCTGTCAGATTATGGGAGTGCAGAGCGTCACTGTCACTCTGTCAGCCCTTATCTTGTGTCTCCTGCCACATCCATGAAGAGACGGCTCTGTGTTTCTTAGAAATAACACGTCAGGCTCACTATGTTTAGTTATGAAAATGAACTTTATTTCAATTCAAAGCTTAAAAAGATCAAACTTAATTCAGTTTGTAATTAACACAATTAGCTGCACATTGCAGTTTTATGACTTCAATTTAGTTTTGCAGTTTTATTAAATCTATACATTTCAAAAAGTCTGACTTAAGGCATACTGTATTTGTATGTTCCTTAAATACGGCTTTATTCACAATATGAATGCCTCGTATGTGCAGTAAACACAATAGTATTTTATTGATTTTATAAGCAATATCCCACACCTTTATTTATATATATATATATATATATATATATATATATATATATATATATATATATATATATATATATATATATATATATATATATATATATATATATATATATATATATATATATATATATATATAAACCTGTTTCTGCGAGGTGACGTCATTTCCGGGTGAGCTATTCCCAGTGCTAGCTGTGTGACTGCTGTCCTCTTGTTTGGCATTAGCCTTACTACTATTGCTTACTCTAAGGGTTATCTGGGTTAATATTCACATCTAGTACCTTTTATTAGCGAATTCACCACTGTTAAACCGCTTGCTGTTCACTTTTCTCATTTTGCTAAATAAACCACTTCTCTTTACTTAAACACCGCTAGCCTTAGCTTAGAACCTAGTATGGCCACCACCACTCCTTCCGCCTCTCCTCCTCTCTCCTGCCCCATGTGCCATATGTTTAGTGATGATCCTGCCTCCTTTAGTGAAGATAGGGGTAGGTGTGTTAAGTGTAGTCTTGTGTTAGACTTGGAGGCCAGGCTGGAGCAGTTAGAAGCGCGGCTCCGCACAGTGGAAGCTAAGCCGGCTAGCCAGGTCGTTACTCGTAGCGCGGGCCGCGCTACCAGGGCTAACTTAGCTAGCACCCCAGCGCCCTCCCAACAGCCGGGAGACAGTCAGGGGTTTGTACCGGTTGGGAGGAAACATGGTGCTAAACGCAAAAACTTAGAGCACCCGAGACTCCACGTTAGTAATAGGTTCTCCCCCCTCAGCGACACACCCGCTGAACACTCAACTCTGGTTATAGGCTCTTCTGAAGTTAGAAACGTGGAGCTCCCAGCGGCTGTCAGGTGTTATCCGGGGGCCAGAGTTGGTGACATCGAGGGGAACCTTAGGATGTTAGCTCAGAGTAAGTCCAGGTTCCGTCGAGTCGTGATTCACGCAGGCGGTAATGATGCCCGACGGAGACAGTCAGAGGTGGTTAAGTTAAACGTAACTTCGGTGTGTAAACTGGCTAAGACGATGTCCGACACTGTAATTTTCTCTGGTCCCCTGCCGAACTTAGTCAATGATGAAATGTACAGCCGCTTTTCATCATTTAACCGCTGGCTTTCTAGATGGTGCCCAGAAAACGGCGTTGGTTTTGTGGATAACTGGAGCGCGTTTTGGGGGAAGCCCGGTCTCATGCGGAGAGACGGCGTCCATCCCACCCGGGACGGTGCCCCTCTTCTTTCTAGAAACATTTCTGCTAGCCTTAGTCTGTTTAACCTGACAATCCAGAGACGAGACCCGGGCGCAGAGCAGCAGTGTAAAACGCTCCTCTGAGCCTCCCTTAGGGTTAGTGCCGGTGCAAAACCCATGCAGGGAAAGTCAAGCAGGTCCTAGCTTTAGTTTATGTGCTGAAAGACAAATGAAAGGAGCGCGTCATAGAAACCTTCAAGTGACAGACAGCAGTTCTCACAAGCAGAATTATGATGTCATTAAATGCGGTTTATTAAACATTCGATCCATTTCCTCCAAGTCCCTCTTAGTCAACGAGTTAATTACTGATAACAATCTTAGTCTTTTAGCCTTAACAGAAACTTGGCTCCATCAGGATGACTATGTTAGATTGAATGAAGCAACCCCCCCCCACTTATGCTAACTATCAGAAATCCAGGATTTCAGGGAAAGGAGGTGGTTTGGCAGTAATATCACAGTCTAGCTTACTTCTCAGCCCTAAAGTTAAAAATGCTTATAATTCATTTGAAAGCATCATATTGTCTTTAAGTCACCCAAACAGGAAAACTCGAAAACCTGTTTTACTCATAATTATTTATCGCCCCCCCGGCCCATATTCAGAATTTTTAACTGAGTTTTCCGACTTCCTATCGACTATTGTCTTAGATTCTGATCAAATTATAATATTAGGGGATTTTAATATTCATGTTGATGACCCCAGTGACTGCCTAGGAAAGGCTTTTGCAGCTTTATTAGATGATGTTGGTTTCACCCAAAGTGTGAATGAACCCACTCACTGTCATAAGCACACCCTGGACCTTGTTCTAACCCATGGGATAGAGATCAGCCAGCTGAGTGTCCTTCCTCTTAACCCCATCATTTCTGATCACTTTCTGATTACCTTCCAGCTTACACTGGAACATCCTTCTGCCCCAGTGAATAAGAAACAGCTTAGAAGAATCTTAACTGACCGTTCTGTGTCTGAGTTTAAACACACAGTTCAGCCAGTACTTAGTGATATTCTGAGAAAATACTCTGAGACCAGCTCCCATAGTATCAGTCCTAGTATAAATGACCACTTTGTTAATGATGCCTTACAAGCCCTCAGGAGTACACTCGATGTTGTTGCCCCCTTGAAACCTAAGTTCGTCAGACAAAACCGAGTAGCACCGTGGTTTAACGCTGAAACTCGTTCTCTTAAACGAGAAACCCGTAAGTTGGAAAGAGAATGGCGCCGCTCCGGTTCAGAGCAGTCTCTGGATATCTGGAAACATAGCCTATTAAATTATAAAAAAGCTCTGCGTAGAGCTAGAAGCCAGTACTATTCAACCTTAATATCAGAGAATGGAAACAATCCAAGATTTCTTTTTAGCACTATAGCTAAATTAACTCGCAGTCAGAGCTCAGTAGAACCACATGTTCCTGTTTCTCTCAGCTCTGATGATTTTCTTACATTTTTCGATAGTAAAATCTCAAATATTAGACATAAGTTAAATCAAGTTATTCCTACTATCAGCCCAGAACAGGCTGAAGCGGTAGAAATGGAGGCATCCATAGAAACCTCTGTAACATTAGAC
Source organism: Oryzias latipes (assembly GCF_053564925.1). NCBI lineage: Eukaryota > Metazoa > Chordata > Actinopteri > Beloniformes > Adrianichthyidae > Oryzias > Oryzias latipes. The sequence continues at coordinate 22,342,447 of NC_136248.1, forward strand.
TGCTTCACTGCTGTGGATCAAGCGGAAATAACATCAATTATTACATCCTCCAAATCCTCAACGTGTCTGTTAGACCCAATTCCCACTAGACTTTTTAAAGAAACTTTTCCCCTAATTAATGATCCCATATTAACAATGATAAATGCCTCTCTGGAAACGGGTTACGTGCCACAGTCTTTTAAATATGCAGTTGTTAAACCTCTTCTGAAAAAGCCCAGTTTGGATCCTAGCATCTTGGCCAACTATAGACCGATATCAAACCTGCCCTTTATTTCTAAAATCCTAGAAAGAGTTGTAGTTAAGCAGCTTTACTGCCACCTACAGGACAACAGCCACTTTGAAGACTTTCAGTCGGGGTTTAGACCTCACCACAGTACGCAAACTGCACTAGTTAGAGTCTCTAATGACTTGTTATTGGCCTCAGAAAAGGGACTACTTTCTATTCTGGTCCTGTTGGACCTCAGTGCTGCCTTTGACACTATCGACCACGGTATTTTACTCCATAGATTAGAGCAGGACATAGGGATCAGAGGATCTGCTCTCCAGTGGTTTAAATCCTATCTGTCTGATAGGTATCAGTTCGTTAATGTAAATGGCCATTCCTCTCAGTGCACTCGAGTCAACTATGGAGTCCCACAGGGCTCAGTCTTGGGACCGATCCTGTTTACGCTTTATATGTTACCCCTAGGAAACATAATCAGGAAACACAGCATTAATTTTCATTGTTATGCCGACGATACGCAGTTGTATTTATCCATGAAGCCTGACCAGAATGACCAGATAGAGAAACTGAACGCCTGCATCAGTGACATCAAGACCTGGATGACAATTAATTACCTCCTCTTGAACCCAGAAAAAACTGAGGTCATTATACTAGGTCCTAAAAACCTCAGAGATGCTCTGTCTGCTCAGATAGTCTCCCTGGATGGTATAAGTATAGCCCCCAATTCCACAGTTAGAAACCTTGGGGTTTTACTTGACCAGGATTTATCATTTAAGGCTCATATATCTCAGGCGTGTAGATCTGCCTTTTTTCACCTGCGGAATATTGCTAAGATCAGAAATATACTTTCTAAGAGTGATGCTGAAAAACTCATCCATGCATTTGTTACGTCGAGGCTGGATTACTGTAACTCCTTGTTAGCAGCGTGTCCTAAGAGTTCCTTAAGAAGTCTCCAGCTTGTTCAGAACGCAGCTGCTAGATTGTTAGCTGGAACCAGCAGAAGAGATCACATCACTCCTGTGTTAGTTTCGCTCCATTGGCTCCCAGTTGATTCTAGAATTAAGTTCAAGATCCTCCTGTTAACCTATAAGGCCTTACATGGAATGGCCCCGTCCTATATTAAGGACCTCATAGTCCCTTACCAACCAATCAGAACACTTCGCTCGCAAAATGCAGGACTGCTTGTGGTTCCTAGAATTGGTAAAAGTACGGTTGGAGGTAGAGCGTTTAGCCACCAAGCCCCTGTCTTATGGAATAAACTCCCAGCTCATATAAGAGAGGCCGACTCAGTTTCTACATTCAAAGCTAGACTGAAAACATTCCTCTTTGGACAGGCTTATTGTCAGACTAGTTAGTATTCAGAGATTATTTAACTTAATGTTAGTTTGTTTAAATTAAACTTAATAATAACTATTTCTTTTAAAAGGCTGCTAGAAGTTGAAGCTGGGGTAACTATGGTACACTGGGGTTCTGTCCTCTTTCCTTTTTTACTTCTACCCTTCCTCTCCTCTATTCTTGATCATAATTTATTATTTAGTTCTCCATGCCTCTGTTTGGTGCAGTGCGATTCATGTATTGTCCCTCTTTTCCTCTCCCCTCCTGGGGAGTGGGAGTGCTTCCAGACTCCAGTTGGCTCATCCGTGCTCCAGTTCCTGACCGTTTACCTCGCCTTTGCTCCCGCTCCTACACCTGGCTGTGGATCCTGCCTCTGGCTCATCTCTGGCTCGTCTCTGCTTTGTACCTGACCGAGTACCTCGTCTCTGCTCCTGCTCCTACACCTGGCTGTGGTTCCTGTCTCCGGCTCGACTCGCGCCTTTGACTGTCCCGATAACCACGGCTGGATGAAGCTCGTCTGCTGGACTTTTATATATGTAGTTGTAGATTTAGATAAGTTAATTCTTCTCTAAGATTTCTGGTAAATCGCCTGTCCGTCCTGGGGGAGGATCCCTCCTTCATGTGGGCACCCCTGAGGTTTCTTCGTTTTTTCCGGAATCCGGTTTTTTTGGGAGTTTTTCCTTACCGCGAAGGGGGGTCTAAGGGCAGGGATGCCAGTATAGCTTAGTCAGTTTGTTAGTTCATTTTAGTATTTTTCTATTGAACTCTTTGTATTCGTGATCCTTTTGATTTCATGTTTTACTTCGAAGCCCATCGAGACGACTGTTGTTGTGATTTTGGGCTATACAAATAAAATTGAATTGAATTGAATTGAATATATATATACATATATTTTCATTTTTATTTTACTTTGTCTTACAATTGGTTTCATGTAACATACAAGTTTTTCCAAGATGTATAACCCCAGTTAGGGATGCCCTTTCAGTGCTTTTTCCATAAGTTGACAATGCAACTTTGATTTCTTACTAGCAAGATCCATAAACATGGTTTAAATCAGATGATTTTTTTTCAATTTAACAAATTTGGTTTTGAAATAAACATTGGAAATATTTGAATCACTATGAAATGGAATAATGTTTGTTGCTTTTATGGTAATACTGAGTCACCTCCCATTCACCGAACTGATATGTGAACAAACCACTGACCTCTGTTGGCATGGCAGTAGTGTCCGAAAATGTTTCTCCATTTCTTGTTTTCATCAAGGCAACCAAACACGTATTATTGTTCTAAATTGCCATCTGTTGAAAACCTAAAGCTTAAGGTAGAAATTGGGTCAGTGACAGGCCAAGCATCTGAGACAAAACACAGTCTCTTAATCTTCCGAGCGTGAATATTTTGATAGCCCCCAATGATTTTTTCGAGAGAAAAACAAAAATATTTAAAGTAATGTTTTAATAAAAGATAGATAAATATTTCCATAAAAATGGAACTATGAAAACTTATTTAAAGGAATGAGCACAAACCTCAAAAAGCTGAAAAAATTAGAAAAAAAGGCCAAATTAATTAAAAAGATTTTTATAACTCTTCTTTTATATAACGGTATATTATTACTGTTATTATTATTAGTAGTATCAGAAATGGAGAAAAACAACAGTTTATACATGTTTTGCTTTTAGTAGATATTCAAACTGATAAAAAATAATTTCTAATCCAACTGTCAAAAAAATGTTAGTATTATAATTTTAATGGAGACATGTTGGCAGCATCATTGGCCTCAGCGCTGGCTGTGCACTCACCTCACGTTTGCTTGATGTTGAAAACTTATTACAGCTGGACAGATTACAGACACACAAGCACGCTGACACAGACCAAAATCTGTCGTGCTTTCACCAAATATGTTTTCTTCACTTACTTCACATCAATGCAAACATTTTTTTCTTCAATCTTTTTTTAAACTTCTTTTTTTTTAGGGGTTCTTAAAATGTTTCTCATGTATTTTTTTCCTTTGGATTAAATAGTGCAAGAAAAGTATCTGCACTACTCTAAAGGTTGGCAGCTGTCTTCATGGAATCCAATTAAAAATAGCTTAGTGCAAACCAAACCCTCATCCAACCAGCCCTGCCCCCAGCTGCACCCCCCATTCTCTATTTACCCCCAACGAGGGATGATTAGCAGCTCTTTCATCTCGCTTGACTAGCATATTTATCACTTCTCCATGTAGCGCTTCGCTGCACAGCATGAGCATCGTTCAGGTCTTTTCTGTTTGACTGCATGCTCCTCTGGCGGAGACACTGGAGCGTCTCCCACACTACACGCCGGGCCTGCTGTTCTGGATGTTGGTGAACAGCAGGGCCTCTGGAGCAGAATGATCATTTCACTCTAATGGGTAATTCTGCTTCTGCAGATAATCCAAATCCAATAATCTGCTGGAATAAGTGCAGCTTTCATTGAACTTCATTTGATTAGGTTTAAGAGGAAAATTCCTTTCTTATGTACAACATTAAATTTTATACTAAAGATTAAATGTTTTCATTTGAAAAAAAAAAACCCATCTCAAATGGACGTTTTGCCACTCATCCAAGTAATTTCATCAATCTGAGTGGTGCAGGATTCAGTCTATATTCGTGTCCTACAGGTGGGAAACCCACATTCCAGCAAACCCCACACCCAATGACCATGTGAAGGGGCTAAGATGAGTTATAAAATCTGAAAGAACGGCCAGACCAGGGACAGAAATGTGGAGTGTTTTGGTACCCTGGAATCTGGACAAAAATATGTCAATATTGATTTGAAGTTTATGTATTTTGATCTCATTTTAGTCTCAATTGCACTGATTGACTGATGTCCCTCAGGGGGAAAAAATGCAAATTAGAAAAATGCTCCATACATGTGATGTAGGAATGATCGGAAAAATGAATGTTCGATACGGAAAACACACATGAATGTCAGAAAAACAACAAATCTTCCAACACCACATGAATGAAGGATCACTTTCTGCACCTGAGCAAAGATATATTTGTTTTTAGTGCACCATCTATATTGAGACACTAAAATTACAGGGAATGTAAAACATTAACAAGGATTATTAATGTCAATTATTCCAGTTTGGCGGGCTAGATTAAATAGTTTGAACGGCCACACATGGCCCCTGGACTGTACACCCCTGGGCAAGGGGCATTACCAGAGGAGAGGCGAATGCTCTGGTTTCTCATCTTGCCATCCATTTGCAGGAATGTGAGTATCTCACCTAGAGGATGCAAATGTTACAAAGATACAAATGTGCACCACTCAGACGGATGAAGCCACTTGAATGAGCAGCAAAACCTTTTAGAGAAGAAGATTTTAAGTCCAGTTGCTATAACTCAACTTCAAGATCCACACCTGATGAAGAAGAATCTTTACTGACTGTTTGCTTTTTCTTTTGAGAAGTCTTCCATCATGAACAGCTGGTTTAAGATTGTAAAACTGCATTACGTGATCAAATTTAAGACCAAACGTTGACCAGGCCACCAAGTGACTTTGCTGGTGTGCTCAGATCATTGGCTGCATAAGAGAACTGGACTGAGAGACCCCTACCCCCCGACATTCCAAATGGGCTCCAAGAAGCCAAAATCCCAAAGACTTATTTTGAGAAATAAACAGCTATTACTTAGCCATCAGAATAACCATTCTTGCTCTGATACTTTGTCTTAACATATTCTTGCTGATCAACATTTTTTTTAAATATTTTTACTTTATCGCAAGTTATTCAGGTTATAAACTTACCAATCGAATGCCTCAGTAAAAGCATGTGGTGCCCGCTGGCCCCCACCTCTAGCGTTTGAATTGTTTTATTGACAGATTCTGCCGATCCCGCTTTGAGTGGCAGGCGCGTTGACTTCCAACAAGCTTACTCCTGATTGGTGACAGTTGTTGCCATCGAAATGCTCCAACATGGTGATTTCCGTATCGCAGAAAAATGATGAATGATTGGCTTCATTCCGCTGGTGCCACAAGCAAGACATTTTCATTGTGTGATGTCACACTCGGTCAGCCCAGTTCTGCTATATAGTAAATGGTTTAGATCAGGGGTGTCAGACTCCAGGCCTCAAGGGCCTGCTGGTTTTCCAGAAATCCTGCCTTATTTCCTGCTTATTATCTGGATCAGATGTGTTTAAGGAGATTCAATGGCAGGTTGTTTGGAAAACATGTTGGACACCGGCCCCCAAGCCCTGGATTCTGACACCCCTAGTTTAGATCAATGTTCTGCTTCAGAACTCAGGAGAATTTGAGCTTAAGCCCATAGAACATTCTCATTTAAAATGTTCCAGTAGAGCTCACAATTTAAGCTTCTGGCAAACAATTCATGTTTGCAGTGCCCAGACTACCACACTGCCACCACCGTGTTTGACTGTTGGTGTAATTGTTTTAGCCCTTTTCTAAATGCTATTATGGCTTACAGTCTCTAATAAAGAGCAGAGTTTGGACTGGCTTTACCCATTTCAGTAATACAGAACTGCTGTCACACACTTAACCTCTCCTGTTCAACCGTAGAATATAAAGGTTGTCTTTTTCTTTCTTCTGCCAATAAATGGCAAGAACAGCTTCCTGCTATAAACAAAGAGAATGATATCTGAGCCATGCAGAGCACCTCAAGCTGACAACTTTTAATTACCTTCCTCAGCTCCTCTTCTTCTCTCATTATCCCTCTGTCTTTAACTCACTCTGGGATTATGCCACTCACTTATCCGAATACTTCAAAAGAACTTTACTCTGGGTATTTAAAACATAGTCAGATGCCATTTAGTTTTCAAAAGAAAGTGTATTTTAAAAGCGCTCACGTCTGTAGATGAAACAATGTGCTTGTAAAAAAACAAACTCTTATTTGCTCATTTTGCATTTGAATGCATTAGTGGGAATGGGTTTAAAGTCTAATCTAATAGAAATAGATGTCAGCTGAGACAATCTTGATGTCACCAAATGTTTTGTAGAAATGGGCCGTCAGTTGAGCGATCAGAATGCAAGACACTTGCGTGGCAGAACTGTAGTCCCAACTGTATGTGTTTGATACTGTTAATCCCAGTCTGCTCTGCAATTTACAGTTAAACATAATGTGATTATAGAGGCTTTGAAGTGGTGTTCAGAATTATCTCTAGTGGACTGCAGCTTCTAGTTTCTTCAGTATTCACAGAGTTCGAACTCCTGACTGTGAAGAGTTTAAATTCAGCGAATAAAAGCAGAACAGATGGTGCTTTTACTGTCTTTCTCTGCTCAAATCCATGTACGGTTTAAATGTTTTGGGACATTAAAGTGACCAAAATTAACTTTTTTTTTGTTCAAATTATTGCGAAATTATTAAGAAAATTTAGACATTGCCAGAACTCTAACCTTTATAAAACCCTGCGTTTTCTTTTTTGTTCGATATAAACCTGTTTTTATGAACAGTAAAATATTTAGTGATGAATCGTATGCAGTAATACTTTACAGTTAACTGCTTAACTGTCAGCAAAACCCCTTTGGTGACTACCGGTAGTTATAAATAGGAGCAGCTCTATTTCACTAAATTAATATTGTGTTTTGTAGATAGAACAAAAAAAATAAAAGACAGATGAAACAAAGTGTATAGTGTTTGGTAATAGAAAACCAGCACAACGGTGAAACTGATGATTAAGGATACACCGATTAAAAGGGTACAAGTGTTTACATTTCTTGGTATTGTGATTGACCACTAATTAAGATGGATAGCCCAGATTGCAAAATTTTACTAGAGCAATATCAAGGAGTATAGGGATCCTAAACAATGTTAAAAATGTTCTGAATAATAATACTACGTACATACTATATTGTGTATTTTGACTGCCTTGCTTCAACTATGGAATTGAGGTATGGGGAACCACCTTCAAAAGCACTATACAGCCATTACGCACAAAAAAAAAACAATTTCATAAAGTGAGTTATAAAGAGCACGCCAGCCTTTAAGTCTATAATTTTCTTTAAATTTATGCTTAAAATTTGTCAAGAATGGAGGTGGGAATTAATAAGTTTTCTTCTACCCCCTGATTTTTCCCACTCCTCCTAGAAGCCATCCTGTTTATGCTTTACATGCTGCCCTTAGGAAATATAATCAAAAAACACAGCATTAATTTTCACTGTTATGCAGATGATACGCAGTTGTATTTATCCATTAAACCTGACCACAATGACCCTATAGAGAAACTTAAAGCCTGCATCAGAGACATCAAGACCTGGATGACAAATAATTACCTCCTCCTGAACCCTGAAAAAGCTGAGGTCATTATACTAGGTTCTAAAAACCTCAGTGATGCTCTGTCTGATCAGATAGTCTCCCTGGATGGTGTAAGTATAGCCCCATTTCCTCTGTTAGAAACCTTGGGGTTTTATTTGACCAGGATTTATCATTTAAGGTTTACATATCACATTAGTGTAAAACTCCATTTTTTCACATGCACTGTAAACCCGGACAGTACAATGAGCTCAAAAGTTTTATAATCATAGAACTCAAAAGAAGCAACCAAGTCAAGTCAACTCAAACCTATAAGCCAATTCAACTAGCAGGAACTAGCAGAAGAGAACACATCACTCCTGTGTTAACTTTCCTTCACTGGCTCCCGGTTGAATCTAGAATAAAGTTACAAATCCTCCTGCTAACCTATAAGGCCTTAAATGGGACGAGAATATCCTACATTAAAGATCTCATGGTGCCTTACCAACCAAACAGAACACTTCGCTCACAAAATGCAGGACTGCTTGTGGTTCCTAGAGTTAATAAAAGTAGAGTTGGAGGTAGAGCCTTTAGCCACCAAGCCCCTGTCTTATGGAAAAAGCTCCCAGCTCATGTAAGAGAGGCCGACACAATTTCTAGATTCAAAGTTAGGCTAAAAACATTCCTCTTTGAACAGGCTTGTTGCCAGGCTAGCTAGTAATCAGAGAATATTTTACTTATTGATTCCCCTACCTCACCAACTGTAATAAAGTTTGGGGGAATAATTACAATTTTCATTCCATCCATTATACATTATACATCCATTTGCCATATCTCTCCGCAGAGGGAAGATGGTTTCCTAACCCGGACCAGGACGGCCCATTTCTTCTGCTTAGATTAATACTATTAATACTGATATGCTAAAAATGTTGAGCTGATTTTCTATTAATACATCATTATTGCCATCCGCTATAAGTGCCATAGTGCATGCAAATTACTATTACCATGTTTGAATCAAATTTGAGTAGTAATTAGTTGTTAGTAGGTTGCTAGGAGTTAGAAGCTGGGGAAAGTATGGTGCACTGGGGTTCTGTCTTCTATTCTCATCTACTTCTCTCCTCCTCTTCTCTATTCTTAATCATTTATTTATCAGTTAGTTCTCCATGCCTCTGTTTGGTACAGAGCAACTCATACGTTGTGGCCCCCCAATTCCATCTGGATGAAGCCCATCTGCTACACTATTCAGTTATTTAAGATCATTCTTCTCTAAGAGTCCTGGTACATTGCCTGTCCGTCTTGGGAGAATATCCCTCCTTCATGCGGACACCCCTGAGGTTTTTTTCTCCGTTTTGTTTTACCTGAAACTGTTTTTTGTTTTTTTTATTTTATGGTTTTTCCTTACCGAGAAGGAGGGTCTAAAGGCACGGTTGCCCAGTTTAGGTTAGTCTGTTTACTTTAGTTTAGCCATAACCTATTGAACTTTACTATTGATTTCATGTTTTTGTACAATTATCGGTATGAAGCCCGTTGAGATGACTCTTGTTGTAATATTGGGCTCTATAAATAAAATGGAATTGAATTGAATTCAATTTTTTGAGCACTTTAGGTCCAACTATTTTAATTGCATTTGAAAATAAAATTATATTGAATCCAAATTTCGAATAAATATTCAATACATAAAGATATGCACTAAAATACACACTATAATCTGCACATGCAAACTATTAACAATCAGTTTCTAGTTGGTTAAACTATAAGACTACAGCAGTCTGGATCTGCTAAGTTTGGCAAAAAAAGCACAACGAGTGTAATTTTTGTCTATATTGTGAGGATTGAAGAAGTTAACAGTAGCCTGGAGCTCTTTGAAATGTACATTTTTAAGATAATAATTGCATAAAGGATGTAGAAACGTTTCCTTCTTCGTGTGATGTTTGAGTTTATCACCAAAGCCTTGGCAGAAAGTGGGAAGAATACGCTCCAACTCCTTCACAAGCTGGAATTCCACTGACAGCGGTTGGAGGTTGCCTTTGAGCACCGCAGAGCCTCTCTTGACAGATGCTCGGCGCTTTTAATTCCCGACACGTAAATGGAAAGCCGCGTTCCTCTGTACGTTAATCAGCATTTGTCCTTATTCAAAGCTCGACGTGACAATCCAGATGTGCGTGTTGGTTCGCCATGGTCCTCTTATATAACAGCTGGATTTGCAGGGAGAGTTCCAAGCGCCAGCTTAAGCATGATTTATTTGCCTTGATGCTGCGGGTCATTTCTATAAAAGATATCTAACACTTTCTGGGTTCCACCTGCAGGTGTAGAAAAACTCAAAGCCTGTGAGGGTTTTAAGAAGTTTTGCACTTGGTTTGCAGAAGTCTGAAGTAGGGTTTTCACTTGAACATGAACTGGAAGTGAAAGTAAAAGCAGGTTGTTGTTGCTTTTAGCAGAAGTGACAGCATCTGGGTCACTTTTTGTTGGATTATTTCTAACGCTATGTCAATGAAGGTTCTCATTCATCCAGGCGCATTGTGTTCAAGTTAAATCATTTTGGGTATGTGACCTACTTAAAGAAGCAGCTGGGATAGGCTCCAGCAACTCATCTTATCAACACAAAAAGGGTATAAATGATGGACGAAAGGAATCAGAACATATAAATCATATTTGTTGTTTGTCGTGTGACATTGAGATCTACCAACGTTTTCACTTTACAGGGGGGAGGGGGGTGATCAGAGTCATATCCAGGTGGTAAAAATAGAAGTCTTATGAGCCAAATATGAGGGTTTATGTGGATCAGACGGAATTAGCCACACATTTTTCCATAACTCTTTTCAAGAGATGAACTCTAAATGTTTCGCTTATTTCTTATTAGTTCACCAACCGAAAAGAGACAGGTGGCTGTTTGTTGGTGGATTCTCCAACCATGTAAATATAGCAATGAATGTGTAGTTCAGGAATGTGGCTGGGGCAGAAGAGTGCAGAGCTTACACCTTTTGAACTGAGTCAACTGAACCAAACTTTTCACACATATGTTGTAACTCTGCCTGTCACAGCGATTCTAAATAAATTTGACCAGATAGAAACCAAACCAATGTGGGACGTATTTTTGTGTGACATTATAGAGGTCATAAATAGCAAGGCAAAAAACAGAGGAGGTGCTAAATGACCTCAAGGAGTTTCAAACTTCTTACAAATTAAACCATTTGTGATTCTGATCACAGTCTGCATGGATCATGTGAAAGATTGTGTGAAAGAAATTCAAGGCTTAACATTTCTCCTTGACATTTAAATACAAAAAACTTTTTTTGAACTACAACTCTGTCAGTATAGTTGTCAGAATAACCGTTGTTACTGTGATACCTTTTTTCCCCCACTATTTTTTCTGCAGTGTAAGTTATTTAAGATATAATTTGGCCAATCAGAGGCCTAAATAAAATTAAGTGGTGTCTCACTGAATGTTTACAGCATTTGATTGACAGATTCTCCTGAGCCGCTCTCAACTAGTAAGGGTGTGGCCTTCCAGCAAGCTCACTCCTGATTGGTGAGAGTGGTTGCCATTGAAATGTTGACCCAGACTGACTTGCTTATAGACGTCGTCTGGCTTCGACATGGCGACATCTGTGTTGTGTAAAAATGGCGACTAAGCTGACTTTACTTCATGAGATCTGAAAGTAAGCCATGTTTAATGGGTGACGTCCCACTCGCTCGGTCCAGTTCTCATATACAGTGAATGATTCTGCCTAATGACAGTGGTTACTGTAACACATGGAGTTTAGTCAGCAAAGAAGTCCGAGAGATTAATTCGAAATTAAATGTTGTTTTTGATAACTAGGAATAAATAATTCCTGTTTAAGATGCATGTTTATGACATGCATCATATACCATAAATACAACAAATAAAATGTTTTGCTTTTTTTTATCCCTTTAGTGGGGCAACTAGTATTTTTAGAAAAGCAATGGATGACAACATAGACATTTGAAGTCTGATTTTTCTTTTTTAAAGAGACAATCATCTGCTTTCACACTGGAGTTTTCAATTTTACTTTTATCACATTATAGGAAAGAAAAAGGCAAAATAAAAGATCTTGTATGTACATTTTATTTATTCATGTAAAAACATTCAGGGATACGTTTTCCCAGTTTGTGCATTTTCACAGTTTTAAATATTTGCCAGAATGGGCAACTTTCAAGTATTGTTGTAATAGTCTAAGCTGAACAAAACAACACATTTTGTTTTACTTCTCCAGTGCTGAAAAGCCAGAAAACAAAATGACAAAAATACCCAGTCTGTCATCCTGTTTACTACATTTTGAGTTATTAAAAATAAAATAAAATAAAAAAGAATCACAATTTCTCATTTAAAAGAAAGAGATGAAGCAACATTAAGAATAATGTTCTCTTTTCCCCCTTGGATAAAAAAAAAGGTCAAAACAAAGTCATGAAGCGAGTTGTAAGATGCTTCTGATGCCTCATGGAGATTAAGTTAAAAAACAAAAACAAAGCAAAAGGTAGCAGCCCTCTGAAGAACTAGGAGGATCTGGGTTAAGGAGAGGAGGTGTCTGTTCACTTGGCACAGCCCTTTCAGTGTGGCTACATCTGTAACGTTTCTCTGCAAATGCAAACACACCTTTTACCAAACAATAGTTCAGTGCCAAGAGCTTTTTGAGTTCACAACTCTAAATCTCACTGCATAGTTTTGGCTTCAACCTACATTGGCACTTTTTGCCATCAATAAAAAACAAGTGCTGTTTTTACTGGTCTCTTTAAGGAACACTAAAGGTTTTCAGTGGCGTGAACAGAAAACACTCGCCTTTATCACCCATGACAGGGTGGGACAAAGAGACACTCTCCCATCCAGAAATGCTCCCAAAATGAAATCAGCTAAAGATGCCTGCTTGTGACACTTCCTGCTTACTTGTAAAAAAGCTACGTTTATGGCCTCTAAGCCAGTCCATGTGCAGGCCTGATAAATGAGCTCCCTCTGCCAATGTGACACTGCTGTGGCAATCAGATATCACGCCAGGCCTCCCCCTCTGAACCTCCCCGAGTGTGTTTTATGACAAGGACACATCCTTTCCTGCGCTGTTTGTGAAACAAACGTGACTTGACAACATCGCCAAGATTCCCCTAAACCCCCAGCGGTGAGATTTGAGAAGCCAAAGCGCAGGCATTTCCCGACGTTACATGAAACACGCTTCAGTTGTGAGCCCCGAGCTATGATGTACTGCTGGGTGAGAGGTCTCTGAGTTCAGAACCGCAGCTATCTCGAGCTGTCAAAACAAAAAATAAATTGGGATGACTTGTGACTGAAGCCACTCTTGGCAAAAAATATATATATAAGCCAACACCATTGTCTAAATGGATTCCATTGTTGCAGGATAGCTCCTCATTTTGCCATTTGACCTCACTCCAGCCTGGACCGTGACTCTATCTGGCTCAGCTGACCACAGTTCAGTCCATTTAGGGCTTCAGACAGTGTGTGACTGCAGATCTATTTATGACAGCAGTCCTCAAGCAGCCTCTTACTTTCTTTCTTCACCCTTCAACAAAGTCCTCCGACTTATCATTTTGCTCTCAAGTGTCAGGTTGTGTGAGCTCAGAATGCATTTCATCCTACAACAAGGATGGACTTGATCTGGGAGCCTATTATTGTCTGACTTCCAGTGTGTTACTTTGCAGACATGATGTCTACATGCACTTGGCTATTTGACAGCCAGATCAAACCGCTTATCTCTGGAGTTTTAGCCTTAAACTTGTTTGCATTTTGCAGCTAAAGTGCACCAAAATTACAAAAAAAACTTGTGTTTTCAATTGACAGCAAAAAAAAAATGAGAAAAGAATGAAATATGGGTATATGTTTTAAAGACGGGAGCACAGAAATCACTGAAACACATGCAAACGACTTCTTTGGCTAAAGTGAGACAGGAAGTGAAAATGGAGAGAGGAAAAAAAAAAAAAACTTTTTTTTGAGCCCGTCAAAAAAAAATTTTCTCTGTACGCTCCTAAGAAAAAAAAGAGATTTAATCAGGTTTTTGGGAAGAGCCATTGAGATTTGAGTGAACATAGCTGTTTACCCATTTGTGTGTGCCTGAACTTTAGTTGCTGGAGGTAAAATATACAAAGGACACCTCCCCCTCCTCCTCCTTTCCCAACGTGCAGCACGAGCTACAACTCCAAGCGAATAGAAGTGGGTCATCTATATGCCAAGTGAGCAGTCGGCACAACGAAACCTCACATGCTTCCTGCTCTGCCTGACAGCCTCGACAACTGACGGAAAGAGGAAGCAAGGAGAGGCGAAGGCAGAAGACAGAAAGTGAAAAGATGGAGGACAAGAGTTGTACATGAAGATTGGAAGCGATTGAAATCTAACAAAAGCGAATGTTGTTATTTCAACATAGTTGTGGACAAAGATCCCTACCTTTACTATTTAATTCTCTTTAAACACAAAGGATAAAAAAGGAGGGGAAGGAAGTCAAATGACGCCCTGAGATGGATTGGTGCATGCAATTTTTAATAGCTATTTAACATATAAGAGTGCTCTTTAGTTGATCTTCTTACTGCATTTTTAGTTTGTTGTGCTTAGCACTACTGATGGACGGTGGGACGACTTTTTCTGCAAAAAGAGCCTATCATCTGTTGCATAATTCACTGTTTCCGTACACGGCAGCTTTTTAAGTTAAAATACTATCTGTGAGACTTCTCATTGCAAGCGTTCCATGTCCTAAACCCACACATCAGCACCAACAGTCAGGAACAAATGACCAGATACTGCGTTGCACAGTTTTTGGTTTTTAAGGCTAAAACATCTGGAGTGGAAAGCCGTTTAAACCTAAGGCAGCGTGGATCGAATGTCTTATGCTTTTAAAAAAAAAAGTATGAAAACATGTTCCGCAACTCTTCAAGCCCAAAAATAAAAGCTGCTTTAGTTTTTGAAGTTTTGATCGAGATCTTGGCAAAGGCTAAACCCTACCACGCTCACAATCACTTGGTTCAAAAAAGCCTAAATGAAGAGTTCAAAATGCAGTTTAGCACAGTGAGACCCGACCTATGAAGGAAGAACGGTTACAGCTGATTCCCTCCAGGTTTTTCTTTGAGCCCCCCTTCCCCCACAACAACTGGTCTTTTTTTCAATGCTGGTTTCATTATAAAACTTGAGATATATAAAAAAAAGGAGTAAATATTTGAAAAAGAGAGAGAGCTGGTAATATGCAAGGAATTGGGGGAAAAGGTGATATTGTTCAGGTATCCAAGGCCAGTCTGGTCAGAGGAGCAAGTCAGTATTTGGGTGGGATGACCACAACAGGGTCACCATTCTTTGGCCGCCACATCAGCACCTGTGCATCGTTGGCATTGGGCTTGACCATGGCGTTCGGGGGGATGGGCTCATTCTTGCCTAATATCTGAGGCTGCTCCTGGGCCACAGGTTCCTTCAGGTTAGCCCTGAGGCCCAGGGGCTTCTCTGGATCCACGTGAATGTGAAGACGCATTCTCCAGCGGATGGTCTGCAAGACTAGTGTCTCTGAGGTGGCTTGATTGATGGCCACCAGCCAGGTGGTAAAGCTCTGGTCACGGTGGATACTGCTAAGCTGAGGCACGTTGCTGTCACTGACCGGAACTCCCCAGGTCACGCTGGGGTAGAAATTGTCATTCATACTAACAGTAAACTTGCTGTCCTTCTTGGTGGGGCCCACTACAATGCAGGTCTCTGTCGTGTTGCCGTACCACGGGTAGTTGACTCCATCCGAGTCGCTGATGGCCTGGATCTTGCCATCTCGAAGGTCAGGAAGCTCCCAACTTGACCTGAAAAAGAAAAGATGAGGAGGATTTAATCAGAGTGAAGCTTAAAAGTTTGAAGAAAGCCTAGGAGATTGAGATGAGAATGGTTGCTATTATGTCATAAGTCTTGACTCCACAGCTGCCAATCCTGCAGCTGTGGATGACCTTTCTGCATCAGTTTCATGAGGGAGGAACAGGATGCAGGAGACCAAACGTGACACGAAGGGCCAGTGGGGAGTGATAAAAGTTTGCAGCAACGGGGGCAGATTGGGCCTCAGACTTATTTTTCACCAAATGCTTGGACATCCCAAGACTTTACAAACGCACTTGGAACAGACAGATTGATTCTTCATGTAGTGGACCTCCAAAACAACTCCTGATCTTTGAGATCCAGGTTACACACAGGTCCAATTTAACTTTCTATTGATAACCCTGAAGTCAGTTTACACCGCCCTCTGCAACCTACAGTCAAGCAGCATCTTCCAATGAAAAGTCTATGTAAACTCACAATCTGGACTTTCAAAGTACCAACCGTTTGAAAATTGATCATAACGGAAAAATTAATATTTGCAGTTTGTGTTTGGCTGGAATAATATGACACCAAGTCTTTCATACATCGGAAAAGAGCTGTAAAAGAAAAGGCCTGGAGCAAGGATTGCGAGATTTACATCGACTAGAAACTTCGCACCAAGGCATTTCTAACTGTAGGTGACGAACATGCACTAGTAAACAGTAGCAAAAGAAAAAGAGGAAGAAGCCCCTCCCTGCTCGTCCAGTGTGAACACCATGGGCTAAATGTCGATCAGGTTTAGTACGTTCTTGACCGTGCATCACTTGTACAGTGTGTATGTAGCGTTACAGTTAGAAGTGAACACTTTACGTTGTCTAGGCAACAGATTATGTTACTTTTATGAGGAAAGGAGCATCTTTGATAGGAAGAGTACTATGAAGAAAATCATAAATTTTAAATTTACTACAGTTCTGTTTTTGAACAATATTTGTCTTAGTTTGTCACTAATAGGAAATAAGATATTGGCTACAAGAGTAACACAAGATTTTACTTACTTAATGAAAGAAAGTGATGCAATATCAGACAGGAAAACTGTATTATTCGGTACTATAAGCCAAACGTTGTTCAGATGTTCAATGTACAGCTGCAAAACCACTGAATGTTTGATGTCAATTATGCATTTATTGGTTGACCTCTGATGGGAAGATTGCAGGTTCAGTTCCTGCCTTGGCTACCCATGAGTCAAAGTGTCCTGACACTGAACCCCACATTCCTCCTGGTGGTTATAGGTTAATGCCATTGCTCGGCGGCGGAGTTGTCATCAGTGTGTGAATGTGTGTGTGTGCATCAGTGAATGGGACTGTGCAAAAGTACTTTAAAGCACTCTGGGCCTTAAAGTTATGTAGAGGAGCACTGGATAATGCCATATGCCATTTACCATTGGATATTTTTTAAATAAATTATTAGAATCTATTTATTTTTGACCAAACAAACTTCCATTTTTTATTTCTAAATCTTTTATTTGTGAGCATTATATTATTTTTGATTTAATAACACAGGACAGGAGCAAATAAAACATCTGAAATTGTTAAAATGTTTGTCCCGCTGAGATGAAATACACCATAACGATAAAATACAGAGACAATCACAGCTGGTGTCACGGAACAACTTCAGCAACCTTCAGTTTCATTGATTTTCTCTCTCCAGCGGACAGGGGATTACCTTTCATTCCCTGAAATTGAAGATCAGCAGGACAGTGGAGATAACAGCAGGATCTCTAGCCCCACATGGACTCACACTGGGGATTCTAAATTCACTGGGAGGTGGGCATGACAGACTCTTTTTTTAGCAGCATGTGCACATTTGTTTTCAGAAAGATAATCTAATTTAACTGCAAAATGATTTGTAGAAAGTTTACTTCTGCCCTGATATTGTGGTCTTTTTAACTTGACGGAATGCTCTTAGATGCAAAGTATGGTGATGAGCAGCTTTCGGTTTCTCAGGAAGATCTGGAGTCCACAAGTGCTTAGTTGCAATTTCCTGTCACCTATGCACACTGATCACTAGCTGATCTAGCAGCACGGATCAAAGCTAAAAGCTCTGAAGCAGGTTTTCATCTAAGACAAAATTGACTTAAGCCCCAGCAGAAATCTGTGACAGATGAAATGTCAGAGATCTGGGCCAGATTAAAGCTTCGGTGTTGTACTGGAAATGGTTCATCACAGTTCAGAGGCTGCAAGGCTTATTTCTGGTTTTTACAACTTTGCTGCCAGGTGGGTTTCCATATTGTGGGTGACTTGAGAGACAAAGACACACGACATGCTGAAGACTTCTAAGGGGTTTTTTCTCTGATTTTACAGGTAGTGACACCCGCTCTACTTCAGAGAAAAATCTTTTAACCCTTGTGTTATCCTAGGCACGTTAACATTGGGAGTTGGGTCATCTTGACCCCACTAGACAGTGCGCTGAACCTTTTTTCTTCAACGATTTGTGATCTTCACTGGTGTCCATGGATCACATGAAATCCTCTTCACCTTTATCCACCTTTGTCATGGTAGGGATAACACGTCAATGTAAGGGTGGGGTCATCTAAGATAGCACAAGGGTTAAAAAAAGTGCAACCACAACTCATCAGCATGTTTGTTTCAGAACTGAAGAGGTTAAAAAGTGCAGAGCCCTGGACATGCCATGAAAAAAGAAATCTCTAAAATAGCTATAATATCCACAAATTAACATTTTCTTTGCATTTTGTGCACAAAGAACACTAATTTGGGCACAGAGGTTTGCATTTTGTATTCACAAGTGAGTATTTTGTGTGCATAGGTCAGTATTTTGTGTGCATAGGTTAGCATTTTGTGTGCACAAGTTAGAGAAAGAACCCTCAGCTACGGAGTCCTGGACATGACATTGTGGAAAACAATTGTTCCCTCAAATTAGCAATTTCTTCAAATTGGTATTTTGTGCTCACAAACTGGAAATATAATAGCAATTTGTGGCCATAGAATGCTAATTTGAAGGAACATTTTTTTTAATGTCATGTCCAGGACTCCATAAAAAAGCATCATCATAATAATTAAACAATATTTAAAGCATTCAGTTCATTTTGTGTGCGTGTAGTATTGTGTTTTTGCACATACAGCAGACAGCATTTCAAAACAATTCCATTTCTAATTACCTATACTGGAGTGGAGCCTGAAAGTGCAACTAAAGGAGAAAAAAATCCTCCATAACACCATCCTCAGCTGTTCTGTCCACATGCAGCATGCTGAGCAGCACAGAAATCGCTCAGCTGAAAAGTCCCTGAACAGCCTGATTGACTGTAGCCTTAAAACGGGATAAAAGTGTGAACCCTAAGACATAATACAAAATACGAAAATGCATCAGAAACAGTAAGTTACAGAATTAAATTGAGATTATAGATTTTTCCACGAACCTTTTAAAGGCTGCATTTACAGATTTGCTAATGGGGTTGTGCTGGGGTGGAGGTGTCAGGGAAAGTTCAGTATTTAATCTAAGTCAGGCAGCTCTGGAGCATCCTCTCCTGCGGCGTCTACAGATAACATGCAGTTAAGATCAGCGTGTGTTTGTCCACTGCTTACAGTAGACGAGAAGTTGAGCAAACACGAGAAAGGAAAAGATTGCCCGACATGCTCAGAGGGCCGTTAGCTGCCGCTCATTCCGGATTTCAAAACTGAAACTGGTCCTGTCTGAGCGAGGAACCGCTGGACTAAAATAGCCGTATTGACAAGCGGATGGATCAGGCCTATATTTTCCATCTGTGTTGTAGCCTCACATCACCCAGGTTTTGCTGACACACGCAAGGCTGCACTCTGGATGTGTACTTTATTTCCCTTCATTTTCTTTATTTAACTTTAAAAAAAAATCTTTTTCAAAGCTGTTTGCAGAACAACTGTGTAACCCAGCCTAGTATCACCACGTAGTAGTATTTCCCTATAAGTAACTTTGGTATGATTGGTAGCACAAAAACAGGAACAAGAAACTCTTGCAATCGATTCTGTGAAGTCTTGTGAGAAAACAATTTCTTTTGATGTCTTGTGTTTCTTATTCATGCGTTTTACTTCCCATTTTGCTTGTAACTTCACATGTTTTGATTAAGGTTTTATCTTTTAAAGTGTCTGAAACAAAAGCTCAGTCGAACAAATAACACATTTTGACACATTTTTTAATGAATTATACAAAACAAAATCAAAATTTCTTCATTCTTATTATAACATTTTATAGACAGTAGTTCAGTAAACTCGATCCTTCATTCAGAATTTCTAAAACATTATCACAGCTTACTGCTGAATGCACTTTTGACAGCCATGGTTATTTCAGACTAAGAGTGATGGTCACTGGTGCAGATCTAAAAATGTCTTATTAGTTTAAAGCTCATTGAGAAGAAGAAGCCTGCATACTTACATCCCTTTGTCCCCGTAAGTGTTGAAGAACTCCATGTGGTTACACGCCTGAATCCAGCCAATTGTCCATGTCTCCTTTGCCGGCACAGGCGGCACCAGAACGCGCGCGGTGGCCCGGAAGTGCGGGGTCCTGTAGCGCAAAACCACGCCGGACCCCTCGTCAATGCTGGTGGGGTTAGAGTCGATGGACGCGTTCAGCTCCAGGACGATGATACTCTCTCGGAAACTCTTGGGCTTACACCTGATACTCTGGATGCAGCCCATTGCATTGAACTGCAACCCAATCCACAACAGCGTCCAGAGGTCTGGAGGAGGAGAGGGAAGACGCATGGAAAAACGTCGGAATTAAGTCTCAAAAACAAACATATATGTATCTCTTTGTCAAAAAAGAGGAACTCTGTCTGAAAGATGTTCATATTTGGTGTGGTGAGGACAAGACTTCCGGTGCGTAAAAAGGCACAAGTTCAGTTTAAAACTGCTCAGTGCGCATTTTGGATAAAAATAGTTACATCCTAACATCTGGCACCCATTTAGAAAGAAAGTTAATGAACTAAATAATTAAGAATGCAGATAATGTTACAAAGGGTCAAATTCCCTTCTCTGTCTATTTAACAGTCTCCACAGACACGTGTATTAGACCCATGGCAGCTCATATCCTGTGATGAATATATTTATGTATTTACTATGATAATGCGTGACATACGGCCAACAACTGCGGATTAAACGGCTCGTGCTGCGCAGTTACATGAGCGCGTCCCTATTTTGGGATAATTTAAAAATAACGTGCAAAAGAAGAAGTCTATACCTATGATGATTAGGTGGGTCGTTTCCAATGTTTGCGTGGAAATGATGGTGAAACCCCAGAGCCGGCGATAATTCTGCGATGACTCTGAGATAAATGAGATGATTCCGTTATTCTCCCCGCGTGGCTGCAGCGCAGGGCAGTGTCCCATCCAGAGAGGTCAGAGGTGGTCCAGACGGAGCACCGCAACATCTAAAGGACACGGTCGGGTCAACTTCTGCGCCCATTTCAGCGGACCCATGCTTAAGAACTAAAACATAATCCGAGAGTTAAAAAGAAAACAAACCAAAAAATAAACAAATAAATAAAAGTAAAACGCCTCTTTTTTGGAGGGGTAGGCAGTCACATGTCGACAGCCCTCTCTCTGAGATGCAGCTCAGCCTGAATTCCTGCACAGGCTGTCGGTCCTCCGTTCTCGTCCCATCGCAGCAGTGGCAGGTTCACCCCGCTCCGCATTGGTCTATTTGAGCTGCCTGCAATGTCTTATACAGTCCCTCGTGACGTCACTTCCACTCTAGCCTACATGCATAGTGGGAAATGTAGTCGCTGTGAATATTTTTTTCTCTTTATGACTGGAAAACTAAGAAGCCCTGGGCATGAATTGAAAAAAGTAATAGTTCCTTCAATTTACTACTTCAGAATTTCAGAAATCAGAAATTCTTTTGTATCTTGTGGGCACAAATGAGTATTTTGTGCTCACAGATTAGCATTTTGTGCTCACCATTGTGTTTGCATGAGTTAGTACTATTTTGTGGGCAAAAATGAGCTCTATGTGCGCACAATTAGTGTTTTGTGGAAACACATTAGCAATTGTTTTGAACTTTCTGTACAGGAACTTGTATTTTGTGGCCATAAGGTAGCGCTTTCTTCGCATTTTCTTTGCACAAAAATACTAATTTGTGTGCAAAAAAAACAATTTATGACCTCAAAACATACTCAAAATACTACTTTGTGTCCACAAAGTTCTAATTTGGGAGACCAAATTACTAAAAAGTGCTAATTTCAAACATAAGATGCTAATTTGTGAACACAAAATAGGCCTAATTTATGCCCTCAAAATGCAAATTTGGGTGCACAAATGTTTAATTTATGTCCACATAATGCTGATAAATGCCAATTTGTGGTCACAAAATACAAATTAGTTACTGCGAATTATTACTTTGAGGGAACAATTTATTAATTTCTGTCTTTGAATGTCATGATCACAATGTGTGCAGACTTTTGCCAACCAAACGCGAATTTGTGATAGCTTACATCTGTTATGTTTATAGCTTTTGTCTTTTGTCACGCGTTTTTAATAAATCATTTGGGACTTATAGCCTAATGTGCATATGTATTCAGCAGGTAAAGCAGGCCAAATGAGAGCATTCATAAAAAAAACGCCACAGACGACAAAATCTGATAGTTTACATATTCAATTATTTGATTTTCTTAGGATTTGAGTCTTTTTTTTTTTAAATCTAAGCTGTTGATTTTTGTTGTAAATCGTAAATGTTTGCACAACTGCATGTGTTACTGTTCGAAAATCTTTCTTATTTTTTGTTTTTGTTTTTTCAATAGGGATGCAGGAGTGTGGTCTGTCTGTTTAAGGACCTTGGAGAACTCCGCTCCACAGCAGGGCGCGCCTCTGGAATCTGAATCGCACTTGCGCGCAAGATACGTCAAATTCGGCCGGAAGCAACCTGCTCTCCTGTTGTTACGGAGCTGTTTTTGTCTCATCTTTTGTTAATGGAATTAGCCTCTCCTGGTTTTTGTTTACCCTTAAGCCAATTTTCTTGTTTTTTGTTTTCTTTGTAAGCGATACGCTTGCGGGTATAGGATGAGGTATGCGCATTGTTACTCCATAGGTGAGGAGATCCATGGATTGTTTACCACATGCAGTCGAGCATCTGTGTTGTTGCTGCGCTCGCACTGTGAGTCACAGAGGTGTTGTTTTATGCTCATGTTGCAGATCGGGCTCCTCATCATTGGCTGGACGCAAATGCAACCCAATCCAGCGTGTGCGCGAGGTCTAAACAGCATGGACACTGCGCATTCCGGAGCCTCTAAATATATCTAATATTAAGGCCAGGAGACACATGAGGGGGGGTTCTGGTTTATTCTGGGACATTTCACTGTCAGGACGCGCCACTTGAATTATCTCAGAGATTGCGATTAAAATTGGAGAGCTTTTTTTTAAAAAAAAAAAACAGTAAGAAAGAAATGCCATCGCCTTTCAATGTGAGATCCAGAGTCCGGGAGAGAAACGGTGTCCTGAATCGACCCGAGTTCATATCCCTCAACCAGCAACCAAGCGGCTCCACCGAGAGCCGCCGCGGCTCCAGACGCTCCGCTCCCACCATCATCATGAAGCCCCAAAGCAGCCAACAGAGCGAAGAACCTACCGACAGCGGCAGCAGGGATCGGAGGGAGTCCACCAAACTGCCGGAGGAAGACTGCATGCTGCTCAACCCTTCCTTCAAGGGAATAGCCATGAACTCCCTCCTCGCCATTGACATCTGCCTGTCCAAGCGCATGGGGGTGTGCGCCTACACGTCGTCCTCCTGGGGAGGCTGTCGCTCCATGGTCGCTCTGCTGGCTCTTACGGGGCACGGAATCACGTGGATCATTGGCACTATCGTGTGTCTCACACGGAGCAACACTCTGGCTGGACAAGAGGTCCTGGTGAACCTGCTGCTGGGTAAATGCAACCACTGACCTGTGCACCAAACCGCACAATGCATCACTTCTAAAATCAGACACTTAAAAATAGTAGGTGCTGACAAATGAACACCTTTAAAAATAAGTTTTGAAAAGGAGAAGGGGGTCTGAATAATACTGCTGTCTTAAAAGCATTAATATCCCATGAAGCTAAAAGACCATCACATTCAGATCATTGCAAAGTTTAAATCAATACTAATTCTCAAACTCAATGATTTGTTTGAAGTACATTTAAAACCAGGAAATAACAGTTTTTGATAAAGACATTTCAAGAAAACGCCATCTCACCACAATTTGGAATCTTTAAATGAAACAAAATGCAAGTTGAACATTATGTTGGCTCCACATCTGATAGAAAGCAGAGAAATAAAAGCTTAAAGACAATGAAAGCTGTGCTTTTTAACATGTTCTTGTGTCATTTTTCTGATGATGGAAGACATGTTTAAAGAAAATTGAGCTTAACCTTGTATTTATGAGTATTCAAATAATTGTAAATCAGGAGCAGACGATAAAATGTAGTTTGAAAGTGATTGTATTTATTATGTTGAAAATACGCCACGAGCTCCCTGCTCCGCTCCATTCTGATGCATCAACTTGTAGATGACTAGATCCATATATGTTATCGTTTTTCCTCATCCGAGCTGGCATCTGGATCAAAACTGTACAACTGGATAGTTCCAATATTGCTCCGCCTTGTTGTTTCCCCGCTAATGTTTGTTTGGCATTGTGAGAGGCTGTAGTCTTAACAGGGGAGTGTGGACAGAGAGCTCTCAGTAAGAGGGATGGAAATGCTCTGCGCCAATAGCTCCTCCCACTGGCGCTCTGCAGAAGCGATGTCCTAGAAAACAACACAGTTTTTATGTCATAAATATGGCATAATCATAAGTAGAAGACCACTTTTAAAAGAACACTGAAAATAAATCAGAAGATGATTGGAGTGGAACTTTAAATTATTGTAAACTGGTTTTCAAACAGATTGATTTGTAAAACAAACATGCAGCAGAACTGTAAAATTAATAAATTGTAGACGTTCATAGATGTGCAAGTAAAAAAACCCAAAAACAAATTTAGACTAATTTCAATAAAATGCACCCATCTACAGCAAAACCAATGAACATAAATGCTACAATTAAAAGTGTTAAACACGATCAAGTAATTAAGTGAAAACATGCTATTAATAATCAATGCATAATGACAAAGTGCAAAGCTTATATATATTACTTTGCACGTGACTCCATAAAAGGTGCAAAACAAGGCAGCAAGTAAACATCAAATAAAAAAAGAGTCTATAAAATGCACGCATTAACAGATTTTCTTTTAGTACTTGCAACAAACAACACTGCCATAACGCTTGCATAAAATTCAGAACATGTCTATGATTATAATAAGTGGGTGAACGTTTTTGTCTACGACAAGTAATACAATGAGCTCTGATGATAAAAGTTTTCACATTATCAAAAAAAAGAAGATTTAAGCTAATAACACATTTTTATTTGAGATGTAAGGTTAGCCTTTGACTTATAGATGATCCTGAATTGCTTGCACTCTTTTGAACCCTTCTCTACTTCATTTGTGTGATAGCCCTGATCCTTGACGTCATGACGGTGGCTGGAGTCCAAAGTCTCGTGAAGCGAAGAGGACCCTGGGAGATGTCGCCGGGCTTCCTGGACTGTGTTGCCATGGACAAGTACTCATTCCCTGCTGCCCATGCCAGTCGGGCAGCCATGGTCTCCAAGTTCCTGTTGTCCCACCTGGTTCTGGCTGTGCCTCTACGAATCCTGCTGGTGCTGTGGGCCTTCCTGGTGGGCATGTCTCGGGTGCTGCTGGGAAAACACCACCTGACAGATATGGTGTGCGGCTTTGCATTGGGAATGCTGCACTTCAGCCTGATGGAGACAGTGTGGCTCTCGTCAAACACCTGTCAGACTATTATTTCCATCAGCACACTGAGCTGGAGCCCTTTTTTTTGAGCTTTTGATGCAAGGCTTTGCCCTGCTTATTTGATACTTTGGCCTTGTAGTTGGTCTTGTGAAGTTATTTTCACAAGAGGCAGAAGATTTTACTGCAGGGTGTGAACAAATACTAACGTTTGACCTGCATGCTATGTCCCTGAAAGACAGCTTTGAGACACCCATCATCTGCTGCTTAGTCTCACTTAAATAGGAAGTTTGGAAGGTGTCGTTTTTGAAAAGTGTAGAATCATTGAAATGTGGTTGAATCAAACTCTGTAGCATCTTTCTTTCTATTTTCCTTCTCTTTTACTTTGCATAATACTGAGACCAAGGGAGAGCTTAAAACACAGTTTGGTGTTGTACTAAAAAAATGGATGGTGTTTTCAAGTGTAGACAGTTGTGTTGATAGTCTAAATCTTTCCAACTTGCATGCCAATTTTCTTCCTATTTTTCCCAATTGATTTATGTATGGCCTCAAACATAGAATCGCTGGACATTTTCAAAAAATTAATGGGCAACTAAAACTCAATGCATTAGTTGGTTCATCGATTCTGCTTTAGTAATGCTAGAATACATTACTTTTTTGGCAGAACTATCAAAAATTGCTAATCTCATCAATTAAAAAAGCTTCAACAAACCCTTGCTAAACACCTAAAGTGCGTAATAGATTTTGTGACACCAAATAATCTGATTTGGCCATCAGTTTGACATAAACATGCATCAATTTTATATTCTGTTTAAAATCAGTAAAGAAACTTTCCTTTTATTGAAAAAACAAAACTTTAAGGCTATTTTGGAATAGTTAAATATTGTTTATATGATGTTTATGGGTCTTTATTTTCTATACTATAAGTTGTATGTATAAAATGTGTTGTCATTGTCTTGCTTTATGTCAATAAAAAAAATCTGTTGGACAAGTAGAAAATAATTTTTTACTTTTTTTATTGTATTTGTACTGTCAATAGATTATTTTTAAAAAATCCAGTAAAATTTTATATATTGTTTTACTTCAAGACAGCTGGTCTCTGTTTTTGTGAAAAAAGTAAATACAGTAGTATTGAAAAAAAGTCAAAAAAAGTGTGGCTTGTTAAAGCTGCAGAAGGATGATGCACCCTAAGAATGCTTGATTTAATTTTATTACATTCTTTAAAAAAAACAGGAACAATTTTTGTGTGTTTTTACAGTAAAACACTTTGGTTCAAAATTTACTTTTTCTCCAAAATGATACTCAAGCAGTTACATGAAGTCACTTCATTTTGAAATTTGCAGCATTCATTTTTTTCACTTTTCAGAAAGTTCTGACTGAAAACCCACCACTGATGCATCACGTTGGAGAAACTGAAACATCTTTCATAAATTTCCTTTACCAACCATATTTTCTTTTATTGTGTGTTTTTTTCAGAAATCAAAACATGTTCCAAAAAAAGCATATAAAACTGACGAGTCTGGATTAAAAATAATATTTGAAGTCAGATGCAGTCCCATGACAAAATTGTGTAACAGGAAGATCTTTTTTTTTCCTCACTGCCATAAAGATTAAAAAAGCTGCAGCACTTTAGGATGTATAATTCAAGCAATGCTCGGATGATTACATGGCCAGCTGCTTTGTGGTTTCTCATTTTGTCACACATATTTGGTTAACTAAAGAACTCTACACAAGAAGTAATTTCATATTTAAAAAAAAGTTCAAGAAGGACATTTTAAGTGGACCTGCAGCCGTAAATTGACTTTACTTTAGTAAATTGGGTCACTAAAACAATCCTTATGGTCAAAATCCTAAAGGTGAAAAAAGTCTACATTCCTACTAGTCATTTTTTAAAATTAAACTTTACTTATATGGTGAAAATAACAAAAATTTGGTGTTGTTGCAAATGATTTGAATGTTCCTCTGAAATCAAGGCTTCCACTACTGCATAGCTTGTTCCCAAAATATGTCAGAGAGCCGAGGGAGATAAAACATGTGGATTATTCCTGCTCAGTCCACGCTTTTAGAGGGAACAGACCACACACTTGTTTGTTATGTCTGCAGGCTGCTGTTGAGTTGTCCATTACCAAAATAAAGGCAGCTCCTAGACACAACGTGCAAGGTGCCTGTCACTTCTGGATATGCTACAGGTATGGCCTTCAAATTAACACTCTCTGGTAACTGAGCAGTTGAATCACTGCCAGGTTAGATATCAGCTATGAAAGTTTTGACATATTCTGCAATGGGACAGTTTTTTTGTTTTTTGTTTTGTTCTTTTTGGCCAAAACTGTTGTCATGTACAGAAAAAAAAGAGATTGTGTCCCCTGTAGGACAATGATCCACACTACAGAATTCATAAACTCTCAAGACATTATTGTCATAAAATAATTGATTGCTATTACTATAAAAAAATCCGAAAATTATCTTGAATAATAGAAAAGCTTCACCCAATAGGACAATTAAAAAGGTGCAGAAGCATATATTTTGGTGTGAAAAGCATTGTACAGTCACTTTATCCATAAATATACCTTCTCTGTACCAGCTTAGTCCTGTGCAGGGTCACAGAGTTACTGGAGCCTATATTGCTACTATCAGGCAAAGGTTGTGTCTATTGTAGGGCTACATGAAGCTGATAACTACACGAAGTTACACCTAAGGAACCATTTAGAAATAATTTTTTAGCAGTCGCTGCATTTTCACTGCCATCTCCTGTCCTCCTGCGGGACAGGAGGTGGCAGTAAAAACCAACTGGAAAGAAGAGATGGAGGCTAGTAAATAAAAAATGAAGTGAAGGCTCCCCCTGGTGGTGTGGGAGTGCAGGTGCTTAAAGACAGGAAACAGCTTTTTGCAGTTTCTTGTCTCCAGTTGAGAGTCAAAGTCACAATGAGTGTGTGTCCATGATTTCTGCAGGGTATTTGTTATTTGTAATCTTGATAACAGAATCATCGGTTGGGTAAAAAAAAAGGAAAAAACAAACAAAAAAACAATGCAGCAGTGGATTCAAATAATCAAGACCAAAAAAACGAAAAAAGGTCGAGCAGACTGTGAGACATAAGACAGAAAGTACTGCTATAATAAAACTTTGACCATACAGGATGCAAGGCACTTAAAAGAGATGGATTAAAGATGAATATAAAAGGCAACAATAATAAAAGAGCAGACATTAAATCTGTTTATGTCAAAAATACACAACTTTACAAGAAAAACTACAATAAAGTATTTTATAATTGAAGATATGTGTTTTAATCAGACTGTCACCAACTAAACCAAAAAAGTTATAAATATATACCAGTTTTATGTGGATTTTGTATAATGTTTTTTTGCTATAACAGGAAGCCTTTAGGGAGCCAATACAATTCTTAAACACTGTTTGCTGCTTCAGTAATATTTTAAATAATAGAGTTTAAAATTACACATTTTGTGTTTTTTTTTATTTTTACTTTGTGGTATTAAAAGAGCATAAAAACAATAAACTATGTCCTTTAACTAGGGTTTTATGCCGAGGAGGTTTCAAAAGATGATCATCATTTATTAATGAAGGATAAAAAAAGAACCCACAAAAACAGAAAAAGCACCATTTGTTCTACTTCTTTTACAGGTTTAGCATTCCAAGTTTATGACTAGTTTTGTAAGAAGCAATTGTGTCATTTGTGCACGTCTTCATAAATTCATTTCACTGAGAATCTTGCTTCAAAAAGGAATTTATTCAGTTTTTACACTAGAAACTGCAGCTGAGTCTCAATACTTTAGAGCTTAAAAGTGTTTGGTTTTTAATTTTAGTACAGTAAATAAAAATTAAAAAGGACAAGAGGATAACCAAGTTTCCCTCATTGACTTCTCAGGAAGTCAAATATCCAGGAGCCACAGTCTGACTTTGTTACATCTAAACAACATAATATAAAGGTTTTGGGGCAAGTTGAACATGTGAAACTAAAGTGCAGAAGAGTGTTTTCTTTACTTTACAGAATTAAATCCTAAATAAACCCCTGTTTAGTTAAAAAATAAATAAATTAACAATACATTTTAAGACCTTTCAAAGAACTTTTATCTACAAAAACGTAAAGTGTGATAGTTTTTATTTATCTACATGTCATTTGAAGAATGTTGCCTTGTACATTAAACTGAGGAAACTTACAATTTCTATGGAAAAATACAGATTTTAACTCATTTGTCAGTGTCCATGTTGTGCGTGTGGAGGCCAGCACACTTCTTCATGCTTGTCAGCAGAGTGCTCTGAGGTCACTTGAAAAAAAAAAGGGAAAAAAAAACCCTCACTGACATTCTTTTCTCGTCCAGCATTTGCTGCCCATTAGCCGAGTCAGTCGCTCGTGTCTCCAGACTCAACACCTTCTTTTTAACAAAGGATTTTTCACAACTGAGACATGACGTCTAATTCCAGTTTGTCCAACATGCGACGGTTGGTGGAACAGCTGAAGCTTGAGGCCAGTGTGGAAAGAATAAAGGTAACAGATTTAAAGTTGAATTATTTACGAATGTGATACTTTATTGTCTTCAAAAAGGCTTACTTTTGAAAAAAACAAAACAAAGAGTAGCCAAAAAAAAGGAAGATATTATATGGCATTGTTGTTATAGAATTTTTTTTTTCTTTTATAAAAACATGAAAAAGAAGTCAGAAATGATACATAAAAAATTATAAAATAACTCAATAAACAAGTACAGGAGCATCGTCATTCACTTAATGTTCTACATTAATGTTCACTCAATGTTCTACATTAAGTGAATTTGTTGGCCACTTTCGTTAAGGGCAAGAAGCAGGACTTTCTCTGTTCAGCAACACTTCCATGCACTTTGATGCAACACATTTTTGCCAAATATGCCAGTCTCACAAAACCATTTTTAGGCAGAACTGTACATGTTTTTGCTGCTAGATCTCCCAGGCAGCTGCAGAGCTCCAACAATACTGTCTGCAGAACGCCAGCAAGGATGCTTTGCTGGTTGGAGTCCCGACAGGCAGCAACCCGTTCAGGGAGCCTCGATCCTGTGCTGTGGTGTGAAGGTCAGAGAACAGAAAGCTTTTGGAAAAATATAACAGCGACTTGACCATAAGAAGGAAATAAAAAGGATTTTTGACCTTTTACAGAGGAAGAAGACGTGGACATAAGTGTGGCATCTCACTCAGAGGAAAAGAGAAAAGCAAAAAAGATTTGCTTAATGTACTGAGAACAACACTCGGAACATCATGTTTTAAGTTTTTTTTGTATGGATGTAATTTTATTTTAATATTTTGTGTTCACTTTCTAGCTTTTTTTTTAAAAGTATCATTTAAAGCTGATGTGTGATCAAGTGGTGATGCAGCACAGAATTGTAGTGTGATTTTCTTATTTTTGCCTGAGATCTAAAGCACAGTGGAATTTCATGGCGTCTGAGTTTCCTGATGTTCAATCTAAGTTAGGAAGAGAGAGGAAACTGAGTCTTCCTGTCCCAAACTGCAAAGACGAAGTGAGTCGTTTCCTTTTAGCTTTTGAGCTGGTAGACGAGCTCAAAACAGCACGAAACAACAACCTTTTCTCATATTTTGGATTCTTCTTTCGCTGTTGAACAGTTTTTTGTTTATTTTAATAAAAAAAATACTTTTCTGTGCTTCTGTTTTCAGTATACAAAAGGTATCAACTTAACAAGAAAAAAGCATTGTGTGTTTTATTTCCTTTTCCTGACTTCCTCTTTCAGGGATGAAGCTCAGAGCTGATCTCTATGATGCTTTCTTTCCCATTGACCTTTGCTCAGATGTGCTGAAAAGATCAGCTGCTGCTCATTTTGTGGAGAGCCCATAATTACTATAATTGATTTGTGATACTTTAATTGATTAACTAATAACCCTGTTCAGTTTATTGTCTTGGTAACAATAAATAATATACACATGGAAGGTTTGATAAGACACAAACCTTTTCTGTTTTTACTCCAGTTTCACCAAAAAGCCACACACACATGCATGCACACACCTCCTCATTTTCAATCAATGGTTAACATGCATGGAATTTGTGTGAAAGCCATAGAGTTATAAATAGAAAGAGAGTACTGTATTGGCGTATCTTCATTCTGATCAGACACTGCGATGTCACGGAGGTTCAAAAATGTCCACAAAGCGGGATCAACTGTCAACCAAAGAAACAACATTCTGCAGCAACACATTAACACAACACAGAGATTAAATCTTGTCAGCAACATGAAATGTTTGTTGTTGATACAACAGAGTGACAGGAAAATGCAAGAAGGCTCTCCCATAGAAACTACAAGATCACGTGGCCACAGTGAGGCTCTCTCTCTCTCTCTCTCTATTTATAACTCTTTGGTGAAAGTGTCACACTCTGACCCCTTGTGGCGATCCATAGGAGAGACAAATTCGAAAAGCTAAGAAAAACTTCCCTTACAAGCAACCTGCAAGCAAATGCAACCAAATAGATGGAGGAGCGCTTAAATTTAAATGTTTTCCTTCTAAATACTACAATTGATCTCTAAAAAGGGCCTTATTGAGACAACTTCCTTTAATTTTCAATTCAACTTTGGCACAAACTCTGCTGGAATCAGTGTAGACCTGAAGCAGATCTGCATGTTGCAACAGCCTGCTTCTCATTTTGTCTGTTATCCAGCTGAGCCCCACAAGACAATACCACAGACTGTATAAATAGAGTCTAAAGCACCTGGCCGATAAACAGGTTGCCCCACCCATCATTCTTAAGAAAGTGAATGTCACACATAGAAGGCACCTTTGTCTTTTTTTTTTTTAAGGTGAAATGACCCAAATACCTGGAAAGGAAAGGTCTTCTCTTTGGATTGGTGGGCGGGAGGCTGTGAGCAGAGTTGGATTTCAGGACCAACCCCCCCCTTTCCAAGCCTCACTGTTGTCCAGCGCAGTCGGTCCAGAGAGCCGCTGTGGATTGCATGTGTGTACTTTGGTTAAAGCCATAGCTTTCCCGGCAGACTATGAGCGTAGATACCATCAATGAAGAACCGACACACCACTGGGAATCTTTTTTTCTCAAAGGTCAACGACCTCAGAAAAGCAATTAATCCGGTTTAACTCCTATTTGTCAATGACGGGACGTTTTTACGAATTGGAGGAGTGTTTGTACCAACTGAGGATATGGCCGAGGTATACAAACTCTACATGGGAATAATAACAGGTAATGTTTTTATTCTTTTTTAGATTTTTTTGTTTGATAACCTCAAATACACACGCAAGAGACTTGTTTTCATTTAAGTTCATAAAGTTTTTGTCCAAGTGAATAGATAACTTGCTAAGTATTAAACTTAAATGTGTACAAAAGTTTTTCCTCATGTAGAAAAGAAGTGCTTTTCTCACTAAGCACTGTGTTTTAAGGCTAGTTAATGATTGAACTGAAAGCAGATGCACAATAGCTGTTCTGTGATTAGAAAATCAAAAGTGTTTATAGACGTTTGACTAAATTGTGATGTTATTCCACATGGTTGTAAATACCTTTTTGTTCTGATTTACGTCGAGGATCAATACAAAATTTGTTTAAAAGAAGTAAAAGTAAATAAAGCATAGTATTATCACAAATGGAATATTTGCAGCATGTGAGGATTCTCCTGTGAGTATTTGCTTGGGTCTTTGGTTGCAGCTTTGGCCCTATGCAAATATTCCTTGGCAGAATGGAATTCCACAGATGAGCCGACCAATCAAACTGTGTCTCACTGTCATTTCCATGGCGACCAGGACAACTGCACAGGTAGATACACACCAAGGGGAGGAGGTAATTGCTTATTTTACAATGAATATGATGTGTCAATTATGTGATTAAAAACAGGGGGGGGGGAAATCAAATTATTTTAAAATAAAACTAATTATTTTGTTTATTTAAATAAATCAATACATTAAAATGTTCTTAGCTAATATAGCACACTATGCTATATGCTATTTAAATCATTAATTATTTAAATAAGAACATTTATTTGAATGAAAAAAATAATACTACTTCATTGTATTTTGAAATGCCAGAATTGATTTCTAAAAAAGATACCAATTTGATACAAATAGTAAAAGCTTTGTTGAAGAGGGGGTCAGGAGATACATTTTAAAAGATTCAACAATGCCTTTCCTATTTGCACCGAATATGTGTCATTTTTGGATCATTTCAATACTTCTGCAGGCAGAGAAAACCTTGAGTCCAAATGAAAATACCCTTGCAGCCTTTATTTTGGACATTTTTTAAAGTTTATAGTCTGTGTAAAGAACACTTTATAAGTGTTTTTTTTCAATCTGGTCAGTTACAGTTTTTAACAGTTTTTAAACTGTTTTACGGAAGTGTCACATTTTTACTATGAAGTCAAAAGCAAACAAAGTTTTCCACAGTATTTAGTAAAAAACAAATTTGAAATTTATTAAAAATTGCTCAATTGCCAATAATTTCTTTAACTTTTAAATTCAAACATCTAAAAAAAAAGAGAAAAAAAAGCTACGTATTTTAACACGATTGTTAACTTTTATTTACGGGATGCTACATTTGTTAGAAATGTATTTCATTAAAGTTTGGTAACATTTTTGAAAAAGTTCAGGTTTTTGTGCACTAAGCTAAGTCTGCTGCTTTTTGCTTAAATGTTAAACAAGTTTTGTAAGACTTGGTTTACAGACAACTACAACGCACCTTTTAAACTATCTTGTTAAACTTTGTAACCAGAGATTTTTCCTTTCAACTCTGAGGTCAGAGCGGCAGCCTGGTTCATGTTGCAGCTAACAACTGACCTGCTTCCATTGATGTCACCTGGACAGCAGGATTGTTTTACAAGCTCACTCTGCAAAGTAATTCCATTGGAGAGTGTTGTAAAGATAGCGGCTGCTCTTTCAGAGCTGCTATGTGAAATTGTGGTCAGAAGTTCAACAGCTGTTTTATGGCGTGTTTACTGCGCCGAAATGGAAAAATGCTGAGGATGCAGATGGGAAAAATGAAAATCCCAACCTGTCGTGTGCAGCTGATCAAATAATTAAAAGTGTGAGAATGTAGTGTTAATAATAGTGACGTGACTTCAGCCTTCGATCCACAGGCTTTCCCTCAGGATTGTATTTCAAACAGCCTATTTATAAATCAGGTCTTTTGCTGGAGTGTGGGTGTCAAAGAGCCTTGATGACAGAACATGGCACACTTACAAAAACTGTTTTTCATTTGTAAAATTTAACCGCGTTAAGAGTTTTGCTTATTTAGACAACATGGCATGTGTGACTTGAGGCTATCCACCCACTAAGAAAAACCCCATTAAATGTATAAATCATAGCATAGCGCGCTGTAGCAGTGTTTTTGAAGTAATACAAAAACATGGGGATCAATTAAAATCCTTTAAAAAAATGAGATTATAACTTTAAGGTTGTTTAAATATAGAATCCTGTTCTTGTGCAGTGTTGGGTCAAAAACCAGGAAGACCCCATTGTGTGTTAGGGAATGAGGGACACGAATGTGAAAAAGATGGCCAAACTTGATGGAACTCTATTTACCAAAGGTTGTCGTACAGACTGAAAGTTGGTTTATGCTTGGAAATTAGCAAGATATTTTTTCTTCAGGTCCCAAATTTGGAGTTTGCACAGTTTGTTCCCCAAACAACTATTGCTGGATTTTTGAAGCATTTGAAAACGATGTGATTAGTACAGAAAAAGGAAATTGTTGTGTGGGAGTGCATGTCAAATGCAATAGAGCAGTGGTGCTCATCACATTGAGGATGTGGGTAGATTGAGGCCATCAAAGTCTAAAAAATAAATAAATAAATAAAAACATCTTTAAAACAAATTCGTCGGCAAATAATCATCCTAACCATGAAGTGCATGGTTTAATGGACATGCAGAATGGCCAACCTGGCCAATCCTCTGATGTTTAATTGACTATGTAGTTTTTCAGTTATAAGTATAAACATAGTATTTTTGACTGAAGATTTACAATTGTCAACTTTGAAGTTGAATAAAGTGACTTTGGTGCATAATACCCTTAGTATGTAATTGTACACGTCCTGCATAAAGATTTTTGTACTTTTACTGTGTAACGTTTAAATTATTAGTAAAGCTTGAATGACAAAAAAGTCTGGGCAACCGTGCATTAGAGGGACTAAATGATGTAATTTGATGTTTTTGTTCACTCAATCTTTATTTCCTCAATAAATTATTTACAAACAGACATCTCTGCCATTTCCACCATGGTGAAGCACTGTTACAATGATTTAGATGTGACATCTGCTGCAGTGGAAGTTTAGAATTTCAACTTCTTGTAAGGTTTAAGTTTTACCTTAATGTCTTGTTTTTTGAGTTTGGCAAGTTGAAGGAGCAAAGTAAGTACAGGAATGTGGTTTGGTCCTAAAATATAACGTATTTTATGGCGCTCCCCCATGATATTTTGTCTACACCCCACACTGGGGAAGGTTGAATACATTCCTGCGAGGCACCCACTCCAATGATAATTGTGTTTTTGGTGTTTTTAACATGTTCTTGTACCATTCTTATGATGATGGAGGACATATAGTAAGACTAATAAGCTCAAAATTCCAATAGGAAGGGAAGGGGGGATGGGGTTGCTCCGCACCAACGGCTCCATCCACAACTTACCATTGAACTTCTAATGAACTTCTGCCGCTATGCAAAAAACTGTGTCCAAAAAAAGTTTTTTTATTTAGGCTAAAACGGTATAATCATAATTAAAAGACGACTGGGAGCACAGAAAATAGATCAAAAGATGATCAGAGTGGAACTTTAAGGATTATGAATTAAAAAAATGCGAAACCATTTTGGAAAATCCAGTTGACACTCAGAAAATACCTGAGGTTTGTGCACCAACTAAGCTGATGTAAAATTCCCACCTATTTTTCTTGGGAAATTTTTTCTGAAAAGTATTAAAAAAAAAATCAAATGTAAACAGTAAGGAGTTGAAATGTTTCTTTTTCTATTGGTATAAGAGGTTTATATATTGCAGCTTGACAGTTTTTGTCTATCAGGCAAAGAGGATACCGAAGAGTGGAACGGACACTTCTCGAGATGCCCTGAGGAGCTGACATTTTACTGTGTTCATGGAGATTGTCGTTACGTTGAGGAGCAGAAGACACCTTCCTGCAGGTAAGAAAATGACAACATTTACATCCCATTTATGCTTCCTCTCCATACCTCAAAGTGTAAAACTAGCAGCAAAAGGTCGCCCAAAGAAAGAATTACGGAAGATCAGAGACCATTGATCCCCAGATTTGCCTTTTGTTTAGATTTCTAACCCACAATAAGGTCTCCAACTACTTTGCTTTTGAGTTTTTACAAAATCAGGTAAAATACTGCAAAAACAAAACAAAAAGAAGCTAAGTTTGATTTTGTTTTCTTTTTTCAGGTGTCAGAGAGGTTACACCGGATCCAGGTGTGAATATGTGGACCTGGGCTTGCACAAAGGCGAGAGGAGACACCTCATAATAGGCTGCATCGTCGCACTGCTTGCATTACTTATAGTTCTCATACTAGGCATCTGCATCTGTTCAAAGTAAGATATTTTAAAATGTTTGGCTCTTGGAAAAATAATGTGTTGATTTTTTTTCTCTCATGCATATAGAAAAAC
The DNA here is from genome assembly GCF_053564925.1 of Oryzias latipes. Lineage (NCBI taxonomy): Eukaryota > Metazoa > Chordata > Actinopteri > Beloniformes > Adrianichthyidae > Oryzias > Oryzias latipes. The sequence continues at coordinate 22,379,367 of NC_136248.1, forward strand.
TCGATTCTTGCGAGTTTTACAGGTTTCCTGTAGTCTTAAGAGAATCTGTTATCGGGCTTTGAGCTCCACCTTTGTTAACATGTCAGACGTTTGACTTTGAGGCCTTTTATTAAAAGGTCCGTCTGTAGGAAAGTCTTTTATAGACCCGAGCAGGTAATATTAACAACAAAGCCTGTTTGATGGGCTACAATGGATGAATGGATCTAAGGACCGCCACGCTTTTCAGTAGAAAGATTTTCCTAAAGAAAAGGCTCTTATGTGCTGCCTGCTGTGCCTGGACGTGTCCAACCGGTCAGCATCTTATTCCTAAAATAGCTGAGGTTTTAAGGTGTGATGCTTTCGTACTATTAGTTGCATTACAAAAGCCTGTTGTTCTTTAATAAAAAATGACATTGAAATAGTCATCTTAACCCTTGTGCTATCCTAGATGACTCCACCCTTACATTGACGTGTTCTCCCTGCCATGACAAAGGTGGATAAAGGTGGAAAGATTTCATGTAATCCATGGACACCAGTGAAGATCACAAATCATTGAAGAACAAAGGTTCCGCGCACTGTCTAGTGGGTCTAGATGACCCAACTCCCAATATTAAAGTGCATAGGACAGCACAAGGGTTAAGGTCTCACTCTGACAATCTTTTGATCTATTGTAAAATTGTTCCCAGTTGTCTTTTATTTATGATTATGACATTTTTAGCAAAAATCAGAAAAAACAGTAGCATTTTCCAGGACATAGTTTCTGCAGAGCTGCAGAAGTTCATTAGAAATTTGCCTCTGAATTGTAAGCAGGAGCAATTGTGGATTTTTACTGGAGAGGCTGGACATAGGCATGGGCAAGGTCCCCCTTAATGCCGTTACTGTCCCCCTTCAAATTTGATGGCTCTCAAAAAAATCCACGAGTGAATAAATAAATAAAAATGACCTAACAAATCCCCAGAATAAAAACACACCAAAATGTAAAAAATAAAAATAAAATAAAGGCCAAAAAAATGTAAGGATGGATGGACAGACAGAACAGATAAACACACAGACAAAAAGAAAACAAAACAGATAAATGCAGACTCAACTGGGCACAAACCGGAGTCCTGTTTGTTCCAGTCCAAGCCTAAGAAATGGAGAGGCTGTGTCAGGTAGATTTATGGATGGATGAGCTGATAGGATGATAGAATGGTTTTATATGTATTTTAGGGGCTCAGAGGCATATGATACCCCAAACTCTAACTGCAACCCACAGTGGGGCTGGCTAAATCTGAGAGGGATCCATTCCAACGAAAATTATGCTTTTGGTGTTTTTAACATGTCCTTGGGGCATTTTTCCGATGATGGAGGACATATATAAAAACACACGCACACAACTCAGAGAGGAATTTCTAATGAACTACTGCCGCTCTGCAGAAATGACACAGATCTTCTGATTTTGGCTCGGAATGGCATAATCATAATTAAAAGCCCACTGAGATCAAAAGATGATTAAAAAGTCACAACTTTAACTCAAAAAGTAATAGTTTACATAATTTCAAGAAATAAAGGTTAAGGAAATCCAGAAAATTCTTGCAACAATTAACACAACTCTTATGAGTTAAAATTGATTCTATTAGTCTGAAATATGAGTAACTCCATAGAACTGTATTTATTTTGCTAGTTTTTCCCCAGTAAAGTAATAGGGAGCCTTAGGACTCAAGTTGCTATTCATCAATTAGGCAGTGAATGCCATCAAATAAAACATTTTTACACAAGAGGAAAATACATTTTCTACTGTGTTCACAGCATTTGACCTCTTCAATGACCTGGTAAAAATGTCTTGATGGAAGTGCAACGTGGTCATAGACACTCGACATGTTAACCGGTGCAAACAACAAAAAAATGACTGTACATATGGGGATAAAAATGAAATGTTTTGGGAAATTCTGTGGTTGTGGACCATATTTTTTTTATAAGGTCTTCAAGTGGTACAGTGGAGAGGTGTTGTGCAAGAAATGAATGGTCTGTTTGTCTATAAATTATATTTAACTGTTGACCCCAAACTAAGTACAGCACTGCTTGGAAGTGCAGCGACTTTTATGGTTCTCTTGTTAGTAAAATACCTGTAGTTTATCAGGACTCATCAGGACTCCTTTGCAGATTTTAAAGTCCGACTCCAATAATCCTTTGATCCATTTAAAAAACTTTCCCAGTGGTGTTTTGATCATGCTGTTTTTTAGCAAAATCCAAAAAAAATGTCAGTTTCTAGGACATAGTTTCTCCAGAGCGGCAGGAGTTCATCAGAAAAATTCTCCTCTGAGTTGTGGGCGAGACTGTTGGGGGGGAGTAAGCATGTGTTCATTTCCCATGTTCCCGTTGTGTACACTCTCTCCCGCTAGTTTACAGCCCCTTGCAACCCCAAGTGAGGATTACCGGTGCAACAAAAATGCTGAGAAATATTACAGGTGTCCAGCCGTACAGTTTTAAGCCAGATTTTAGCTCGGACAATTAAAACCAAAGACATGAATGGATGTACTCGTCTATTAGTGGATGCATTGAAATGGAGCGGAGCAGGGAGCTCATGGCCTGCTGATTGTTGATTTTAGGTCACTGCTACAAACACGTTTCCTATATCATTTGTGTGTCTGCCCCTGATTCACAATGATTTAAGTAAAGAAATACTCAGAAATGTAATTTTGAGCTAGATTTTCATTCTCTGTCTTCAGAAAAATGCCACAAGAACATGTTAAAAACACCCAAATCAAGATTTTCACTGGATTAGGTCTTTAAACTGATAACAAGGTAGTGCATTCAAGGTAAAATGTGTTAAAATACTTCAAATGCCAAAGGATGTAAATTATTTGTTTTTTAACATCCAGAGAGTTATGTGTTCCTTTAAAAATCCTCATAAAGAATGACTTCATCCAACTTTGGCAAGTGACTAAGGATGTTTTCTAACTTTTATGGATTTGGCCTGCTACAAAGTTAGCACATCAACTGTGATGTTGTAAGGAACATTTTTAATTTAGGCCTCCACATGTGCCATGTCTGTTTCTGTTTCAGTCGCAGATTCAAATTGTGGTGGCGGAGAAGGAGAAGGACAGAAGAACCAAAGAAGGAGACAGAAAAGCTGAAAATGATCAAAGCGAGCGCGGCCAATGCAACAGACTCTATAGAAACAACGAATATCAACTCTGTGTGATGACTGTGGGACTTCAGTCGTATAAAGTGGAGCTGCAGCTGGCTTTTGTTTCACCACGACAGCAGGTTGTTACAGGACGTCCTTGGACACGTAGACCTAAACGAAAGAACACTTGGAGACTACTGAATCTAAAAAAATAAATCTCCTGAAGTCTTCAAAACTCTCTCAGAAAAAAAAGATTTTCGATAAACTGGAGAAGCCTGTTGAGCTTTTTTGTTCGCTGGCAAAAGGTCTTCGCAAATGCTGCAGGGCAACAGATGCACTCGGCTCGTCACTAAGCACTTCTGGCCGGATGGCACCAAAAAAGTTGTTGCTATGTTGGAAACCGCTGAGGCACCAGCTGGCAGCTCTTGATAACAGTCAGCCTGGTTGTTGTGTGGGAGACACATTTATGAGCAAAGGAACTGTTTGGAAATGCTAAACTCCATCTTTACTCACAGGAAAGGATTTTTATGAACCATCAGATGTGTTTGCACAATCTGTGTAATCTTCTTTTTTCACTTTAAGCGCTGGTTTTACTTTGGTCTCATTTCATAGTGTTACAGTTCATCCAAATTAACACACATCACTGTTTAATCTTCCTTTCAGAGGCAAGGCTATTGTTACAAATGTTTCATCAGCAGTGCAAAGCGTTCTCCAACGAATCGTAACGTTTAAAATGAACTGCAGGGTTAAGAAAGGACAAGAAAAGCTTGTGCTGGAGGCTGGTTTGATCTGTATATTTGGAGCAGAGCAAGGACCGGACTACAGAGTCCGGACAGCTGAGTCTGTGTGTGAGGGCTGAAAGTAGCCCACTGTGTGAGAATTTTTCCAGATGCAGTGACCTTCAGTCAGTTCAGTCTGCTCTTGCTGTTTGTGTCATTCATTAATTTTTCATTTTAAGGGCCTATATCCTGCTTTTCTTAAGGCGATAAAACAACTCGATTTCTGAGGCACCACCTTTCGCTTCTTGTGGGCCGCCCATTTCAACCTTGAGTCTGCGTTTCGTTTATGAAAATAAACAACATCCAAACTTTCGCAAAGACTGATGTGCATAATGCGCATATAAAGTGAAAGCGTTTAGCCGGTGTGTGTGTGGTAGCCTGGTGGTGGTGGTGTTGGCAGCACAGACATTTCCTGGAAGGGGCTCTTCCTCACTTTCATACATAGAAATGTCAGAACCTGCTCATTTTCGTGGATTGGGAGAGGTTGGTGCTCAGAGCGCAGGTTTTCAGAGGAATGCTCAGAGCTGCATGAATAGAGCAAAATACCACTTTGGGGTTGTCTTTTGTGAGGAATGGACATTATAATACACTTAAAAGCTCAAAAGGTTGATTTTGCATGATATAGGCCATTTAAACTGTGTCATCTACTTTGTTCATTAGGTTTGCCTAATTACAAATAATTGAATTTAGCTTACTTTTAAAAATGTTTTTTCTTAATTTGAAGCACTTTAATGCGTTCACCAGCTTAAATTAGATGCATTTAAGGTAAAAACAAAAACTACTTTTGCCTCCTATTTATTTTATGTAAGGATAAGCTTTTTTCTTGAAAAACAATTTTCAATCTTTTGGCGATTCATCGAAACTACCACATTGAGCATTTCCTTTAAGCTGATTTGAGTCTTTCTGAAGAGTTTGTTTGTCATGGTCTGCTGAGTCTTAGGACTGGCTAACATGTTTTAGATGAAATATTAACCTTTGACACACTTTTTTTTTAAAGTGGAGCAATAAACTTTCACAACTTTCTTAACAAGTATCTTGTGTCTGATCATGTAGTCTCTTTTCATGTCAGGGTTGAGTTTGGGTCCCTTCTGTTGTACTTCTGAACTTTTATTTACCGTTCCATAAACGTGCTTCTGTAAAAGACAAATACTCTAGATCGTTAGACTATGGAAGCGATTATGTAGCATAAATAAAAAGCAAAGTCAAAACCAGAAATGCTTTTTCATTTTCAAAATGAAGCTGCATATTTTGACTCAAAAATATAATGAAAAAGCAATACTTCAAAATGCTTTTTCATTTTCTTCCTCAACACAGCTTATTCTGTCACTTAATTAAAATTAAAATGAAAATGGTATTTGACATTTCATTTTCAAGACGTTCCATGGTAAATGTGTAGCATAATTCATTTAGAAATGTCTAATTTGACCATTAAAATGGATTAATAGAAATGCTTTTTAATTTTCAAAATGAAGCTGCATTTTTTGACTCAAAATTAAAAAGAAAAAGCAATATTTCAAAATGCTTTTTCATTTTATACTTCAACACAGCTTATTCTGTCACTTAATTAAAATGATAAATACAATGGTATTTGACATTTCATTTTCAAAAAGGTCCCTGGTAAATGTGTACCAAAATTCATTTAGAAATGTCTCATTTGACAATTAAAATGGATTAACAGAAATGCTTTTTAATTTTCAAAATGTAGCTGCATTTTTTGACTCAAAATTGAAAAGAAAAAGCAATATTTCAAAATGCTTTTTCATTTTATACTTGAAACCGCTCATTCTGTGTCATAATTCAAATGAAAATGCAAAGAGGGGATTGCATTTGCATTTTAACATCCACCCCGCGCAAGTTGTCACAATATTCAATTCGAAAAAGCATTAGCAGAGGGGAGGCGGGGCGATGACGTCACTGCTCTCTCTGTGTGCAGTGTTGCCAGACTTTCTGTCTGTAGTGTACTTTTTCTTTAGAGTGATGTATATTTTCCTAGAGGAGAACCCCTATTTGAGCAGTGTTGCAGTCACAATGTTTATCAATGAGAATATTTTATATTTTTGCAGCTTTCTCTTATTTGTCTCCGCTAAATTGTGTAAAGCAGATGATAAATATGCAAGGATATTCTATTTGCTGTTTGATTTATTAAGATCCAGGAATCCAGGTTTGAGCAGGACAGGTCCAGTGGTTTTTGAACAGGACCCGGTTTTAGGTGATCTTAATGTGAAAAATGCAGCAGAATGTTCCTTCAGCTCCCTCGCGAATCAGAAGCTGTGAATCGTAAGCCAACTTTAGCGTCGTCTGACCGCACGGATTTAAAAACATATAATCGAGCAGAGCAGGCCGTAAAATATTAGCATTACTGTAATAAAAGCACATTATGAAGATAGTCTCCTGCAGCTTCGCGCTAAGTGAGTGTTTTTGGTCCAACCGGCAACGTTTAGCATGGAGAAATCTGCTGTCTGTTGATGGAGCTCCAGCTGTCATCAAACAGCAAATTCACCGCGAAGCTGCTGATCAAGGTGTAAATATCTGTGAATTACATCAGGCTTTATTTTGTTCTGGACACCACTGGAAACACAAATTCATATGATGGTTTCTCAGATCGTAGCAGCATTTCCGCCTTCAGCGATCATCGGGAGCTTCGCGCTCCGCTATGCGAAGGCAGCTGGCGGTCCGAAGAACAAAGCTTGTCCGCGGTGCGTCAGGAGGAGGACCGCAGAAGGCGGACATGCAGCTACTTAGTCCTGAGAAGCTGTGGAAACTCATCAGAAGTTCACAACCATCACAAAACCCTCGTCTCTGCCGCTAACACAGTCTGCTCCTGGTGCGCGTGTGTGCGTCAGTCAGCAGCCGGACACACAGAGAGAGCAGTGACGTCATCGCCCCGCCTCCCCTCTGCTAATGCTTTTTCGAATTGAATATTGTGACAACTTGCGCGGGGTGGATGTTAAAATGCAAATGCAATCCCCTCTTTGCATTTTCGTTTGAATTATGACACAGAATGAGCGGTTTCAAGTATAAAATGAAAAAGCATTTTGAAATATTGCTTTTTCTTTTTAATTTTGAGTCAAAAAATGCAGCTACATTTTGAAAATTAAAAAGCATTTCTGTTAATCCATTTTAATTGTCAAATGAGACATTTCTAAATGAATTTTGGTACACATTTACCAGGGACCTTTTTGAAAATGAAATGTCAAATACCATTTTATTTATCATTTTAATTAAGTGACAGAATAAGCTGTGTTGAAGTATAAAATGAAAAAGCATTTTGAAATATTGCTTTTTCTTTTTAATTTTGAGTCAAAAAATGCAGCTTCATTTTGAAAATTAAAAAGCATTTCTATTAATCCATTTTAATGGTCAAATTAGACATTTCTAAATGAATTATGCTACACATTTACCATGGACGTCTTGAAAATGAAATGTCAAATACCATTTTCATTTTAATTTTAATTAAGTGACAGAATAAGCTGTGTTGAGGAAGAAAATGAAAAAGCATTTTGAAGTATTGCTTTTTCATTATATTTTTGAGTCAAAATATGCAGCTTCATTTTGAAAATGAAAAAGCATTTCTGGTTTTGACTTTGCTTTTTATTTATGCTACATAATCGCTTCCATATTAGACAACCCCTCGTGCCTTTTACGGAGTATTTATAAGATTCCAACGTTCCAAGAATCACAGATCAGTGTCCTGTGATGGGTAGAAACCAAACAACTGAAATGTCATGATGAAAGCAAACAAGCAGGCATGCTCAAATTAAGGTAATTTAATTTACAGGGTTGTGTTTCCACGGAACAACAACACCAGCTGCGGTATGTAGAGTACGGAAACAAACACCAGTGCGACACTGTGATCACAGATAATTATTCTGGACTTGATCCTGCTGACACAAAAGACTTTTCCGACATCTGAACTGTTGATACCAACACGGCGTCTCGTCTTGATCCTGAAACTGAATTCAAATGTTTGTGTTCTTCTACGTTAATGAGCCTCTCAACTAACTTTGTATAAATGATTTGCATATTGCAAACTTTTAACTGCTTTGGTTTTTAAAAGAGAATATAAATAGATAAAAAAAATTAATTTGAAAAAAAAAAGATGTGATTAAAAAAACAAACGTTTTAATAAAAAGTGTGATAGTATATATATATATATATACAGGAAAATACCTGTATATATAAAAACATTTTGATAATATTTACTATTTAATAGTAATGAATCTGAAAATGCTTGTGTGAACGTGTGTGAACATTTGTTGTATTGTGTACATGTTGACATGTAAACATTTTTGGAGCCAACAGGTATTTTGGCAAAATTTGAGTGTGTGTGAACAGGGCCCCGCCCCTTCTACACTTGTATTACATCTGAATCAAACCATTATGATTATAGCCATCCAGCAACTTGTTCTATAATTCCCCCCCACACACACACACACATCCCTATCTCTTCTTCTTTCCTTTTCTATTCCGTCCGGTCCAAAAATGTTACAAACAGGAATAGAAATATTACATTTGGAAACAATACATCAATCAATGCACACAAATGAGTCCTCTTTAGCTTCCATAAACAGTTTTATTCCTTTTATTTCTGTCTAAAAAGAACATTTGATTTGGCATCTTTGTTCAAATAAAGTAAAAATTCAAAAGTCAACTTCCATCACAAAGATGCAAAGTCGCTTTAAAAAGGTGTATTTCTTCCACCTTTAAATTATAAAAATACATTTCTTTAAATTATTTTATTTTTTTCCTTTTTTGAAAATTTTCTTTATCTTATCTTTTATTTGCATAGTACAGTTCTCACATATTTCATCAACACGTTTTTACCTTCAAATTTACACCTTTGAGTTTTGAAGAATTACGAATTTCTTTTTTTCTGACAAACCCTTTTAGAATAAAAAACATATTTTTATCCGTTTAATAAAAATCTAAATTAATCATAAAGTTGTGCATAAAAATTCCTCATCATTTAAGTAATTTTATCTAACAAAACACTTTTTTGTATATTGTTGTTATTAGTGTAATTTCTTATTTATTCATTTTTTTTTTACTAACCCCATCAACAAATATTTTTCAACTGTTTTCTGATTCTTTTTTCTTCGTCTTTTTTTTAAACAGCCGAGCAAACAGATGAGAGCTGAAGGCCTCTTGTGTTGGACATATTTTACTTTTACAATAGTGGTCATGAGACTTCTGATACACCAGAGATATGTTCGAATAAACCCCTTTTGTAATTATTCATCTTAATTATACCTTCAGACCTTTCTTATTGACCTCATTTCAGACGGCCTCTGTGTTCTCAGCTCTCTTCAATAAAATGACAACTGTGCAAGTTTCTATATGAAGGGCGTGACTGCACGAATATGACTGATAAGAAAGAGAGAAACTCTATCTGAAAGGTATCGGTGAAATGTAATTTTATTCAGTTTGAACTCTGGCCGCTCACATCTGTTCACTGCTTGCTTCTGAGCAGGCCGTGGGCTCCAACAGCTGTGTGGTGACACCACATCAAATAAAACCCGAGTCAGTTCAGGTCCTTCAGGGTTTGTAGTTTGTCCAAGTTCCACTGGAGGTCAGCAGAACACAGTACCCTTTAAAACTTCCTGGTTGTGTACTACTAATGTAGAAGGGTTTGAAGTTGAAGTAGCGTTTTCAGACACTTGATTAACATTGTGTGAACCTGAAGAGACACTTTTAATCATTCAAGATTTTCCTAAACTAAAAAAAGTTCCAAGAAAGCCTTTTTCCATTTCAATTGTTTTGGTTTCGAATGAGTATTCGTCAAAGTTTCGTGAAAAATTTTAAAGACACTTAGTCTTTCACAGATAAGATATTGTCTGATATCATTTTATTATTCACAAACACCCAAAACTGACCTATAAGGAATTTGTTTCACTGATAACTGAGTAAAATTTGTGCATAACTATTAATTTAAGGGCAGTAGCTCAAATCAGCCTCTGGAGCAGGGCTGGTCCTCAGTCTATTCCTAGTCCTTGATCTGCTTCTCTGTGGATTTTCGAGTTCTTCCAGCACTTCTCACTGAAACCTGAAACAGGTGCGTTCAATCAGTCAGAGTGAGAAGACACCTGAGTCAGCAAATAAGCAGAAAAGAGTGCAGAGAGAACTGTAGCGCAGAGTGATCGATCTCAAGGATCAGAGTTGAACAGCCCTTCCCTGCAATGGTTGGAAAGGATATCATCTTTGGTTTTTCCCTGAGCAAAAGTAGTCTGTTTAAGTGCAGTATGCTTAACTTGATTTGATTCAATTTGGTCCAATTTTCTGTCATTTAATCTAAATAGATTAGGTTCAATTGATTTGGTTATGTTTGGTTAGGTTTGATTTGATTTATTGGTTTATTTCAAGCATTGATTGCACACAACACAACAAAATCACACAGATACATCAAACTCATTGCAGAAATAATGAAATGCATCGATTAAAAACAAAAACAAAGAAAACTTTATGTAAATGTAAGGACATAGATTCATCGTGCAGAAATTAGGTGGATACACAGCTGATAGTCCTACTGAGTAGACTGTTACAACTTGTAATGTGGCAAGAAAAAAGCAGCTAAGTACAGAAAAAGGAGTGGGCATCACTCTCACTTGCTTACAGTTTTCAAATTGGGAAAACTTTGAAAGTGTTCCCAAGTGCAGTAACAAAAACCATCAAGCGCTACAAAGAAACTGGCTCACATGCGGACCGCCCCAGGAAAGGAAGACCAAGAGTCACCTCTGCTGCAGAGGATAAGTTCATCCGAGTCACCAGCCTCAGAAATGGCAGATTAACAGCAGCTCAGATTAGAGAGCAGGTCAATGGTAAACAGAGTTCTAGCAGCAGACACATTTCTACAACTGTTAAAAGGAGACTGTATGAATCAGGCCTTCATGGTAGAATATCTGCTAGGAAACCACTGCTAAAGAAAGGCAAAAAGCAGAAGAGACTTGTTTGGGCTAAAGAACACAAGGAATGGACATTAGACCAGTGGAAATCTGGGCTTTGGTCTGATGAGTCCAAATTTGAGATTTTTGGTTCCAACCACCGTGTCTTTGTGTGATGCAGAAAAGGTGAATGGATGGACTCTACATGCCTGGTTCCCACCGTGAAGCATGGAGGAGGAAGTGCGATGGTGTGGGGGTGCTTTGCTGGTGACACTGTTGGGGATTTATTCAAACTAAACCAGCATGGCCACACAGCATCTTGCAGCGGCATGCTATTCCATCATGTTTGCGTTTAGTTGGACCATCATTTTTTTTTAACAGGACAATGACCCCAGACACACCTCCAGGCTGTGGAAGGGCTATTTGACCAAGAAGGAGAGTGATGGGGTTCATGACCTGGCCTTTACCGGACCTGATGGGATGGAAATTAGCCCAGGCTACAATCCTGCATACTTACAGTGTCTCGTTACTTTTAGAGTATTCTACACTGTTTGTTGTTTGCATTGTCCCTTAAATAAATAAATACAAATACAAACCCAATGGAGATGGTTTGGGGTGAGCTGGACCGCAGAGTGAAGGCAAAAGGGCCAACAAGTGCTAAACATCTCTGGGAACTCCTTCAAGACTGTTGGAAGACTATTTCAGGTGACAACTTCTTGAAGCTCATCAAGATAATGCCAAAAGTGTGCAAAACAATAATCAAAGCAAAAGGTGGCTACTTTGAAGAACCTACAATATGACATATTTTCAGTTGTTTCACACTTTTTTGTTATGTATATAATTCCACATGAGTTAATTCACAGTTTTGATGCCTTTAGTGTGACTACAATTTTCATAGTCATGAAAATAAAGAACACTCTTCAGGATTTTTGCTCCCCTTCTGTATTTTCCAAGCTATGTTTTAGCTAGCAGACCATGTTTAGGAAAAAGTTGCTGGTTGTTTTGCTGCTTCAGGTTTTGGTTGTCATGACAGCTCTTCTTCCCTTTAGTAGCTCTTTCCAATCAGAAAACATGCGGTCTGTGGTTCGAACAACATCCTTAACCATTTACAAAGCTCCAAAAATACCCCACTATTTCAAAAAGCTGGTTTTAGAGAAGGTAAAAAAGACAAAAGTGCTTTACTTACTGATACACCTCTAAAGCCACAGACTGAAAGTGGAAAAAATGAGGTGCTAATGCAAAAACACCCAAAAAGGCGTAAAAAGAAGAAGCATCCCGTTTAGAAAAGACAGACAGAACAAAAAGAAACATACATATATAAAAGATACATACATAAACATACATAAAAGCATGGAGAATTTTCTGATGAGAAATACTTTTTTTTGTCTGGGTGAGCTGTTCACCAAAGGTGTGACTCCGATGCTCAGTTTGCCTGAATTGAAAATATTGCATTAGTCCAAACCTTTCGTGTTTATTCAGGAAGAAACATATGACCCCCAAATGGGGATGAGTTCAGATGAGTTTGATGTTGATTTGTTTTTACAGTCACTTTGTTGCTCAAGGTAAAATAATGTTGACGATCTTGGACTTTAGCAAGATTTCATTTCAGGTCAGCCTTGCAGGACTGTTGTATTATTTGTCTTGTGCTTGACAGATAAAAAAATGACTGTAGAACCACAACTTTCCTTTTTTTTCCATTTTTTACCTCACAGTCCTGTTGCATACTTTGAATATAAGAGTTTATAACAATTAAACTCTTGCATTGTTTTGATGGATTTCCTAAACAAAAATTGTAATTCTTTTTACTTTAACATTTTTTGTGCTTTCACAAAAAAAAAAAAATCAACATTTTACCTATGTAATTTCATTTTTCACCAAACCTCTGCAGAAAACTTAAACGTTTCAGAGTTTCTATGACTTTAATAAAATCAAATTAAAAAAGACAACCAGCTCTGGTTCCCTCTAAGATATTCAATTATCTTATCTCATTCAGCCTTTATGACTTATTTGAGATTTTTCATGCTTCATTTAAAAAAAAAAAAAACTGACAAAAAAGGCAAACTTTATGCTTTTACTCAGGTTTCCTGATCAGATTTGTGAACATTCTTTTTCGTATTCCACCAAAAGTCTTGAGTTGAATTTCGGGTAATTATTTTCATCCCAATCTGTTGATAGTTCATTGTTTCGTTTTGTACGGCCAAAGCATGTTAATTTGTTTGAAATTGTTCCAGATTTCCTTCCGAATGACTGAGAACAGCTATCGTCTTGTGCCACACACAGTTGACATGACATCTTAATAATTTTCACCCATTAAATGCCAACTAATTTGCAAGTATTGTTTTAGAAGTCCAATCATAAAAAACCTGCATTTGTTCATCTGGTTTGAATGAAAAAATATTTGACACAACTCTCTTTTTTTCAGGTCAGAAGAATATTTAGCTTTGACCTATCACATTAATTATCACATTATTTTTTGCTGAAGTCAGTTTTAAGTATTTGTGAACTCTAAAAAACAACTGATAAATGCTATATATTTTTGATAAAAATGACCAAAATGTCTGTCAAAAAAGGCCCCTCACACCCCTTAGAAAAGTCAGGATTCAAGGAAGGTGCGACATCCATAACCCCCCCTTCTTTAAATGTATCCAGCTGTTATCAGAAGATAACCTTCAAATGTTGGAGGATCAGGAAACTATTAGAGGAAGGGTAGGTGTCTGATGTTGGGGCAGCTCATAGATAGTCTGGAGATTTTTCCCTGACGTGAAGTTCAGAGGGATTTTCCCCTCCGTGCTGCTGAAAATGTTGATTTTCATGGGGGACGTGTAGCACTGAAGCAAAAAGCAAATGTTTAGTTTAAAAAGGCATTACCTGGGTGATTTTTTTTTCTTCCTCGACTTTGATCCTATACAAATAAAAAGCTCATCTTGTCTCTGTTGACGTCACTGATAGTGAATCAAATTTCCTTTACATTCATTTACTGGGACTGGTTAAACTTCATACATGACGCTGGATTTCTTATCAGGCTGGGATGGATATTGGGTGCTGCGTCTACAAACATTACATATTTAGATTAACTTTAAATGGAGTTCCATATTTGACTATAATACTTTTACATTTAACTCCAACTTGGTGTAAAACTACTTTTAGTCCTCCGTGACTTGCCGGAAACAAAGTTAAAGCTCAGTCGGAGCCCCATCTCGCTCTTCTCAACAGGGGCATCCAAGCATGGACGTCAGATCAAACAACCACTGTGAGCTAACCAAACAGCAGAATGCCCTCGATTGTCATGTGTTTCTGTGCTTTACTGAGGATTTCCTCCCTCTGCGGGTACGTTTTCACCCATCATTTGAGGATTGATTCAAGCCCACAGTGATAAATCAAACCTACACATATTTGTTGTTCAGTTTGCACTAATGCGCAGTTACATCATGCTGCAACACAAAATGTTTGCTTTGAGATCACCTGCTGTTTGAGAAGATAAGTAGTCCTGATAATTGTGAACCCAGCCAAGAAGATAGGAGCATAAATGGACAAAAAAAACGGGTTTGTTTTTTACTGTAGCTCACTCTAATATGCTGCCACAATCTTTTTTTATTTTCCAATATTTCCAGATTCCTTTTAAAATATATCAAGCTCATCAGATGCCCTTGAGTGAACTGCGTCTGCTTGGTGTAACTATATAGAGATGAAGATGTCAAAATATCAGTTTCTTCAAAACTATTTCATCAAAACAAAAAGTTTTTTTTAATTTTGATTTTCTTTCTAAAAAAAAAGCACATATTTTAATTCTGATGGTCTTTTAATTATGATTGTGCTGTTTTCAGGTAAAATCAAAAAACCTTTGTCTCTAGTTCTACAGAAATGCAGGAGGTCATCAGAGATTTGCCTCAAAATTGTGGGCGAGACTGTTTGCATGGAATAGGCCTGCTCTCATTTCCCATCATCCCTTTGTTAACATGCTCTCCCACTGCCTTACAGCCACTCATAACTCCAATCTAACATTGTTGGTGAAACAAAAATGGTGATCAATATTGTAGCTATCCAACTTGGATGAGGAAAACAAAGACAAATATGGATCTGGTTGACTACAAGGATGTAGGATCGGAATGGAGTGGAGCAAGGATCTAGTGGCCCGCCGATACTGCTACAGACTTCTTTAAATACCATTCTTTGTCTGCTCCTGGAAAAACGCAGTAAGAACATTTTAAAAGCACCAAAAATAAAATTTTCAATGCAGTGGATATTTAGGGATTCTTTGCATGTTAAGATTCTTGTTCTTTCTTTTATTCACTCA
The DNA here is from genome assembly GCF_053564925.1 of Oryzias latipes. Classification (NCBI taxonomy): domain Eukaryota; kingdom Metazoa; phylum Chordata; class Actinopteri; order Beloniformes; family Adrianichthyidae; genus Oryzias; species Oryzias latipes. The sequence continues at coordinate 22,394,406 of NC_136248.1, forward strand.
TCCTCTTAAGGCTGTTCATATATTGTCTGGAGCGAGTCTGGAGACTTACAGTAACCCTTTGAACACTCAGTGAGTGACTGGATAACCAAGTTTCTCACTCACTGTGGACCAAGAAATACAGCATAAATTTGTGATTTTTGGTTTGATGTGCTGCAAAAGACATGCATTTTTTACATACCACATTTGGCAGTGCACTTCTCTACTTAAAAGAATAAAGCGGTGTGTGGAGGACCCAAATAGCCCAACTGCCATCTGATATTTGTTCATTAGTGACTGCCACTGGTTAGGACAAGGATTAGGTTGTGATTTAAGTGGCACTTTTATTTTGAAATTGTGAGCATGTACAAACAGGACTGCATTTCTCCTTTGCTGTAACAATACATCCCACCTCACAGGTGTGCCATATCAAGATGCTGATCAGTCAGCATGATTATTGCACAGGTGTGCCTTAGACTGGTCACAATAAAAGGCCACTCTGAAACATGCCATTTTGTTCTGTTGGTGAGGGTTTGGAACAGGCTGTCATATACAGCGATCCAGAGTGTCCTGATCATGCTCAATGTGTGACGTTTTCAATGAGTGTGTTGGCTATGCACAAACTGGGCAGTTTTCCGCTTAAAAGGATTGTGTACAGATCCTTGCAACATGGGGCCGTACATCGTGGTGATGTTCTTGGATGTATGCCATAACAATGGGCCTCGGGATCTCGTTAAGGTATCTCTGTGCCTTCAAAAGTCACATCCGCATTCTTTGTCCATAACTACACCTGCCCATACCATAGCCCCACCGCCACCACAGGCCATTCAACAATCTGGTCAACATAATGCGAAGGAGATGTGTTGCCCCAAATGAGGCAATAGTGGTCGCACCAGATACTGATCTGTTTTCTGATTCCCCAGACCCCCGTCCCCCCATGCAACAAAACAGCACATTTAAGAATGGCCTTTTATTGTGGCCATTCTAAAGCCCTGTCCCCACCGGGACGAATTTCGCGCGCGATATTCACCGACGTTTAACGCCTCGTGACTAAACAAAGGACACCAATGTGAGTGTGCACACCGACACGAAAAACGCGTAAAAGCGTCACTTTTTAAAAAACGCCTCGGGTTCGTTTTTTTGGTTTGACGCGCCGCGTCAAAAACTATATGACCAATGAGAATGGTGCTTTTGCACACGTGTCTGGAGCTTCTGAAGTTACAGAAAACACAACTTGGAGGAGCTCAAACACAAAACTGTCTTGCTGAGCACACATACGTCACGGCGAAGAAGAAATACGCCAAGTAGCGTCTACACTGCCACGAAGAAATAAAACGAAGAAGATGCACTCACTGACGGACATTCTAAAATATCCTCAAACGCTCATGATACATTTTCAGCTCTTGTACCAGTCGATAAAACTCCCCATGTTTTTCTCTTCTCGTAACTATGGGATGTACCCAAAATCGGCGTCTTTCATCATTCAACAGAACAAGAATTTCTTCATCGCTGGAACTGGAGCTAGAGCTACTGGTGCTTGAAATATTCATGTTTTCTTTGTATGATTCTGACAAGTGCATAAATACTTGCTCTCTTTTTCTGAGTGAAAAGCAAGTTTAAGAAGCGTAAAGTTGCGCAGCGCCACCTTGTGTACAGGGGTATTTCTGTTTTACATTAAGCGCCATCAAATGTTAGGGAATGAATTTGCATGTTCACTCGGCTCATCGTCAGCGAAAATCGCTTGGGTGTGATCACAAAAAACGTGTTGAAAAACGCTGGCGAATAACATGCGCCGAGATTTGTCCCTGTGTGTACGACCCTTAAGGTGCTCCTGTGCAATAATCAGGCTGTCTGACCCGCATCTTCATAAGGCACACCTGTAAGGTGGGACGGATTATCTCAAAGGAGATGTGCTCACTGTCACCAGTTTAGACAGATTTGTGAAGATTTAAGAGAAATTAATATTTTGCGTTTGTAGAAAATGTTTGAGATCTTTGAGTTCACCTCATGACAAATGGGAGCAAGAACAAAAGAGTTTATATTATTGTTCAGTGTATTTATTGTTAGGAAAATGCAAAACTGTAATAGAAAACAAAAAGTTTCCCTTTCTTAGAAATCATTGCATTTTCCAGGCTCACAAAAATGTTGTGACTCACCTCTCATACCTTTTCGAAGCAGTTTGAAATAAACAGCTGAAATTAAATTATGTTCAGTGTTATGGCCCCAACAGGCAAACCAGCCACAGTCTAGGAGAGATGATCACAAAGGGGCGTAGCATATGAAAAAGGGACACCGGAAAGACGAGGAATGTGGTTTATTAGAGAAAGAAAATTGATGTGTCCTGCAAAGCAAGAACAAAATGAAATCAAAAATCCTTACTGTGCTGGTTCCAACAAAAAATAAAAGAAAGGGATTGGAGCCTTGGCCAAACATAATATTAATCAGGGAGTCAGCAGATCCCTGCTAAGGCTGCCTAACAAAGTCTTACTAATGAAAAGTAACAAAGCCCGCAATAAAGACTACCAAGGGCCAACCCCAAACTAAAATAACAAAACCCGGCAGTAATATAAGACTGCTGAGAACCAAGTGGGTCAAAAGAGAAACAAACCAACCAGCATGGCTCCAATCCAAACCCAACTGATCGCCAGGCTCCTTCCTGCTCTTTCTCCATTCCTGCCTGAGGCCTCATGTGACTTAAATACCTGGCAGGTGCTGATGAAGATCATTTGCTGTACCTGCAAAGTGAGCAGAATGACAGGGCATGCAGCACAGCAGCACAGCAGCAGCAGCAAGGCATAGCACTCGCTAAGCAAAAGGAAGCAAAAAGATGACGGCGACTCTTTTTCAACAGAAAAGTGGCTTTAATAACGTCATGGGAATTCTAAAAAACAAAAACAAAAGACAACCTGAAAAAAGTGGAAAAACTGCTTATGAGATAAAAGTAAAGGACTTTCATAGACTTTGTGTAAAAATATTCACACAAATATGTCAGTTTGAGAAGACTGATTTAAAGTGATTAGGAAAAATCAAACTTGAAATACAACCTGGGAACAGTTTTACACTAGCCTTCACCATTTGCAGCCCACTTAGGGTTTTTCTGTTTGTTGTTGTTTTTTTTTTTTTTTTTTTTTTTTTTTTTACTGCTCTCAAGAATACAAACTGTTTTCTTGAAACTATAAAGAATTCAAACAATATAGCACAGAAGTAAACATGCAAATGGCTGATTTGAACCCATTTTTTTCTTTAATACCAGCTAATTCTAATTAGCAAGAAGTATTAAAGTGTACATAAAGACAGACAAATTGTTGGAGAATAATACTTCAAAGAGAAATATTTTTGGTAAATCTTACCAATGCTTATTATAATGACCCGAAAATTGTTTTTAGAATCTGTTATGCTTGCAAAGCTTCAAACAATTTACAGAAAAACATTATTTTCTTTTGAACTCTAATGAACAGATTCTCTCTTTGGAAACCAAAGCTCAACTCTACTATTTTTGGAATGGCAAAAATGATTAACGAGATAGCATTAAACGAAAAGTCAAGAGACGAACTCCATCTGTGTTTGTCTGAGGTCGAGAACTTTCATCCCCTGGAGTTTAGCACAGGGCCACAGTGCTGAGCTGGATCAGTCTGAGCCTTCGGTACTGTAATTCTTGAGGTTTTTGAGAGTGGAGGCAGCCCTGAAACCCTGTCTGCTTAAGCTTCAAAGTGACACGTTTTAGTAGAAAGTTTCTGTGTCATGTTTGCTGAGGGGGCAGAACCACATTTCCTGGGAGCAAGAAATTAAAAGACGCCAGTTATTTTTAGGATCACGACTAACCTGATAACTATGATCTGACATCCTTGTACTGCAGGGAAGAGACGAAGAGCTACTCCAAAAAGAAAATCCACTTTATTAAAGTTAAAAGATCCATAAAAAGTTTTTTTAAACACATACAGGATGCATTGATTATTTGAAATTAATATAATATTTTTTTTGCCAAGAAAAGACTAATTATTTGTTGGTATAGAGAATAATTTAGCAAAGTAATAAAGTCTTTAAATTAAGTGTTTAAAAATTCACGTTCCTTAATAACAGTTTCTTTGGTTTAAAAAAAATTTGGTTTGGTCCTCCTCTTACTGGCAGTGGTACATAACTGCAACTTCAATTTCAATAGAGGGATTTTTTTTAAATAATGCAGTCGTGTGATATATTTTTGGCTTTAAATCAAATTCAAATTTAATACAAATGGAGGGGGGAGGGGGGTTGCAGTCCCTACAAAGATCAGTGAGGTACAGGTTACAAAAGGAAGTAATTCTTTATTAACTATAATGTAAAAAGTCCCAATTTATGCCAAAAAATAATTATTTTTCCCCTGCCTTTTTTCATATAAACTGCTATAATAGGGGGTGCGACTTTAATCAGTTGTTTTGATAATGTTGTTGTTTCAGGGGTCGCCACAGCGAACGAGTCGCATGGTAAACACGGCAATGTTTACCATTGCCATGTTTACCTCTCAAAGCAACCGGGCTTGGGACCAGCACAGAAGTAGAGAAGGGAGCAGGGAGCAGCCTGGAGTTGAACCCTGGTTTCACAGACGGATGGCGCCGCAAACCAGCATGAGCTAAACCGGCTCCGTAGTTGTTTTGATAATAAGACCTCTAATTTGTGCATAGATTGGGTGAACCAACAAAAAAAACTTCAGACTTGTCCCATCCAGTTCCCATTTTCACAGGATTGTAAAACTGGATGGAGTAAACTCTGATCCACACGGCCCTCCCACCTCACATTGAACAGTACAGACTTTCTATTGGGGTCTCTAACTAAGAGAGTCAAGATGGCGCCGGTGTGCTTGGCTAGCCTTCTGTCTCTACGAGTGTTGTTTGTATTTGCGCTTTGTTTACTGACTTTAGTGACGAATGTCAACTTGTTGCTGATCTACGATCGCCAAACTCTTCTGAATCTACGTCCCCCCTTCAGAAACCCGTTTCAAAATCCGCTTCAACTTAAATTCCCCGGGCAAGAATCGCGCTGTCCCCCGCTTTTCTCAAGCATACCAGCTCACCTGTATCGTGCTCCGCTTCCGCGATGGCGGCGCAGGCGGCGAGGGAGACGTAGCGGTTTACTGGTGAAACTGAAAGCTGTACGTTGTACGGACCCGGTCGCTCCCTGTTTGGTTTCTCTGGTCGGCGTGGACGTGGAGCTGCGGGGCCGTCGACCCACCTTGCCGTACCTCCGCAAGCGGGGGAGAGGCCTCCACAACCTGCGGCAGCTTCCTCGCGCTCTGCCAATGAAGGGCACTCCAATCCCGGCTAGGATGGCGCTCGTGAACGCTAGATCGCTAGCCAACAAAACCTTCATCCTAAAGGATTTCTTCGTCACCCATCGACTGGATTTCCTTTATGTAACTGAAACTTGGATCTCTGGAGACGACAGTAGCGCTTTCACTGAACTTTTACCACCGGATTGCTCATATTTAAGCGCTCCTAGATCGTCAGGTCGAGGAGGGGGTGTGGCCACCGTCTACAGGACCAGCTACAACTGTAAACAGGTGACTTTAACAAAGACCTACTCTAGTTTTGAGGCAAGCGTCTTTAAACTAGACCCTGCTCTCTCAATGTTTTGTGCTGTTATATACAGGCCGCCAAAATACAACAAGGACTTCATTGATGATTTCGCTGTGTTCTTGGCTGGAATAATGCCAAAATATGACAGAATTTTGATAGTTGGGGATTTTAATATTCATGTCTGCTGTCCTGATAAAGCACCGGCCAGAGACTTTTTGAATCTTATCAACTCTTTTAATCTTGTTCAACTTGTGTCTGCCCCTACGCAAGAACAGGGTCACACACTTGACTTAATTCTAACCCATGGCTTAACAACTTTCGACCTTGAAATCTGTGATGCTTTGTTTTCTGACCACATGCCTGTTTTGTTTAATGTACAGCTGCCATGTCACACAGTTAAATTTCCAGCCCCTTTTTTATGCAGTCGCACTATTAACTCCCATACGGCCGCACAATTCTCTGCAGCTTTTAACTCTACCATCATTTTACCAGAACATCAGAGCTGCAATTCAGATGTTGAGAACATGTCATCCTGCTTGTATTCAACCTGTCAAACTGTTTTAGACAGTGTAGTTCCACTAAAAACAAGGCTCTCCAGGTTGAGGTCTGAGCCCTGGTTAGATGAGACCACTCGTGCCGTCAGGCGAGAGTGCAGGAGAGCCGAGCGGAAATGGAAGAAAGACCGGCTGCAAGTTTCCTTCCAGTTGTTGAGAGGCAGCTGGCGATCTTATCAAAAGACCATGAAGGCTGCTAAAACTAAACATTTTTCAGACATCATTGCAAGCAACCAGCACAATCCTCAGGTTTTATTTAAAACCATTAACTCTGTTTTAAATGTTCCACAACCTGTCTCTCTTGAGAACTCAACTGAGGTTTGTGAGATGTTTATGACCTTTTTTATTGATAAAATCAAGAACATTAGGACCCTCATTAGCCCCCCCTCTTTCAGTCACTCCGTCTCCACCTCATGTTCTACTGTTCTCCACCGGTTTGAGCATGTCAGTCTGTCTTACTTGGAAAAATTAATTAGTCAGATGAAGCCATCAGGATCTCCCAATGATCCAGTTCCACCTCGTCTTTTTAAAGAAGTGTTTCCCACTCTGGCTCCCTATGTTCTCGATTTAATTAACGGCAGTTTAATTCATGGGAGTGTGCCTTCGTGCTTCAAACATGCAGTAGTAACACCACTTATTAAAAAGCCTGGCCTGGACTCCTCCATTTTGTCAAACTTTAGACCAATTTCTAAGCTCCCCTTCCTTTCGAAGGTTTTGGAGAAAATTGTGTACTGCCAGTTAACAACGTTTTTAGAGGAGAACAGCATCCTTGAGGTGTTTCAGTCAGGATTTAAACCCCGTCACAGTACCGAGTCTGCGCTATTGAGGGTTTCAAATGACATTTTTCTAGCAACGGATGCCGGTCACCATGTTGTTTTGGTTCTGCTCGATCTGGCAGCTGCATTCGACACAGTTGACCACCAAATCCTTTTGTCTCGCCTGGAAAGCTGGGTGGGTCTTCGAGGTAGTGCTTTAGAATGGTTCAGATCTTATTTAAATGAGAGGAGCTTCTGTGTCCGTCTTGGACGTGCAGAATCCCGTAGAGCAACTTTCACATGTGGTGTACCTCAGGGCTCTGTTCTGGGGCCTCTTCTTTTTTCATTGTACCTGCTTCCACTTGGGTCTATTCTCCGCAAACACGGGATTTCATTCCACCTCTATGCTGACGACAGTCAGATTTACATACCGTTAAAACAGGAAGAAGCATATTCTGCTCACCAGTTACTAGAATGTCTTGATGACATTAAGACATGGATGTCATGTAACTTCCTGCACTTAAACCAGGAAAAAACAGAGGTTCTGCTATTTGGTCCAAGTGATGTCTCTAAGGCACATGTCGACTTAGGCGTTTTAAATGATCACCTGAAACAGACAGCAACAAGTCTAGGTGTGAAACTGGATAGCAATTTAACTTTTAATGCTCATATAAACTTAGTGGTGAAATCCAGTTTTTTTCACCTGAGACAACTGGCCAAGGTTAAACCTCTCCTCTCCCGCCATGACTTTGAGATTTTAATCCATGCTTTTATTTCAACACGTTTGGACTACTGTAATGCTCTCTATGTTGGGCTTTCCCAGAAATTACTTGCTCGTTTGCAGTTAGTCCAAAATGCAGCTGCCCGTCTTCTAACTGGTACACGGAAACAAGAACATATCACTCCCATTTTAGCATCTCTTCACTGGCTCCCAGTTCGCTTACGCATTGATTTTAAAATTCTCCTATTTGTTTTTAAATGTCTCCATGGACTCGCCCCAAAATATTTGTCTGACCTGATTCAGGTGTACAATCCCCCCCGCTCCCTTAGGTCAACAAATCAGACACAGCTGGTCGTCTCGAAGACCAGGAGAAAACTGAGAGGTGACCGAGCCTTCTCAGTCTTCGGACCAAAAATCTGGAACGAATTGCCCCTGTACCTCAGACAGATAAACTCACTCAGTATTTTTAAATCTGCTCTTAAAACATATTTTTTCACTTTGGCTTTTAACTGAGTTGGGATCCGGACCTATTTTATGTGTTTTATGCTTTATATTTTTATGTGCTTTTATTAATTTTTGTATTGTTCAGCACTTTGGTGAACCTTGTTCTGTTTAAAGTGCTTTATAAATAAAGTTGAGTTGAGTTGAGTTGAGTTGAGTACAGTTGGAAAATTGTCATAACAAGTAGATTTTATGTTGGTGCCTTATTGGACTGATTTTTTGAAAGTATATATATATTTTTTTAAATCTAAAGACAAGTCATCTTCCAAGCGAACAGCTACAACCAATCATATTGAAGTAGAGATTTTGAAAGCATTTTTTAAAATTCTTTCTCAGAGTTTAAAATAATTTATAATTACAAAGAAACACGTAAGTACATTTTGTACAAGTGAAACCGTAAATAACAAATGGCTGAAAAACCTTTTACAAAGTAAGTTTACTTAAGTAGTTAAGCTACAAGTTTTAAGTTAGTAACATTTGTAGATGGTTTGTGTGTGTATTTTCTGCCTATTGTACTGCAGCATTTATAGTAAAACGTGTTGTTTTATTATATCAAAAGAACAAATGATGACATAAAAATTAGTAAAAATCCTCACATTCAGTTTTTCCTTACTGCACCCCACTCATGTCCAACTTTCAAGGGCTCCAAAAAGGAGTTGCATCGGGTTTGGTAAAGCGTCAATAGACTGCATTTTGTAATGCAAGTCCAAAATAGACTAAACTGTGTAGCTGTGTGAGACATAAACCAGAGAGAGATGGAGAAAGGAGAGGGAATGGATAGCAAGGGGGTGGAAAGAGGGAGAAAGAGAGAAAGCGTGCCTGTTCAAGACACACAGCTGATTTATAATTTGTGATTCATGTGTCACTCAGTTTTTCTTCGATTTTCAGGGCTTTTGCCTGCAAGTAACACGTTTTGAAACTGATATTTTTTTCGTTTTGCTCCCACGTTTAATCAGAACCAAGGACAGCGCCGGTTTGCGCACCGCTGGCGCTGCGTCAGGACGCCTTTTCCACACTTTGAGACATGACACGCACGGAGACTCACAGAGTAACGTGACAACCCGATGATCCAAACTGTCTCAAACAACATCTGCTCTATCCAATTTCGACGTTTTGATCCCCACGCTGGTGCCATGTCTGAATGTTTGTAAATGATCGCCTGAGCGCCGTTGGAGATTTTTACGCATGGAGCGTAATCAAGGATTGTTTTGTTTTAGGGCATGACTCTGCTGGACACTCTCCGAAGGAAGAGATAATATGTCGGGGGAATTTACCGACCCTAACGAGGAAGGTTCGGGCGGGACAGTCCGTTCTGCCGCCTCCAACTTGAGCGGTTTCAACAGCTCCAACAGCTCTCAGAGTGACTTTGGCAGATCGGATTTTGTAGGAGACGGAGCGGCTGTTGTGAGGATTACAATTTCTGCCATTTACTCTCTGGTTTGCGCACTGGGTCTGGTTGGGAACTTACTAGTTTTGTACTTAATGAAGACGAAGCACGTGTGGAGAAAATCCTCCATCAACCTTTTCGTAACTTGTTTGGCGCTGACTGACTTTCAGTTCGTCCTGACGCTGCCGTTTTGGGCTGTGGAGAACGCTCTGGACTTCACCTGGCCTTTCGGCAAAGCCATGTGTAAGATCGTCTCTTATGTGACAGCCATGAACATGTACGCCAGCGTTTTCTTCCTGACGGCCATGAGCGTGGCGCGATACTGGTCCCTAGCCTCTGCGCTGAAGGGCAGGCGGCGGCGGACGCACTGCTGCTCCGCGCGCTGCATCAGCCTCATCATCTGGTTCGCCGCTGTCTCCGCCGCGCTGCCGCATGCCGTTTTCTCCACCACCGCCACGGTTTCCGGGGAGGACCTGTGCCTCGTTAAATTCCCCGAAGCCAATGGAACCGCGCAGTTCTGGCTGGGACTCTACCACTCCCAAAAAGTGCTGCTGGGTTTCGTGGTGCCCCTGGCAATCATCTCAGCCTGTTACCTGCTGCTTTTACGCTTCATTACTTCCAAAAACATAAACACTTCCAGCGCCAAACGGCGCGCCAAAGTCACCAGGTCTGTCACCATCGTAGTTCTGTCGTTTTTCCTCTGCTGGCTGCCCAATCAAGCGCTGACTGCCTGGGGTATCCTCATCAAACTCAACGTGGTTCCCTTCACGTATGACTACTACACCATGCAGGTGTATGTGTTCCCCGTGTCCGTGTGTTTGGCCCACTCCAACAGCTGTCTGAACCCCATCCTGTACTGCCTGATGCGGCGTGAGTTCCGGAAAGCGTTGAAAATTTTGTTCTGGCGCATGGCGTCTCCAACCCTGACCACCATCAGACCCATTACAGCCACTACAAAGCCAGAGATGGACGATCAAGGGCAGGTGCTGGTCCCAATAAACGCGCCAGCCACGCCGCCTGTGGTTTTTTCCCCCCTGGGGCCGTCATTTACAATGACAGACGAGACCCGCCGCATAGCGCAACGTAATCATGGGAGATTTCTGTATCCATGCGCATAAACCATCGCAGCTTGAAAAGTTTTGCCAAACAGTTTATTCCTCCTGAATCATGTTTGCTCTCCAGGAGCAGCAGCATTTCACTGGAAAGATTGTTTTTAATGTTCATTCAACCGTGTCAAAAATGTCTTATGTGGCAGTAAAATGTGTCTGTGAACATTCTGAGTGATCCAGGTCAGCCTGAAGAACAGACTCCAAGTGCGTTCAGCAAACTGTGAGGTTTTGAATGACATCCATCACTGAAGTGCCGCAGTTTCCCCATGCTCCACTGAATCAAAATGGATCAAAAGAACCTCCCTGCATGGTACTGAGTATCAGGGATCTCTGATGAAGAACGTTTAGTTCAAAACTGAGGTGTTAGTCCAGAAAAATGTAATGACCTGTAAAGAAAAATACTTCATGATGAATGATAGCATCATATGTTGCATCTTCTGACTATAACCTACAATAAAAGCTAACTCAAAACACATAAATTGAAGGTGGATACTCCACATAAAGAGAAATTTAACAATTTCTACCTACTACTAGTATTAGAGCAAAAATAACCTCACTTCAATTAAAACCCTGAATGAAAAATGTAAGAAATAAAAAGAAAACTTGCATAAACAACAATACATTTAATCAAAATCTGAACGAATCAAATGCTTTCAGGTATTTTATTTCATCTTCACAAAACCCATTAGAGAGAACAAATCTGCAATGAATATTTTAGCTTTTGCTTGAATTCTTTACATTTAAAGCAAAACAGAAGTGCATGAATAATATAAGGCATGCAGTGGAGTAAAAATCTGAATGATTTGGTTATATCACAAGAAATACGGTTTTTTTCTTTCTCATAAATATATATATATATATATATATATATATACATATATTCATGTAAGAAAAAAAAGATAATAAACACCAGAGATGGAGCTGCAAGTGTTCAGATTCAGATGATATGCTTTCTTTTATGTATAAGTCATCTATTCGTCAAAAATACTTCAATTACTTCTAATGGACCAGTAATCACCACATCCAAGCAAACTGTCAAATGAGAACAATCAGCTGCATTAACACTATGGATCTTTTATTTTAAATGATACTAATAGTCTATTTAACTGTTCAGATTTCCTTAAGATGCCTAAGAGATTTAATGCATCTTGTCAAAAAGAAAAAAAACTATTTGGAGTCCTGCAGCGCATCCTTCTGTCATCATTTGAGGTCCTGCTGAGATGAAACAAAGGGGAAGTCATGCAAAAATTCTCATGATTGTGAATTGAGACAATAAAACTACAAAAATATTTAACTTCCTGAATTATTTAATTATTATGTTCAAAGCAAAATGACTATTTCTGCAGATGCAAACAGAGTAATCCTATCAGAAATTATCAGCTAATGGCCACAGGACCTGGCTATTAACCGAGTAAAGCTGAGCGACCTGTTATGTTGTTCTCGACTGAGGCACGGTCTAACACACCCCACTCTAGCACACGGGGTGAGTGTTTCATCTGCCGGTAAATTCCCATCTGAGGGCAAAAAAAAAAAAACGGAATAAAAATCAGGATTAGAAATTCAGATGCAAGTGTTCCCCAAGAGAGATATGCAAAAATCCTAATATTTCTCCCACACTGCTGAAGAAGATCCTTTGATTTGGTGGAAATTGAATAGAAAGGGATTTGAGATAATGTTTGTTTTTGCTTTCAAATCTTTTAGGTTGCACGTTCTGGGGGAACTTTGAAAGTTACTGTGGCTGTCGTCGTCAACATGGAAGTGATACAAGTCGACAAAAGGGACAGCTTTGAAATGTCAGTGTGGCGCTGATCTTTTTGAGTACAAAGCCCAAAAGCAGACACAGAGAGATGCTCTGTCATGAGGAGCAAAGAAGGATAACCATGCTGCTATCCCTAAGAAACATAGGGTGGTGTTCAATCACAAAGATTACACCAACCTTTTTTTTTTTTTAGGAAAACATGATTTCTATTGTACACTAAAGTTTATGACTGAACCTTACCACTATTACCACTATGTGAACAAGAAACATTTTAGACCAAAATCAAAAAAAATGTATTTACAAAAAAGTGATCTTTATAATTTTATGTATTTCCTAAATTTTCTTCTGCATTCTGTTCATCTTAGCTTAAAGGAATATCAGATGTAAAAATCCTTTCTTTTTTTTTTTGGTCAACACAATATAACAATCAAGACTAAGCTGCAAATCAATGTTATGAAATTAAACATTTTTGAAGCTGTTTGCAAAACCCTGTACTTTTATTTGCCTCATGACAGTAATAACAAATAAGGATTAGAATTACGATTAATTGTCACTCTTTCTTCAAGGGATTTATTTAATAATTGCCGTTTGTCTTTATAAAGAAAATATTTTCTGCATCCTGCTGGTCTCCATAAAGTAAGTGTGCTTTCAGTGTGTCAGAAGAGGGATGTTGAAACTAGCAATCCTTTATTTTCTTTTACATCACGCTAAGTCATATATAATAAATGAAGCAGATGCTTTACTCAGTTTGCCATTTGCTCAAATCAGGATATCCATCTACCTTTTGTCCTTTTTTTTTTCAAATCTAATTGAAATCCCAGTGGAGACTCACAGCAGAACAAGAGGAAGTGCCAGCCGCTCCATCTCCAACAGCTATTCAAGTTACAACCTATTTTATGACAACTTTTTTCATGTATGAATTAGAATGTGAACAAAGTACCTTCATTTGAGGGGGGAAAAAACATAAAATAGTCAAACAAAACATTATATATTAAACCATGTCATTGTTTATTATGTAAAACTAGGCCAAACCACAAATGCAGTGTGCAAAATGAGAAATTCCAAATTTCTTCTTGACATAAGGGGTAGGTAAATGTCATGTGCTGCCATTCAAATGTGCCTGGTTAATTGGATATCATCACTTCTCCTCCAGGGAAAAGGGATTCTTTTATTTTCATCCGTCAGGAAAAAAAACTAAATTCATTATGCAAAAATTATTATTTATACTTTGAAGACAGTTGTCTAACAGTGACAGAAAGAACACATCTTGAAGTTAGATATACTGTAAATATTAAACATGCCAGAAAGAAGGTCCTAATTTACTATAAAGTTCACAAAAAAGAACACGATTACCTGAAAAGACAATTCAAAATAGTATTCTTCACACCAATCAGACAAACAAGTAACCTCTTCAAACCAATACCCTGAGATGTATTTGGTGAACACATTTCAAGCAAGAGTAACACCTCATGACATCTGTCATGCACAGTGGTGGAATGGTCCTGATGTGGGCTTGGGAAGTCCTGGTTGCCTTAAGGCGGCTCTGCTGGAAATGTACTTGAATTGTAGAACCAAGTGAGAAATTAATGATAATACAGCTAAAAGAAAACAGAGGAGAGTGACCTCAACTGCAAAATAAATTAGTGCAGTGTTTTTCGACCGGTGTGCCGCGACACACTGGTGTGCCGTAGGAAATTGCCCTCATTAACTGATCTAAAAACATTTTCCATCTCCAGGATATCAGCTCTTTGTTCATCCAAACAGGCCCTGATAAAACACTGAGTAGTTAGGAATATGAAACTTTTTTCTTTGTGTTTATTTGATTCTATTAAAGGCATTTTGATAAGAATGACGGTACCACGATTTAGCCGTGGGGTCAGCTGTTTTCGGAAAAGTCCCCCCTTTAACTGTCTCCGCCAATCATTCTTGGAGGCTTAATCACACGTCATCAGTCTGACCAATCAGAAGTGGTTAAAGTCCTCCTTGTTCCAATTCTGCTCAAAGTCGCTCAGTTCCAACAAAAATACAAGCTAAAGCTCATATTTAGCCGTGTAGCTTTCCACATAATCCGGTATCAGACTGTGGAAAAAGTGAACAAAACCCTGAAGGTCAGAGAAGCGAGTCTGTCTGCGTTCGGCGGCTGTTTGCACTACATCTCCCATGATGCATTGGGTTAAAGTGACAGCGTCTCAGCGCACAATGAGTCTTCCTTTGACGTCTTGAAACCACAAAAAACACATATCAAACAGTTTTTAAATCTTCTAACCTAACTTTTATTACATCTTTTAGAAAAAACAGCTGCAACTTCCAGCTTTTTCTGCCACAATTATCACAAAAATGCATGTGAGATTGCGAAGGGGCTGTAGATCAATACAGACTATGAGTTTCTCCTTTTTTTTTTAAATGATTGATGCTAGTGTGCCGCGGGATTTTTGACAAGGTTAAAGTGTGCCGTGGCTCAAAAAAGGTTAAAAAACACTGAATTTGTGAATAAATAAATCCCGAAAAGAATAAAAACATAAAATAAAACAATTGATGTTTTAAAAAGTAAAAAGTGAAAGTTTGTAGAATTATTTGATGTAAAAATGTGTAAATAAAATGTTATGTGAATAAATGAACATAAATCTGCATCAAGTATGTTTAGCTGTTCAAAAACATTATATTAAATGCTAGCCTCTTTTTGTTTTTCTCATATTTTTGCCTCCTATCTGTTTTAATATGTTTTAGTGATGCCTTGAAATGATGGACAAAAGTCACCATCATATCAGCGATGTCCCATAGTACCTATCTTTTCCGGTTTCTTCTTTGTTTCATTTTTTAACATTCAAAATGTAGTTTAATATTAATATGTGTTTTTTTGAAAAAACTTTGGAACAAGCGATTCCAAAGAATAAGAGCGAATTTGCCCTGCAGCCAAACAGAGGCGAATTCTCCATGCGATTCACACGGGCCGTGAAGGCATCCTTTCATTACATAACAAATCCCATGGAAGAAATAAGGCAGGTGAGATCTGACAAGATGCAGAGTTTAGATTTGTTTTGGTCCAAACTTAACTGCAGTAAATATGCAAGAATATTTATAAATCCTGAAAAAAGTATGCCGCATCCACATTGCTGTTCATGAATATAAATGATTTTATATACAAAATATGGCTTTGGAAACACAGAAAGGATAATATGTTGCTACACAACTGTGGCTTCTGTTCATATTGAGTCTAAAAACACAAAGCAGCCCTCAGATTACACATAGATTCATACAGTTTCATTTTTGCAGGAGACTCTGCAAAATGGTCATTTGAAATACTTCCAAATTTAAGAAGCGGTTTGTTCAAATTAAGCTTTCTAATAAGTTTTATTTCACAGTTTTCTCTCTGCAATGTAGCATGAACAATCCAAAATTAAACAACCACATGTTTGTCCGGCTAAAAATAAAACATGCAGCGCTGGTGGTTTAAATGTCCTTTAGGAGAGAGGAAAACAACTCTGCTATCCTTCACAGCTGACTAATAATGGATCTAAGCAGCACAACAGGCTCAATTAAGAATTTCACCAGGTGAATGCTGAAGTAACCAACCCTCCAGTATCCTGCTGCACTTCATTTTCGTGACCGTGTCACTTCACCAGATTTTCTGAAAGAAGAAGTTTGGAGTGTCTACCAGAGGGAGCGTGCCAAATCGAAACGTTTATTTCAAGGAGGATGGCTGAGGAGCAATTGTTGCAAAGAAGTCATACTCAGAAACACAGATTTTAGAAACACTGCAGCAACAGATGTACCACAAAAGCTAAACAAGTCTTGTTCGGTCTCCTTGAATGACCTACAACAATTTTGTTAATTCAAGTTGAGTATTTGCCACTAAAGATTCCATTTAATATGCTTTCTTTTTTGCTAAATAAGTCATAGCTATGTGTGATAAGATGTGCATTCCTGCTAACCTAAGTTTAAACGGGGGCAAAATGTGTTGCTTTTCTGATCTAAAAAAAAAATAAGGACAAAAAGACTAGTTCTATAATCTGTTTTTCCGTTAAAGTATTTACTTTTGTGCACTTGTGTCGTGCTTTTATCCCCCAAACACAGCAAGATAACAAGGAATTATTGGGTGCTTCTGTCGGTTTGAAGACCCACATCACCTCCTCTGAATTTTAGATGAAACAACTTTAGCTTGACTGTAATGACTGACTTTTAAATAAATTAAAATAATATTTTTTCTATTTGAACACAGTTTTGCTTTTGTTCTTTTATAAGACGAGACATAAAGTATCGTCAGAGGAGTCTAAAAACAACATTCCAATTTCTAACCTGACTTTAGCTGTAAATTTCAGTGAACCTCAAGTGGCTGCAAAAACAAGAATTCACTCTTGAGATGAAGAGAAACCCCAAAACTTCTCCCAGGCAATGATTAAATAGCTAAAATGTCATGCTTGTTCATCAACACTACATATTTTTACATGAAAATAATTGCTTTCGGCATTGAAGGGTATATATTATGGAAAAGAAAATCATTTTTATTGCCTGTGAGCATATAATTGGATGGTTTGAAATGAATACTAAATCGGACTTCTGCATCCTTGATACTGCAGAGGGAAGCTCATTTTTTACACATACTTTTGAAAGTGTTATTAACCTACAGTAGTCCTCTTAACAGAAAGCTGAATGTTTTCTTAGAAAAGAGGAAATTAGACTGTGCCATATGTTTTGTAGTTAAGAAATTAATTGTTGGAGGAAATTCTTTGATTTTTTTTTTAAGTTTAGGTTCTCATGAAGTGTTTTTAATTAAAATCCATCTTTAATCGGAAAATCTTAAATACATCTTTTTACTAGACTGTAAATTATTACAATTTGTTCCAAATTATGAGTTGGTTAGTGCACTTTTTCAACTCAATGCAAAAATGTTTCCCCTCTATTGCATCCTTCATTATCCATTCATCCGTTTCCCAAACCCGCTGGATTGCTTTCAGGGTCATGTGGCCGCTGGTGCCTATTCCAGCATCCCAGCCTCTGTTGGGTTTAGGCAGGCTGGCCTTTATTTTGTCTCAGGGCCACACAATAACTTACACACACACACACACACGCACACACACACACACACACACACACACACACACACACACACATTGGGATAATTTAGAGTAATCAATCAACCTCTGAAGCAAGTTTTTGTTTGGTCTGTGGGAGGAAGCCGGAGTGCCCGGAGAAAACCCATGCAAACTCCAGGTGGGGTATGAACCAGGGTCTTTAAACTACTGTGCAGCCCACACCCCCATTACCTTATTTTAAAAATGCTTGTTAAATTTAAGGGTTATTATCATATAATGTTTTTATTCAGTAATAATCAGATCAACCAATTCAAAAGGTCATATTGTGTCTCTAAAAAAATGTTTTAACATTCTTTAACATTAGTTCTCTGCATCCATCAATAATCTAATTTCTGCCATTTAAAAAAAATGTTTTTTTTAACTTGTTAGGACTACAAAGTTTGATCTGTTGCTGTGATGAGATTTGCCACAGAAACACCCAGCACATATATTATATTTTAAACTAAGTTTGAATATTTTTTATAATCAATCAGTAATATTTTGCATTTTTTAGACTTCTTAAAAAAATCATTGGTTACGTTGTTTTCCATGTTTTCCAGCATGAAGCAATCTGGTTTGAAGCTGCAGGATAATTCTGGCTATTTATATTTGAACAATAACAATGTATAAAGAATTAGCTCTGGCCTAAAATGTTTGCTGCATGATGTCCAGCTAGCTGCTGGCAAAACCTGAAGGCCTCAAATGTTGGATGATGCCCCCAAAGACTAAGCGAGGAGACAAACACTGATGGGCTCCCAGTTGGACACTAAACAAACTTTGATACAACTGTTGCAATCTACACCCCGAAGGCAACGGTGCATGTTTAAAACTCTATTCTGAGGGAAACTGTAGCTTTTAGGGGAAGCAACTATAGGTTATTTTGTGCGTGACATGCCTTTATCATACAAATTATTTTAGAGACTCTGTTGATGTGATGGTTTCTGATTAAAACAAACATTTATGTGCCAGAAAATTGGCCATAATCAATACGTTTTGCTTATTTTTTTTCTCATCACAAAATAAAAACCACGTTACAGTACTGATGTGTAGTGAGTGTGATAAAAGACTTGAGCTAATTTGTCAAGTTTAAACTTTTTATAATTAAGAAAAGTTTTAAATTCTGTATTGTTTTAAAAATATATATTACTGTCCAACTGTCCCGTCCATCCATCCATCCATTTCCAATACCTGCTTTATTCTGAGCAGGGTCATGGGATTGCTAGAGACAAACCAGCTAGTGACAGGTAAAGGTGGGGTACACCTTGCATGGTTCGCCAGTCTTTGCAGGGCCACACCCATGGGACAATCACCAATAACCCAAGAAGCATGTTTTTGGGCTGTAAGAGGAAGCTGGAGAAGAAAATTTGAGCGTGCACAGAGAAAACACATAAATTCCACACTGAAAAATCCCAGCTGGGATTCAAACCAGAGCCTCCTTGCTGTGAGGCAACCACTACACCACCATGAACTGTCTAATTGTCCCATGTGGCATTCCATAGATCTAATAAATAATAATAAATATTTAAATTTAAAAAAGGGTCCTTCCCCAAATAAAAAATATGTTTACTCTATTAACAATGCAAGCTGGAGATTAAACGTCAGCTGTGCCTGTGTCTACTTTAAAGTCAAATGCAGCTTTTTGAAGCTGTTACACCCTTTACACTTCACAGGAAACAATGTAATTTATTATTAAATAAAAGAGAGATAACAACAAAAAAACAGAAGAAAAAGACTGTGATTGGGTTGAGGTGATTTAGGAAGATCGATTCATGTCCAGCCAACTTTCCGCCTATTTTATGTAAGAGAAAAGGATACATCAACTTAAGCAATGTTTTTTTGGTAATTTGTCACAGTTAAAGCATTTTAGTGCAGCATATTTTGAACAATTGAGTTGATTCCTGCTCAGCTATAACCGGCTCTGTTTGATTTTTGTAACATTTCACCAATTGTTCTGTGGAGGTATTAAAGTGTAATCAAGATTCTAACTGTTCTATTGCTATTTTGTAATTCTAATGTAATTTTGATGTCTTTTACTGGCACATCCATTTGCACAAGCATGTTCAACAGAAACAAAACAGCTGTAGCTGACATCAGGCTTTTAAATCCATGATCAAGAATTGTGATTTCAGCAAAGGATGTTAACTGAATCTCCATCACCTTAAAAGTTTTTTTTTTCGTCTTCCACCTTGCTTTCAATTTCAATCTCTGTAATGCTTCCTCCAACATGAGTGTTGTGTCCTGTGAAAGATGTGCATTTATTTAATGTGTAGAGAGACCAACAATATAAACTGCTGAAGCGTTTTTAACTACAGTTCAGGAAGCTGCAGCATCCAGAACCCTTTGGTTGCGCACAGTATTGTTTTATCAAGTGCTATATCAGACAATCTCTTTTTTTCCAAAGGCTACAAAAAGCCATCTGTTGCATGTTAGGAATTTCTTACTTTTCTGCTCTATTTTCAAAGTTTGTTTGCCTAGAAGTTTCTTTAAGAGGTCAATAAATGTAATTATATTGGTGTTTACTTTGATAAGAAAATCAAAGTCGTCAAAGACGTCGCTGGTTAAAACATGGTGGCATCCGTATCACGAAAAAACGGCGACTGAATTGACTTTATTTTGTTGGAGTCAGAAGTAAACAATTTTCTGGTTATTTTCCTAAATAAAAATATATAAAGTATCCACAGTTGCAGATGTTTTTGCGCTCCTAAATGTCACACTCACTTGGTCCAGTTCTCATATACAGTCAATGGTTGGGAATACAAAACTATGTCAGCTCAGACGAGAGACATCTCAGTAAGTTATAGCTGTCAGAAACCTGTGTATGTCATTCTTTACAATCCATTTAACAATATTCGCACGGCAAGTAGAAACTGTTTTTCACTGAAATGCTAAATTATTCTAAATGAAACAAAACAAAAATAAAACAATAAAACTTGATTAAAGTCAGCCATTAGTCTAACTGTCACATAAGTACAATAAGATTTCTCATAGTCCTTCAAATGATATATTAAAGACTCTTTATTTAATAAAGCAGCACAGTTCACTTTAAAAGAAATATCATTCCACATATCTGATAAAGAGAGCAATGAAGATGCAGCCTATGAGGGAGATAGAGGAAGCTGATAGAACCACCACGATGACACTTCCTGCCGCGTTGACCAGAGCCCCGAGTCCCGCCCCCACAATGATTTGAGCCAGCTGGACCATACAAGTGAGTGCAGCACAGTCCATCCCGGTGCCTCGAGGGCATTCATTGCCTCCCTGCAGCTTTACTTGTTCCTGAAAATAAAGCAGGTAGTCATTTTGGCCATTATGGAATAAAAACAGAAACAAAATTTCAAAGTGGGGGAAAAAACAGAGTCAGAGCTGGAAATTGTTAAAAGAGCACGCAATTTGTTTTCCAGCCGGCATTGTGTTGCAAAGCTAATCCTAACAGCGCAAGAACTGAGCATGCCTAAAATTATATGTACACGTCTGGATTGTTATGCTACATTCACACCGGGCATGTGAGATGCACATGGAACGTGCGGCATATAGTGGTCCCACTGAACTGTCGCTACCTGACTTTAGCACATGTACCTGCAGTTAGAAGAGGCTTGGTGCAAAGTGTCAAAGCCTGTGCAAATCTGACAAATGTTTTTCTTTGCTTTCTCAACTCTATTCCAGTAAATGAAAAACTTGGTGTCGTATAATTCCAACCAGGAACAAACCGCAATGATTTATTTTCAAACGGTTGGCACTTCTGTAAACATCCATATGTTACAACCAAATCCAAGTCCCTGATTGGTCAAAGTTCAATTGGTTTAATTTTCAGCATATTCATTTGCCCAATGTTTTGCATGTAGATCCCAAAAACTTTCTTTAAAACTTGTGTGTCGATGCTTCAACGCAAAAGTTTTGAACACGGAAGCCTGAAACACGCGTGTTTAAGTAGACTTCATTGTAAGGGGTCGCTTGAACGTGCATTACAGAGGTTGGTGTGAACGTAGCTTTACAGACGCTGAAATGCACCAATGTCTAGGTTTAATAAAAGCCATCAAAGCAGGTATGGAAACAGCTACAGATGCTCTACCTTCTGCTCCCAATATGTGAAGTTCAAAAAGATCTGATTCATGAATATTGAACCAACACAAAAATTATCATTGATGCATGTACTGTTAAGATTTCTATCCTTTATGAAAGCATGAAATTTGAAAAGAGAAAAAAGGAAACCGATACATTATAATCAGAAATAAGAAAGCTGAAGAGCCTGTTGGCAGCAACTAAAAACTCTAAAGTGTGTACCTCTTCCTCCCGCTGATACTCAGCAATTAGGTTGAACGGGATTGTGTAGAGCGTGCTAGACATGACGCCAAACACGCTGCAGAGGATGAGTGTGGCTATGACCTCTGGGAAGAGGCCAATTAGACTGGTACCCATGCCGAACACAAAGTAGCCCATGAAGTATAATCCCTTCAGGCCAATGTACGGAAGGAGGAAGCGCTGCACGTCTGAAAACACACATACATACACACGGGCATCACAGATAGTTACAATTACCTGAGAATCAACAAAGCCACATGAGGTGTGTTGGTTGTGTGTGAATGGTGGATTATGCGGTGATTGCTTTGGCTTTATGACTCACAGTGTGCATACGGTTTGCGACAGCTAACATAGTGTGTGATTACATAGGTTATTTTGTGAGCAATGAAACAGAAAATAAACGCCGATTGAAACTATTTTCTCAGTCTCCTTGTCATAAATTGACCCAATTTCAAAGCCTCTGTTTATGCTAAACCATTATTTTTAAGCTGTATTTGGGATTGTGTGCACTATCCACCTCCCTTTCAAAATTGTTATTTTGAACACAGATTGCTGCTGAACACCATACTTTTAGTCTGGAGAGCACATACAAGCTGGGCTCAGCTCGCCTCTGGGAAAACATTGTTGTCGATGAGCCTGCTAATGAGTGGCTGCAACCGGCAAACTTAATTCAGAATACAGGGAAGCACTGATTGCCTTCTGTTATCATTTTTCCCCTCACAAGCTTGTGGGGCTGTCATGTGTCAGGATGTTGTCGGACAGTGGCTGCAGAAAGAATTACGCACTCAGACACGGTCACACTGACACTCACACGAGTAGAGAGCAGAGGAAACTGCATTAATACACAGTCCCCAGCAGCCAACTTCAACTCCTCTCTCATACGTGACGTAAGCCGTGGAGTTGTGTTCTGCATAAGGATTTCCCCTATAAACAATCTGCAAGAAGAAGAGGAAGAATTTGCGTTAAACTTCTGGGTTGATTCATCCTTGTAAATATGTTTGCCGACATCTGTAATGGGAGCTTTTAACTTGTGCTGCTTCTTTTTTTTTTCTGATTACGGCGCTGGATATCACTTCAGTCCATCTTTGCCCTTTGATGGACCTGCTGGCCGTGGCACTGCAGAGCAAATCAAACTACAAGCAGACCATACCCAAACGCCATCACCCCCAAAGTACCCCCTACGTATGAGTAGATTAATGAGCTGGAAAACATCTACATGCGGCAGGGTGCTGCTCTTCACCCTCAGCAATCTTGTTATTCTCACTCTGTCACCCTGTCATAATTACACGGCCTCGCATTACAACCTTAATTCCATCACTTTTTAATTATGGGATTATTTTTTTATCTACATTTTTTCAAAATAAGATGCGACATCTCTACATCTCCGAGGCTCATAACAAAGAAAACAATCAGCTGCAAAACATTTAACATCTATGGGTAATTCAATAGACATTGAACATTTAACTTTTAATCACTGTGCTTTGACGTACTTAACACTAACCAGGAAAATAACTCCCCTGCTTATGGAATCTGTTTTTATAGTATGATCTTTGTTATGTTTGATGATTGTTTCTTTTCTTCGAAATTGAAAGACAGTCCTAGAGCTCAGACTTTTGACAGATGATGCCATTGGTGGAAGTTTTTTTGAGAAAGTGCTTCCTCAAAAACTTAGTTGTTGAAAAAAATTCATGTCTGACATTAAAACTGTAAAAATGGGATAAATAAATAAAACTTTAAAAAATTTCAACATGACTGCTAATTGTATACTTCTAAAATTTGACAGCTTGTGCAATTCTACACATGTCGAAAAAGATGCAATACTTTTTAGATGTTGATTTATTAAAGAAAAATAAAAACCAAGCTAATACCTCGCATTTTTGTGCGTTCGAAGAACAGATGCATATTTTCAGATGCATATTTGAAGAATTTCCGGCAGGCAGCTCAGCAGTGCGCTTACCTGTTTACACCTCCCCAGGGACAGTTCAGCCCAATTAACTCACCTATTCTGTGACCTACTTAAAGAACCAGATGCATGCTTTACGCCTTCGGTCATCCATTTTAGCGAGCGCTGCGTTTGTTGCCCCACCCTCCTCCCCGGCTTCCACCTGTGAGCTCCGTTAGGGTTAGTTTCATACCCAAAGTTTTCAATGGAGATCTTGTTTTATTGTATCTGAATGGAGGCTTAAGCCAAACTAAAAAAATTATGCCAAACTAAAAATTATGGAAAATAAAGTTTTTCTACTGCAGGAGTTGTCTGACTGAATCATAAGTATTTTGAACAACAAAAGTACAGTAAGTACTCTATGCATAACTGACAAATGCTTTATGTACAATGCCCAATGTACTTTGAAAGCTCTACAACTTTTTTATAACATGCTGTGTTTGACAATCTCATTTAGTTGTTGATTTTTCTATAAATTGCTTTGGGCTGTTGAAAGTTGGCAATCTTTCTGTGAACCCTGTTGAATTAAACACAGAGTCCTATTGATTGTGCAAAATGTTCCGGGCCTGCACACTTTTTACTTTTCTTCTCTATCAAGTGAACAAGTAAAACTAAATATATGCATTACTTTAAGTTGTCTCTACCTGAAACATTTACATTTTCCTATACAGCTCTGTGGTGCTGCTTCCTACTCTGAGGCAGTGATAGGAGCACAAATGTTGTGTTTCTATTACATTCTGGTTATAGTATGGTTTTGTCTTTGTGTGCACAGCATCTTATGAAGTTGAGAGGCTTTTCCACTGCCAGCTGTTATTTTTTCTACCATCAATATCTTTTTCTCCACTCACTTAATACCTTGAGATTTAATTTTCAGGTAAGTAACACAATTCTGTACACCTCAGCCCATGTAGGGTTTGTAACTCATTAAATGATACAGATCTCTGACCATTTACAATTTGTCGTCCTACATGGTTGATATGATTTTGCTACCAGATGTTATTCTTTACAAACTTTTGGCCCAAACTAAAGCAAAGAACAGATCACAAAAGAAAAGAAGGAAATGAAATCCCAACAACCTTAACATGTTTTTGTTACATTTGTGCAATATTGAATTAGAACCTGAGCATTAAATTATTGATTTTGACCAAACACAAGGACCATTTCAAATGGTTGCTGAAGACAACTCTACTTTTTATTTTTTATTTTCTCTTGACTTTCCAAACTTCTTTCAAAGTCATTGAGTCCTATTTAAAGAGTAATTAAACCCATATGAATGGTGTGAATGAATGCAAGGAAGGTCCGTACAGCCCACACTTTAAAGGAAGAACTAGATTACCGGTATATAACTTTTCTTTTCCTCAAGGAACTCATTTGATCATGTTTCTAAGTGTTAGCAATGAAAAATCATTACTTTCTCATTTACAACATCAAGGACAGCTTTAGCTTCTGTTGAAAATAGGGTGATCTATTTTTTTTAAACTTTTGAATGCTTGAAACGAAACCATTAAATGCACTTGAAAAGCTTTACAGGCAGGAAAAATGTCCTTTTAGTAGGGATTTAAAAAAGTTATTTAAAGTTAAAGTTAAAAGTTATTTTATTAAACTAGTGGACATTTGGTCAAATTGAATTTTATGTAATTATCCAAACAGTTTGTTATGTGGAAAAATATGTTACAAAGAGCTAGAACACAGAAAAATAGGCAATTTCCCTGTTAACACCCTAATCTTATATAAAACTATTTTTACATGTCAAATGTGTTTGTCTCTTTGGTTTATGCTAAAAATAAAGTATGCTAGAAATAATGTTGGGAAAGAAAAACCTCAAAATTGACAACCTGTACTTAAAAAAGACCACAATAATGTTCACTTGTTTTTTTTAAAAAGAAAAAGAAAAAACTTTGATTTCACATTCTAGGACACAAATCAATACCTGTCCCATGAAGTCAGTGAAGAAGAGCATGTTGCAGAGAAAAGCTGCCCATCCCAGCAGGTGGCTGATGCACAGGAAGCGGTAGTGGTTTGGCATGTTGAAGATAGCTTTCATCAAAGACCTGAACGTCATCTTCTTCTGGTCCTGCAGTTACACACAAGTCAGTTTTACCCACTGCAACACAGGCAGGGAACTGGCACTCTAATTGTTTTCCTTCTGGCACCACTTTAGAGGGTAGACTTATAGAAAAAAAGTTTAATTAGAATAAATTAGTGGTTTGAGTACAAAGAATTTGAGGGGATTAGATCAAGAAGCAGGAACAATGACAAACAGAAAATATAAGATAAGTTCAATCACATTAGATTCTTTAATTGCTTTTATACAAATGCCTTCCTTTCCTCCTACTATTCACATGTCATAATTGAACCTCTCTAATGGCTCTGGTAACAGCCGCCATTGTTAGTACAAACAGCTCAGACAAAGCAGCGTGCACAGCCTACAAATCACAACATTAAAGCACCGACAGGCAAACAGCATTGATCGTCGTCTTTCATCTGGAGGGAAAACCTAAAATCATGAGGTTTTATGGAGTCTTTACACAATAAACAACATCAAACAGTTTATAATAACACTTTAACCAAAAAGACAGTTCTGAGAAGTTGACATCCATCTCTCATCGGGTTGCAAAGGTTTAAAGCAAAATTGATTACCGGTATTAAAAAATAAAGATATTTTTTCCATTGGAAATAATGTAAAAATAAGGTCAATTTGAAGTTAAGTTGTGCAAGAAATGTCACCAAACGTACATATTTTTAAGCTCTAGAGAAGAGCAATGATACTTTTGAGCAATGATACTTTTAAAAGCTTTCTGTGGTTCAGAGTCAGCAGTGTGAAGCACAAAATACAGCAATCAAAAGCAGGCACTCTTTCAAAGTACTCCAAGTCTTCAGGCTTGTTTCTTAGCCCAGTGAAAGAGATGAAGCTAAAGAATTGGGATGGAATGTGGTATTCCTGGATTTCACAGTGGATCCCAATGAGACAAAGCAACAGCAAAAATATAACATGATGTGCAGGGAAAAGAAAGAGGATCCTACACAGTGAAATATAGAATGATGCATGAAGTCTGTGGTTAATCAGGCTCTCTGGAATTAGGAAGATTCCCTTTTTGCAGCAGTAAAATCTTTTTTCTGGAGGATGATTCATCTTGCTGGAGGGTAGTTTGCTAAAATGCACCTTAAAGCTTTAGGAGATTAACTTGCAGATCAAACCAAAGTGACTGGAATGACTTCAACTT
Organism: Oryzias latipes; assembly: GCF_053564925.1. Lineage (NCBI taxonomy): Eukaryota > Metazoa > Chordata > Actinopteri > Beloniformes > Adrianichthyidae > Oryzias > Oryzias latipes. Next base: position 22,421,254 of record NC_136248.1, read on the forward strand.
TCCTCGAGGTCTGTCTCACCCCAATCCAGCTGAACCTCCTAATGAAACTGTTATGGCCATTTCCTGACGGATCACAAATTTCTTTGGTGTGTCATCAAACAGAAACATGAAATTTTTGCAAAGTGAGAAGCAGCCTGAGTGCACGCTTACTTAATTAAACTAAAGATAGGTGGATGCAAACTTTCTGTGTTATTGAATTACTATAGAGATATAGGGGTGATAGGGAACTTCTGGTGTATTGATTGAATCATTTTGCATAAACTTTATTTTGCAGATAATATATTTCTGCAATATCTTATCAATCTGCCTCTATAAAGTAAACTTTTGTATTTCATACTCAAATCTTAAAAGTGTTTCTCAGGACTTAGAGTTAGGGAGTGTTGATTAAAATCCTGTTTTTGGTGTTTTTAACATGTTCTTGTGGCATTTTTTATCATGATGGAGGACATGTATTAAATAAATTAAGATTAAAACTGCATTTATGAGTATTTCTTTATTCAAATTGTTGTGAATCCGAAAAATGCAGATTGAAAAAAGCTTAGCCTTGATGTAGAAACTACAATCAGCAGGCCACAAGCTCTTATCTGTTGCATCCACTTGCAGACACCTAGATCGATTAAGGTCTTTATTTTCCTCATCTAAGCTCACAACTGAGGCTGGATATCTCCAATAGTGCTTGCCATTTTTGTTGCACCAGTAATGTTAGGTAGGTGGGGTGAGGGGCTGTAAGCTAGTGGGACAGAATGTAAATGGGTGGATGATGGGAAGTGAGGATGGGGATGCTCTGCACCAACTGTCCTGCCCAAATCTCAGAGGCTAATTTCTAATGAACTACTGTCGCTCTGTAGAAACTATGTCCTAGAAATCGACACAAATTTTTGGATTTTGGCTAAAAACGGCATAATCATGGGAACACATTTAAAATATATCAAAAGATAATAAGAGTGAGACTTAAAAATAGTTGAACCCCTTCTCTTCACTTACCTCCTTAATTGGCTGTTTGGCACTTGAAGTCACAGAGTTGGCTTCACCGAGAGCAGAGAAAGATCTTGGTCTTTCTCCAATCGCCGAGTAGGACCTTGGCCTGATCTCAGGGCTGGATGTTGGGATGACAGGAGAGACAGGCTCCTTCCCCAGTGCTCCGTAGCCATTGCTGTGGGGGCCTAATAAACGGAGCGCACTGGAAGCTGAGGATTCAGATGGCACTTTGGCCAGAGGTTTCTCTGGAATACTGAAGAGGTGCACGATGAGAAAGACGCCCCAAGTGAGTGCAGAGAAGAAGTAGATCACTTGGTACTCAGAGCCCAGGAGGCGCCCCAATACAGAGTGACCCCAGTCCATTGCTCCAACCAGGTAACCACAAGCTCCGCCCAGTCCTGAAGAGCAGAAAGGAAGAAAATACATCTGAAAAGTGTCAGTCTACTCCTTTTTAGCCATATGAGGGAAGTAAACAAATTGAAAACAAAAAGATGCCGATGTGATGTGAAAAGTCATCCTGGACTTGTCTCAAAGCTGTGGCTCTTCTCTAAATCCGCTTTTTATTTGGAAAAATAGAAATGATTCAAAACGCAGAAGACACATAAATTTGGATGTCCTTTAAAACTGACCGAACTGTAATAATTCCTTGCAGGAACCAAAAGTTCAAGAGAAACCTGTCAAACTCCGTGACAAAGAATTTCTTTATAACTACATGATATATTAGAATAAAATGTCATAGAGAAGCCATGAAGAAGACCGATATTTTATTTATGTCTTAGGTAAGGTCAGGTGAAAATATTACCACACCTGATTGCAGACTGCTGACCTTTCCGTACTTCGCAGTGAAATCTGCATTTACCCTGCAGCAGCAGCTGGTGAACTGTTGTGTCAGAATACCATCGTCTGCAAGTATCATTTATTGTAGTTAAGAAATTATCCTTAAATGATTTCCTGTTACCATGTGAACAAAATCATTTTGAAGCGGCACAGATTTGAGCACCAGCAAAATACTTTTTGTCAAAGTGTAGCATCAACACACAAAATAATGAATACTTTTAGTCTGTGAATAGCTCTGTGGTTGTGATTTTTATTCCCTGACTTTGAGGGAGCCGCTTATTGATTCAGCGATACATTCTGCATCATAACTCCGCATTAGGTGCACTGGATAAAAAGAAGAATGTGTGGAAATAGAGATGTTGATATTTTAATGCTAGCGTAACAATCAAAAACAGCCGAAAAGGTCCAGGAGGGACACACAGACTGAAAACAAAAGAAAAAAAAGAATTGTTGCACAAAAAACTAAAATAAGCAAAATAAAAGTATAAGGCAAAAAATAAGCAAAAAACAATTAGACATCTTTATTTGAGGGCATTGTTAAACATAAACGCTAGCCTACAGTAATTTAAAGTTGGATTTGTCTTGGCAGGTTTATTGACTTAAAAAGAGAAACACACTGTTTACTGAATCAGATTAAAGAAACAAATCAGGTGGAGAGTGGAAATTCTGAGGGTTTTTAGATCAGAAACAATCATTTGTTTCCTTTAGAGCTGCAATCAGATTGAGCTAGCCGATCAGATAAGTTGCACAATCAATAAACAAAACAAATGTAACCTATCAGGAATTTTGATTTACTCTGTTGTTCTGCCATTAACAACTGCAGCTCCAATAAGATCAGAAAGGGTTTGGTTTTATCCCCACATCTAACAAAAGAAAAGGCGAGATAAGATAGAATCCAATAAAAGCATTTTTGTTTTTCTATATCTGGCTGTTATTAGATTTGATATGACATCAACTCAAAACATTTGTGTGTTTAGTTTAAAGCATGCTTGCAATTTCTAGCATTAAAAACTATTTTTTAAACAAGTAAGGGCCTGAAGTAAATGATAAAAAGACGATATCGGTTGATTTGCATCATGTTTTTCTTGTGGTCTTCATGGATTTAAAACTAATCTTTTCTGTGTTCATGAAAAAGTAATAAAACTGTTAAATTATGGTGTTCAGTGAAATAGGTTTTGACAGGATTTGCCTGGTTTTCTTTACTCACTAAGCAGTTTTTTTGTGGGTAAAGAACTCATTATCTCTCTTCCCTCACCAAAATTGCATCAGCAGCCATGGGGCTTCATTAACAAACCAGTCTTCCTAAAAAAATGTGTTTATAAACTCTCTCATACGCACATCATCCATTTTACTGTGCTGTGAATTTCAAAACTTTTTCTCCATCATTTTTTCTCAACCTTGTACAAAACGTATTAATTTTAAAGTGTTCTTTAAGAACAATAAACACAAAACAATTCAATTGAGTATTTGTGTATAATAAAGAAGAAGCAATATGTGAAGGATGCAATGAAAAACCTAATTGAGTTTGTTCAATAATCATGGTGATAGAGCAGCAAGTCTGACAAGTATGTACTGTATATATGACTTAAATGTATCCTCATCTATTTATAATACATATAAATATGTCTATTTAATCACAACATTTTCTTAATGTATTTTTTTTAATTATTGCTTGAGCATATTTACAGTGTAAATACTGTGTTTAGTCTTAGCCCTATAGCATAGACTTGTTTATAATCAGTCAGTGAGGATGCTGACTTCTTATGGCACATATTATAGTGATAAGAATGGACGGATATTTTCTTTAGAATTGTTATATGATGTCACATCCAATTGTTGAGTTGCAATTTACAGTTTTTTCATCTGTGTCATGTTAAGAACATGCTAGGATGGATGTGGGAGATTTACTTTTCAAAGCAGGTAAAATGTAAAAATGTAATAAGATGTAAAGATAAGGGGAAAGTAAATGGTGACAAAAGAACATGATGCTTAACTGCCAAAATAAAACTGAACCTTGATGGATGCCACTTTTTATACCATTAGCTGTTTTATTGTACATCAGAGTGAATAAAGGTCAATGTTCAACCAAGTAGTACTTTATGACAGTTGTGTCCAATTTGAGGGCTAGCTAATAAAACAAAATGACAAGGTACACTTTTGTTCCGTACAGGTAGTACGGATTTTAAATTTAGGTATTAGTGGAAAAAATAAACAAACACCTGGACTAAAAGGCAGCAATGGAATAAAACACAACTTTTGAGCTATTTTAAAAGTGTTCCCAATGGTCTTTTAGTTATGATTATGCCATTTTTAGCCAAAATTTAAAAAAATAAAATAAATAAACAAAAAAAATCACATTCTTGGACACAGTTTCTGCAGAACGGCAGTAGTTCATTAGAAATTTACCTCAGAGTTATGGGTGGGACGGTTGGCGTGGAGTAAGCCTGCCCCCATTTCCCAACATCTATCTGTTTAAGTTCTCTCCGCTAGCTAACAGCCCTTTGCACCCTCTGACTTAAAATTACCAGTGTAACAAAAAATGGTGATAAATATTGGAGCTATCCAGCTGTTTTGATCCACATTCCAGCTCAGACGAGGAAAACAAAGACATACATGGATCTAGGCATCTACAAGATGATGCATCAGAACAGAGCAGAGGAGCTTTTTCCAACTACAGCTTTTTCATCTGCTCCTGATTCACAATGATTTGAATAAATAAACACTCAGAAATGTAATATTAAGCTTAATTTTCTTGTAATTTATCATGACAAACGTGCAACAAAAACAATAACACATAAAAACATGATTTTCATTGGAGTGGGCCTTTAATTTTAAATTCAGAGCTCTGTGATGAACAAAACCTGTGGCATGTGGGGTTAAACATCTTAAACATCTTGTTATTGCCAAGACAACCTGCTTTTTTTTTTATTTGTCCCATTAGAGTAATGTTATTGCCCCTGGCATGGATCTGTTACGCAGTATACCGGTACTCTGTGGACCAAGAGTCCCCAAGCAGAGATAACTGCTTATTTTCCCATGCTTTTGACAGTTATGTTCATATAAAACCAGTTTAATCAATCACATTTAGTCGTTTGGCAGGAAAAAAAATTTTTTTTTCCCATGATGGGACTGGACATTTTATGACTTTATTAGTTTGGTAAAAATACAAACAGGACTGTTTTTTAACCACAACCTCGTGTTCCAGCATCGGTGAAAAAAAAATCTATAAAATCCACTTATATTTCTGAAAAATGGCTTGTGTCGAAATTAAATAAAAAAACTCATGATTACATATTTACAAACTACCTTGAAAACCTCAAACATGCCTTATAAAAAAGTATTGGATGTGCAAATGTTGAAGTTATTGGCTAAACTCATATTAAAAATCCTCTTTTTGGATTTTGTGGTATACAACTTCTCAAAAAAAAACTCCCACAAAAGTAAAGCCTAAAGAAACACGACCTCTTGTCACACACTTCAGTTTGTCAGTATAAACAAGTACTGATCGGTTCGTTGACTTGCAGAGTCTCTGGTGAACTTCTCTATTTGCACTCCTTTAAACAGCCTCGGTCAAATGAAATGAGGCCATTTTTCTTCATTTCAGCAACTGAAAGGTTGAGCAACAACCCCTTGAGGAGTTTGACTGCTCCTGCAGCAGCCTGCCTACAAGATGGATATGCTCCTTAGTGGGAGACAGCAGTGGAAATAGCACCAACAGTAGCATAAAGTTATTAGATGTGCCAATGAAATTCTGCAAACAAACAATCAAGTACCACTTACACTGAAGTAGTTTCATATTCTCTCCATAAAATATGTTTCCTGCCATAATAATCACAAACAGCCTCCAGCAAACTATTAGAAATGAGAGTTTAATGATCCAACCTGCTTTCTGAAGCTTTACGTGCTAAAAAAGCAACATTTAAATTCCAACACGTGACAACACAGACGTCAGTGTGCGCAGTCTGAGGAGACAGAAAAAAGGTCTTGTGTGAAGGAGCACTTCAAAACAGAGTCATGTGAGATGATGTGAATTTATCCTAAGCCTACACAAAAAATCATGTGACCCATATTTTTTTTTTTATCTTGTGTAAATTATATGCATTTAAAAAATTATGCAAACAAAAAAAAGTTACCAGTTGTGCCTCTCCGAACAAGGCAGATCTCATCTTATCTAGAAAGCTAAACAAGGCTTGACCTAGTTTTTCCTTGGATTGGAAACTCCTGGGAATAAATGACTACATTTCCCTGCTTAGGATCAATAAAGTTTTGTTATGTTCCATCAGGCTCCGTAGTAAGGTTCTAAAACCACATGGGGCCTTTTTAGTTTGTTTTCTTGTGTTAATCCTAAATCCAGGTAAATAAAGAGGGTTGGATCGCTGTTAAAAGGAAACCTAATCACAGGCATGATTTGCCTTGGAAAATCCTGAATGGAGTATCAACAAAGAAGGAAAAGGAAAGACTTTAGTTAAAATACAGATTAAAAAAAATTGTTTATTACGCAGGTCAAAACATTGTCTTTTTCTTTTAGTTTGGAATATTCAGACACGCTTTGGGAATATAAACAAAAACTAAAACTCTTAAGAGAATCCTGAAGTTTTTGTTGGGACACTCAACTAAATGTAAGTGAAAAACAATTAAAGTTTACACTATTTATCGGATGAGTTACAGTATGAAACTTCTTAAGCTAAATCAACAAAAAATACAGAACTGTTGCTAAAAACTGGTACATCCCACAATGTTTGGCTGTACATATGCATGTGAGCAGTCTGTCTAACATCTAAAGAACATTACGTACAACGATCACGTTTAATGGAAGAAAGTCTCAACGCCTGCATGAAGCTTAACTCACCACGTATCAACCAGACAAGACCATCAGCAAAACCACCATGCAGCACCAGAAGTCGCATTAATGGTAAGAAATACTCATCATTTATTACCAACAGCATGAAGTGGTGTCCCTTTCCCACACTGAGGCACGGAGACTTAACCTCTTTTAGGGTTCTTTATTCTGGTTAGTACCAACGCAGTGCAACATATTCAGCAACTACTAAATCTTTCCTGCCGAGAGTGCTTCCCCCCAACTTTGTATTCCCCCGCTCACGCACCAGCCCTCCTATTCCCCATATTTGGCCCAAAGCTGAACCCCATTGGTCCAAACTACCCAACTACAGGCTGAGCAACAGAACTGAGGGCCAACTAGCATCTCTGCTTGATGCGTTCAATGAACTCTGAAACCCAGTCCAACTCAGTCCCCTACCATAACATTATTATTAAAAAGAATCCACAGACATTTTGTACTTTAAAAGTGTGGAAATTATATTAAATGCACACATTCACTTGTATTTTCAGTTTTAAACATATTGTATATATGCCGAAAAAGGAATCACAAGGCAGAAACAAATATTTATGGGGTATGTGCGTTTTTATGACTGCCTAACAGGGATTTTAATGCAACCCAGCCTTGTGTGTTTGGGTTCTGCTGGCTCGACCTGTTGCTGTGGAGAATTGCTTATCTGCAGAAATTAATGTGGCCTGTTAGAATTTAATTAGGAGGGGAATTAAAAAGGTTCACCGCCTCTTCAAAAATCACACTGCACTTGGAGAAACGTGTGTGGTAAAAAAGGGGGGAAATGAAAAATCATGGTGAAACTCAATATTCTTGCTCTTTTATCCTAAATGCCAGCAGTGGCAGGAGCATCAACAAAGTCATGTGCCTGGCCTGCGTTTTTCTCAGCTCATACCCATGACTGCAGCACATGACTATAGCTCAGGGCTGGATTACAGCCTTAGCATATTCACACCACCCGGTGCCGGCTGGCAGCTGAATGAAAGGCTGACACTCGCACCAAAGACATCATATAATCCCCAGAAAATCTGAAAAAGACTGTTTGCTTCATTCTGTTTATTTTTAGCCATTTATTTAAGGCCTTCTTTTGGACATTTGTGTGAGGCTAAGAAGCATCCTATGTGGCATATCAGAAAAAAACGATTATTTTGTTGAATTTGTAAGACACACAATATGCAATCAATTTCCATTGTTGTTTTACACACAAATATTAAACTTGATCAAAAACAGAAATCAAGAGAAACAGTTCTATTTTACCTGCAGAAATCCAAACAAAACAAAGTATTTTCTGCAGCATATTTGAAGTCCAAACAAACAGGAATTTAGAATTTTAGCTTTTATTGATTTGGTGTGTAGTGACATTTACTATTGCAGAAGAAATTCCAAATAGCTCATGATGCATAAGTGTCTACAAGACTTGAAATACAAAGAAGCGGGTTGTTTGCTTTACAATCAGTTTGCCCAATGGATGAAATCCCATTCTAAACAGTCTTTGTAGTAATTTTTGCCAAAGTAGACAACTTACCGGAGTTGGTGGCAAAATTTGTGAGATTTGTGCCACATTTTGCACCAAGCCTCTTTCAAGAATGAGTACATGCTGTCAGGTAGGGAGGGCTGATGAACGTGAAGGACCCAAAATGCAGAGACGGGAGGCACACAGTTCCAGGGCAAGGGATTTATTCAACTAACAAAAAACGCTGCAGAGCAGGAAAACAAAACTAAACTCACTGTGGGCACAGCATGAACACAAGGGAGTCAAGGAAGAGACGTTGACGGATCAGCACAAGAGGAAGGCAGAGACAAGACTTAAATCCATACAGGACACAGGTGAACTTGATCAGGAGAGATTGAGAAGTAAAACTCAAAAGCATAACAAAACGGGAAACCTTTCAAAATAAAAAAGGAAGCAGAACTCAAATCAAAGAAGACAAAGAAACCCAAACCATGACAGTACCCCCATCAAGGAACCGCACCGAGGTTTTCAAAAGTCAACCAAGGAGGAGGGGGCCCGTGAGACGAACTTTGATAGGCAACAGAGTCCATGGAGGCCGGGCTGGGCACACCAGCGAGATTGAGACGATGAGTCTGGAGGACGGCAAGGAGGGTGTGTAGACCTGCGTGGCAGGTCCAGAGGCCGCGCGGCTAGGCAGACGAGGAGGGTCTGGCATAAAGTCTGGGGCGAGCTTAGCTAAGTCTGGGTTCTGCCAGCTGACGGCTGGTGGATCAGGCATGGAGTCGGCTGGCGGGTCGGGCCAGTCGTCGAGCTCTGGCGGGTCGGGCCCGTCGTCGAGCTCCGGTGGGTCAGCCAGAGTGCATCCGGCACCCCCTTGGAAGCAGGGGCGAGTTGGGGAGCTTCCGGCACCCCCCCTGGGAAGCAGGGGCAAGTACCCCCCCCCCCCCATCCCCCCATCCCCGGGAAGAAGGGGCGAGTAGGGGTGCGTCCAGGAACACCCCTGGAACAGGCTGTGGTGCATCCGGGACCACCACCGGAACAGGCTGTGGTGCGTCCCGGACCACCTCTGGACGACCCCCCTCCATAGCAGGAGCGGAGAATTTGAGTAGGTCAAAAGACCAATACGACCTGGTCCTCTCTGCTTCTAAGCAGTAGGCCTCCAGAAGCTGCATGTCCCGCTCTGCTGGGTCCAGGAAGAAATATGGCTGGACCATTTTGTCAGGTAGGGAGGGCTGATGAGCGGGAAGGCTCCAAAATGCAGAGACGGGAGGCATATAGTTCCAGAGCAAGGGATTTATTCAACTAGCACAAGAGGAAGGCAGAGACAAGACTTAAATACAGACAGGATAGACAAGACACAGGTGAACTTGATCAGGAGAGATTGGGACCAGGAAAGAAAAACTCAAAAGCATGACAAAACAGGAAACCTTTTAAAATAAAACAGGAAGCAGAACTCAAATTATGACAGTGACATAATGGAAGCAAAAAACTAATATAAAGAAACCCAAACCATGACACATGCATTAGTATCAGGTAACAACAGTCCAGTGTGAACATGCTATGTTGCTATGCTAATACACCTCATAGATTCTGCATTCAGCAAGTTCTTGTGCATGTATTGTATTGTATGTATGTACCTGGTGTGCGCGGTATAGCATCATAGTGCAGAAAATACGGTACCATTAAAATGATATTGAATCCCTTCAAGCAGTTAAATTCAAATTTGGGTTGCTATTAAGCCTTTAACTGACCTCAGTCAAGAGAATAACTACAGTTGTTTCAGGTGAGTCAATGTTTCTGCCTTAGCAGAGATTAGCAGAGTAGGGAAAGGCATAAAATTTGTTTGAGTCAAACCAACAACTAAAGGGAGGAACACAAATGCACTTTACATGTTCCCTGCAATGCCCAAAAAGAGTGCTGCAAATGTGATCCTGGTGTGAAGACATGTCAGATAAAAATGACTCATATCCTGGTTAAAGTAATGTGCAAATATTCAGGACATGAAGAAAGTTCCAGCCAATTTAACACAATTATGAGTTTCTCTTCTCACTTCAACCGGAAAATAGACTGCTGTTTCAAACCAATAACCCCAGTTAACAGCAAAAATGTAGGTATGAACCTGTTTTTTTTTTTTTTTTTGTTTAACTTGTCCTGTCCAACAGCTAGGCAGACAGGTGAGAGCTGAGGGCCTCTTGGGTTGGACATATTTTACTTTAACAAGAGGGGTTATTAATCTTCAGACAAACCAAAGGTATGTCTGAATAAACCCCTTTTGTAATTGAGGCCAAACTTTATTAATTTCAAACATGTCTGAAAATCTTTGGTGTTGGACCGGACGGAAAAGGAAAGAGGGGAAGAAGAGAGAGGGACGTTAGAGAGAGGGGGGGTAGGGGGTGATAATAGGAGGGGAAGGGGGATAAGACCATGAAGCAGCATAAAGCAACAAGTTTACTGGTTGTTAATCAATATGGTAAGGTTTAAATGTAAAAAAAAAACAAAAAAAAAAGGGCGGAGCCTGTCCACACACACACTCAAATGTTATAAACACCTGTTAGTTGCAAAAATGTCCACCTGTCGACATGTACACAAAACAGATAGTGTTCACACGCATACTTATGCCTTAAAACCAACTAGTGTGAAATATTTCAGTCATTCAGTCTGTTGAGCTAACACCTGTGCTCAGGTGAGTGTTTATGTTCTTCTAAAATGGATGGTGGAACGTGAAAAGAAGGAGGGAGAGTGCCCAGCCATCCCCACCCCAAGACCCCCACCGCACCAGCAGCGGCAGCCGGAATCCCCCCAACGCCACACGGGAACCGGCAGGGAACAACCGCCGCCCGGGCGACCAAGCCCGCCACCCAGGCCAGGGCCAGCAGGGCCGCCGCAAGGCCCCCAGAGCCAGAGAGCAGGGAGGCACGGAGGGAAAGAGGGCGCCGCCCCAGCCCAACCAGGAGAGCAGCCCCCCCGCCGCGCCGGGAGAACCCAACGCAGGGCCCCACCGGAGAAGGACACCCACAGCCCCAGACGAGCACCCCACCACCACCCAGGAGTTCCGGGCATCCCCCCGCCCCAACCCCAGGTACGAGCCAGGACCCCCCAAGGGAGACCCACTCCGCACTCCAGGCAGCCATCCGCCCGGCCCACGGTTGGTCCAGGGAGGAGCGAGGCAGGGGCCCGCCGCCCCCGCCCAGGAGGGGGGAACCCCGGGGAAAAAAGAGGGCCCACAAGGGGTGTTGTAAATATGGCCCGACCAGGCTCGGCCACAGTTGGAAATTTGGCGGGGCCCAGCACTCAGGAGCAAGGACCAGAACCCACCCCCCAGGGACACGAACACCCCCGGCTCAGATGTAATGTGAACCCCCCCACCGCGCGGAGAGAGCATCGCCGGGCCCAGGAAGCCGGCACCCCGGGGACACAGCCGCCGTTGCAAAGGGGCCCGTACCCCCCACCAGGGAAGAGGCAGGGGACAGATGGTCCTAGGTCCCACCTTCCTTGCAAAATGTGTGTGCGTGTATGTGTGTTTGAGAGAGTGTGTGTGTGCATGTGTGTGTGTTTATGTTGGGATGTATATATTGAGGGGGGAGGGGTGTGTGAACTAAGGGGGGTGCGGTTAAAATTGGCGGGTAGGGCACTAAGGGGACATCTCCTGATTACTCACAGTGACGTCCCCTCACCCTCCCCACCAAGGGGCCCTAAATGTCTAAGGTGCGGTTAAAATTGGCGGGTAGGGTGCTAGGAGGACATCCGCTGCTTGCTGGCAGTGATGTCCAAGCACCCCCCCTACCAAGGGCCCTACATGTCTAAGGTGCAAATAAAACCGAAAGAGGGGGGGCCCACTCCATACGGCAACCACAGGAGGGGGGCCACTGCCTAGTAAACCCCCCCCCCCCAAGGCTCATCGCAGGCTAAGCCCCCCACCCCCTCACCCTATTATGAGGTTATATGAGGAAGGGGGTAAGTTGGGGACAGATGATAGACTGTCCCCCGGTGGTCACACAGCTGTCCCCCGCCCCCCCCCCCAGCAAGGGGGCCAGGCCCACCCAGCCCCGGGGCCCCACCCCCGGAGGCGCAGACACCCCAGGCCCAGCACCACCACCCTCACACAGAGAGAGGGGAGCCAGAAAGCGCCGGCCCCCCCCGGAGCAAGCCCAGGCCCCCACCCCCAAACGCCGGCCCTAGAAGAGCTCTGGTCAGGCCTCGACGGGACCGAGGCAGCCAACCGGCCGGGGAAACCGCCGATGGCCTCAGCGGAGACCCCGACCCATCAACCCCCCCTGCCCCGTACCAATAGTCCCCCCCCCCCCCTCCCCCAGAATGCCCCCCCACAGGACAGGGCCGACAAGACCCCCACCCCACCCCACCCCCAGACCCCGCAGCCGAAGCGGATGACACCCAGAGCGACCGGGGGCCCCAAGAGGGTTGTCCCGTCCCGCCCCAGAGCCAGGGAAGGGCCGATCCCAGCCCCAGGTGTAGACGGGAAGCCCATCCAGCGCCGCTGCCCCCCCCCCCCCCCGAGCAGCGCCCCCCGCCAACCCCCCCCAGCACAGGCAAAGGGACCACCCCCCCAAGCCAAGCCAGACCCCCACCCCACCCCCCCACCACGCACCCCCACACCCAAGCCCAGAGGACCACGCAGCGCCCCAGGCCGCCCCACCCAGGGGCCGGACCCGACCCCCCGACCAACGGAGCCCCCACCACCCCCGGCCAGGCACCGGAGGCCCCGACCCCCACCCCGGCCCACGGCAGAAGGGCAAGGAGCAGCGACGACCATGCCCCCCCCACCCCCTAAGTCACGGAGTTAGCTATGGGAGACCAGAGAGACCGAATTCTTTCAAAGTTACTTGAACTTTGGGCTGACATTTTTTCCAAGCTGATATGATCAAGCAGCAGATTTCTGTGTTGACTTATATTTATATTTTTTTTGCTTTTCCAATTTATTAAAATAGTTTTTTTAGCAATGCAAAGAGTTATGAAAATGATAGAGCCTAATCCTCCTTCTACATCGATGGCACTCATGTCACCAAGCACACAAAGTGACGGTGAAGCTGTGATTGAAACCTTAAGCCAGACTGATAGATCGGCACATACCTGCTGCCAGAGAGCCTGGACAGGCGTGCAGAACCATAGTGCATGCATGTAATTGTCGGGTAGATTACTGTCACAGTGCTGACAAATGTCTGAGTTACTGAGACCCATCTTGAACATCCTCTGTCCAGTGTAGTAAATTCTGTGAAGAGTTTTGAAATGGATTAGCTGCAGATTTGGACTTTTTGTCATTTTAAAGGTGTTTAGACAAAGTTCTGACCAAAAACCTTCATCTGTGCTGATGCTCAAATCCGCATCCCATTTTGTTGTCGGAAGTGAAATATTGTTATCTAAATTACATAAAAGTTTGTATATTTTGGAGAGAGTTTTATTCATTGAGAAATTGATCAGAGTGGTAACTACATCTGGTAGCTTTAAATCGTTGTCTCTGTATTTAAACTTTTTAGTAATAATTGATTTAAGTTGCTGATATTCCAAGAAGTTATATATTCCATGTTTGTCTTGAAGTTCCTGGGGAGTTATGAATCTTCTATCAATAATTATGTGCTCTAGTTGTTTTATGCCCCCTGCTTGCCAAGCTGGGAAGTGGATAATTTTTTTGTTTATGAGGATGTCTGGGTTGTTCCAGATGGGTGTCATTTTGCACGGTTGAATTGATGATTTTGATATTTTGAGAAATTCCCACCAGGCTGTTAAAGTGGCATTTATATTAATACTTTTGAAACAATCCTGTTTTTTTAACTATTTGACTAATAAATGGAAGATCTGACAGGTTGATCTTTCCACATAACGCCTGTTCCAAGTCTAACCATGAGTTGGTTTCTGGATTATTTTTTAACCATTTTAAGATGTATTGTAATCTATTTGCAAGAAAGTAATTGTGGAAGTTAGGTAATTCTAATCCTCCACAGTTTTTTGCAGATTGAACCTGTTTAGTTGACTCATACACAGCTTGCAGTCAAGTCACTGAATGCAACACCAGTTGCTCCCTGAGAAAAGTAATAACAACTCACGCTTTTGATCCGACAAACCATTCATAATCCATTAACAGCAGAAAAAGTGGTTAGTTCCACTCCCAGTTGGAAGTCGTGACAGGAAAAAAAAAGGCGCTTCTTTAATTTCAAAAGTTCATGCATGGCAAGTCACCATCATGATAAAGATATGCAAGCATCCACTAGAAAGAATGTGAACTAGTGTTTAGATGTGTGTCACGCAGAGCTCTTAATAAGATGCCACACATAGATAGTGCATTGCTTTTTTTAAACCCCTTACAATGCAGAAAAAGCTTTTGAAACAAACTCCAAGATAGCAATAAACACAACCTTGTAAGGTGTAACACTTTAACAATCGGATCATTCATAGGTGAGACTATCATAATTTTTTAATACCATTGTCAAGCTTTTTTAAGACAACTTCTTTAGGTCATTATATTACACATTAAAAATAAAAATGGCTGATCTTCATTTTATCTCAAAGAAGACATATTTTTAATTGCATACCAACTCCCACTTAAAGCATCTTAAAGCACGAACGTGTCTTCACAAATAACTCTTTATCTTAGCAACCAAAAGAGAACATTCCACATTTGGATAAAAAATAGCCTAAAAAATGCCATGTATTTCTACTGATTTACGGAGTCGGTGCTCTTTCTTCTTCTGAGAAAAATACAAAAGCGGTGTGTGGAAAATCGATGAGAAATCAACTGAACAAACTACTGTCAGCCATTGTGCTTTCTGAGAGTTTTGATTTAGCAAAATAACCCCTGCTGTATCTACCTCAGATGTTGGGCAAGTTTCTGGTGTAACCATTATTACATGCTGACAAGGCATTAATCTGACTCACCGTGCTCGTGGCCTAAAAAAACACCAACAAACAAACATAAAGAGATCCCTAAAAATTCCTCAAAAAAGCAAGTATTCAGATTTTTTATTCAGGAACCCACCAATGTGTAATGGTTTGGTAAGTCAGCTAAGGAGATACACGTACAAGGGTCTTCTACTTTTACTTTAGAAACGCATTTGTAGTTCACTCTCTGTGTTAATACAAAATGATTGAGATACTTTGTCACGTTTCAACGTTTATCAGAAGAGTTATTGAAGCAGGAAGTCCGAATCTGTGAAGACCTTTCTAACTTTACCAAATCCTCTGAGTGCTGCACTCTGATTGGTTGACTCCGCCTCCTCTAACCCTCCCTCCCCCCCTACTTCCATTGTCGGACACAGATCAGTTTTGACACAAGTTTCTCGCAAGGAATGTGTCAGAATTCAGAGCGCAGTTGTAGCGCACTTGTGATTTGCGCCAGCCGATTTGAGCACAAGCAGAAGCGCATTTGAGCAGTTGTAATCACAGATTTGAATTGGTAACTCTAAATGAACACATGCAAATGAGAATTTGTCAGTTGTAATTTAGTTTGTCAACCTTTGCAGCAGAAGATTTTTACACACAGATGCACTTTTTTGGTGTGCAAGTTCTCACATTCTATATTACAAGTTCTTACATCAAATCTACAAGTGCGTTCTTTTTAGAACATATTTACTTTCATAGTCTGTGCCCCAACTGCAAACTTTTAACTAGCAAATAAAGTAAAGTTTCTTGTCTAGGACCCTTGCCTCTGTTTAGCGTTCAAGTCAAAGTAACCATCAATCTGCAGCGAAAGTGCAGCATTAATCAGTGGATTTACAAAGTCAACATGTTTACCTTCCAGACTGCCCACTGAATCCCTTATTGTTTACCAGGAAATTATCTGTGTGTACCCAGACACTTCGTTCACAGTTTTACTGAGAAAAGATAGCAGCTCACTTTATGAAAGCATTGACACAATTTCACATCTGTTGTGCTCCACCTACTCATTCATAACAGACATCTGTTATAATGAGTCCCTGCCATGGATGCCCTGAACTGCCACAATAGCTGTTATGTGTGTTGAATAAAGTAA
Source organism: Oryzias latipes (assembly GCF_053564925.1). Taxonomy (NCBI): domain Eukaryota; kingdom Metazoa; phylum Chordata; class Actinopteri; order Beloniformes; family Adrianichthyidae; genus Oryzias; species Oryzias latipes. The sequence continues at coordinate 22,437,349 of NC_136248.1, forward strand.
AAAGGTCAGGTCACTATGACCTGTGGGTAATGTGGGAATTACCTAATTAAACTGAAGGCAAATTAGACATTAGGACAGGGACAGCATGTGTAGTACGCACCTGTGAATAAAGCGTGATAATGTAGACCTCTTTCCTTGTCTTGGTATGAGCACACATCAAACAGGTAGGCCTTGATTGGCCCGTCGATGAAATCTGCAGCAAAGTCGAACAGCACAACCCCAAACATGACCACCACGATGGCCCACGTACTTCTGGATGACCTGTCACTGACGAGCTCTGCAAAATATATAGATTACTCATGTTGTGTTGCAGAAACATGCTTTAAAATCAACCCAACTTGCTACATTAATCAGTAAAATGCAATGTCAATTTCTTCTGAGCAAAGATGGATGTTGTTATTGGTCTGGAACATAAAAAGTCTTTTTTTATGTATATTTTTCTGGCAGTCCTCCCATCAGGGTACACTTCAACTACTTTCAGGAACATATTTTTGAGCTTTTCCACAGCCCTAAACACAGAAACGTCTGTCACCAGCACCTCTGCAACTCTGCCAATGGAATGGACGAGTGGCATGTTCACGCAGGGACACCAGACAGTTACACTGAAAAAAAAAACCACATTCCTGTTCCTACACACCATGTGTAACGTCTGCCTTCTGACATTCCACTGCATGATGACAGACATAGGAACAGCGGGTTCTCAGGTGCACTGAATGGTAAGACATAGAATTCCTCTCTATAACAGTCACCCGCATAATTAACAGTTCTTTGACTTTACAAAAACCTTTGTAAAACATTTCAAGCAAATTCCATTACAAAATGAACTAAAATAAAAATAAAGTCATTTATATATGTGAACAAAAAAACTCATTCTGACAATTGTCATGACAACTGGGGCCTAAGCTCAGCATCAGAGAAAAGGATACTTTAGCCGGTGATGAATTCACTTGGACTATAAAAAAACAAAACAAAAAAACATGGAGGTATTATAGGCGATTACACCATCCAGATTTATTTTTTTTAGTAAACTAATGTTTTTACAGTCAACCCTCTATTCAATCTTCCTACATTTAGCTCTTTTAACTCCTTAATCCAATAGGTTTACAATTCCTGAACCGGTTTCTTCAGATTGTTTATGTTGAGACTCTTGCCAGCAGCCAACACTAGCACAGTTAAACTGACGGGTACTTGTAGAAAGCAGTGTTTGTTTCCTGTCATGATGAAATTTACACACCAGTGGAGCATAACACACTTAGATTAAAAGCCCTGTCAGAGCTTCACTAGAGCTGACACCAGGTAACTCTCCTTAATTCATCCAGCTCCACTTGAGGACACCCTTTCAAATGTAAATTGAAACCTTTACATTTCTGGAGACATCTTAAAGGCCCGTACACACCGGGACGAATATTCGCCAGGTGTTTTTTGTGTTCACACCCAGGCGATTTTCGCTGACGATGAGCCGAGCGAACATGCAAATTCATTCCCTGACATTAGATGGCGCTTAATGTAAAACAGAAATACTCCTGTACACAAGGTGGCGCTGCACAACTTTACGCTTCTTAAAGTCGCTTGTCACTCAGAAGAAGAGAGCAAGTATTTACGCGCTTGTCAGAATCGTACAAAGAAAACATGAATATTTCAAGCACTAGTTGCTCCACCTGGTGCTTGGTTCGGGGATATTTTAGAATGTCCGTCATTATTTCTTCGCGGCAGTGTAGACGCTACTTGGCGTTATCTTCTTCGCTGGTATGTGTGCTCAGCAAGGCAGTTTTGTGTTTGAGCGCCCCCAAGTAGTGTTTTACTGTAACTTCAGAAGCTCCAGACACGTGTGCAAAAGCGCCATTCTCATTGGTCGTATAGTTTTCGACGCAGCGCGTCAAACCAAAAAAACGAACCCGAGGCGTTTTTTAAAAAGTGACGATTTGATGCGTCGCGTTTTTTCGCGTCGGTGTGCACACTCACATTGGTGCCCTTTGTTTAGTCACGAGGCGTTAAACGTCGGCGAACATCGCGGGCGATATTCGTCCGGGTGTGTACAGGCCTTAAAGCGCTATTTTGTAGGGTAACATGTAATAGCAGCACTAAACTGTTGGTCAATTTGACCTAGAGCCTCTTGAATGTTTGAAGATTTCCAGAAAATGACACTGAACAAGTTAAAATCCATCAATGTCTTCACATGTAAGCACAATGAAACTTCACATCAAAAGGAGAGTTGATGAAGTCTGAATCTGGGTTACTTGAATAATTAAAATAAAAAGCGCTCTGTGCTGATAAAGCAGACTTACTTTGGAAAGAATTTCTTTTCACTGACATGGATGTCCTTTCGAGAAGGGACAAATGATTTTTTAATGAATGTTTTATTTTTGCACAGGAGCCAATAGCTTTGTTTTTAGAGCATTACCAGATATAGGGCAGTCCATGTCTAAAATGTTGCCATTTAGGAACTCAGTGAACTGATTTACTTAGGCTTTGATGTTGAAAATGAGCCTTCTTTAATTTAGGAATTGGGATACTGTGTGTTTGAAGTGACTGACCTCAAACTTTGGGAGTCAGATTTATTTTATTCCCTTTACTCTGTCAGCCCCTCTTCCTCCCCTACACCTCTCCTTCATCTCTCAGTAGCTTTTCTTATCACATAACAGCAAAACATTTTGCTGGTTTATTTGGTCCTAATACACATCAAAGGCAAGAATTGCAGAGTAACAGGATGCAGTGAAAGGTACTTAGAGCATGTCAGGAGGACACTTCAAGGCTGTCTGACATGCAGCAATTATATTGTGAAGCTTGTCTGAACAAGAGCATGAATTCTCATCATTGTTTGCCTTAGAAGATGAAATAAAGGCTGGCACGAACCTGAGAAAATGTAATTGTGAGTTCACAAAGCGTTTTGCTGATAAAAGTATTTTGGAGCTGCAAGTTAATTTTGTGGAGGACAGAAGATGTTTTAGCATTCATTCATTCATTCATCTTCTTGACTGTTTATTCCCTTTCGGGGTCACGGGGTTGCCGGAGCCTATCCCGGCCACTTGGGCGTAGGCAAGGGATACCCTGGACTGGTCGCCAGTCTGTCGCAGGGTAGAATATCCTCAATCACACACCCATTCACTCTCACACTCACACCTATGGACAATTTAGAGTTGCCAATTAACCTATGAAGCATGTTTTTGGACGGTGGGAGGAAGCCGGAGATCCCGGAGAAAACCCACGCATGCATGGGGAGAACATGCAAACTCCACACAGAAAGGTCCCCCATTGATGTTGTGTTTTTCATGTCCCCCAGCCGGGACTTGAACCGGGGGCCTTCTTGCTGTGAGGCAAGAGCGCTAACCACTGCGCCACCGTGCAGCCCGACGTTTTAGCATTTTAGTTTAAAAGAAAATGCTTTGAGCAGTCGTCAAACGGAGAGAAAACTCGTATTGTTTGGATGTGAAGCTGCTCCTCCTGAAACTGAGGGTGGTTATAGTAATGCAAAACATTGGGTCACATGATTTCTGAGGCCTTTACTACAAGCTTGAGAAGCACAGATTTGCTGGATAATCAGCTTATCTTCTAAAAGTTGGAAGAAGAAAACAGTTCATTTGAGGACTGAAAGAAATGTCAAGAATTTCTTCTTCTTTTTTAAGTATCTTAAATTTCAAACCCAAAAATTATGCTTAAACAACAATTTAGTGCATTTAATGCTTTGTAATTTGTAACCACACCCAGTGTTAAATCTCTGTAAGACTTAATTTAAGCATATAGATGGCAATAACGCTTAAATATTGACTAAAAATGAGTGCCAATCAAAGACGAGCGAAAACATAACAGGTTCCAACTTTTGTTAGAAATAAAGATGATCAAAAATGTTTTTTTTCCAATTGGATTTCATAATCACCTTCTCATGCTACAGACTGGAGCCTGCCAGAGTCTCACAGAGTGAATCCAGAAATCTTAAATGTTACATGGCACCCTGCCTCACACTGAACATTACTTTCTCCTCCGTGTTCTGCCTCCTTCAAAGTTAGCATTTAAATTCAAACAGAAATGAATTTCACATCTGTTGTGTTACACCTACAAACGAATTTCTTATGTTTTTCTTTAGATGCTTGACAAGTTCACAATATTTTTTTAAAAGATTAAAGTGCCAATATATATATATATATATACATATATATTTTTAAATATATTTGCCAGCTAACAAAAACTTAGTTTGTGCTAGGGGTTGGAAAAAACACTAGTATATTGACTCTGGCTAAATCTAAAGTCTCTACAAAATATGCAAAATGTTCCTCACCTGAGACCACTGCATCTCCATTGAGAAACATGCTGAGCCCCACCAGCATGAGGATACCGAGGACCAGGATGTAGGGCCTCCTCCTGCCCCAGGAAGACCGGCAGTAGTCACTTGCTGAGCCGATGATGGGCTGAAGCAGAAAGCCCAGGATGGGGCTGATCAGCCACACCAGGCTGTACAGACTGCGGGGGAGACCTACGCTGAGAAGCACCGGTGTGACAAATGCCGCTTCCACCGCATAGCAGAACTCCCGACCAAACATAACCATACTGTGGAGGATCAGGCGACCACGAGAACGTCGAGGGGGCTCCACAGTCCCAAACACTGAGGTCTCCACACTGTCCATGTAGTCCTCTTTAGTGTAGTCTGGTCTGTACTGGTCTAAAGAAGTGCTGATGTGTTTGTCAGGTTCTGACAGCAGACAGGGCTGGGGCCTGGCAGACTGGTCCTCTGACAGCAGGGTCATGCTGGAAAGAGGGTAGAAGAAAGAAAGAAAGAAAGGAAAGAGAGGAAGAGTATTTTCTTTGAGGGAACCAGGTGATGGATGAAAGGCCAAATTCCTGCTGCTCGGCTCCGTTAATCCTCTTTCTTATTGCATAGCTGAGCAAAGAGTCCAGAAACTAGGCATAACTTCACAGAAGGAAGTCTGTGGACAGAACACCACAGAGTCGGACTCAGTAAAGAGGAAAGAGGTTATTCTTTAAGTAACACTACTTCTCAACCAGGATTAAGAGACCAATGCACTGAACTAAGAAAACATATTACTCATTTATTGGCTGCCACCAAACTATTAAATCGTGAGATTTAAGATTGAACACAATTACAAATGTATTTTCCGTGAAAACAACAAGACCCTATTCCATTTTATGGATAATATGATATGAAATAATAATATTCATATTAATATGAATAACCCAAACAGAAAGAAAGGGAACACCATCATCAGTGGAGCTCAGATTCAACCTTTTATCATGGCAACAAATGAACAAAAATGATTTTTATCACAGAAGAACAGGAATTTCCAAACTTTTCCTTTAAAAATAATCAAATTTTTGAGAATCAGAAAAGTCAATTGTTTACTTTTACTTTTTGTGGCTTTCGATAAATTCTCTAACAGCGTGAGGAACCATTTTTAGGTCCTCGGTTTGATCCCGAAACAATGTTTCAGGATCAAACTGGGGTCCCTTGATGAGGGTCTCTGTGTTCTCACAGATGCTGCTCCCCTCTGATTACAACACATCTGTAGAAAAGAAGTTGTGTATTTTTCACATGCTGATAACATGAGGTGCTTCAACCATCATTTGATAGAACAGGAGATACTTTAGTACATGTTAATTATTGTCATTTGATAACAATTTCTGAGGAAAAATTGATTTGAAAAAAACTTATGTTAATCTTTTACATTACACATTTATTTACTCCTATTTCATTTCTTGAAAACCCCAAGAAAGAAATAAGTAAAATCAAGGCTCAGAACACAGAGGTTCAGATAATGGATCAGAATGTCAGAAAAACAAAAAAAATGGAAGGTTTGATAGGAAATTCATCAGATAAAGACAGCAATTTCATGGTCTGATCGTTTATTCAGACTTAAAGCTGCATACATTTTCTGTCAACATCATAAACAGTGAAAGGACATGAAATGTCAGACAATATCTTTTGATAAAAGTGCATCAAAATTAATTTTCTCTGACCATGGCGTCGATGTGAATTATGTAAATGCAGAAATGAAACTGTCCAACAGCTCCAGCAGACTTGACAGGAAAGACACAAAAAGCAGAGCCTGTTGGAAAAACATGTCGGCGGGCAAACATGATGGGTTCATTGAGTGAGTTACTGTGGCAACCATTGAGAAAATCTCAGGTTCTAGAACAGAAAACTCTAAATTTTATATATAGTCCCACAGGATCTTTGAGTGCAAAGATCCTGTGGGAATTCCAGATCCAGACTGACAGAGTTGTAGTGGCAAACCAACCACACATTGTAGTACTGGATGAAGAACAGAGGTAAGCCGTTGTGGTGGATGTGGCAGTACCAAGCGAAGGAAACATCAGGAAGAAGGAACGTGAGAAAATGGAGAAATACCAGGAACTTGTTTTTGCTAAAAAAATCATAAAAATGATAAAAATAAAATAAAATAAAATAAGAAAAATTGTTTGGAAAAAGTAATTTTACCAGGATCCCTAAAAATGCAAGATTTAAAAAAAAAATCTTTTTGCGTTGTTTTTCTGTGCTTGTGGAAACAGTTCGGCCCTATACTAGTTGAGAAAAATCTGCAGGGAATTCCCATTCATTTGAAGGTAACTTTTCTGACACGTCCTGCTTAAAACCCAAAAAGTCAGAAGGATCGTTCAAATGAAAGTTTGGACACACCTTCCCATTCATTTGAATTTGGTCTGTACTGTATATGTGTGTGTACTAGAGCCAGGCGTGGTTCAACAAGTACCCTTAAATGATTAAAATTGACTTCTATCTTACATGTTTCACTTTTGGAACAGGAAGAAACAGACTTGTTGCTTGTTTTAAATTGATTTATTTTAACCTCTAAGGCAATATTAAAAAAACATGACAGCTGTACTAGAAGAGATTTCTTTTATAAATGTTGCCATTGTAATAGTTAGCTATTACAATAGCTAAAACGTTTTGCAAGGCGAGCAGGAGGGGGGCAGAAGACTTTCAAAGGGTGGCAAACAAGAACAGCAGAGTGTGTATTTCAAACTGTTTTTTTTATTTATTGCTTCCTCAAGCATTTGCAATGCCCATAGAAGTTTGCATTGATGATTTCTTAATTTTTGACTCAATTTTTGACTAATACTGACTCAAAAATTTGGGGGCAAGTAGGAGGGCAAAGGTTTTTGTTGGGGGCACCTGCCCCACTTGCCTCTCAGTAGCTACACCAACATTTGACTTAAAAATTGAAGGGGGAGTGAATTAGAGTGAATTTTAAGTTAGAAAATGGCTTAATTGGATAAGCAAGTCTCTGGCTTGTTTGCTCCTCTTATATTACCAGTTTTAAAAAAAATGCTGATTTGAAATTTTGTAACAATAGGTGGGGTTTTGAAAAGTTCTCAGAGAGAATTTTGGCTGTGCACTGAGAAAATGTAAAAAAATTCAACTAAAGGGAAGATTTGTCTGCACTTACTTATTAATAGCAATATTGTTTTTCATCATCTAACTTGTTTATCAATCAAATTCCTTCAAAAATGTATGGATAAACCAAGTTGAAAATGATTATGACCAAACCTGTCATTACTAAAGACTAACGGGCAAATTTTGTGACATTTAAAAAACATTTTTTCAAAAGAATTTAAATGTTTTTTTCAAAGGGTGTCACAGTAGAATGCTAAAAAGGTTGTTGCTTGCTGGAGCACTTTGCAAAATTGGCTTTAATGTGTTGTTTTCCTGATTTCACGGAGAATCTACAAGTGAAATTTTTTTTTACCCAGTTCTCAGCCAGACAGCTTGAACTGTATGTCAGGAAATCCTAATCAAATTTTACTGATTCCACACATACTGTTCACAGCTGCAATCAATGCGCTGTTTGCATGAAAACTCCAGCTTCAAGTGTTCCAGATGTCATTAGCAGCTCAGCAGCGTGAACTCAGAATGTAAACCAAGCTGTTTAGATACATTAAATGTACATTCAAAAAAATCCATATAAATTATTTAGCCTAGAATACATGATTAAATCTGTGATAAATCTTTTAGTAATAGATATTAAACATACAATAAGAATTCCTACAGGGCTGAAAATGATAGAGAGCATGTAAAATTGAGCAGCATGGCACGCTGGACTCAGACTTTTTTATTCTTTTTGTGTTTAGTTTTTACATGATTTTAGCAATACTGTGTTGGAGTAAAATCAACCATGACACAATCTCTTTCTATAGCTATGTGCTATGATATCTTTTACCTTAATCTGTGAGGAGAAACAATTTCCATAAGGGGAGATATCACAGGAATGAGAGTAAATATTTATGGGTGTTAAAAGAAAAATGCGCATGAAATAAGTCTATAATCATAGGCAGTTATATAAGGGATATTGGCTGATGAAGTGTGCATTATCAGAAATTGACCCACACCGTGGGGTTGCTTCCGCGTAGTGCGTTAATTTCTGACTATGCAAATTTCGAAGGGCATTATCCAGCCTATACCAAGGTCACCTACAAAAGAAATCGATATTCCACAAGTTTTTAGTACTTTATTTTTTTGTTGTTTTTACAGATTGGATTGCTTCTTATTTTTTTGTACAAAAAGCAGACTATTTGGGACATGGTGCGGCACGTTGTCACGGTAACGTGACATAGCACCGCTTAGCCAGCTGACTTCAACTGCAGTAGCAAGGGAAAGCAATATTTATGCTGATCGTCAAGATGAGTTAAATAAAGCATCAGTTCAGAGAGAAAGTTCACATCTTACTGGTTGTTTTTGTCCAGATTATGAAGCTAAAGGTTTTTTCTGGGTTTTTTTTTAGGCCTTTAGTGTTGGACAGGTTTTACTATCACAAAAAGAGGTTATATAGCTAGAAACCAGAGTGTAGATTTGTATAAACCCCTTTTTGCTGTATTATTTTTTATTTATTTGTTACATTAAGTGTGTGTGGGGAGGGAGAGGGGAAAAATGTGAGGGGGGGGGGGGGGTGGAAGAGAGTAAAAGGAAGAGAGGGGAGATACAAGTACTGATTTGAATAAGTTATTATTTTAAGCTGTAACAATTATACCAGATCTGCTGGAAAGACAAATATTACATCAAAGGTGAAAATCTGACACGAGGATGAGCGGAAAATATCTGTCCATCAATACACTGTGGATTAGGAGGAGGGATGAAGCAGACAGGGAGCAGTGTGGCAGTGTGCACGTGCACGTGGGGGTCGAGATACATGCATGCTGCCGATGTGAACTGTGTGTTCATAAAATGAACCAGATCCTACCCAGACAGATCAGCCAGACCAGGAGAGGGGAGGAGAGACCCCCAGGCCAAGAGCCCCCCCGACACCCGGACCCAGGCAGCCCGGGAGGGGGGGAGAAGGGGAGGTTGTTTTAAAGAAGCCAGCGTAGTGATACAGAAGATTTGAGATAGGTGACCGGACACCCCTTTCTGGGGTGTGCGGTTATCACTTTTTGCTGCATATCCAGCAGCCAATCAGAATCCAGTATTCACCCGGACCATAGTATAAGAAAGGGGTTAATGGCTGACGAAGTGTGCATTATCACTTTTTAATGCACCCGTGGAAGCCTGAACGGTTTCTTCCGCGAAGTGCGTTAAAAAAGTGAAAATGCACACCTCGAAGGCCAATAACCAGCTCATACCGTGGTCACTTAAAAAAAAAAATTATTAACCAGTTTTTAGTCCTTACTTCTTGTTTTTTTCCCGATTTGGTTCGCTTTTTTCCCGAAAAGTGGACTATTTGTTACGTGGTGCGGCGCGTTGTCACGGTAACGTGACATGGCACCGCACCACCGCTGTAGTCAAGATTCGGCGATATAAAGCGATAAATATATATGCTGATCGTCCCGATGGGTTAAATAAAGCATCAGTTCAGAGAGAAAGTTCCCCTCTTACTGGTTGTTTTTGCCAGATGGTGAAGCCAAAGGTTGTTTTAAAGAAGCCGGGCCAGTGATACAGAAGATTTGTGATTGGTGAACGGAATCTCTTTTTGGGGCGTGCTGTTATCACTTTTTAACGCACACCCACCAGCCAATCAGGATTGAGTATTCACCCGGACCATGGTATAAAAAGTGATACTGCAAACTTTGAAGGCCAATAACCCGCTTATACCATGGTCACTTACAAAAGACATAAATATTAACCAGTTTTTAGTCCTTAATTCTTGTTTTTTTCCTGATTTGGATTGCTTTTTCACAAAAAGTGGACTATTTGTTACGTAGTGCGGCGCCTTGTCACGGTAACTTGACAAGGCGCTGCACCACCGCTGCAGTCAAGATTCGGCGATATAAAGCGATAGTCCCAATGGGTTAGATAAAGCATCAGTTCAGAGAGAAAGTTCACCTCTTACTGGTTGTTTTTTGTTCCAGTTGATGAAGCTAAAAGTTGTTTTAAAGAAGCCGGGGCAGTGATACAGAAGATTTAAGATAGGTGACCGGAACTTCTTTTTGGGACGTGCAGTTATCACTTTTTAACACACACCCAGCAGCCAATCAGAATCGAGTCTTTACCCGGACCATGGAATAAAGGTAATTGCAGGTTTGAATAAGGAAGTATTTTATTGCAGAAGAGGATTTAATTTGACAGTCTGACTACCTTTTTTGCCACAGTTTATCTGTAAAACTCAATCAAGTCTTGACAATTTTATGCATCAGGCCTGGTTTTCCCTCTTCACACAGAGCCTCACATAGTATTTCACATGACATTGATGAAGCGAGGAAAGCTGCGCGCCTTTAAAAACACTGACAACGTGTAATTAAGGAAACGGCATTTATGAAAGATGGAGTGCATGAGCAGTTAGAATATTACGCGCAAGCTGGACACAAGCTTCTCCTAAGACGAGAAGATATAGTGCACCAAAGGCTGCTAAGAACCACCAATTCAGCACCAAATCACAGGCAAAGAATGAACTTCTGATTAAAACAGCCAGAGGCTGTCAAAAACAACAAAAAAAATGATGCAACAAATTACTGATTAAGTTTTCCTGCATCTCCTTCTAAATTAGGTATGATTGTGCCTACTCAAATAAAAGGGAATGTATTGAATGAATACAATTAAAAAAAAATTAGAGTCCGTATGAATAACTGAAAAGATTGTTTAAATGATTGTTGTTCATGTTTTGTTGAAAATTACAGATTACTTGTTGATTTTAGAATTGTGTTAAAGTTTCACATCCAGTTCCTTTGAGCTGGTAAATTTTATTAGTGGATCAATGCTGTTGAAGTGCCAAAACTACATGTTGACAATCTCTGATTTAAATAAAAAATCAATTAAAATCTCCTTTCTATTACAGGGTCAAATGGGGTGTCACGGCTAATTAATAATGGATTGGTTTGTGCTCACAAGTTTGCACAATAAGATAAAACTGACAGTCTCTGAAGTTGATGATAAGATTGTGGAGTTTAAATTAACACAGGTCTTTGTTTGCATTTATGAATATTAATGTTGATTTTAATCTTTTGTTATTCTGATTGTACAGCTGACCTAGATACAAATAAAAAATCAACATATGAAGCAACCCACTCCTTGTATAAATATCTAGGGGCATCAACGAGGTAAGATTTTCACCATGTATATATATATTATATTTATGAAGAACATGATTACGAAGACACAACTCCAATAATAAGGAGCTTTCTTTCCACCACAGAAAATCCTCAGGCAGTCCTGAAGCTGTGGCCAGACAGAAGCAATATGGAGTGTGGAATCAGGAAGCGTTGAGCAACTTAAGCTTGTAGGGATGAGACTGCAGTGCTGTTGAAGCGTATCTGATAAAGGTGAAAGGAGACCAGGAACAATAGCGCAGTGGTCATAACGAAGTTTATTGTCTTTGGTGTGTTAAAAATGCCTGAGGCTATGAACGTATGAGGCTGTTTCACAGTAGAAAAAGGTCAGGTTGGGATTAAGAGAACTGTCTTTAGGGTGAGACAATTCTGATGTTCTAGTTGTGCTTAAAGAAGATAGAATTGAAAGAGGATGGATATGAATTAGAGTTGGCAATCATAGAAAATGTAATAGGGTCACTTTGAATGAAAAGGATATATTTAGTGATAATGCCTTGTTTTTATTAACAGAATTGTTAATACCTTCCCCAGACCCAGAAGTAGTGAGTTCTCCAGACGTTTCTTTACCTCACTGCACTTACCCACTTACCTCAATCTCCTCACTATTTCCTCTCCATTGTTGTAATGTGACACATCAAACAACAAGATGGGGTCAGAGCCTATCTACAATGGGAGCCCAGAAAAGATTAAAGGAGGAGGCATTGCCACACAATGTCTGCCCTTTGCCTGCTTTAAGTTTCTACTGCAGTCTAATCCCAGTCTGCTCTGACCGGGTCTTTGGGTTTATCTTCCCCATAGACTTCTTTATTGGGGTCGTTGGAGGGGTTCCCAGAGGATCCGTATTCTACTGCATCATGAACATTTATAAAATATTTGATACAGGCTTTTTTTAGACTCCACTCTCATTAGCACGATCCAAATTTAACTTAACCCCTTTTTCAAAAGGTTTTAAAAACATCTTATTTCATTCATCTTATTTTATTAAGATGACTATTATTTTCCCCAAAGTTTAGTTTCTTGCTTCATTGAAAAAAAAAGTGTTTCTAGGTGCCGTTTCATACCAAAGTCTTTCATCTCTACATAAAAGGTAAGTGGATTTCTTTTTTTGCTTCTTAAAGACATTTAGTTATTTTTTAAGTCTAAAAGCTATAACTTCCCCTGTCAGTAAGGAATCTTGTGGTGAAAAGGTTAAAACATCCAGCTTTCTTTTCTTTGGGAATTTAGTGTTACTTTTGTAGCAAAAAGGCATTTAAGGAATAAAAACCCAGCACCAAAAGTATTTTTAACTATATAAGATGTATGATTAAAATACTCAGCACAGTTTTATGTCATAAAGCCCAGAAAACCTTTTTTTCCTCATCTTAAATAAGGTGTATTTGCAGAACTAATGTACTAAAAGCCTAAACACAAACTCAGACGTTCTCCGTCATCCTGAGACAATCAGTATACAGTAAATAATACAAGAATCTCTCTGCTCTGATCAACAGCAGACAAATCCTCTCCAGCCATGAGATCACAAGGACTCTTTTGTGCCTGACTTTCTAAGCAAATCAAGTGATGATGCATGTGATCCCTGAGGGAGTGATGCTGATCTGAAAAAGAAAAAAGGAGGAAGCAAAAGGAAAAAGGTTGTTTCAACTCTCATCAAGCGTGTGCAGAAAAACTTGTAGATAACAAAAACATGAGAACATTCTCTGCATACCCTGAGATCACATGTTACAGCAGACTTCTATAAGGTCATGTGAAATCACGCAAGAGTCAAGCAAAAAGGTAGCCTGAAAAGAAAGACAAAAAAATGCTTTTTACCACAATTAAAAATTTGTAGTTAACAGGTTAACAAAAAACTAGATTTAAGAGAAACTTGTAAAACAATGGAAGAAAAATGAATGTAATTTGTGATTCTACAATCTGCGAAAATGTTTAACATGATTCTCCAAACCACCAGTTAAAATAAAAAAAATAATAAAATAAAATAAAAATAAAAAGGGGGATTTTTTTGGGCATTTACTTGTAAATAACAATGTTGTTTTCTGACCAAATAATAGTTATAAAAAAGCAGGTCAATTTTCTGAAATATTTGACTTTTTAACAAGCCACGTCAAAAGACCAAACCTGTTATTACTGATGGTATCAATTTGCATCTTCCAAGAACATAACCTTGGAATAAATTATAATGTGATATTTTCATATTTCGTTACGAAAAAAGTTACCGGTAAATGTTTTTTACAATGGCTGTCACATAGTAGACAAAAAGGTTGGTGCTTGTTGGAACCCTTTGCAAAAAGGACTGTAATTTTTCCTAATTTTCCTAATTTTGTAGAAAAGCCACAAGGAAAAAGGAATGAAGAGGAGACATTCTCTGCACACACCAACGTTACATTGTAGGATATAATTATATATGTTTTTGTGAAATCACAGGATAAGCTGGAAAAAAGGAGATTCCAACCGGTTCCAACACGATGAAAGATTAGTAAGTAAGTAAACTCTATTAAAATTATACTTGTATAATCGGGACAAAATTAACACAGTTCATGATTTGACAATCTGTATAATCTACCTGTTAATAAAGGTCTTTCCTAAAACCTAAGGAGTCCCTGAAATCATTGGTTCGTTTATCAATCAAATTGGCTTTTTACAATGAAGAATGACACCAGCCCTCCCCATTAGTAGAGTTTTCATTCACAATTTAACATAAAAGTTTAACAAATCTTTCAGCTTTGAAATTTTGCGTTTAAAACAAAGAATTTTAAATACATCCTTGAAACATTGAGTGGAGCTTCACCTTGTTTTTTCTAGAGTAGACAATTTCCCATAGTTTTGACCTTGTCTTGGCTTTGTTTGTGAATTTATACCATTTTTTGTCTCAACACCTGTAATTTCTGTTATTCAGCATACAAGCTATTTGATCTTAAGTGTTGTGATTTTTGCAGTTAAAAATATGTCCAAATTTACTAACTCACAATTGAGTTTTAGGACAGTTTTATGTTCATTGTGGAATTATTCTGTTGTATAATCAAAATGATATCTATAAAAAATAAGCTTAGGTTGTTCTAAAAAGATGGATATCAAGCATTGCCTTAAAAAACAGTTTTATAGATAGATAAGTGCTTAAGAGTGGGTAAAATCATTGTGGTATAGTGATGCAACTTCACAAATCCTTAAATTGCATTTCCTTGTTACCTCTCAAGAAGGCTTAAGTCCATTTGGTCTTTGTCTGAAAGTTATAAAATTTTATGGAGCATGGGAACTGAGGTCTTTAAAGTGTAAGGTGTACATTTTTTTCCAGTTTAAGTCAGGAATGAGTTTCAGATCACAGTAGAAAAGCGTGTTTTTTTTCAACAAACACACATTAAACAAATGTAGCTTTAGGTTTAGTTGAAGGTTAGTTGTTTTCACAGAGGTGAAGGAGCATGGCGTGTCCATTTGAAGATAATTTAGTGGATGAAGAAGCTCAGATAATACTTTTTCCACCGTGAGAGGGTGATAAGACCACGTATGGATGTTGGAAAGATAAACTTTATCACATTGATCTAACTTAATTACTTGCTTCAGTTAAGATAAAACATTTTTTGGAGTTCAGTCAATTTAAAAATAACATGTATTATCAGACAGTTATTTTAATTTTATTCAAATTAATTCAATTAAGTAGTTGTAACTTTAGTGCTTCTGTCAGACTGGCAGTGCAAGGAATTGTGGGATACCATTCCCTTTGCCTGTCTGGACAGATTTGGGTTTAAGTGTGAGTTTTTGTCCAAATGTGTTTTGTTGTCAAGCTGTTTTAATGTGTTTTGCCAAGTTATTTTGTCCTACTATGTTTAATTCTTTCTGTACCATGAGTGAGAGGGAGGGAGATGATGATAAGGTTATTTAGCACCCCTACTGTCTGTCAGTGTCAGATGAAATGAAGTTCCAAGGAAGTTTCCTGGTGCAAATTTACATGAATCATGTATTTTATTATTATAAAAAGGAGAATATCTGTAGCCTCCTCAGAGAGAAGTACAATAAATTAAGATGGAAAAACATTTAACTGAATTGTAAAAATATGATATTTAGTTTGATAAATCAGGATCAGACAAAAGGGCACACATTACCCCCATTTCATCCTCCTTGCACTGGCTCCCAATCAAGTGGTGTATTGATTTTAAAATTCTAGTTTTAACCTATAGAGCTTTAAATGGACAGACCCCAAAATACTTATCAGACTTGCTCTGTCCCTACGCTTCCAGCCGTGCCCTCCGATCCTCAGATCAAAATCTTTTAAAGATTTTTAAGACCAAGTATAAAACCAGAGGTGACCGGTCATTCCAGGGAATAGCCCCCAGACTCTGGAATGCCCTCCCTCTGTCCCTTCGTGTGGCCGACACCGTCGATTCTTTTAAAAGTCAACTGAAGACACTTTTATTCAAAAATGCTTTTAGCTGACTGGTTTTATTGTTACTTTTATTCTATGTTTATTTTTTGTCAATTTAGTTTTGCTTTACACTATATCTAATTGATTGTTTTTCTGTCTTTACTGGATTGTATATTGTTTATTGTTCAGCGCTTTGTGAGTTTATCTGTGAAAGGCGCTATATAAATAAAAATTACTTACTTACTTACTTACATAAATATGGAAATTTGAGTTCTAAAACCCTTTATTATAGACATAAGAAATTAGGTTGAATACATTTAACTCAACTACTTGTTAACAATTGAAGTAATTCATTTAAGTTGGATATGTTTTATATATATATATATATATATATATATATATATATATATATATATATATATATATATATATATATATATATACACTCCAAGAAAGAACAATAGCAGACATTGAGGACAGTTACAAGTATCTTGGAACTTCACAGGCAAATGGCAACCTAGAGCAGGCAACAAGGAAAGTTGCAACAGCCAAATACCTCCAACGGGTTAGGCAAGTCCTGAGAAGCCAGCTCAATGGCAAGAACAAGACCCGGGCAATAAACAGCTACGCACTGCCAGTTATCAGATACCCTGCAGGAAAAATAAGATTCCCCAAAAAAAAGAGAGACAGACCACGGATGTTAAGGCACGAAAGCTCCTCACCATGCATGGAGGGTTCCATCCCACATCCAGCACCCTGAGACTGTATGCTAGCCGCAAGGAAGGAGGCCGAGGACTACTGAGCGTGGAAGCCACTATCCAGGATGAAACATCAAAGATGCATGAATACATCAAGCTCAAGGCCCCAACTGACAGTGTGTTCAGTGAATGTCTCAGACAATGGAGAGCAGAGGATGCAGTGCTGGAGGACAGATTCTCATGGGAGGACAAACCCCTGCATGGGATGTACCACCGGACCATAACTGAAGTGGCTGATATCAAGAAGTCCTACCAATGGCTAGAAAGGGCTGGACTACAGGACAGCACTGAAGCACTCATCCTGGCAGCTCAGGAACAAGCCCTGAGCACCAGAGACCCAGCACCATAGAGGCTCAGATCTACCACACCAGACAAGACCCTAGGTGTAGGCTGTGCCAAGAGGCGCCTGAAACAATCCAGCACATAACTGCAGGGTGTAAGATGGTAGCAGGGAAAGCATACATGGAACATCATAATCAAGTGGCTGGAATAATATACAGGAACATGTGTGCAGAATATGAACTGGAAACCCCAAGATCAAAATGGGAAACACCTCCAAAGGTGGTAGAGAATGAGAGGGCAAAGATCCTGTGGGACTTCCAGATCCAGACTGATAGGATGTTAATGGCAAACCAACCAGACATTGTAGTGGTGGATAAAGAACAGAGGAAAGCCGTTGTGGTGGATGTGGCAGTGCCAAGCAATGAGAACATCAGGAAGAAGGAACATGAGAAACTGGAGAAATACCAGGGACTCAGAGAAGAACTGGAGAAAGCATGGAAAGCATGGAGGTGGCCACAATGAAAGGCGACTCTGGATCGAGACTATTATTTATTTATTTTTTACCAAGGGGGTCGGGGGACTCAGAAAACCAGTCATTATCTGGTGTAACCACCATTTACCACATGCAGTGCAGCACATCTCTTCCTTTTATCTGTACTGGGCTCTGTTTTGACACGGTGAAGACTGATTTCTCTGTTCAGACACAACGAAGTACCAGTATGTGCAAAAAATATATTTATTTTTAAATGTAATAAGTAAATAGAAAAATAAATGGTTACATGGTGATTAAAAACAATGAGAGGGCATGATGTCTAAAAAATAAAAGGAATTGATTAAAATCAAGAACAAGCCCCAAGTAGAAAGTAGTACAATTAGTTTCATTTGACTGAAATAAAATGTATTTAAATAGTTATTTTAAAGGGCTTAATTTGTATTAGTTTTACTGCAAGTGATCAAACATGTGAACACAGAATTAAAGTTAATGTTGAGGTAACATAGGCAACTTCCCAGCTATGTGAACCTGCACAAAACATTCAAACATGGTGGAGATTGCTTGTGTGCTTGGGTATACATTGAAAAAAAGTAATGTAGGCCTAAATCAGCAAGTGGACTTAGGGTGGATCTAATTGTTCCAGAATAATACCATTCACAATGCCAAGACCCACAGGATAGTTGTTAGTCAATCCAAGACCATCATCGTATAAGTGTTGAAACTTTAAGATCTATTTTTGTGAGAGCAACTGCTACCATAAAGACTATGTGCACTAACGAAGCTCCCACAGAGTCTTCATTCTTGTGATTATGGAAGCAGCACGAGGCGTTTATGAGGAAACAGAAACATGATCAGAGCACTCAGCCGTGATACAAAGGGAGCCAAAAGAAAAGTTTGGTTTCCTGAAGATTGAAGTTCATTTTGAAAATGTAAACTTAAGAAATGTAATTTTTGCAAACTTTGGTTGACTTTACTTTTTTTTTATATATATATCTCATGGTTAGTTTGGCGTCTCACAGTAATATGTCTGGAATCATGTCACAGACATTCCTTACATGCTTGTGAGCCTCAAGATCTTCCAGTCCAACAGAGTATGTTTTTTTTTTAGCCTCTGCTTAAACCTGTTGTAGCAATCAAATTTGGGGGTTACCAAAGGGTAAATGTAACTTTCTAATGAAGGAAAAGCAGTATGCTACTTTGTAAACCTTTCTGTGAATATCAACATGTTGCTTAGTGACAAAAAGATGAGCAGTTAACATAAACATCTAAACTGGTATTCTCATCATACAGAAAATATCTTGTCTTTTCTTCTTTTTTTGAGAAAGAACTCACTCTAATGAGCATACAGTCAGTAAAAAGACAACTTTTAGTTGTTCAGTTCAGTTAGTTAATCTCTTATCATCAAGCCATTATACAAATAAAGTCATGCATTGTCATTTCCTGGATTCTTTTTTATATTCTGGCTCTCTTAGTCAAGTGTATCTATGTTAAACATTACAGAACTCTCACATATTTTTAGGTGGTACAACTTGCAGAATGGCTGACTGCCCAACACTGATAAACCCATACCTGAATCTTAGAGCCTTTGCCTGTCTGTGTTTTAGCCTCATAGCTGATGTGTTTCAGAAAGTCTCAAACTAAATAAATATAGAATCATTCGCTGCAGATGTAGACAGGAAAATACTGTATATAGACATTTATGAAGTAGATGGAAAATTTCTGACGACACCTGTTGGATTCTGACACCTGAAGAGGGAAGAGCATTGACAGGGATTTATTTTGCTCAACTCATTGTTCAGAAAACAGCATCTTGGCAAGATAAATTTAAGTTTAAAGGTCTGTTGTGTTTTCCCGTCGGTTAATTTAAAAAAAAACACTGCTTAATATGCGCAATTTTAACATCTAATTAAATCAAAATAAGCTTCCCCTAACTGTTAAAAATGATAATTAAAGCAATAAAGAACCAAAAGCTCCAGAAACCAGAATGCACATTCTGAATGTTTATTTTAAGGATTAGAGCCACAATAGAAAAGCTCCCTCCTGAAACCTCCCTCTAGTGGTCTTTTGAGGAACTGCAACATTTGAAACTTCCTGGTTTGCATCAAATTTTAGAACAGAGGGTGGGGGCTTGGTACAACACAGCTGCAGATTCTATACAGTTGTGCCTGAAGACTACAAGAACTCTCATACACATACTAATTAAAAAAAGAAAGCTGTGGTCCTTTTTGTTTTGATGATGGAATGCAGGAATACGTGTGAAAAGAGTTACTTCAGAGTAATTAAAGCCATCATTAAATCAGTGTGAATGCTCAAAATAAAAGTGAGAACTGGAAGCAGAGACATATTTTCATCACAGGGTTTAAAAGCTTGCCTGACTATTAATTTTGTCTAAAACCTACCAAACACTTAGAGACTACAATTTTTTATACGTTTTTTTGAACAAGTGATCTCCAACAAGGGTGTTACTGACCTTGAACATGCATTCCATGCATTTAAAATTTTCCCCATGTTGTGCGGACTGACACCATATTGTGATTGGAATTTATGTTGATTAAAAGCAATGGGCCAAAAAATCCCAGAAAATGATGTGCGCCTGTGAATGGCTGCTCATCTGGAAAAAAGGCCTCCCATGCAGCTTACAGAACTTGAATGACTTTTTAGTTTGTGAAGACGGGCAATATTGCGCACATCCTCCAGCTGGGTTTTCTGAAGAGAAAACCTGATATCAAATTATATTCTCACTGTGAAACATAACAGTTTCTAATAGCTTTTGATGAATATCTAATAACGTACCTACTTATTTCAATTACTTATTTATGATTTTACATAGTTTTTATTTTTAAATACAGATGGTATATATTATAATGTTTTTCATATATGATGACACTTTTAACTTTTTTGGGCAACATCCCAGTATGATATGGTCACTTGCATATTTTTTTAATCTTTTAAACAATTTTGCAAATAAATTGACAATTGTGAAAGAATTACAATGACAAAAACTTCAAATCTGCATCTAAACAGCACAATAATCACGCATGGTTCATGCACAATTGCCGCATTGTGTGACGGGTATAAAAATATAAAAATAAAATCTTTCACCCCTCCAGCAGTCCGTACGAAGTGTGGGTGTCCGGCGCCATGTGGAAGGCGGGTGCAGGAGCTGAACGCGGATGCGACTGTGGACACAAACTGGGCCTTTCTCAAGCTGTGGTTCCCACCGGGGGTCCCCCGTCTCGGCGGGCTGCCTCCGCTGGTCCCTAGCAGCATACTTAGAACTGTTGCGTGGCAAGAGAGTAGTTCAAACAAAGGATCGTGAGTGCCCGCATGGTGCTGACCATGGTGCTGACACGATGTGATTCCTGCCCAGTACTCTGAATGTCAAAGTAAAGAAATTCAATGAATTGCAGGTTTACGTGTTCGCGTGGTTTATTTGTACGTCTTCTGTGCTTTTAACGTGGTTCATTCGCGACACCTCTGTTAAAATGTCACGTAAAGAACCATAACTTTTTTCACTTTTTCCACATATTCACACATGACCAGTTTTCATCTGTGCAATATGTGCACAAATTGTAAGTAGCGTCTGTGTGATAGGCCGTTAAGAAACTGGTTTTGAATCTGCCAAATTTAAACCAGTGAATGTTGTTACACTTAGTGTGACTTTAATTTTTTTTTTTGCATAAATGCTGGAGTTGTGATTTGAAAGTACTATATGCAAAGTTTCTGTTTCTACACCATTAGTTTTTTTTTTTTTTCCAGATAAGGTCAAAATAACTTTTAATTACCTTATTTTACTACCAGTTCCCCAGGTTGTCTACATCTCAGTGTGGGCCTACAAGAGTCAGGGTCATAATTTAACATTTTCAGTCAACCTGCTCACCCCTTGTGGGCCCTCTTTTTTCCCCGGGGTTCCCCCCTCCTGGGCGGGGGCGGCGGGCCCCTGCCTTGCTCCTCCCTGGACCAACTGCGGGACGGGCGGATGGCTGCCTGGAGTGCGGAGCGGGTCTCCCTTGGGGGGTCCTGGCTCGTACCTGGGGTTGGGGCGGGGGGATGCCCGGAACTCCTGGGTGGTGGTGGGGTGCTCGTTTGGGGCTGTGGGCGTCCTTCTCCGGTGGGGCCCTGCGTTGGGCTCTCCCGGCGCGGCGGGGGGGCTGCTCTCCTGGTTGGGCTGGGGCGGCGCTCTCTTTCCCTCCGTGCCTCTCTGCTCTCTGGCTCTGGGGGCCTTGCGGCGGTCCTGCTGGCCCTGGCCTGGGTGGCGGGCTTGGTCGCCCGGGCGGCGGTTGTTCCCTGCCGGTTCCCATGTGGCGTTGGGGGGATTCCGGCTGCCGCTGCTGCAGCGGTGGGGGTCTTAGGGGTGGGGATGGCTGGGCACTCTCCCTCCTTCTTTTCACGTTCCACCATCCATTTTAGAAGAACATAAACACTCACCTGAGCACAGGTGTTAGCTCACCTTTGCACTAACATGCATGATTGAATGACTGAAATATTTCACACTAGTTGGTTTTAAGGCATAAGTATGCGTGTGAACACTACCTGTTTTGTGTACATGTTGACAGGTGGACATTTTTGCAGCTAGCAGGTGTGTTTATAACATTTGAGTGTGTGTGTGGACAGGCCCCGCCCCTTTTGTACTACATTTGAACCTTACCATAATGATTAACAACCAGTAAACTTGTTGCTTTATGCTGCTTCATGGTCTTATCCCCCCTTCCCCTCCTATCATCACCCTCCTAGCCCCCCCCCTCTCTCTAACGTCCCTCTCTCTTCTTCCCCTCTTTCCTTTTCTGTCCGGTCCAACACCAAAGATTTTCAAACATGATTGAAATTAATAAAGTTTGGCCTCAATTACAAAAGGGGTTTATTCAGACATACCTTTGGTTTGTCTGAAGATTAATAACCCCTCTTGTTAAAGTAAAATATGTCCAACACAAGAGGCCCTCAGCTCTCATCTGTCTGCCCAGCTGTTGGACAGGACAAGTTTAAAAAAAAAAAAAATACCTGCTCAGGACATAATGGCAGCAGAGGGGGGTTATGATGATAGACGATGGGGAAAAGAAATAATATTCAAGATATTTATATTCAAGTCAAACACTTGTGGACATTTGAGGATTCATGAATCTCACCCTCATACTCTTAATCTTCCTCCTGAGCCTGGAGAAAAGCCTGAAAGAGTCTGGAGAAACTGTGGGAGTGCACACTCATTTAGGCTTCTTACTCTAAATAATAAGTTATGTTCTTTTAATTTACTTACTGCATATTTAATTTTATTCAAGGAGGGGGGTCTTTTCTAAAAATGGCTGCTTTTCCCACTAGAGCAGCTGCTGTTTAAGTAAATTTTACAGGCGCCAAATGCCTAATTAATTATTTTAAAATTATCAGTTTAAATCTAAAGACCATGCCTAAACAACATTAAAGGGATGGAGGAAATCAGCTGCCTGTATGCAGGATAAAAAGGATTTTTAAATAGGTTAAAATGGACAAATGTACCTTTAACTGTTAATCTTATAAAAGTATTTTCTTTAGGGACAAGCTTGCCAATTGTTTTTAAAAAAAAGATAGAAATAAACAAAACTGCTCAAGCATGAACAGCTTTGCGGCTCTGACACAAGCGCCAGACAAACCGTGACTATATTAACAGAGAATCAACAATAATTGGATCACAGATGGGAATATATTAGTATTAAAACACAAATATTTTTAATTGTTTTTAACTAAGGTATGACTTCAACCAGATCAGACGGTGTAGTTAATTAGAAAAGGTCAAAATTAGTTTTACTCTTAAAAATTGCATTACCAATGTTCTGTAGGCCTGAAAATAAAATAAAAATGTCATTCTACATGCTCCATCTTTTTGTTTAATTATCAGCCATGCATCATCTTTAATTTGTTTTCCTTAAGAACCCTAGAGGGGAAAAACACTGAGACTTAATGTCTGCAGAGCTTCATTTACAGCATTTTTTACTTTTGTGTCAGGTCTCTTTAAAGCAAATTACATTAATAAAGGGATAACTGCAGCTGAAAAGCCTGTAGAGAAAGAAATAGGATGTTAAACAAGATCATTTATCATCCAAGAAGAAAAATTATCTTGTAGCAATAGCAAAGATTGTGGAATAAGTAAGATATAAAAAGGTAAATATAGAGTAAAACTTTTTTAATATCAAAATAAAGGATAGCTTTATAAATTGACAATAACCAAATGAAATAGCCTTGTAGGTATAGTGTGCCCAGCATTAAAAAGCTGCTTCTTAAGAGGTCAGTGGAACTGCATGCTAATCAAAATGACTTCTGCCAAAATACCTCCCACTGTCTTTAAGTATCATAGTGTTTTTCCATAATTTTACTGCAATTAAATAATTGTTTTAATCTACATTTTAACAAAGAGAGTAAATTAAGAATTAAAAAAGAGAGCAAAAGACGAATTCAGACTTTAAGAAAAAAAGAATAATTATTCTGGGGTTAATGATCAACCTAAAATCTAATATTTTTATGGCAATTAAGTAAACTATATGCTGGGTGGGGGTGTTCCTAAAATAACCTCTGGTGATTGTCAAAGAGAGTGGCTTGACCAGTTTCCTGTGATCCAAGTTCATAATATAACATGCTGCATTTATTGGGAAGACTGTGGGAAGATTATTGCTAGAAAAAGTGCATTTGTGACTGAAAAAGCTCAATGCATCCATATAACACATATCATGCTGTGATAAACGCACAGCCTGGAAGTCCCCTCTGCCTTTCAGCGGCAGGCAGCAGCAAATGGTTAGCAATTTGAGGAAAATAAGTGACCTTGTAAAACTGTGCTGTTAAATGCAATGTGGTTGAAAATGTGGGTGCTTCAACGTTTTGTGCCGTTACACCAAAGGCAAAAAGCTAGACCCACTGGTACAAATATTACAAAAAGTTAGTCTGAGGTCCTGATGCTGAACTTTAAATATGTTAAATAATGTCCGGGATGAACCTGGGGGCTTGAACCAGTTAAAGGGTATAATGAAGTATGATACAACTGGACAGCACAGCACATCGAGCTAGTGCTTACTCCTCACTTTCACACAAAAAATGATTTTCTTCAAAAACACATTAATTAGATACAAACTGAAGATCTGAGTTTTAATGCAACTAAGTCCCCATGTCTTTTACAAATATTTACATAATTTATTTGGCAATTGATACAGCAATAGTGGTAAAGCCATAAAACTAATTTCACATTAATGAGTGATTATAACTGGAAATGATGCTCAAGAACAAAAACATTTATTCTTGAGCAAAGAATTTAAGTAAAACAATTAAGTAAACTTTGTTTTAAGAATTTTACAGCATTATCATTCAATTTTAACACCAAACTAAAACATGTAACTCAGATTAATAAACTGATGTTAAAATATTTCATCTTAAGTGCAAATATTTTCAAGATTTACCAAACGTTGATGCTGCTGCGTAATTATTTCTTCTAAACGTCTTCAGGGACTGACTTTATAAAGTGAATGGTTCTTTTGTTATTATAATAATTTCTATTTGCACAAGCAAGTCTCTTGACTCTGAAGGATTTGTTGCTGGACAATGGATCCATAACAAAGCTATGGCTGAGCACAAAAGAGGAAGATCCAGCAAACATTAGGCATTACATTAAAGGACATTTAGGCTTTGATTAAAAACAGGACAGGAAAAAAAAAGTCTCTTTAAATGTGCGGGTACTGCTTGGAGAGTTTTCAAGCTGTTCCGAGTGATCTGCACCCGCCAGAGCTGTTCAGTTAGTTTTGCACTTCAAAAGACTTTTTTTGGAACTAAAGTCATCAAGGATTCTTTTTTATTATTTGGTCAAAACTATAGCATAAAAGCTGTTCAGCCAACTGATGAGCCCAAAATCTAACTCTGTACTTCTGAGAATGCAGACCATTTTCGTTTGATTGGGAATATCTGTCAAAGCAAGAACTAAACTTCTTTGCTTCCCAAAACATGATTTAAATCTGCACAAAAGTTTGTGTTAATGAAAATACTTTCCAATTCAGATGTTTCATTAGAAAACATTTAATGATTTCTCCCACTTTCATTATTTTCTAGAGTTTTGCTTTGCCAGGATTGCACTCTATAACCCCTGCAGCCAACAGCTTGTTTATCTCTGCCGATGTAAAGTTGTACTCCTCCAAGACCTTAACAGTGTGTTCTCCAACGCCGGGGTTGGAAGTCAAGCTGGGTTCAGCAGGAGTCCGGGACAGAACCGGAGCTGGCCGAGGGCACTCTGCTCCCTCGGAGTCCTTCATGAAAGAACCCCTTTCCTGGTTGTGGGGGTGAGAGCTGACCTCGTCGAAAGACAACACAGGCGTGACACAAGCATCAATCTTGTCAAAAATCCTTGACCATTCCGCCTGGGTCTTTGAGGCAAAACGCTCTGTAAAAACCCGCCTGAGCTCTGGCCAGTCACCAACGCTCATCTGGGGAGGCAATTCTTCATCTTCCAACTCCAAGCCTGAGGCAAAAGAAATCCAAAACAAAACATAAAGAATTAAGAAAACAATTTTGAAACAAATATCTTAACGTAACAGCGACATAAGAAACATATCAAAGGGGTGACCTGTGCCTTCATCTCATTGGAAAAAAAGCAAACTAAGCAATTACTTGATTCAAGACGAAGTCTCTCGGGATTAGTCATAACTTCATATAATGAGTAAACTTTACAGACCCACTCTGATTAAAATCGTAGTTCTAACATGTTCTTGTGGTATCTTTCTCATGATGGAGGACATTTATAAAGACAATTTAGCTTAAAATATTATTATTTCTTTATTCAAATAATGTTGAATCAGGGGCAGATGAAACACTGCAGTTTAAAAAAAGATTAGTACGGAATAATCATAATTAAAAGACCACTGAAGACTGACCACTGAATGCTAAACACAAAGAACACTTTCACAATAGATTTAAAAGATTATCCGAGTAGGAGTTTAAAGATACAGATAACGTATTATTTATCAGTTTATTCAAAGTTACAAACCTTTAAGAAGCTGGTCATAGAACTGGGGTTCCAAGGCACCTACAGCGATGTACTTCCCATCCAAAGTTCTGTAAGTATCGTAGAATGGAGCTCCGCTGTCCAACATATTCTGCCCTCTGTCACGTTCCCATAAACCAATACTATGGGATTTCCATACAAATGAGCCTGTGTAGGCAGCTCCTTCGACCTATGAATAGCAGAACAGAGGAGCTGAAGAGAAGGCAGGGACATTTTCTGCCTTATGTTTTATTTTTAATAAAATGATTAAAAGTATTTTCAATGTCAAATTTATGAAAACAACAGGGCTTATAATTGCATACTTTCATTTGGAGATGGGGGTGACACATTGGAATAATCAAATTAAACAAAATGAAGCACTAGGAATCATCTAAATACTAAACTACTAAAGGAAAAAAAAGGTTTTCTGTCCAGGATCAAATCACACAGATACCATGCTTATTTTCTTGGTTCAGCTGGATGTGGTTTGTGAGTGGTTTTCTGGACACTTTGTCCGTTGCACAAAGAGCAGGTTGGCCAAACTATATTTACAAATGAGTTGGTGGTGGGGATGGCATGAAGTGGTCTGTTAGTGTTGGATCTAAAAAGTGTGTGTGAAACATTCAAGAAACATTTTTCGAATGTTTCTTAAAGTTGTCCTTGGAAAGGAAAAGATATGAACCAGTACAATGCAAAATAAATATTGTATGTGAAATATTAACTAGTCCGTGTCTTGAACAGAGGCAATTATAGATCCAAATCCAAAAGACTGCAAACATTCCAAGAAAAGTATCTAGTGTGGGACTACATAGTCCTCTGGATTTTAAAAGCAATTCCATCACCACGCTCACAACTTACTAACGGCAAATATGACTTCACCAATTTCCCGAAGTAAAAACCTAATGAATATAAACACTTTCCAAAGATTATTTACGAGCCCACCCTGTTCTGATGATGAAAACTTGGATGAATTATATAAAAAAATAAAATACCCTTTTGTTCTATATAAAAAAAACTGTTCAAATGTAATACATTGTGGTTTATTTTTGCCAATCTAGTGAACATTGAAGCAGACTAGGTTACTTGATTTTGGAGTTGTAATTTCGGACATCTTCTCAAAAATAACGAGCGCACTATATAGTGTTTTATGTAGTGAGTAGTGAAGGAATATGGACAGAACCTAAGTGTACATAAACTTAAATGATAAGGGAAAAATAGAACAGAATTTAAACTTGTCAAAATAAAAACAAAAAACACCTCAAACATTTGGAAACAGAAAAGGATCAGGCATAGAGCCCTGAGGAGATAATTAACGAAAACATCTGTGATGATTAAAAACCATAACCTGATGTGGTCATCATTTAAGGAGGGGGCTCAAGGGTACAGGAATCAAAGCAATTTGGAACATAGCTAACAAAATTAAAACCCAACCAAAAAATCAAAAAACCACAGTACCAAACCCTGGCAATTTAAATGTACAAACCAATTACCTAAAAGACCTGAACAGCTCGTACCAAGGCTCCATTGAGCTGCAATAAAGTCCAGAACCTCTGTGACCCAAATCAGACAAATCCGACAAAGTGGTCCTGGGTATACATTTATTTATTCCTGCTGCAATGAGAACCTCTTTAATGCACAGATTACAGCATCACTTCAAGAAAATATGCAGCAACACTGAGGTGCAAAATCGATAAAAAGTCTTAATTAACAGATGGGTCTCGAGCATTATGTCAAAGTTGGTGAAAAGAAAAACATTCTGAAATGCGTTTAATGCAGAGATGCTTTTAATGTGTTTTCACAGCTTTGCTGAAAAAAAACCTTTTAAGAACATGAACAGTAAATCCTTATTACTTGTTTTCGCATTGATTGAAATCAGCAACATTTGTGTAACCTTTTCTAAAATACACACTTACATGACTCATAATCACAGCTTTAAAAGAGAACACAGAGGAAGCCTATTTATTGTTGTATGTCTACACTTTATACAACTTTTTGTGTTTGCAAAAAACAAAAATTCAAGAGCATTCCAAAAAAAAAAAATCTTATTGTGGATTTGTGCAGCTTGAGGAAGCTGACGAGGCTTTAAGAAGTCAAAGACATGAAAAATGTGGAGAAACTTGAAAGGGTCTGATCTTTCAAGTGCAATTTATTTACTGTCAATCTTCTGCTCTGTGAAGAAACTAATCACAGCCGAGAAAAAGGGCGCTCTGTCACTGGTCAGGGCTTCAATGCCATCAAAATTATTGTATGCCAAAACCCAGACTCATGCATGAAATATTAGGTCTGTGTGGAAGCTGGGATAACTACCTGAATCTATATCCCTCTTTTGATGGGCTGTGGTCATGAAAAATATATTTCTGAATAACAATAAAATAAGACTGCAGATACAAGAGTGTGAAAATAAAATTAATTCTGTTTGCGTGTACATTTTCTTGGAAGTCTCATACCAACAGATGGGAAAATATTTTACTACGATTGATACATAAATTTACATCTCTCTCTCCATCTGTTTGTGCATCTCAGTCATTTATAACCAACCATATTCCAGCCACTTTAATTCACTGTCTCCTCGTTCACTCCACTTTGAAAAATCTTTGAGCAAAAGATGACAAATTTTGAGAACAGATTACCGATAGCTTTCTGCAGCAGAAACAAACTTATGCACCTTTAGAACTTAAAATGATGGCATAAGAGTGGTATTTTAGAACCCCTGTGAGGGGAATACAGCTAATATTAACTATTTTGGTACAGTTCCTGAGGGAAATGTTGCTCTCATACGTCAGCTCACCAGTGACACAAAAAGCTTCTCCATAAGGAACAGAAGTGTCTGCTTAAGCAGCTCATAAATCTCTGCCTCAAGAAAACTAGTGAGCTGTCTGTAGCCTTATTCATGCACAAGCAGACCAATGCAAAACAGAAAGGTTACTTTGATCAAAAAGACATTTAAAAATAATATCTATCAATTCATTCAATTTTAAGTTAGTAATAACTGTATATGTAATGTAATGTGCTTGAAATACAAATGTGATAATCTTTTAAAAACTGCCAATGTACATTCCTAAACCACAATCTTACTCCTGTGAGCTGGTTACACTTAAAGATGTACAGTCCAAAATGTTGATAAAGATCTGAAATTTCATTTGTTTATTTTTTTAAATAAAAAGACAATTTACTGAACATAATAATGACAATTTTCTATTCTTGATTTGTGGTATAACATTAATAAAATAGAAAAAGTCGTTACTCGTCCCAGAATACTGTATCCATCCATCCATCCAGCAACCCATCCATCCATTTGCTGTACCAGTTTAGGCCGGTGAAGGATAACTGAGGATGCAGGAGCCGATCCCAGTTACTTTAAGGAAAAGTAGGAGAATACCCTGAACTGCCTGGAAATTTAAATGCACCTGATGCTTTCATGCGGAGGAAGGCTTGTGTGCTCCATGATGGTTACCTGGATCTGGTGTGCTTTGCCAATAAGAAGTTACAATGGCAGGTTATTTGGATAACATGTAAGACACAAGTCCTGGAGTTTGACACCTGGACTCTGCATGAAACGTGAAGATGTTTGAAAAGGAAGACCACTGGACTTCCAGAAGTATTGACATCTCGATGATTAAATAGCTAGCAACCTTACCATACCAAACCCTCTCCGACTCTACAACTCATTGTGAAGACGATCCAGCACACTAGAACCATAAATACAGAGCAAATAAAGGTTGCCATTGGAACTGCATGTCAGCAGCTTGACAGATGGATCGCCTTCATTCCACATCACTATCCTTCAGCCTTCAACCAAATACTGTGCTGCAGTGTTTTAGTCATTTATTTACATTTTTTGAGATCCCGAAGTTTTAATTTTATGAATCAAATAAAAGTTACCCACATAAAAGTCTAGGTGTAATCAATCCATACAAAGTTCCACATTAAATCAAGCCCTAATGACATACACGTCTTTAGCATGTGCTTGCATGATAAAGTATAAGTTGTTCACCTTTCAGCATATCCTTTCAGGAGTTGCCACAGCAAATCAGCTTTCACCTATTTGCACAGGTGGTTTGGCAGAGATTTTTGCGCCGAAAGCCCTTCCTAACACAACCCTGTAATTCTTACAGACTGGGCACCGGCACAGGAGGGACTAGACTTGGGCCCCTTTGTGGGTACATAGTTAGGCAGTAGCCTGCTAGTATGATCAAAAATAACAAAAGTCATATGTTCAAAATAACAGCTGGTTGAGGGTGGATTTTAGTTGTAGAGAGGAATTCTGTGCAAAAGTTCGAGGAAAACCGACAGTGTTGTGGCGAGTTCCTGATTTGTCTCGCCTTCTTTTTGTGTCCTGGAGATCTAATCTTGTACAGCATCAGACAACCACTGTAAGAGCACTCTTTCCATTTCTAAAGAGCTGAACAATGTGGCTGTGCCTTTATGTGGAAAAGAAAAATATAGCTTTTGTAAAATCTGTCAACATCACAAGTTTGTGGCTGAAAATACAGGACAGAAACCAGCTGCATCATAATGCACTGCCTCACAGAACAAAGACAGGCTCCATCATGACCATTATTATCCTGGTTTGAAACAGGCAGCAGCCACACATTTGGGCTTTCAGGAGGAGCTGAAGGTGCACATGTTCAAGCTAAAGCCTGCATGACAGTCCCCATAGAAACTCATATGAGAAATCTGCAGTTCGAGTATAAAACAACCATCTTGCTTCTTCGTAGGCTTGGGCGAAAAATCGATTGAATTAATTCATTCGAATTTTTTGTTACGGGCGATTTAAAAAATAACTAAATCGAGTTTTTGTGTAATGGCGCATTTTTGGCTCCCCAGAGCTTCCGTAGTGTTAGTTTCACATGGCAGTATGGCAAGCGACAAACAACGTCGTAGCACACACGAGACAGCAAGCGACAACATGGCTACCAATGAGAGTGGGAAGTTTGTTTCCCAAGAAAGGAATAAAATCATCTGTTGTTTGGAACTGGTATGGGTTTGTTGCCACAGACTTGGAGGAAGAGACCCCACACTGCCACAATTGCCTAAAGCCCATTGCAGTCAAAGGCAGCCGCACCACAAACCTATTCCAACACCTGGGGGAAACATTTTATTACTGTGCTCCTTCACTCCGTAACTCCAAACATGAACTCCCAACACTTGTGCACACTCTCACTCACTCTTGCACGGCACATGCTCATTCCTCTTACACACGCAGCACTGACACACATACACAACAACACCTATATGGTTAGTTTATTAGTTAGTTAGTAGTTAGTTGTTACTGTTATTTGTTATTTGTTACTGCGACTTCTCCAGTACCGATAGCAGAACCGTTGAGGTCAGATCTTACGGATACTGCAGTCTTGAAGAATGTTGCCCCGGGGTTCGTTCAATACCGGGGCTCGATACCCATCCCTAGGAAAAGGGCAAGGTGGAGAACAATCACCCAAGCGGTGGCTTTGCATATAGCCAAAGACATGGTACCCATATTTATCATGGAGAAGACGGGGTTTATTAGTTTAATTAAAACCTTAGACCCCCGATATGAGCTGTATTGTTAATCCTTTAGAAAATGGTGCTACTCTCAAGGTGAATGTTTGTCTCCTTTTAGTCTAGACTACAAAGTGTTACATACAACACAGCTGGGACTTTAATTCCAAGAGTGTGTTCATTTATTTATTATTCATCCCAGAAATGGGGGTTACATTTGTCTTGTGTTTGCTTAAATAAAAGCAAAGTTTGCTTTAACTTAAGTTGTCTGCCGTTTGTAATTATTGCTTTCCTTAAGTAGGGGGGGAATCAGGAAAAAAATCAGAAGTTGAATTTTAAGAAAAAATAAAATCGCAGAGATTTTATTTTTAGGCCATATTGCCCAGCCCTACTCCTTTGTATTTGCCAGGAAGAAAAAAAACATAAGTTGACAAGACTAAGAAAAAAATTCCTGTTTTTCTTTTTCCTATGAAAAACACATGAAGGTTTGGCTATCTACATTTATGCAAATGTCTTATTGCATGAAAAGGTGGGAATTTTCTTATGCGTGGGCATGCACGGTTTTTAAGCTCATTACTGTGGATGACTAATTGAAACCAGGTGTGCCTTCATAGATTTTTCCTATGGAAGAAAAGACTTGAGAGAAATGACATCTGGGACAGGCTTTGACCCTGAAATGTTTCAAGTAAAGTGTCTTCACTTTCCACAATCCTTGGGATGCTTGTGAGGAGCTCACAATATAAACCTTGAAAGAACATTTACTATTTCAGGTGAAAAGATGCTAAAACCTCCTCAAAGTACTTAAGGTTCACTATGAGTTCATTCACACAATCATATCTTACGTTTTTTATCTTAGCACTTAACTACTGCTGTTATTGCACATTTTTTCCCAAATTGTTCCTATTATTTATGTAACCTTTAAATGTTTTGCTTTTTATATCAACAGTTCATGTCACTTTAATATTCATTTATCTTTGCCACATTCAGTTTTTGATAGTGAAGTTGATCCAATCTCCTCTCACCCACAATTTTTGGGCTTGCATGTCATTTTAAGCTAAATTAATTATTTTGATTATTATTCTGCTCAATTGAGAAAGATAACTTTAATATTTTTTAAAGAAAAAAAAAGCCTGTGGCAGATTAAAATCAAATAATATAAAGAGAAATTGCTCTTAGTGTCAGACAAAGAATCTAACTAAGATAAAAAAATTAGCAAAAATCATTAATGTACCTTAAGACCAAGTAAGAGCCTGGAGCTCCACTGTAAGCACGTGAAATGAAAGTGCTCTGGTTAGAAATTGTTACTCATCTGAGGGCTCTTCCTGCACTTGGGGGAAGCAGCAGGGAAAAAAGTTGTGAATCAGGATGAGAGTGAGAAAGTGAGTTTAAAATGGCCCGAGGACAGAAATGGAGTAAACGCTTTAGTGAAATGTGTGGAAGAAAGTTCAGGCCAACAAGGCAGAGTCAGTTTGTCAGACAGATCGCCAATGAGGAGTGTCCTCTTCACTGCTTCTGGTACAGTTCAATGCACACTATGATTGACTTCAGCCCACAGACTCCTCAAGGAATAAAATGTTACAAGAGTGAGGCTTAATGGACTGTAATATGACTGAAACCAAATGGGTGATATTACAGGTTTGGAAGAGTGAGATGTTTCAAAGATGAAAAAAACAAGTTGAGTTCTGATGTCTCTATATGAGAGTTTGCCCGTATTGTTTGGCTCAGTCACACCAAGAGCCTTTATATTCATAACATGAATCCCCCTACCCAAGAGGCTACACCAGGAGTTTCTCTCACAAGTCAAAACTGACAAGCACGTTAGGGTATCAAGGTGACATTTGTTCCATTTGATGTTCAGAGTTGCATTTAGCCAAGCCAAACTTAAAAGTTTCTTTTTAATTAAGTAGATACTATCACAAATCATATTCTACCATACTTTATTGTTTTTTTTTAGCTTCAGGGTTTTCTTTTATAGCTGACAATGATTGCTGCAGATGAAATTATTTTCAAGATGTTCAGTGGGTAACTTTTAAAGTTCCACCAACAAATTCAACATGCAAATGTGTTCTACTCCTGGGCCTTTTTATACTCCTTTTCTCCTTGTTTTGGTGTTGACACAGAAAATTACGACCTTCCACAATCATTGGGTTTTAAGGAGTCTTCATTGAGCTGGGGAGGCTGAGGAGGACTCTCATGCCATCGAAGAGGACGATGAGGTGCTGAGTGTCACATCCATGACACTCATTGAAGCTGGCAGGTGATTTAAAAGCACACTGGCACTACAGGGAGTTGTCGTCCAGAAGTTGCCAGGAGGCGGGAGAGGGTAAGTTTGTTCCCAGTGGTGACCAGCTCTTTCATCTGGTCTGTAAACTCCGGAGGGGTGGGGAGGAATGCGGAGAAAGAGTATGGGGTTTTAAGAACGCAGTGCTGGATTATAAGGGGAAAAAGAGGAAGGTAGCGCTCCACATTTGGGAGTTAGCAGAAAATAATGTGTTGACCTTGATGCTACTCAAGGATAAAACCTCCTTCAAGCAAGGCCAGGGGGTGTAGCTTTCTGATGCTTTTTGTTCCATCTTTCTCTTGCAATACCATTTCTTTTGCATCTTGTCCTTGGTGGTGGTAATGGATGAATGAATAAAGGAGTAAAATATGTTTTCAATGAACAGTTCTATGCTTGAACTTGCCAAGATAAGCGAATAAAGTGAACTTCATTCAGTTTAAAGCCTGTCTTTCAGTGTAAATTGTTCAAATATCGGGGTTCATCCCACAATAGGGGGAGTCCATCATGAGTGTAAAAAAAGCCTTTAATAGTTTGTTAATGTGAATTTATGATTGGATTTTTTGTTATTTGGGCCACGTTCAAATATTGTCAGACTGCAGAATCTACTAAAAGAATATTCTTTATTAACATCAGGGAACTAAAGAACTTGAGAAAGATCCCTGCTTTTTTCTGCCTTTCTTTTAAATAAGTTTGTGGCCCATCCAATAGCATTACTTTTCAGAATTTTTGAGAAAACAAGTGTGTTTTTTAAGTTATCCGCTTTAAATTCAAAACATTTTTTTTTATTAGGCTTTGTTGGTTGTCTGCAAATTGCCCTTTCAGCGGCTCTCTGCTGATCTCTTCTGCGTACTTTACATCTTTGACTGCTGGGATCCTGTTATTATAGCTCCGCTCTGTTTTTCTGGGAAGAGATTTTCTTTGACTTGCATCAGTAAAGTTTTGAGTAAGATTGATGCTGGTAGTAAGACTGCCATGTGAA
Organism: Oryzias latipes; assembly: GCF_053564925.1. Classification (NCBI taxonomy): domain Eukaryota; kingdom Metazoa; phylum Chordata; class Actinopteri; order Beloniformes; family Adrianichthyidae; genus Oryzias; species Oryzias latipes. The sequence continues at coordinate 22,472,459 of NC_136248.1, forward strand.
CGTGTTTAAATAACTGCTTTTTAATTTAAAATGTAATTTGTTCTTTAATTTGAAAGGATTATTAATTCCCATAGGGTCCAGACAGACATAGTTTGACTTAGTTACACCAAACTTAGTTTCATTTACCACATTCCACACCGTCTAGAGAAAAAAGACATAAAGTAAGAAAAAACACGGCTAGTACACATAGACATGTTCTAAAGGGTAAAATGAAACCTGAAATGAAAGGTTCTGGAAAACACCCTCAACATTTTTGTAACCAGGCTGTAAACAAGTTTACTTTTGATGCAAAGTAGGACTTTTTTAACGTGGTGTAAAAGGAACATAGCCCTTTTCATAAAATATCCTCATGTGGTCATTTGGTACCTTTGTGTTGGACTTAAAATTTAGATACAGATTGTGGGGGCTCACTAGAATATCCATCCATTTTCTTCTGCTCATCCAGGAATGGGTCAAGAGAGCAGCAGTCTAAGCAAATATGCCCAGCCTTCTCCCTGGCCACTTCCTCAAGCTCTTCTGGGGGGGCCCTGAGGAGTTCTCAGGCCAGCAGAGAGATGTTGTCTCTCTGGAGTCTGTCCGGGGTCAGTCCAGTGGGACATGCTAGGGAGGCATCCGGACCAGATGTCCGAGCCACCTCAACTGGCTCCTCTTGATTTGGAAGAGCAGACCTTTACTCAGGTGACCGAGCTGCTCGTCCCATCTCTAATGGAGCCACCCTGTGGAAGCTCATTCCGGCCACTTGTATTCGGAACCTGGTACTTCCAGTAATTACCCAGAGCTCATGACCATAGGCAAGTATTGGAACAAAGATCGACCGTTAAATTGAAAACTTTGCTTTCTAGCTCAGCTCTTTTTTCACCACAGCAGACCAGTATAGCAACGACATTGCAGCAGAAACCACTCCAACCTGCCTTCCAATCTTCCCTCACTTGTGACCCCAAGACACTTAAACTTCCCCACCTGGGGCAGGAGCACTCTGCCCGATCAGAAAAAACAAACTAGCAAAACATTGCGCTTAGAAATAGCCCTCTTTTCCTTATATTCAAAATCCCCTCCGTACCTCCTCAATACACCATTTTTGCCACCATTAATTATTTTTACATTTATTTTTCTCTAGCTGCTATATATACTATACTATATAAAAAAATACCAGTTTCCTAAATTCACAACTGTGAAGAATTTCCCACGTATGTGATCGAGAGCTATGCTCTTGCTGTGAAGAGGAGAAGTTAGAAATCTACATACCAACCTCTCCTTGATCCTAATTTTCAAAGCCAGAAAGACTCTTGCAAAGGAAAGGAAAAGTCTTCGTTAAGATCAAAGGTTTAAAACTTAAATAATGTTAATCTCTTCAACCAACTTAACAGTGGGCTTATTATGTCAATACTTTGTCTTCCTCCTCTAAAGTGGAGACTTAATTTCAAAAAGGAAAAGTCTTGAAGAGTCTTTTGTTTAGTTCGTGTTTGTTTTTTTGAGCTACTTTTAGCTCTCTTTGAACAACTCTAAAACCCATCTCTTGTTACAGTTGTATCTTCCTTAATGAGACACTTTCTTTTAATCAGGAGCACTTTTAGGAGATTCAGTAATCCAGCATTTCTTTTTACTAGAAAAATAGTAAGTTATGAGAAATCCTCCAGTTTTCATTAAAAAAAGCAAGCTGTTTAACTGGAGACAATATCTTAACCCAGTATTTCCATGACTTCTTCACCTAAAACCTTCTTTCCATTCTGAATTTCTGTGTCCACACCGAAATGAGTAATTTAATTTACTTTCAAAGCAGAATTTCAGAACTCTTACAAAGCATGGAAATTGCAGTTAGCTTGTAGTTAGTTTCTTCATAAATTAAAGAGAGCATAATTAAGGAAACAAAGCGGAATCCCTTGTAATTTGAGTGAATGCTAAAACAGCTGACCCTGTAGCTGTTATACTGCCTCTCTGTGGCTTTCCTAAATTATTACAGATTTTCCTGACTTCACAGCATTCTCTTCTGGGCTTTAAAGGGTCGATTTGGAAGACGTTTGAAACTTCTACAGAGGAATAGAATCCTGTAGTATAGTATGGCCTGGGTGACTAATTATCAGAAAAATCATCAAGAAACATCATCTGGAAGAGATGTGCAAAATAAAAATAAGGTCATATGGGGAATTTTAGCTTTTGCAAAAGTCATAATTAGGTACACTTCGTTAGTATTCAGACCATAAGACCATTTTTATTTGAAGGTTTAACATTAAAGCAATATTCTTGGTTCAAAAAACATAAATGAAGAATGTTTTCCTTTAGGTTAAGCTATCCAGAAAAAAAGAAAAATCAAAACAAAACGATTTAGAATTTCATTTAGAAATACAACTTTAGTTAAAGTTAAAAAGAAAGAAAATAAGAGAAAACTGGCTGCTCTGTAATAAAACTTTCTCTGCAGTTACCCCTTTTTATTCCTTACCGGCTAAACCTTGGCAGGAGGTTATTTCACTATAACTGTCTGTCTTTCATTCTCTTTACAGAGTTGCTTTTAGGAACAGCTCACTCCTCAAGGGGAATACAGGTTCATCAATCTAGCTTTATTTTATTAGTGGCCAGCACTGAAAAAGAAACTCTTGGCTGCAGTTTGAGCAAAACAAATTTGCTAAAAAAAAAAAAAAAACCTCACACAGACTAAACATAGCAGCTATAAATGGTGAGGAAATAACGAAATATTGCACTGCATCCATTTATTGACCAATGAAGCCATTGGAAAAAAGTTTACAAAAACCCTTATGAAGTCAAAGTTAATGGCTGCTTCTGCCAACCCCCGTAGGTCATCACAAATGACCTCTGTTGTACTAAAAGCTGGGGGTTGTAGTTCTTGGAAGAAGAAAAAAATCAATAATGCAACTAAACTAATAGATTCTGCCAAGAAAACTACATTTGGTGCATTTCTGATGAAGATCGATCAATCTGGATCAACTCGTGTATAGATACAAGATTTAGACTGTCAAAGAAGTTTAACTCTGGGTAAAACATATTGTTAAATAGTTGATTAATATGAATATGAAGACTTAAACACTGCTTTTATACAAAGTTAGATTTTTAAAAAGTACCAGATCAAGTTTTAAAAAGTAAATACTGGTGTTTCTATTTCTTTGTATTTACTTATGATTAAAAAAAACATTTTTAAGAGCAAAACTTTCAGAATATTATGGTTGATTTTAAACAACTGGGATGATGGTAAAACCAATTAATCAGTCAACTTTTCCATCGTGCCATAAGAAACAATAACATTTACAAAACCTTTCTTTTAACTTCTTTCATTAAGCTGCATTCTTTTCCCCTTTTTGCGCTAAATAAACACAATACAATTGTAATTGTGAATGAAAGAAAAGTTTCAAACATTTAATTTGTTCTTTTTTTTTTCTTTTTCATTTCTCTACAATGTGAGAAAGATGCTGCAGCCAGTGTTCTGAACTTCTTTTTATGAAGGTCTTTGCAAGGGATTTTTCTTTAGCAAGACAAGGTTACCCAAAAAGGGCAACGTTTTTTGGGTAACCTTGTCAATGAAATAAAGAAGTACTCAGAAATGCAATTTTAAGCATATTTCTTTTTTACAAATATCCATCATCAGCAAAATGCCAAATAACAATAACACAATTTTCGTTGGAGAGTGTGATCATGCTTCTGCTTCTCTAGGAGCATCTTTTTGAATATTTGTGCAAATCTCTAACTCAAACAAGGACAAGGACTTTTGGGAAAAGGTTAGACTTGTGCAACTCAGGCTTTGCTGCTTACGTCACGATGCGCTTTCAGTCAATGATTTCACGAAGAAACTTTAGAAGCGCACTCCCAACTGTCTCTTGGGAATCTGTGTTTGAAAGCTTGAAAACATTCAATTTAACAAGCTGCTAAAAGCTTAAGTCTGAAGTATAGGGCAAAACCAGAATGAGAAATACAAAAAGTAGACATGAAGTACAAGAGTGCAAGCTTGTATTGATAACAGTAGAAACAAAATACAGAAATAATGATATGAACATAATTTGGACTTAAATTTAGTTTCTTTTTACTAAAGTAAGCATCACATATATCGCTTTTTCAAAAACTCTGAAAAATAGTGTGAGCTAAAACAAAACAATTAAAAAATGAAAGCAGTAAAACATGTTTTTTCTCTCATTTTTTAAGTCACAGCCAATCCTTCACTCACTGCACTTACATGAAACAAGTGTAAAATGTTGCCTGTGACCCGCGGGTTGACATGCAAAGCAGCGCTGATTCACAGCAATAGGTGACAAACTTCCAGGCCGAATCTCATATTTCCAGCTGAATCCCTGCAGCTCGTCCCACTCAGATCATTGTACAGAGAAAATGACAGGACAGCAGCACGACACGCTCTACAAAGCCCGCCTCGCCTCAGAATCCACCTGACAGAAACACGCGGCGGATGAAAAGGCAGCGGCGGCGTTTCCTTACATCAAAGTATGTTCTGAAGCAGCAGGGACAGCCTCTTCTGCTGTCGTTCACTGTGACCGCCTCTTCATCAAACAGACAAAGTCTCACAGCTACACCCAACCCTTATTGCATTCAGCAGAGCATCATGAGTGGTACCTCTTAAACAGCTGTAATGTAAAAGCAAGTACAGGAGCCTGTTTTAGCATCCAAAATCAAACCCTTTCAGTTTGTCTTTAGCATTTAGGGTCTTACCGTCTTTCCTATTGATATTATAGTTTACATAACATGACAGATGTAAGAGATTTAAAGGTACTTTATTGCTTTATTTAGAAAATATCATTGGTTGGGGTTGTTTGGAGGGGTGTGAGTACATATCTGAAAGTACATATTTGCAAAAGGTGATTTTAATAACATACTATTAAAAAAGAAACAACACTGATGAAATCTTCCATCCTGCATAGACAGCATGGTTTTGTTTTGCTGCACAGGCGGTGTTGCCTTTGCTTTTTGAAATGGCCTGAAAAATATCAAAAAGCTCCAATGGCTTTCAGAGAATCAGCTGGATTTTCACTTCCAGCTGTGATTCGAAGTCCAGCGGCCTCTGCTCTCACCTACGTGCAGACTCCAGCAACAGCTCCTCCTTAAGCACAGATCCTTCTTAAAAAGTCAAACCAACCCAAGTCTTTTTTTTTTTCTTCCTGCATTTAATTGCCCTGTTATCTCACATTGCAGCTGTTTGGTGGTTGCAGGCTCTTGGCGCTCTCACTAAGCAAAGGTGATTCGGCAAAGACTTCCATGCCCATGTTACTCCCCCCAAAAAAGGAAAATTTAGGATCTTATGCAGGAATATGCCAGAGCTTTCCCTCAGCAGACTGAAAATTCAAATCTGTATGGCTTTTTCTTTTGGACATGTCCTGGTGATAATTACATGGAACCATGTTCCCAATCTTTTTTCAATCCAAAAGGATGAAAAACAGCATTATATGTGATAGGATATAACCACACAAAAAAAAAATTATAAGACTAAAACAACTGTATTTTGATTTTTTTTTTAAATGTCACTGTAAACAATGAGAAAACTAAGGAAAGAGACAAAAGTTTAAAGCCTTAGTCACATTCACCCGTACGATTCGAGTGCTGCCTCCTTACTGACCAGATGCAAATGTTGCACGCACAGGGCGTGCAAATGATACGCAAGTGCCTGTAAGATCTCCATAGGATGCCCACACCAACTACGTTTTCATTGTGTATTTTCCTTATATTTAACACCCAGGTTGCGGACAAGAAACGTGCAAGGAGTGTGCATTTATCCGTAGAACAGCACTTACAGGCTCCTTGAGCAGTGCGCTGGATTTGGGCAGGTTGATGAAATGAAAAATCTGTACGACACGCCTGCGTCTCACCTATTTCACTCTTACGTGTTTTATAAGTGTTTGCTTAAAGAAGAAGAAGATTATTACAGACTTAGCGAGCGGTCTACGAGACCTGTACGCCCCATAAAGGTTTGTCCATTTTTTGCCGGCAGACAGCCCATATCCACACATAAGGGCAGTTGTAAAGCAACACTGTAATGAATTAATAACCATGAAGGCCAGTTTGGCAATGGTTTTATACTAGCTTGAGACAGCATTTGGAGAAAACTGTAAACGTCTGTTTCCAAGTTAGAAATTATACAACCTTTTTTCAGGTTAAAGGGATTTTTCAGGATTCATTCAGGTTAAATTCTTCCCTTTACCATCTATTAACATTTAACATTTCACCTTTAGTAGTATTTTTAAATTTTCCTTTTAGAGATTTCATCTCAATGTGAGTTCAAAAAGTCGTAAGAGAAACAAGAGTCCCTTGAGAGAAAGTTATTGTTACTTACCTCAGTCAATCACTAACCTAACACTATAATTGGCCAACCTTTAAGAACAAGATGTGTGATCCCAGATCAGACATTTTTGCCTGCTTTTCAGAAAAAGAAGTCTAATAATGATGTATTACATGAGAAGGATGGGAAGGACCACCGAAGCTGTAGTGTAGCATCATAGGGAATCAGAACGCGTAGATATAAAAGTGTATCTCTGATCTGCGCCTGGGATGTAAAAATACCCCGCAAATCTAAACGGCTCACAGAGGAACTTTTTTTTAAGGCTCGCTTTATGATAGAGTTCTTATGTTGGTATCCACCTCACACACCCAAACATGTTCTCTAAAGCAAAGATGAAAAAAAAAGGGTTCTTTGTGCATGTTGCCTTCATGAAGTTCATTAGTGTGGTTCTGCTTTGAGACCTAGCTATGCATGCATTGAATGGGACACACTCTGCGGGATTCAGAGGCTTTGATCTACTATTTCACTGTGGGCAGTGTACTATCAGTTGGCAGGAGGCTGCAGACATGCAAGATGCTTCAACCAGACGTGGTCCACATAAATAAAACTACAGTACGCAGCAAAGTCAGTTATTAAACTTGTTTGCGTCTTTCAAGAGTCAAGCTGAATGTGACTCAGCCTCAGTGACCAAAGCTGTGGCTCCAGTTTTGAGACAATGCAAGAAAAGCTTGCTTTTAATACTCACCATGCTGGCATCAATGATCTGTCCTTTCCCTGACTTTGTCCGTTCAAACAGCGCTAAGACTATCCCCAGCGCGCAGGTGAGGCCACCACCAGCAAAGTCTGCTAAAAGATTTAGCGGAGCATAGGGCTTGTCTCCACTGCGACCCAGTCGAGATAAAAGGCCTGTGAAGGGATTAAAAGGAAAAAACTAATTATAGTTGAAACAAAAAAAAAAAACAGCTCCCTTAAAAACAATCAAGAAGAAAGGTTCACAGTGTGTATTTAAAGGTAACACAAAAATATTTTTTCAGTTTTTTTTTTAGTTTAAACTGAAAACTAATTTTAAAAGATTAAGTTTTAAAACCCTATCAAATAGTGGTGTTTCTTCAGCAACTCATTTGCTTTACAGTTAGAAAAGTTCAATGAAAAACCAAAAAAAAAAAAAAAAATGCAACTGTCCCGAAAATAAAGGGGTATTTTCATATTTCCTAAAATAAATGAATCTATAGTTGGATCTTTACATCATTGAGAACGCATGGAACATTGTTTGCAAAATGTTAGAAAGTGAAGCTTAAAACTGCATTTCTAAGCATTTTTTATTCAAATTGTTGTGAATCAGAAGCAGACAAAAAATGCTTTTTGAAAAAGCTTGTAGTTGAGATGTAGAAAATACACTGGGCGTGCAACAAGCTCTCTGGCTCTAAACCATTCGGATGCAGTTACTTGTAAGCACCTAGATCCACGGACAAAGCTCTTGTACATGCATGTACGTCTTAGTTTGTCTTGTCTGAGCTGGCATCTGGCTCAAAACTAAACGGCTGGATAGCTTCAATTGTGCTCGCAATTACTGTTGTACCGCTTATGCTAGGTTGGGGTGTGACGGGGTGTAAGCTAGGGGGAGAGCGTGTAAACAGAGAGCTCTCATCAACAGGGGGGTATTCCAGGAAGCATGTTTAAACTAGCCTGACTTTAAGCCTGAACTCTGGCTGAAATCCGCCTGAACTTGCTTACTCTGGGCATGTCGGTTCCAAAAGACCGGATACGAGTTGGCGTAATTACGCTCAACTTAGTAACCCTGGGTTAATGAATGTGCATCTCAAGTACATAAAGACATTCTCAATGGATCGCCGATTTCTGGAGTAACCATGGAAACGCTTGGTGAAAAAAAGAGAGCGCTATACTTCAGTGAGACGGAGTCTGAGATTTTAATGACGGCGTATGAAGATTATACGTCCATCAAGAAAGTAACACGGCTGTATCATCAAAAGAAAGAGTTTCTGCTTGTAGTAGAAGAACAGACAAAGTAAACGCACAAGTTTCTGATCTTATTTCCATTTTCCTTGTGACGCATATATATATAAAACTTATCCAATTTTGCAACCTTAAATGAATTACTTCTATTGGTAACAAGTAATTGAGTTAAATGTATTCAACCTAATTTCTTACGTCTATAAAACTCAATAATTGTTTATACAACTCAAATTTATGTATTTATCTAACTAAATGTCATATTACTCCATTTCAATTAATATTTTTTCCATCTTAATTAATTACATTTCTTGATCTCTCATATGTCTAAGTATGAGCCGGCAGATATACTCATTTTTATAACAATAAAAAAGGTTGCTGTTGTGCACAAATTCATTAAAGAATTTTCCGTTATTATCATTATCCACCATTAGGTAGGGGTGCCATATAAACTCATCATCCTCTCCTTCACTCTCCCTCATGGTGCAGAGACTTGAGCAAAGTAGGACAAAATAACTCAGCAGAACATGGCAAAACACAGTAAAACAGCTAAACAACTAAACACAGTTGGTCAAAAACCCACACTTAAACCAAAATCCGTCCAGAGAGGCAAAGGAAATGATATCCCAGAATCCCTTGCGGTGCCGATCTAACAGCAGGACCAAAGTTACACCTACTCAATTGAATTAATTTGAATGAAAGTAAAATAACTGTCTGAAAACTGCGTGTTATTTTTAAGTTGACTGAACAAACAAATGATTTATCTTAACTGAAGCAAATAACTAAGTTAGATCAAAGTAAAAAAGTTTGATTTTCCAACATCCATATGTGATCTTATCACCCTCTCATGTTGGAAAAAGTATTATCTGAGCTTCTTCACCCACTAAATCATCTTCAAATGGACACACCATGCTGCTTCACCTCTCGGTAAACAAACTAAGCTTCAACTAAACCTGCTCCAGACCAGGTTATGTTCAGAGCATGAGTTGCTATGGCAACTTGACCTACCCTGAAAAATACCTCCATTTCTGGAACCGAAAGCTGAGGTTATCAACTTCCTTAGCCTCAAACTTACCGTGGGAGCTAGCATAACCTGCTTTCTGGAATACCCCCCAGGTTATGTTCAAAGCATGAGTTGCTATGGCAACTTGACCTACCCTGAAACATACCTCCATTTCTGGAACCGAAAGCTGAGGTTATCAACTTCCTTAGCCTCAAACTTACCGTGGGAGCTAGCATAACCTGCTTTCTGGAATACCCCCCAGTATTGGGAAGGGGGTGAGATTGCTCCACACAGACAGACTTTATATTCTTGACTGAAAACATGCTCTATTTACTGTTTTGCTTTCTTCTGCTAACACAGGGGCACCAAGTCAGCAAGAGACTGTTCAGCTTTGGAAATCGGAGAGTAAAAAATAAAAAATAAATCGCTTAAGGATGCACCACATAAAACAAAAACAAAGGCGGAGCTGTCTCACACAGGAACACTCACTGACCTTCTATCAGTATTATCCATTCATGTTGCATTTACACAATCCTACTCACGAACATCAACACCTTTGGGTGTTATTACCTGACATTGCAACATAGTTGATGTCATGTCCTGCCGCTGAGGCAAAGCAGCCGCTCTGGCCGTAGCCGGTCAATCTGGCATAAATCAGACGAGGATTTTGTTTCAGCAGCTCGTGTGGACCCAGCCCCAGCTTCTCCATGACGCCTGAAAAGAAACATATCAAATATTCCAGTATCTCTAAAGCAGCCAATTACACTATAAATAGTATGCAAGGATAACGCAAATTAAATATCCCCTTTTCAGGGCTTCTCGATCTTGATCCTTAAAAAACATTAATATGCAAAATTATATTTTACATGTTGTCCGCCCTATCATTTATGATACCAAAATGACAGTAAAAACTCGGCTAAAAGACTGTAGCAAAGCATTGCCACCCACACACAACAACATGCAATAATTCCAGTGTTTGAACTAACCAGAGAGCATCACACACTGACTACATTTGTTATTTGACATTGGAATTGGAAATGGTTTATTTCGGGCATAATGAGGGTTGTATTTTACTAATGTAGCAGTTGTTTTACTGGAAGTAAAAATGAGAGGACACGTTTCTTCTGAATCTTTATATAGTTATGAACATTTGCTAAGTTTTAACAGATAGGAGACAGGACTTGAGATTAAGTAAAAATCAAAGTATTCTCACCTTTCCGATAGGGCTCAAGCACCACATCCGACTGGACGCAGAGGTTTTTGAGAAGGGAGATTCCCTCTGATGTTTTCAAGTTGATGGCCACAGACAGCTTCCCCCGTGCCAGGGTGTCCAAATTCGTCAGCGTCTTAGTGCGATCCACGCGGATCACCTTGGCTCCAAAATCTGCCAGGATCATGCCACAGAATGGAGCAGGGGCCAGACCCGCCAGCTCGATAACTCTCACTCCAGTCAGTGCCATGACCAAAGGCCTAAAGTAAAAGGAAATAAGACATTTTAATGTCTTATTCCAAGATCCCAAGTTACTCTTTGATTTTTTTTTACAAAAAATTGATGGAAGTTTAGGTGTTTCTTGTGAATCTGCAGCAATAAATAACTTTTACAGGTTTTGTTGTGCAACAGTGTCAAACAAAAAGTGAGCATTTAAAAAAAAAAAAAAATCAAATAAAACATGCAGTTATGGCACACTATATGCTAGTCAGAAAATGTAAAAACATCCCTATAACTCCCCATTAGAGCACTGAAAGACAAAATGTATATTTTTATTTTATTTTTAAATATTGATGCACCAAAACAGGGCCTACACTTAAGAGACATGTCTCTCTGCAAAGTGATCCAACACAACAACAATAATATTAATAATTATCATCATCATAACCATAATAATTATAATCATAATCAGAATAGAAATGAAAAAGAACACTTCTTTTTTAAATTACAAAGTGTCCGGTAACCTTTGACCTAAATATACCCGTTACTGACAGTACAACAGGAAGTTTTGCCAAAAAATGAATACAAATAGGTTAAACATTCGATGAAAATGTTGAAAATAGAAAACTGAAAATGTGTAAATTTACTCTGCATTTACTGTTAGCACACCTGCCTGGGTTATACGTGTGTAATATCTCACTAGTTTCTTAACGTGGGGTCCAAACGTCAACTTCAAGCTTTTTTAAGTCATGATAGTGATATTAAATACGTCCTCCTTTTTGCACAACCATGTTGTGAGTAATTAAGACGATTGACACAATAACACATTGTTTCAGTATCCTATCGGGACATGCGTGTTTATCTGGCTTACCTTAGTTCACGGTTAAAGGTAAAGGGGTATGCTGCTGGAGCTTTCAGGGTGTACGTTTGAAATGTTTAACACTTACGGCGGTGGAGCACAGACAAGCTACACAAGCACATTGAAACGTTTATAAAATTGCACATATTATTCAAATAACTGTACATGCGTAATATATTCAAGTGAATTAGAGAAGGTATTTATTAAAAATCATTTAAATACACGGAAAAAAGCATGCGTAGAATAAGGTTTACGGCGATTGCAGAGAACCTATTCGTTCAAAGAGCAATGTCGTCTTTTAACAGTGTAGCTACTCCATATTTTGTTTGGCAGACTGTTTAAATGAACACAAAGCAGAAAAAACAACATCCAACAGAACACTGGTATGAAAATGTCAACTACCTAGGCGTAGTTTCGTACGTGTCGGCTTACGCCGGTACTAACGATAAGCGAACCGTTCCCTTTATTTCTTGCCCTTTACTTCCTGGTTACGTCATCACGTCCACGGCGCATTGGCTGTATGCTGAGGCCAGCAGGGAAATGGGAACTGAAATTGTAGTTGCAAATAAATAAATACATAAAATAATAAATAAATACATTTTCTCAGTTGCCTGTGTGCGTTTTTTTTACAAAAGTATTAAACTTTGCACAACATTTTGGAGACTAAGTAATTGATTAACTACAAATCTCTGCAAATTCATCCATTTTAAATTGCTTTTGATCATTATTAACTTGTTTTTACCAATTTATGTCAAAATTAACTATACTTGTACAGGGTGAATAGCCACTGTCTATACAACTAATAATCTTCATGTCATTGCTTGTATCACTGCACACAAACTTGTTGCGCATTTGGTCAAACGTTTTGTTCATTTATTTTTAAAATAATTGTATTGTGTTTCCATGAAAATGTCCATCAATGACGTTTCAAAGCTGAACCTCATGCACTGAGGAAAAGAGGTGTGTGAACTATTAGCTGAAACCAACGACAAGTCTCTCCTTCACAGTCAAACTCATATTTAAATCAAGTGAACCCCCGCTTTACAAGTATGTATACTGTAAAACAAGTGACAGGATTGGCATGAAGTACATATTTGTACATATTTATCTACAAAAATGCAATACATGAAGGCTACAAAACTGGGGAAGAAGAGGCCAATCACATGGATGATTGCTGATTAAATCAGGGCAACACTTGTGGATCATTTGGTAAATGATGGCCTCACAATGGCTTTGGCTGGTTGAAGGGTGCAGCAAAGTGTTGAGAGAATCAGTTCAATTATTCCGTCTTCAGATTTCACTTTATGTTGGGAGAACAGGTGAGCAAACTGTAATTTTGGGTTATTCAGGACATGCTAATTTGCTCTGTCATAGTCATACGAGGTTTGCACTGGGACATGACCTAGTAATTTATTATAGATAGATGAATGGATGGATAATCTAATCAGAGCACATTGTTGTAATCCAAGTATTGCGAAGTAGGTGTAGAATAGGCCAAACTTCAATATCTGCATTTTCACAAAAATATTAATAATAGATTGCAGTTTTAATAACATGTATACACTGCAACACATACTGGCTTTTTTGGTGCAAAAATACAGGTAAATTAACATATTAATATTTATAATATTTTATCATCTTGATTACCTTAATCACAAGTGTTAGTATCACACATTTAGATTAAAAAGCTCTCACAAACTGAAAAACGAAAACTGGGTTTCTTATAAAGTGATTCCATGTTAGTAAAATCCAAAAATAACCTTTCAAGAAGAAAATTAAGCAGAGTGGCTTGTTAAATTTACCCAAGTGGCTCCAGAGTAATACATGATTAATTCTAAAATATTTAAACTCAGAGACACTCAAAACCATAATTTGTTCCCACTCAAATAATGTGGTGATTCATGTTATTATCTTTGATTAAATGTTTTTTATTGGTAATATTTTATAAATTTACATAGCTTGGAAAAAAAACTATTTCTGACATCTTAATTCTTTTTGTAACCTTTGAAGTCATAGGTCTAAAGTTGTAACATTTGATAAACCTGAAAAATAATTGATAAATTCTACTACTTATCAAAATACTTACTGAATTATTTAACCAACGGTCAAATGCAATTACTGTAATATTATAATCTTTTAACAGTATGTTTAGATTTTGTCTGCCATGACGATACTGAACCTTAACTTTTTTTTTGATTAAGAAGTTACAAAATAATAACAAAGATTTTTTCCCCACATTTTTTAAACTTCTATATATTTAAAGATAACTCTTAGAAATAACGGTAACAAAAGTGAGTCAGACTAGTTTTTTTTGCTCATTGTGTACCATACTTAATTTGTGAGTCACTTTGGATAAAAGCTTCTGCTAGCTCTAAATGTATGTGAGGGATAATAATATGTCCATGAGACAAAATAAAAATAGAAGCAAGATAAAACACACGGAGTGAATGTCAAACAAGCTTAAGTAAAATGGCAAAAGTCAGAAGACTAAAACTGAAAACATCTTCTGCAAGAATCATAAATCGTTTGTTGTTATTTTTTAATTAGGATTAAGAAAATGTTTAAGATCATAGAAAAATACGTTGGCAAGTTTTGTCAAAAGGAAGGGTTTGTAATCCATTAAAAATAAACAGATACATGCAAATCAACACAACAATAAGAAGCAGAAAGCAGCAGGGAACAAACAAAAAAAAACTTGAAAGAAAATTAACCACATACAGATACTATCCAACAGATAATTACAGCTCCCTGCTGAACAGCTTCCTGTTAGGCACCATATTTATCCTGCTAAAAGCCCCGTTTTTTTAATGATGCCAGCTGTAATGTGAGAGATTCATTATGAACTGTCAAAGAAAAAACTACCCAGGATCAATGTTTCTTTCATTTCTTTTTATCCTCATCAGCAACACTTTACTTCTTTTATGTGAAAGACAGTGACATGAGAGTGTGACAAATACTTTGAAAGAACATAATTATCTACCCAGATGCTGTACCGAGGAGTCAAAGCACTCTTCTGAAGACTTGGAGCATCTTTTGCATGAGAGGCAGATGTGTAAAAAGGTTTAAGATTATAAATAAAGGTCATTTAGCAGCGTTTATTCCAAAATAACACTGACAGTTGTCTTACATAAGGGCAATTTTTGGTAAGGGGTTTTGAAATAGGACACAGAAACTACCAAGTGCAATTCCCCTACAACCACATCTTTATATGGTGAATGAATAACACTGAGAAACATTATAGAAAAGGCCAAATGTTATTCTGCATTACATAGATTTTGCAAATAAACTAACTATTTTATTTTGCCTTTTTTAAGAGATTGCACTGAGATAAGCAGAGAATTTCTGTTCCATGTAGCCCAGGTAAATCAATATTAAACCTTTCATATTCATACATCTCAGTGTTCTTTTATTTCTCTCCTTTTGTTGTATAAATTATTTTGGCACTCAATTTCAATGTTTATATTTATCATTTAGTATGTCTATGCATAAAACAACAACATTTTTGTTTTATTTTAAAATAAAAAAATAAAAAATTGTAACATTTTCATAGATAAGTAATAATTTTGATCAAGAACTCTATTTGACAAATATAGTTTTGCTCTGTTAAAAATGACACCAAAAGAACATAATTGGTAGACACAAAAGGCTGCAAATGTCTTTAGTAACTTTTTTTTTGTTTTTCTTTATTTCTTTCTTTCATACAAAAATAGAAAAATACAATCTAAATACAATTTTATATAGAATAAATTATCAAATCTTCTAAAAGTAGTTCTGGTAGCTCTTGAGGGTAACCATTAACGGATCAATGTTTTACAAGCCTGGAGTCTGCTGGGGGGGAAATGGTTACTTTGACTATGTTGTGTGTGTGCAGTCTGTGCATGGTTTTGTGTATATTAGGCGGAACGTGGGGAATAAATGTGCTTGTT
This sequence comes from Oryzias latipes, assembly GCF_053564925.1. Taxonomy (NCBI): domain Eukaryota; kingdom Metazoa; phylum Chordata; class Actinopteri; order Beloniformes; family Adrianichthyidae; genus Oryzias; species Oryzias latipes. The sequence goes on from NC_136248.1 coordinate 22,487,873, forward strand.
TTAATAATCTTGCAGAGTTGTTCAAGATTAAGATCTGGTAGTCTTTGAACAGCATGCTATAGCCTTTTTGAATCAACATGTAAAATAGTTCTGCCAGGATGTGGCTTGTAGAACAAACCTTTATACACCCAGCTTGGGCTGAGCTTTACATGTGGGAAGCTGTAACAAAGTAGACATTTTGTTAACATATAAAAAAATGTAATGGGATTACAAACAAAGCCAAACCTCTAAGGGCGAGGTTTGAAAATACGACGGAAACTAAAACAATTATTCAACTGAAATAGAAAAGAAATAGCTGAAAGAGGTTTGTGGTAAAAAAATAATATTAAAAAAGGCAGCAATTACACAAAAATTACATGATGTAATGAAAAAATAATCAAAAGATCCAAACTGATATACACTGGAGACACAAGAAACACACTGGATGCAGCACTAACAATGAAATGACAGCAATGATCCAGTTTGGACGATTCAGTGCAAGAAAAATCGATGTATTCACAGTCTGCAGGTCTACTTAAAGTTGCATTTTAGATCTTGCTTGAGGCAAGCTTCTGTGGGGTTAGTCACATTTTCGTTTCTGTACCTGAACTCTGATTTGCTGCAGTGTCTTGTACAGTTTAATGGTGGTAAAACCCACTGACCTCAGACAAGAGACGCAGCTTGCTCTAACACAATAGCAGAAACTTCAAGGAAAAACATAAGATAATTTGAAGCCTTGCCACATTTGGTACAGCAGAGAATGATCAATTATAGAAGTAGAGGTATTGATTCCTCTGTAGGGAGCTAGAATTGCAACAAAGCGGGCATATCTTTTTTGAGGATCTCCAGGGTCACAATGTGCTGAAAACTGTCTAGATAGAACAAGATCCCTGCTTCTATATTACAGTAAACTGTTTTTTTTTTTGTTCATAGCTTGCGCATTTCTAAATCTCTTCTGAAGGAAATCATTGTTCCCTAAGCGCACAAAAGTTTTCTTGCTTATGTTTTTTCCAATGTAAAATGTAGTTTGTTTTGGTGCATCAGAGATTGACCAAAACCTCAACAAATAAAAAAAGTGTAAGGTCACTCGGGAAGCATGATGTTTCACTGTTTTTGACGTTACTATCTTGCTAGGATGGTCAATGCATTAATTATATTGAAAACTATTTAATTTTTTTCCTCCTGTGTTTTTAAAGACTGACATCATATAATTCTAAATTATTTTTACAACCTCTCTAGGTCATCTACATGCAAAAGAGTGGGATTCTTGGCTGAAAGTTACTGTCGTGAGAAGCGTTAAAGAACCATCCCAATGAAAATTCTGTTCTTGCCTTTTTAATCTGTTGTTGTGGCATTAATGTCATTGGAAAAAAGCTTGAAGATGTAAGTTGAGGCTACTATGTCAAGCCACAAGCGCCATGCTCTGTTCCATTCCAATGTATCCACTTGGAGACGACTAGTTCCATGTACGTCTATGTTTTCTTCGTCTGAGCTGGTCTCTGGCTCAAAACTGTACGGCTGGATAGCTCCAATATTGTTTGCCATCTTTGTTGCTCTGGCAATATTCGGTTGGGGTTGTGAGGGGCCGTAAGCTTGCGGGAGTGAGTGTAAACAGATTGATGATGGGAAGTAGTGGTGGGCTTACTCTGGATTTGGCCAGCCCCACCATGGGGTGCTGGTAGACTATATCAGGGGGGCAATTCTGGGTGTGCTGAGAGTTTGGGGTGTCAATCCCTCCGAGACCCTAAAATACATATAAAACCATGCTATCATCTAATCAGTTCATCTATCCGTATATCTCCTTTGATCTGTATGATGTGTCTATGAAGTTTGCTCTACCTGACACTATCCTCTGCATTTTACTGGACTTGGGACAGGCAAAAGCAGGACATTGGTTTGTGCCCTGTTCAGGCTCCATTTATATTTGTTTTCTTTCTATGTCTCACTGTCTACTTTTCCATCTGTCTGTGTGTTTACATTTTGCTTCTTTAGGTCTTTTTTTTTTGGTAAATGTTATTTCTTTAGTTAATTCTTTGGTTAATTGTGAATGTTTTGAGGGCCATCACATTTGCCCGCAAAACATTCTTTTATTTAGTGGATTTCAAACTGAAAAATTTCTAGGTGAACTGCAGTTTAAACCTGCAGAAAAATGAAAACTCAGCTTATTGTGCCATAAGCAACATAAATGACTTCATTTTCTCCACCAAACAAGGTGACAGAAAATAAAAGCATCCCTTTGTTGAATAATTAATAATGGATTAGGTGGAATTTTATTTTAAAATGCAAAATTATCTGCTGTTTATTTTTTTGTGTTCCAGAAGTTTGTATTACATTTCCCTAAAGACACACAACGTAAAGATTTGCTATCCACTTGTACTCATCTGTACTTCTTATCAAGCACTTACATTTGTCTCACTGCATTCTGTGAGCACATCCCTTTCTTTGGACCATATATCTAATTCATTTTTTCTTCTCAAGTGCTTTCTAATGAAACTTGACATTTAGAAAAAGAAATAAAACAAACCATTGCAGCCTTTTATTCCCTGCCACATGTCTTAAACCACTCTGCTCCTTGTCAGTAGCATTTTTTATGTTCTTTCTATCCACTCACATATTATTCTAGACAATTTAGTCACACCCACAGTTCTAACTTGTATAACTAACATTTTTACTGAACCTATAATTTCTGAAGAACATACCAGGAAATAAGAGTAGCAGACGAGATGGTATCAAGCACTGACAATCTCAAACACTATGTGAGCTGCAAATTTAAGTCTTTGGATGCAGTGTTCCCTGAATCAGCTCTAGCAAAAAGAAACTTCTATTGGTAATAGTGTTATCGCAGAAGGAGCAGTGCACAAGTTGTTGGCATCAGCTGAGGTGCTTTCTATCAGAGATTTTCCTACACACATGTTCTTACAGGAATTTTAAGGCTCAGACAGCTTTAAATTACACAGATTCATAGAAATGAAGTTGCATGGATGCAAAACACCTGCCTTTTTTTTTTTTACTACTTTTACATCTTATTTTAAGGGCAAACAGAATCTAAATGCAAATCCATGTAGACTGTAAGGTTCAACCGAAGCTACTAAAATGCCAATCATGCAATCTCTGTGGTAACTCCAAAGATCTGGCTCCGATTGGGAATCAATGTGTTCATTACTTGGGCTTTGGAAGAGGCAGCATTGTGTAACAAGAAGTCGTGGCTAACCAAAAAATTATATCAAAAAATGTTTTAATTTCACTTAATTTTATTTCATTTTATTTTTAGGTGATTTAATTTATTATTTTCATTCTCAAGAAATGTAAAAATTGAATGAGATGTAAAATAATTATAAAACATCAAAAACTAAACAAATAAAAACATACTTTTGTTATTTGAAAAAGGGGACTGCTGTAAGATTACTTGATTTTAAAGTGTGAATTTATATATAGAATAGAGAAACCCAGAAATTAAGTGAGTCATACCCAAAGCTGTCTTGTTCAGTTTGTGGGGGAACCAGTAGAAATGGAGGCGCTCCAGGAGAACAATCAACTATGGAAGCTGTCTGCAATTAAAAACAGGAACATTGAATCATAAAAGACCAAAAGCCACAGTGAATCCTAAAATATGATTCTCCTCACTGCTGTGTGATTTGAAATGTGTTTTTGACACAGCCATGAGCTCAGTGTGATTGGACCTTTCCTTTTGTAGTAAAGTACGTTTTCAAATTTCAAAAAGGGAATTGAAGGAAGCCTGAAACATTGAGTGTAAGATCTGAAGGTGGCCATCCAATTACTCACACTCAACACACACAGACAGAGAAAAAGAAGTGCCTGTAGTTCCTGTGCAGCAGCTCTGACCATTGTCTTAATAATGGTATCACTTCCTCTTTTCCTGGATTTTAGCCCTGACATATGAAGTACCCCTTTAAACCGAATTTTCTAAAACACCAACTATCTCCTTTTACAATGAATCAAGATGTGAGGGAAACAGACAAAATAGTCAATACATTGTAGAACTCTGCTGCCCTCTGTTGGTTCTTCACAGAAAATAATCAATTTTCAGGTGTTTAAAAAGTGTGACAGAGGAAGAGCCCAGCAGGCATGTTATTGTTTCTATCAAGCATAGCATGTTGCGGCAACCGCTGAGCAATAGTTGTGGCAATTTATCTCTATAATGTCTCTAGCTGAGCGGGTAAACTTCAAAGTTCTCTGTGAAATGTGCCTGCAATGTGACACCAAGAAGATTTTGAAGGCATGGATTCAATTATCTTTTTTTAAATTTTCTTTTGCTTTTTTTGTTGCAGAAAAATATGTGGGGTGTCTTTGATTTCACATATCATGCAGTTTATTTTAAAAAAAGAGGCAAGACCAGCTTGTCACAGTGTGACCTACCCTCTCTTAATCATCACATTACAAAATGTAATTATTTTTTCTAGTTTTTGAAAAGAGAAAAGTCTGTAAGGACCCCCTTGTCCAGCAAACATTGTTCTGCTGCCTAGTGGTTTAAAGCTTGTTTTAAAAAAGGCAAAAAAAGGGATATTACAAAAGGTACAAATAAATTAATAAAATTATTTGAATTTCAATGTTTTTTTATTGTTTTTATTGTCTATTTGATAAGTTTTGTTCTATTACTTTTTTCAGAATGATACAATAGGTATGATCAATCGGAGAAATTAATATAAAGATCTTGATACTGCACACTAATCTTCTCTTTTAGCAGCGCATTATGAGCTTTTTTTAAGAGAAAAATATTTTCCCAGAATTAGTGATGCTGGTAAGGTTGATATTTCAAACAAATGTCAGTTCTAACTCGATTCTGGTGCATTTTGTGGTATAGAAAACCAAATTTGCCATGAATGTCCCTTAGGATCCAAACACGTTAGCTACGAGAAAAATCCAAACTGGTGGCCATTTGGAAATGGGTGCCACACGTTCAATTGTTACAAAAATACTCAATGTCTATTTGCCTACGTCTAATATCTACTATGAGCTGCTCATGCACAGTTTTTAAACTTGAGGGGTACTTGCAGAATCCTATTTTATATATATTATTCATCATTTATCATCTAATCTGTTTTTCCCTTTTGGGAACACGGGGCTGCCAAAGGCAGAGGACACCCTGGATAGGTCGCCAGTCTGACCCATGCACACTCGCATTCACACCTATGAAGAATTTAGAGTAACCAATTGACCTATGAAGCATGTTTTTTAAATGGTGGGAGGAAAACGAAGTCCCTGGAGAAAACCCATGCAAGGGGAGAACACACGAACATACAAACATACAGAAAGGTCCACCCTGGTGTTCTTTTCAGGTCCCCCAGCCGGGACTTGAACCGGGGGGCTTATGTGAGGCAAGAGCGCTAATCACTGTGCAACCCTTTATATATTATTCATATTACATATATATTTATATATTATTTATATTTTATAAATTATATGAAATTAACTGCAGCCTCACAACAGCTGCTTGAACTGAGTACAGCCAGATGTCAGACAGGAATTTTCTGAAGGCTGGTACAAAAAAACATGTGGTAATCATCCAAGGGTCATTCAAGGGCTTGTTTTTAGTGTTGCACTCCTGAAACTGAGAGAGTTACACAATTCATGCTTACACATTTGTGAGTTGTTCATTTGTATGTGTTTGAAATTGTAGGGCACTTTGGGCCACAGAACTGTTCATGACAATTGTGCAAGCCACAGGGGGACGGACAGATAGGATGGGGGCAAACTATCATGCTAAGAGAAATTTGGGCATTAAACCTAACTAGGAAAAATAACTAGAAATACAAGTTAATATGAATGAAACAACATATTAAGATAGAGATAATGAATCATCGATTTGAGATTATTTTCCGTGATAACAGGAACTTGCATTTACAACTCCACAAAAATTTCACTTCTTTTGATTGGCCTTTTTGACTTCAGGAAACTGGATGCTGCTTTTCTGGTTTGATTTCCTCTAGTTTGATTTCCTCTTGCTTTCTGCGCATTGCAGAGATCAGCAGGCAAGAATAAAAACAGTAATAGCTGAATCACAGCTTCGGTCAACATGTACTTTGGACACTGTGGACCAAAAAATGCAGACACTAAAGTTAGAATTAATCCTCCACCTACTTATTACTATTTGGCAGCTTTATGAAGTCATACATAAATGCTACTATGTGAGTAAATGCCCCCACCATTTTAAAGCAAATCTTTTTGCTTTTGTTTTCCTAATAACCTTAAAAATTGATTGATAGGTGAACTTTGTTTATTAAACACAGACCATAAAATTATTTGCTGGCTTTTTAACCTTTATCTTAAAAAAAAAATTTGGAGGGCTTACATTTCCTTTTTTGTCAGTGAAATTGTAACATAGATATTTTATGTGATGTGGACAAACAGAAAGCATGTTGGGTTTTGGAGAAGATTTGGACTGAATTCCATAACAAAAAAGTGGGTCAAGGCGTGAATTTTAGGGAAAATCTAAAGCTTTCTGTGCATCTCCTGAGAAAATGAATTGTTTTCATCCTTATTAATTGTTGAAAGGAATTTACTTCCCCAAAAAATATGACAAAAAACTACCAAAATGCTATTTACACAATACCAAATGTATAATGTATAAATAAAGGGTTTAAAAATAGAGATATTTTATAAATGAAGACCTAAAGACTAAGATCACTACCATCTGCTAAAGGAAAAGCTAGACCTGAATGAGTCTGCATCCATTCAGAAACGTCTGCTCATTCCTGGAAGATTTATGAGGATGTTTGCACCATTCTTAAACACTTCTAGAATTTTGGGAGGCGTCAAAATTTCTTATAAAGTTTTTTTGATTGAGATCAAGTTTTATGAGGGAAACAAAGGAATGTTTATTTCCTGGTTCTGCTCTGTCTTGAAGATATCATGTTTTTGCCTCTGGGTGATGCTGCCTAACTGAATGAAAGCTCTGTTTTGGGTTCATTGGATCCTCCCCCTTTCATCCTTCACACTCGCTAGTTTCTCAATCTGGGTGTGGTGCCAAGCACGCAGAGAAAGGCAGGTACAAAATTACGCACAACTTTACACACAAGTGGTTGCTCCTTGTTGGAGAAGGACACATGGATAAAATCAAAGGCAGAAAAGATATTTCCTGCACTTTCCACTTTAGCTTATGAATAAGTTGTGGGCTACTAAGACAAGCAAATCTGACAATGATTTCTATTTTTTTATTTTCCTCTATTTTCCAAAGTCACATTCTCACCTTGGATGTTCCTTTTGTTCAAAGTCTGCTCCTCTCTTTCATATTCTTTCTTTGTGCTGCGCTTTGGGTCTGCTTTAACACCGCCTGTAGTCCATCTTTGATCCCTCCTGTGAGGGTGTTATTGTCCATGATCATCACAGGCTGACCAGCTGCTGAGTATGGCTTAAGCGTCCCACTTTGACATTCTTTTGCCTCAGAAAACTGCGTGCAACTCATGCATAAAAGATGCCAGACCATCTTAAAATTATCAGACACTTTAAGATTTTCTAGCAGTTCAACTTTCCCGCACTCAGTTCACTCCTTTCATTGCACTGAATTCATAAATCCCAATTTTACCTCTGCGCCCTGTGCCAGACATCCTTTGCATAAAACCAAAAATCCAAATTAAATAGCAAGTCTTATTTCCTTGCATACGCTCCTTTTTGGGGAGGAGGATATCTCATTACATCAGACACTTAATATTTTAGCTTAAATCACTTGATATCGTCTTTGACACGTGCCTAAATTGTTTGTTTTTTTTGGGAGAAAAGTGTGCAGCAGAGCAGCTTGAATGCACCATGACAGCTGGGTTTTCACAGTGCGCACAAATCTGAAAGATTGTGATGAAAAAACATTTTTGTATTTAAGAAGAGATGTGTGTGACATTACTAAAAAAGTGTTTAATTTATCCTGAATCTAAAAGACAGAGTGCAGGCATGAAAAGTCTAAAAACAGATTACTTTCTGCTTTAACAAAAACCTTATGATCTTTATAATTTGTTCCATGATGTGAAAAATGGAGGCCCGCATGTGAGTGGGGAGAAGCGAAGGCTTCCACTTTCTCTAGGTTGTGTTAAAAATCTATGAAAAATTGAGACAAGTGCAGATGATGAAGTGCAATGGGCAATATAAGGCAAATCCTAATTCTGTGCAGGACTTGTGTTGTGGCATGGATTATTCATATTGTGTTTGTTGTGTGAAAGTCATCCTGATTGTATGATATTATTGTATCCCTCTTTCCATGATCCTACAAAGAAATGCCCCTATGTTTTTTGGATCATTCTTCCTTGAACACTCCCAGATATTAATGATTATAGGAAATTACTTCTGGTATTGTTTGAGGAATGAAAATATGCACACTTTTTTAAGCATCTGATAAAAATGTGTTAAAATGCAACATTTGTGTAAGCATGCCTGTCCTGTCTTGTCTGACCCTTTAGTTGATGTCAGTGTTGACTTGATTCTTGTTTGCTGTAGCTGTGAAGAGAACTGAAATGTGAAGATGTCAGCTGGCACTCATCCAAGCTTATGAGAGAAAAAACAACAAAAATAGTGGGGGGGGGGGGGGGGGGGGAGTGGAACACAGAAACAATTTCCTGCAGCTGTGTTTCTTAAAGTCACCAAGCCATATTTTCTTCCAGAGAAAAATTTTTTTTCACCTCTAAACGAATGACACACATTTATCTGGAAATGAACAGCAGGATCTAAAAGCTTGGTGCAAACTTCAAAATAAAGCTGGCTTTAGCTTTATTATAAAGGATTAACCGTGTTTCAGTTTAAAGAGGTTTAAACATTTCTTGGTTGTAAAATACAGATCCTAGATGTTTAAGTTGTGAAATTAAATCAAAAGGTTTTAGTGTTTTATTGAGCTAAAGTGAAGTCAGTGTCAACAGGCTGATAGTGACATTCCTGAAAAAGGCAGGATGAAACCAAATGTTCCTTTACTGTTGTTTTTTAGTCAGCCAGGGGAAAAAGTTTAACTGCAGACTGATGCTGCTTACTGCTAATCTAACCGCCACAGGAGGTTTTTCCTTCCTATGTGCATTCACATGAGCTGTTTCTGCTAAAATAACACTTACAATAATGTGGTGTAGCATGATCAACATTCTGTGCATAGAGCTGTTTTACCTATGAAAGATGACTCATTCAACTCCACTCACTCCATGCTTAGTTGCTGATAAAAACAGAAGATGAAAAGTAGATAGCAAAAAAAGCAACATTTCTTTACCTAGTAATACTCACTTGCAAAAAGGTGAAATGAACAAAATACAAATAAAAAAATTAATGTGTGTCAGTTTATGGGTAACATTATAAAATGTACTAAATGATTAAAAAAGGAGTAGTAAAGAAAAATGTATCCATTTGAATTAGATGGGAAAATATGTGCACTTGAATCATTTATTTTCTTTTTAGTTTAAAACTCATTTCGTTTATTGTCATAAACATCTTTTGTTAGTTATATGGCTTCAGAAGAAAACAAGTCAACACTAAATTTAAAATTTCATTACTTGTTAATTTAAACTGTTTTTTTTTTTCCATGTTTAGAAAAAGATATAAGAAAAGAGTTCCAAGAATCAAGAACATCGAGGTTTAACGGAGTAAATGTAACTTCAAGATCAGCATTCAAGTAACGACAGAAACATGAGTTAGACCAGTGGTTCCCAAACTGGGGGACGCGCCCGGAGGTATTGCAGGGGGGGCGCGGTGGAGTTTAGAAACAAAGGATTTGTATGTTTGTGTCAGTGGGGGGGGGCTCGAAAATATTCTAATCTTCAGAAAGGGGGGGCCCTGCAGAAAAAGTTTGGGAACCACTGAGTTAGACAATAAAAGCTGGAAGTGACAGATCAACATGGTGACTAAGATGAAATTTTATTCATTAACTTGTTTTACTTTAATCATAAAAGGTCTCCTTGAAAAAGTCCCAGAACTGAACGGTTTGTTCCTCACAATCTCCCAGTTAAAGACTTATCTACTGTAACACCCTTTTTTCTAGTTACGTTCATCAGATCCATGCAAATAATTTAGGACATTTTCAGTTAACTCAGATATCCACACGAGCCACTCCCCAGGTTTTATTGCAGCTGACCCAAAGTGGCACTTTGTAAGCCCTTCCTCCTTCTGCAGTCAGCCCATAAACCTTTAGTCAATTGTAAAGATCTTCAAAAACGTAACAGTTGTGTTTCACTTGTTGGAGAATTCCTTCTCTGCATAAATTACTTTGTAAAATTTATGTCAAATATTAGATTTCGTGTCACAATAGTATATGTTTGTTCTGGGCCTCTTTCATTTATATACTGCAATGAGGAGAAAACTTAGGAATTAGATTAACATTTTTTGTTATATGAAAGATGAACTGAAATAAATATATTTGTATATCTTTGGGCTCTAGGTCCAACAGCCATAATTGATTTTAACTTTAACAACTGTGCTGCGCCTCATCAGACTTTGAAGTTGGATGCGTGACATAAACAACTTTGTTATGGTCAAGTTATTGTTTTTTTTAACAAACACAGAACAACTTGACCGGTCATTACAAGCACTTAAATATGACCTTCAAACACAGACCCTCAAAAACAATGGTGTCATCTGTTTGGAGCATTTCAGTGCATTGTCAGCCAAAGGTGAAAGAGTTAAGACAATGGGTTCTCCGCAGGGGAAAAAAACTAATAAACTTGTAAGAAAACATATTGTTCTCAATAACAACTTAAGAAGTAACATTATAAGTACACTAAAACTGAAATTATTTGTTAACCCCCTTGACGCCAATGATCCACACCACTCGTCAGCTCCAAAATTATCTTAATTTAGCATCTACTTAAAAACATGAGTGATTTTTTTTTTCATAGCTGGAAATAAATTCAGGCATAAAGGGAGAAAATCTTATCATATGCTTCCGTCATTATCAGACCCTGTGTGTTATGGGTGGGGTGCCATATTGTTCTCTCTTTCAGTGTTTATATCAGGTCTGATCCCATCTGTCATCTTAAAGAGGGCCACATCAATTTTGTAAAACAAAAACAAAAAATTGGTTCTAAAAAATACTATGCTGTGAAGTAAAAAACTACAAAGAACAATTGCAAATCACAGTATTCTTATTATAAGATAATTTTATGAGCCAGATAAGGAAGGAAATTAGCCCCCACCTTATGGCTCTAAAAGGTGTGCCATAAGTGGGCCATCAGTTTAAGACACTTGCTATTTTTGTGCTAAGTTGCTTCATGTCAGTCTTCCTGGATGTCTCTGGGAAGAAAAATGTCACTTCAGCTATTTCACAATAAAAAGATACTAATATAAAAACTGGAGAGTTCATTTTAAAACCACCCTTTTTCCCTTCACTTTTCCCTGACAGCACAATTGTTTTTCATCTTGCTCGAAGCTGATAGTTAAGGGGGCTGGAAATATTCACCGCTTGAACCCTGAAAGCAGAAGGAAAGCACAAAGTCATTTTCCAAGTCGGAATATCTTCGCTTTGGTTATTACCGTTTTTTTCCTTACAGTCAAACACAGGACACAGAGCCAAAGACAACATACAAAATAGAACAAATGTCTTCTATTGGAATAAGAGGGGATTTACAAGACCCTTTACAAGGATGTTTTTACATTCATCTTTATCCGTTTTGTCCCTTTCGGGGTCACGGGGCTGCCGGAGTCTATCCCGGCCACAGGCAAAGGGAGGGGACACCCTGGACAGGTCACCAGTCTGTCACGGGACCACAATCACACATTCATTCATTCATTCACACCTCTGGACAATTTAGAGTTGCCAATTGATCTATGAAGCATGTTTTTGGATGGTGGGAGGAAGCTGAAGACCCCAGAGAGAACCCACGCATGCACAGGGAGAACATGCAAACTCTACATAGAAAGGTCCCCACTGATGTTCTGTTTCAGGTCCCCCAGCCAGGACTTGAACCAGGGCTTCTTGCTGTGCGGCAAGAGCGCTAACCACTGTGCCACCGTGCAGCCAAGAATGTTTTGATTCTTTTATTATTTTTTTTTTCTTTTTATCCCTGTTAACACCCAAAAGAGTTATGTGAACTCTGAAATGTGTCTACAAGAGTGTGTATCTTGTGTTTGTTTCACTTCAAACAACAGAAAAACTCTTGAAGACTCAGTAAAGATTCTTTTTCTTCTCTTGACCTAATTTTTTAAATAGACTCTATGAAATGACCATTGTCCTCCAGTGTCCCCCTGCAGTTTGCATTGTATAGATTGTCTAACTCGCTTTGAAATGACTTCTTCAAAACATGCACGAAAAAAAGAATGGTCCCCCCCATAGGAACTACCATTGTTTAAAGACACAATGACAGAAATACGGATGAACAACATATGTTCTGTAAAAACAGATCAATAAATAAGGGATTGCTTTAATATTTTCTAGTACAATGAATGATTGGTATCAAAATAAAAAAAGAATAAGAAAAACATAAGACTTTTTAACACCTCTAAAGGATTTATCCAAAACCGGAAAAGTGAAGCTGACAAAATTCCGACTTGAACATTTGATTTTGATTTGAAATGGTTTATTTCAACCAATCAAATAAGAATAATACACAAAAAAACCTTACACTTATCAGTTATGATATGACGTATCAAACTTAGGATAATTGACCTAAATTAAATATTGCTTGAAAGGGAGTGGAAGGAAGCAAATTTATTTAATCCCACAAATGGATAAGAGCGGATAGCCGCTTGTGTTGGACAGGTTTTACTGTTACAGTATAGGGATCATGAAGCTTTGGACCCACAATGTGTATATTTGTATAAACCCCTTTTGTATTTAAGGCTAAATTTTACTTTTATTATATTTGCATGCATTTCTTTTTGGACTAGATGGTAGACAAAGGAAGAGTTGGATGTTAGAGATAGAAGGGTAGGGTGAAAGAGTTGGAGACTAATTAGAGAAACACATACGATGATTGCAAACAAAAAACGGCAACAAATTGTTCAAAGTTAATCATTAAATCTTTCACGTCTAGGTGTTTACCAACTAAGCTGGTCCACAAATGCACTCATCCACACACATACATGTTACATAAATGTGGTATGGACTTTTTTATAGCATGACAGAATTTGAGTAAAACAAACCTTGAGAAAATTACGGACAGTATAAATTAGACATAGCGCATGATTAGTATCATGCTACATCCTAAAAGAATGTGGTTTACTTAATTTTCCTACATTAGTCCTACTGGAAGTTAAAAGAACCAATAGTATCATACTTTGAGAACTTTTGTTTTTTTTCCACCTAATTTTTCCTTTTCTTTCAACTTTTCAACTGCTTTCATTTCAACTGCTGCTACTTAAAATAACAAAAATACAATGATTTTCAATTTGTTTTTCTTTAAATTTCTAAATTGGATTGGTTACTAAGCAGGTCGGTTTAGCTTGCTGATATACTTTGAACACCAACCCTTTGAAGCCAGCTTTTGGTCCATTTGTTAGCTGCAAAAAAATAGCTGTGGTGCTAAATGAACATTTTAGCTTTTACCAGATAAGCCCACATTTTCAATATTTGAACATTTCTTTCAAGATAACATTACAGCACACAACAAGATTACACAACATGTCTTTTTATGTCCTGGATCTGTCAGTGAAAGTTCTTTTTTTTTATGAAAAAAATAAAAAAAAGTATCTTGATCGTTGAAATCAAATTTACATTCAAATGGGTGTGGCAGGTGACAGTTGAGTCCTTGGCTTTAGAATGGCAGACTTGCGACTCTGTGATCATGCCAGTTTTTAGGGGGCCGGATGCAGGAAAAGCAGCCGTTTTCCAAGAACTGCACTTTCCAAACAGAAATACAAACTCAGATGTCTTTTTAAAATGCAGAAAAACAAAACGACTACAAAACACAGTCCCATTCACACACTGGTGGTGGCTCTGCTGCCGAACACTGGCGCCAACCTCCCACCAGAGACAAGGTGGGGTTCACTGTCTTGCCCAAGGACGCTTCAACACATGGGCGTGCAAAGCGGGAATCGAACCTGCAATCTTACGATCATGGGGTCAGACCATGGCTGCACCACAGGGGCCTCATCTAAAAGAGGGAAGTTCTCTGTTTTGCCTGAAAACATAATGCAATTTAAAAACGAAAAAAATGTTCAACTTCCTCCTCGTGATATAAAAAAATGTGTGTGAAATGTCCCCTTAGATTAGATACTCATCTCTTTACATTTCAAATAAAGCAGAAGGAACAACTGTGTTTCCAGCAGGACTGAGTCACTGAGTCTGTTACAGGAAGTGTCAGTTCAAGCTCAAATTTTTTGACCAAAACTTCCATCCATCCATCCATCCATCCATCCATCCATCCATCCATCTACCTTGTTAAAGAGATCTGTAGAAAATAATAAAAATATCCAAGTGTACAATGCTGCCCTCAGTGCAATCAGTGTTGTGATTACACAGGTTTGACTTGAGTAGAAAATAAATCATTCAATGCAGACGCCATGATTTTTTGTCAGTGTGCATGGGGTTGTTGTGCTTATTGCAGCTCCCACATCCGATACCTTTTCAAAAAACGTTATTTTTGAAAATAACAGGAAGTCTTGAAAAAAAGGTTCATGAAAAAAAACATGAAAATTATGTCAGATTCCAGCTCATTCAGATTCTCTACTTGCAACTCCTCCTGTTTCTCTGCTTTCATGTCCAGCTGGTCTACTACCTGACTCTGCAAGTGAATTGTAGGATTGTCCTTTCTGGTTTTTATCTAGTTCTTGAACTCTGTTTCTTCCCTACTTGTCATTTACTGTAAATCTTTCTGGATTTTGACCTTGGACCAGTCTACTGATTCCCCCCTCTTGTATATTTTTTCCTCTTACACTCCTTTTCTGGAATTGGATCTCCATATTGGACAACAACCCTTCTTCCCCTGTACCTCCTTGACATTTGCTGAAGTCTCTCAGTTTCCTCCTTCAAACCATCTCATCACAGTTTCCCCAGTCACCGTTCATCTATCTGAAAAAATCAACTCCACCGATCACCGTCCTTCTAGCATCACGTTCTCAGTGCAGTCGCCATCCAAACCTCTGAAAATAATTTTTCCTTTATTATGAGTCTTTGCTCCAGGGCGTGGTGTTAGTTGCATACTCATTCCTCAAACAACATTATTTTTGGTTTTTTCCCCTCCTTTGTGAACCTGCAACCAGAACCTTTTGGTTTTTAGTTGTCTGTTAGGGAAGGAAGGAAGAGGGAACTGATTTTGGAACCAAAATTAATATTGGCTTTGAATCCATTTTAGCCCACCCAGCTACTATCAGGGGCAGGTAGGTTACCCCCTGGAACATTCGCCAAATTTTATTACAAACAGTTAAAGTTAAAAAAAAGAGCTCTAAATAATTTAATATGCAGTTGTGGATACATTTGAGAGACTAAAAGCTTTTTTACAAAGTTTTGCTATTTTTGCATCTTCTGCTTGTCATGTTTATGTTACAATAAATCTTTTTAGCATTTTCCCTTTTTAGAGCGATGCTAAATTAGTACTTGTGTGTCCATTGTTCAAATTCAGGGAAATGAGATGTCAAACTAAAGGGCATTCATACAACAGGCAAAAATGTGTGCCTTAACCTTTACTCTTGACAGTGGAAACGCCAGTTTAAATTGATCAGATACTTCCTGGCTACTCCTTCTTAGCTTTAATAAGAGACCTAAATGTAGTTTTTTTTGTTTTTACTTATCTTACATTTTACAATTTTGACTTTTTACTAGGATTTTAAAATTTGCTTGTGAAGCTCATAACATAAAATACTTTTGTATTTATATATATTTAGCTAAATTGGCTATAGAATGAAAAAAATTGCAGTATTTTATTGCTTATATAAGGTACGGTAGTCTTATATGAGGTAGTCTGAAGTTACCATCTATATATCTACCGGTATCTATCTATTTATCTGTCTGTCTGTCTGTCTGTCTGTTATGTATGTATGTATGTATGTACGGTGTGAATAAATAAACCAAAAAAAACTCTCCTAGCTTATATAGCCCCTCACACTCCCAATGTAACATTATAGGTGCAACAAAAATGGTGAGCAATATTAGAGCTATCCAGCTGCACAGTTTTGATCCAGATGCCAGCTCAGGCCAGGAAAACAAAAAACTTGTATTGATGTAATGGATCTAATTGTCTCCAGGTGGATGCATTAGGGAGCAGGGAGTTTGTGGCCTGCCGATTGTAGATTTTACGTACCGACTACAAGACTTTTCAAAAAGCCTTTTGTCGTCTGCTTCTGACTCAATTTTTTAAAAAGACATTGTCAGAAATGCAATTTTGAGCTTAATTTTCTTTAAATGCGTCTTCCATCATGAGAAAAATGCTTCAAGAACATATTACTGTAAAACACACACAAAAAAAACAATTTTAACTGGAGTGGGTCTTTAAAAACTTTAGGTTTAAAAGGCCTTTTCTATTGCTTTTACATCCAAATTTACAAATAAAGATCTTTCGGTTATTACTTCTATATTCTGCTAAAAATGAGTAATATGTATGTTACATTAAAATAGATTGGGGAAGGGAGCATGCAGCAACGGTGAGTCTGCTTCTCTCTCTGGGATAAAAGTGTTATACGTGAGCACGTGGCTTTGTAGCTGTTGCCACGTAACTGCGGTTTGGTCTCTTCTCTGCACTCTCAGGAATAAGATAGCTGACTTTGCTATCTGAATGCACTCCGTATGTAAAAGTGGTTTGAAGGTTATTCTTGGTCACGCCACCGTGAGACATACTTTATTGCACCCACCCACATAGCCACCCGCGTGCGCTCAACTTCCTGGAAATCAGCAGAACCAATCAGAGACTTCCTTTTGCAAAGGGGTGCAGCGGAGGGCGTGGCCTCGTTGTAACTTAAACTCAAAATAAGGCGACGTTGATGAAGTCCCCGTTACTCAGTTGTGAGTGGGTTAGGAACTCAGTTATACACCTTGTCCCGCTTTTACTTAAAAGAACAAACAATAACAAAGTCGGAACTTACTTTACTGTATGAAGAAAAGAAGTTAGACGTGGAGCATTAACGTCATCCTTGTTGAAAGTCTCATTTGCTGCTCTCCGTTTGCCATCACCTGCATCATGACACGGAGATCCTACGCGCTCTACGCGGTGGGAGGCATCTGCGGGACCCTGCTGGCCGTTGGGATTGGGCTCCTCGTGGGTAGAGTCTTTCACACGTTAATGGAAAATCGACTGAAAAAGGTAAATGAATCTTGCTTGAATTGAAACGTCAGAACTTTACACCACGTGTCTTAAAAAGGCTGATTGAATGGGCTCTATCCCCCCCCCACCACCACCACCACCACCACCTCCAAGCTACTGCTCTCTGGATGGATTTCTGTGTGAAATCTGGATCTAATAAGTCTTAGAAAACAATGAGGCGATTGTTTTGGCTCTACTATTTACTACAGCACAGTAACAGTTCGCAAAGCTTTTGTTTGACTGCATTCACCCATGATGATCTTCTGCAGAAGCTGAAAGCATTCCTGCAAAATTACACAAAAGAAGAAGCACATAAGCTGACCTGTTACTAACTATATGTTATTACAATATTAGTTAGGAGTTGACTCTAAGAATGGCATAGAATCAGAAGTTGCAAAGTAGCATTGCTCATCAGAGTTGGTGCACAATCTGCAAATCATTTCATACTTTAAGTAGATGTCTGTTTAAGAAAAAAAATAAAAGAATGTCTGCACTTCTGTCATCAGTTTTTGTTATTATTGTGCAACTATTAACTATTGTGCAAAAAGTCATGTTTGCAGGTAATGCTGTTTTGTTTGCATTGGCTGAGGCAGTGGTAGACTTCCATCAAAGTCAAAGGGCATATAATTGGCAGGGGTGTTTTTATGTCACTGTCAACACAAATTTATCAAATAATGACTAAAAAATGAATGCCTAAGTGGTTCATTTATAATTATTTTTTAAACTGATTAAAGTATAATCTGGTATTAACTTTTCCACCAGTAAAGCTCCTGGTGGGTATAGCAAAGATGTAATCTGGGTACAAACACTGAGTGCCAGACAGGCATCTGATTTAAAGGAAAATGAGATTTAGTAAAACATTGATGTTGGTTGTTATTTTTCTATTTAAAGATACACAAATGCAGTAAAGTTTTGCATTTATTGAGTAAAGTGTGTTAATTTTTTTCATTTTTATTTTAAGTTCTATAATCTCTTTGATGCTGCTGTTTTAGAGCACAATTCTCAAACACTTGTCTTGAATGTTAAATGAATTTTGAAACAGTTCCTGACTTCTGGGCAGCTGGCCTAGATTTTTAAGGAAGGTTCGTTTAGTCATTCCTTGGCTCTCTTCAAGACCTGGGCTACTGTTTTGTTACAAGGACAGACTAAAAGACATCGATAGTCTACACTTTCAATGGCCAAATTTTGGTCTTTTTAAGTTTTAGCCCACAACTCCTGTTATCTAACTAGTCCCAAAGTGACAGCAAGATGCTATTGGGACCAGCTTTGACATGTTACAGCAACATTTGTGCTGATTCCTTTTACTTTGCTGCAGAGAAGTGTTAACTCAGAAGGAAGTTAAACAGGCTTTCCTTGACAAACTCTAATGAACTGTTAAACTAGACCCACCAACATAAAGAAGTCATTCAGAACAACATATTTCCTATAGTTGTATCATGCATTGGCTGATGTTTCCTTAAGTTTCAAAATTTCAGTTGTACCCAAGTTGAAAGAGGAAGACATTTAATCATTCCGTCAGTAACAGGATGTGATCAGGGATTTCTTATTCCCGTTTCCAAAGAAGGGATGTTATTTTAAGATTAAAAAAGTACATCATCACACTATTATGTTATTAACTCTTCAAACCTATCTCGTTTAAACCATCTTTTTCAACTTTGGAGTTCAAACATTTCAGGGCATTTTATCTTCTTTCCTAGAGGGACTGTATCTATGTATCAGCAACACCAGAGGCATTGTGTTTGTTGTTTCTTGGCTGGAAAAAGATTTAACAATCTCATGTTTTGATCAAAATTAAAGCTCTGGAGGAAATGGACAAAAAGAAAAAGTGTAGGAAGTAACAGCCTGGTGCTTCCCTGTATTGGCCCTAAGACAGAACTAAAACAATATTATGGTCTACAAATAGGTACCTATCAATGAAATGTTTACCTTTGTTCAAAATGAAAAATAAATGGAATCATCTTTACAACACTATTGGTGTGATGAAACAGGTCTGTTGCATATGGGTGTCAGTTAGGGATGCCACGATTCTGGATTGTAAACCAAACCGTATGTTGCACTATTAAACCGAATCCTGGGGAAAGTGAATCGTTGCCTCCTACTGCATACCAGTATGTTTACGTTGAAAGTGCTACACAATTGCTGCACTAATCTTAAGAAGGATTCACATCGCCCTCAGCAGCGCGCGTCGAGCGGCCACTTATGAATCTATGTAAACACGTTGACATATTGCTACGCAAGTTTCAACAACCGTTTTCGGGCTCTATGTATAAAACTCATGTCCATTGAATGTGCGTTGAATGTTGAACTAGTTGAACTTTGTCCAATCAGGGACTCAGATTAGGTAGTGGGGTATGGATGGCGTCCTTTTTAATTTATGTAAGTGCCAACTGTTTTTAAATTGATCATTGAGGAGAAATTAATACTTGCAGTTTGTGCCCTGCAGAATGTTATGACACAAAGTCTTTTATATATTGGAATAGAGCTGTGAAAGAAAAGCCTGGAGCAAGATTCACAAGATTTTCACCGTTATGACATCTCGCTATAACTCTCTTCCGACTAGAGGTGGCCTACATGCACTAGTATCACATAACAACAGTCCAGTATGAACACCATATGTTGAACGCGCTTCACCTGCCCCGTTTGATCATAGCATTGGTATGAGCCAACTGAAATCTTTTTCTTCACTTATTAGCAAATTAAAGAAATACATTTTCTGAAATGTTTAGTTTTTTGTTGTTGTTTTGTAATATACAAATCAACTAAAACGAAATTGTGACCCAAAAATCGAGGTTAGAACCGAATATTGGAGAAAATATATCGTTGCATCCCTAGTGTGAATGAAATATACAATATCATATACACCCTCTTTGCCACCAATATGCAAAGGTTTGATGTTTGGAAACAAAATATAGCTATTTCTCATATAGTTTTAATAAATGAAATTAGCATTTTTCTTTCCCATTTGTGTTGGATTTATAAACATAATTCAAGATGAAGTACTCAACATTTTTGCATTTTTGCACTAGAAAATACAGAACAGTTACTTTAAAATGTAATACACAATGCCCAAACCCCCAACAGCTGGTGTTGAAAAAGCTAATGCTCTCACAATAAATCTTGAACTAAACACTCAACCTATTCTAAATTGGTAAGTGTAAGGAAATTTACCAAAGCAACTGTCAATTGTAAAGGGTCTATGATATGTATAGAATTTCTTCTCAGCACCCACATAGGGTCAATTCTGTAATTAACACATCAGTATTCATTTTAGGAATCCCAAAGCCACCATAAAAATTCCTGCCAACAATTTAATTTGAAAAACTCCAGCTAACCCACTGTGTTGGGTGGGGTCAAAGTTTTTGAAATGTTGAAAGATGTTGGTGTAAGAGTTTAAAAGACTCTGTTGCTATTCCTTCTGTGCAAGACCCATCTGCTCAAAATCAAACTCCACAACATCCTTGTTTCTTTCTTGTTTATGATTACATTCACCCATATCTTTTGAGTTCAGAGGTGCTTTGATTTTCAAAAACGTCAGAGAAGCCTTCCCAGGAGGGTCACTTTACTGAGATAACAGGCAAAGCATGATAATACTGTTGCCCCTGCTGTCAGTGTAATCACATTGTTATGCCTTCATCCTATTTTATGCCAGGCTTTTTACTTTTTTATATACATTTTTCTGTGGCTTAGTGTTGGCTTTAGAAGTTAGAAACCATGATCAAAGTTTTAATGTTGTAACTTATGAATAGACAAAAACAACTAGTTTTTCAGTAGTAGTTTACCACGACAAATAGATCTTGTGTAATACTTCAAACATAACATAAAGTTACAATGTTCAAAATTGTACTATTGGGAACGGATCTAAGGTTGTGGCAGAGTTTTTGGTTTTGTTAATGTACCATTCCTTGGTGTATGTCCAAAAAAGAAGACCACAGAATAATAGAACATTTGGGAAATTAGCAACAGCAAGTCAAAGAGTTATTTTAGTAAACTTGTTTTGATCAACCAGCTTTAACGTTGACGTTTTATTTTTCCTTGTAAAATGTGTTTTTTTAGTCAAAACTATAATCTGTGGTTGACTTTTGCCCAGACAGAGGTTTAATGTTCTTGTGTTGGAATTAGTTAAAAAAAGTCAAATCTGCTGCAAGTAAATGGCATTTTCCACCATCTAACCATCCTACAATGCAGTTCTGCAAAGATCCTCAAAGTTTTGAAAGTTATGGTTTTTATACTTAGTTGTTTTATACAAATCACCAATATCTGTGAACCTGACGTTGTGCGCACAATTTTTATCTAGAAAAAGAAGAAGTCTTAATGCCAGTTGGATGCACTTAGTCAGAACTGACAATTTCTTCTACATAGTCGCCTCTAAAACTGATTCTGCAGTATGGGCTTTCACCTTTGCACCAGTTGAACCAGCGTAATGGATCCGTGCCACTGGTGACCCTCCCAGCAGTTGACCCAGTTGGTGTGCTCAGGCTCTTTCATACTTCTGGATTTTTTTAGGAGCTGACAGCCCCGTGGCTCACATTTAAGAAAGTTGGGGTCAGTGTGCAAAGGCCGTTTTGAAGAGTGAAAAAATGCTTCTTGTTTGTTACCATAGACTAAATCAAATGAAAGAACGTAGCACCCCTTTATTTTTGGGCTTCTATTAAGACTGCTTTTGATTTAGTCCCCTTTAAATAATACATTTATTTGTTGTATTGTTGGAGCATAACATTGGTTCTGATTTCTTTTGGTACACTAGACTTGAATTTCTCTTGAAAAGCATGTGTTAATACTAAAGGATGCATTTTAAGAACTTTCCTGTCCAATTTACCGTATATAATGTATCTTTCTCTTGAGTTCATCATTCTGGTAAAAGAGGTAATTATTGTCCACAACAGTAAATGGTTTGTCATTTGCTAAAAAAATGTCTTTAGCTCACATTTTCAAAACCTTTTTTGTCTGTGCGTGTGTTATTCAGTTTTTTCTTGTTTTGAAGAGGCGGTACTCTCTCCTGAACTTAAAGTTATTATGAGACTTTTGACAACAATAGAGCTGGACGGGGTTTTTTTTTCAGAGTATGTAAAGCTTGTTTACCGTGACTGGAGGATTTAATGAATGGCCTCTCGCTGGTACTCAGAGTTGCTTAGATCCATGCATGTGAATGTCTCCACATCAAAGCAACAGCGTTTTGGAGTGTTTGTGTATTCACCTGCTACATGTGTTTTCTTATGGGGAGTGGTGTAAAAAAAGCAGTGGTAAGTGCTGGGATAAGAATGTTGTCCTGTTTTTGTTTTCCTTGTATGTTGTGTGGTATGCTGTCTTGGTTACTATATTGGTTGTTGGACGCACGAAAACAACACCAGAGGACTATGGTCTTTCTTCTTCAATGTAAAGTGACAGATTTATTGTCCTAGACTACTTGCCTAAACCTTTGTCTCTGAACACAAGTAAAAAAGACCCCAACAGAAGGAGGGGGTCTTTGCTTCCCTTAAGTAACAATACTCCACATGTACTTAATCCCAAAGAATTGCTGTTACTTTGATGACAATATGTCATACATAATCCTCTTGCCTATAAGTTTCCTGCTTCCAACCAAGACAACTTCAAAACAAAAAAAAGAATCAAAAGATTCCTGTTAAAATACACAGGGTATCAAACTGGGTTGTTGTGAGTGCTGCACCTCCAGGGCCTCATAAATCTTGAACATAAGGAATGTGGCTGAGATCATTAAGGTCGCTGTACTGCACTAACAGTGGGGATCCAGCTCTGTGTGTCACATGATCTGTCGGGGGCTCTTGGGCTGCTAGTTGTCAGGGGCAACCCCCGATAATGGAGTGTTGCGAGGGTCTCCCCTCATGCCATTCATGCACCCAGCCAATGCCCTGATGCACAGGCAGCAGCACCCCCCTCATCAACACCCTTTCAAAATGTTTTTATTCCCCAAGTTCTTTTTACTCAAAAAACAATACTGGAATTTTCTAAATTTATACATGATTTTGGGGCCAGTTTGGTTTGAGTGCTTCAGGACTGTTTCGTCTGTTTTTTGTTTACTTGTAGGAGCACAAATGTGATTTCTAGGTATTTCCCTCATATTTCTTTTGACTCCCTTCATAATATTGTGTTGTCGGTCCTCCTCATGCAGTCATAGAGCCTCCAAGCAGGTAGGGTATGGACAAAAAACACTCAGGCTATCCTGGGGTGTGTAGCCCAGAGCATTAACAATAGATCCTTTACACCCTGTTGGAAGTTGGGTGGAGTCTTTGTGGATCGGACTTGTTTCCCACATCCCATAAGATTGACATCTGGGGAGACAAGAGGCTCGGTGGACACCTCAGAATCCCTCCTCTGTGTGCTTTGAGTCTTTCCAAAGCAGTGTTTTTGCGAGGCCCACTGGTGGGGGCAAACTCTCTTCCATTAACACTGCCTGATTTGCTAAGCTGTTCACATCTCACTGCTGCTAAACAACATCTTTTTTTTTCTTTCCACCTGTCATGCTTGTGTACTTTGACTACAGTCGACTATGATGTTGACCATGATGTTTATTACAACTGGGAAGTTGCAAGTCTGCTAATTCTGTGAGGACTGCTTGCTGTGTAGGTAAACAATGATTTGGTGCTGTACTTTCTCACTCTGATGATTGGTTGTTGACATAGTGCAAGGACTGGGTTAAAACTAGTCAAACAGAAACCGTATGGTCATGTTTGTGTTAATAGAAGGTTCCCTTCTACGCAACAACATTGGAGGAAAGTGTTTTTCTTAATATTTGTTGGCTGATTTACCCAACTCATTGTCCACCAATGCACCATTTTTACCTAGACAACCTTTGCCTGGAGTTTTGAACTTGATGAAGAAGAAGTGTTAGAAAGCACTGAAATTCACTTTTAGTATATTTTGAATTAAGACCAAACAGAAAGTGGTTTCAGTGTGTTAATAATGATGGTTTAAAAACCTATCCACCACCTCGATTCAGATCCTGGAAAAAAGATTCAACTACTATTTACTAGTAGCAATTGCAATGGTACAAGGTCACTTTTGAAGCTTTCTCATGTTGTCATTCGTCACACAAGTGCTCACACATTTGCAGACTAATAAAAGTTAAGTTATTCCCCTCAACGGTAATCATCCATGTTTTGCCCAAGGACACTTTGACACTTGAATGTAAAATCCAGGAATCACTAACCTTACAGCTTAGGGACAGCTGCAAACCTCCTGATTTACAACCACCAACTGCAGTCGACTTCTATTTTTGTGTTAATTTTTTCTGTGTATGGCTGTATGGTCATGACATGGAACAGCTGGACTTGACTGGAGTAAAATGATCGTCTAATTAGACCCCAGGGACACTTTTCCCACCTTCAGAGTCCCAAAGGTCAAGATGATCAGCAAATATTATCAGCTAACCCAGTTTATTGGGATTGAATCCTGAGTAAACAATCCAAACAAAACCTGAGCAGAATATTTAGGTCATCAGAACACATTGTTAGGTTTATTCATGCACATTTGTTGTGTTTAACCTAGTGCTGACGTGCGATCATTTTTGTGTGTGAGATTAATCTATCATGACCTGTAATTAATCTAATAAATAATTGTGTTGTTTTTTGTATTTATTTATCAACAGGAGATTGTGTTAGTAGAGGGCAGCCGTGTCTTTGAGTCATGGAAAAATCCTCCTCCCCCTGTTTTCATGGAGTTCTTCTTCTTTAATATTACCAATGCTGAAGATTGCCTCAATGGTGCCAAGCCAAAAGTCACGCAGATCGGACCCTATACATACAGGTGGGATACAGCTGCCATGATTTGTTGAGCATCTATTTCTTTTTTGCAAACCAATCCGGGGCGTATTTAACTTTTTTCTTAGAGTACCCATGAAACGCAAACACAAAATGTGGTCCATTAATTTATTTGCGCAAAAGCATTTTCTTTGCCAACAAATGCTTTGGACCATTAGAAATCATGGCCAGTACAATTATTTCCTACAACCTCTCAATTGATTTTCACAGGGAATACAGGTATAAAGACAATGTGACCATGGTGGAAAATGGCACAATGGTGTCTGCATACACCATGAAGAAATTTGTGTTCCTGAGAGAGAAATCAGTGGGTGACCCAGCTGTGGATAACATCACCACTGTAAACATACCATCCTGGGTAAGTTGTGAATTAAATATTAAAAAGTGAAAAATCCAAATGAGTTGTAGGGAAAAGAGTTCTAGAGTCGTTCTACACTTTGTTAAATGTTTTCCATCTCAGGGATGCTCACTAACATTGTTTTTCAAGTCCTGTCTTTCTCAATTCATGTTCAGGCTGTAATGGAAAAGATGAAGGACAGCTGGTTTCGGACCGTGGTTTCCATGTTTATGAAAACTCTTGGAAGTGGTCCCTTTACCTCTCGCACAGTTCATGAATTGCTTTGGGGCTATGAAGATCCTCTGCTAGAAAAGGCTGCAGGCTACACTCCTGGTTTGGATAAGGCGTTTGGCCTCATGTACAAGGCAAGTACAAAAAAGAGAGAGTTTAAGCTACTCACTTAAATTTTAGTTTCCCAGAACAGAAGGTTTTGACTTTGTTTAAAAATGTCTCAAATATATTAACACGCTTGTTCATTGAATCAATCAGAAAAATGGCAGTGATAGTGGGGAATTTATTTACCACACCGGAGAGCAGAACTACTTGGATTATGGCCGGGTCAAAACGTGGAAAGGTCAAAGGTAACTATCTCACCCTTTTTTTTACCTAATATCTTGATTTTTCATTGAGAAATCTTTCAATCAGTTAGTTGAGTTCTGAAATGTCTTCCCTCAGCAAAGACACTGTATATCCTAAATATTTTGGGTTCTTTGTTGACCCTATCATATCAGTTTGGTTTGTTTTCCTTCTCTGGATTCTGTTAAGACCTATCATTACTAAAAAAAAACTTCAATGTAAATACAGAAACTATTCTTTTAATAAATTCACAAGTGGAGTATCTGTTTGTTTTAACTACATGTAAAATGAATAATTATCCATGTTCGATTTGATGACGATAACTTAACTTTTCCATATTGGTTTTAGAGGTTGGAAACATTTTGTTAGTGGAAAAAGGTGGAGGAAATACTTTTGAAATAACCTTTTATATTATTTTATTTTATTAAAACATTTTTTATTTCAAAATGATCATTTGCAGCAAGCTGACATTCTGGACAAGTGAGGAAAGTAACCGCATTCAAGGATCAGATGGAAGTAGTTTCCATCCTCTACTTAAGAAGGATGAACGCATTTATATCTTCACTCCAGACCTCTGCAGGTATGGCTCAGAGCTGCAGGACCTTCCCGCTGTTTCTATCTCCTTTTTAATGAGCACCGTTTTTTTGGTGCTATGTTTTGTTTTTTCTCAAATGCTATTCTCCCTCTGGGTTTTATTCAGAAAACTGTGTAATGTTTTTAACCTTTTACAGCTCTTTACCAAAATGGAAAACTATTCCTGTACTGTCCCTCATGCATTGCTGCAAAAATTCTAGCTCTTCAGATTGGTACAAAATCCAAAGCAAAATGACAGATCCCGGAAGAATAAATGATAGTGTTTTCTGATACCTTGATTTTTTTTACTTGTAAAATGTCACAAAAACCACTAAATTGATGATTTCTGAAAACCCCTCGAATTAAATTTTCATGACTTATCATTAATACAATCTATTCTTATAAAAGCATAATTTGACATTTTAAGAATTATTGACACAAATCATCCATCCATCCATCCACCCGTTTGGGGTCACAGGGCTGCTGGAGCCAAACATGCTACTATTGGACAAAGGTGGGGTGCACCCTGAACAGGTCGCCGATCTGTTGCAGGGTCACACACTCACATGCACACCTATGGGAAATTTAGAGTCACCAATAAACCTATAAGGCATGCTTTTGGACTGTGGGAGGAAGCCAGAGTGCCTGGAGAAAATCCACAAATGTACAGGGAGAACATGAAAACTCCACAAAGGAAGATCTCTGCCGGAATTTGATCCAGGTGCTGACCAATGTGTAAATTATCCCTTTGGACTTAGGCAGTTTGCTTTGGAGACAAATACTCATTAGTTTTTCACTGAACTCTTGTCTTGTGAAAACATTTAAAGATCTCCTCCAAAGAAAATTATGTTTTTAGTGTGCTCTTGTGGCACTTTTTCTGATATGAAGGACGTATACAAAGAAAATTAAACTTCAAATTTCATTTCTGAGTTTTTCTGTTTTGAAATCGTTGTGAATAAGGAGTTCAAAGAAAAATTATGATGAAAAAAGCTTGTAGCAGGGGCGTAGGTGCTACTATATAACAGGCAGGTCACAAGCTCCATGCTCTGACCAATTCTGATGAATACACTTGCAGACAAATAATGTCCTACATATTTTCCAAACAACCTGCCATTCTTATTGGCTAGACACACCTGATCCTGGTAATCAGCAGCAGCAGATAGGGTAAGATTTCTGGAAAACCAGCAGGAGGTCAGCCCTTGAGGCCTGGAGTTTGACACCCCTGGTGCAAACAGATGGATGATAGGAAATGGGAATGAGTTTACTCCTCCCACAACTCAGAGGTGAATTGCTAATGAACTTCTGATGCTGTGCAGGAACTATGCCCTGAAAGTAAAAACACATTTTTAAAATTTTGGCTAAAAACGCAGAAATCATAGTTAAAAGACCACTAGGAACGCTTTAAAATAGATCAAAAGATGATTGGAGTGAGACATCAAGAAGAAGCCAAATCCAACTTTATACTGAGTTTCATTCTCAAAATGTCTTCTGTGAAGTAGGGCAGCAATTAAGTTTCTGTCCAAAAAAAAAAAAACTGCATCCACTGCTGCATGGTATATGCTACTTTGTGGTGTAAGAAAATAAAGAAGACTCATTCTACATGAAATCATTTTAATAAATTCAAAAAGCAGTGATTTAAGCAGCACAGCGGACTCAATTGAATAGGTTAGTTCAAAAGGGGCCCAAGTCCAAGAGGTTTGTTTTTCCAGGAAATGAGTTTAATTGCATAGCTTAAAGGGAGGCTACACCAAATGATTAAAACTTTACCCAGATTTAGCAACAGTTCATAGCTTACAAATGCTATAATATGAAGCACCTCACTTTTATAATTTCAGAGGACTAGCAAACTAAAGTCTCTGGACTTGGGCCTTTCTTGAATTAAACAGGGCCGCTGCCATATTGGATAACTAGTGCTGCCATCTATGGGATAGAGCAAAACCCATGCAAGAGAGGCCCAAATCCAGGAATTTTGCACTTAATGCATTTTAAATGTCAAGCATAGTCAATACATTACAACAGACTTGGGACTTTTTTTTGCACTTAACCAGGTATCTTTTCCCTTAAAGACCATAGAACATACCGTATAATATCTCTATTTTGAAAAGTTGTGGACTTGGGCCCGTTTTGAACTAACCGATTCAATTGCAAATATCACTAAGTGTGAGGTGGGGCAGACAAACCTGGCCGTACAGCCCACATTTGGCATACTTGACTTTTTGGAACCCTAGATTTCCTGGCATGATGAGTCCAAATAAGAACATGAGGATTTTAATGGGATGGAATGGTATTGCAGAAGCCAAAAAGCAGGGGAAACAATATGTCAAAACATAAATTTTGATTTTGACTTTCATGTTTAGTGTAAACATGGAGCATTATAGTGTGGTTTTTAGCTCTAAAAACACAAAAAAGATAGGTCTCCTTTAAATTAGACAGGCTCTGGCTGTTGTCTATTTTCAGCCCATGTCCCCACAGTCTGGGGTTCAGGGTGTCACATCTGTGGTAAACAATGGTCACAGTCTCAGCATATCTTGAATTCTTATCTAAAGATTCTGACCACCAACAAACCCTACCAGGAGTGATGTATATTTACTGTGGTCCTTTTTCTGGCTGAGCTGTGTGTCAAGTGTCATTTTCACAGATTGTTGTTTTTTTTAAAACAATTTTTAAGCATTGTTTATAACAAAACAAGTTCTTTTTAATCCTTATTGATAGCAGGGAATAAAAAAAATTCATACTCGCACTTATAGACTCCCCTTTTTCAGAGTTTTAAAGAAATTTGCTAAAGATCTTTGGAGTACCTTTGACACCGACTGTGTATATGCCAAAACCTTTCACCCAAATATCTACTAAACCCTTTCCCCCACTTACTCCCTCGCCAGTGGTGTCATCACTCCTTTGCTATTGTGACCATACAGGAGACCGCGTCCCATGTTTCCTGTGCTTTTACCGCTACTTTAAAAAGGAAACAATTAATGTGTTGCTATTTCTTACCGATATGTCCAGCCCACTGATCTGTTTGTTCTAAGCAAAAAAAGGTATTTAGTTTAGAAATGGAATATGTTTGCTGGTTAAAATGACATTTAAAGGGGTCTAATGGTGTGCTGAAAAGTAATCTTTGAGTAAAGCCAATTTCTTTTGATGGGTAGTGCTGAAAATTGTACTTGGCACTTTTATTGTGTTGGAGGCAAATCTCAGTGAGTCCTTTACAAGATGATAGAGGACCTTAGTTCAAGTCATTTGAACATTTTTTTGAACTCATAGGACTTTTTAGATTAACTTTGCTTTTAAAACTGAATCTTAATCTGAGTATTACCGGTAACTTTGTGTTCGTTTATTGATTTATTTTTGGGCTGGAGCCATTTCAAGGAGTAGCAGCAGTTGTGTTTGGATGTTTTTTTTTTACTGCTCCTAGGCTTAAGGTTATAAACTGTCCAGGTCATCTAATAATTCGGCTAATTTTGGCTATTCATTAAGATTTTGAGGCAAACTCTCTCAGACTATCACACTATCTCTAGCTTGTTTGACTGACAGTAGAGTTTTCTTTCTTGAACTGCTGTGTAATCCTAAATCTAGATACATTAGGTTTCACAACCTAGTCCTGAGAGCTGTGGGCATCATCAAAATAATTCCTCATTTTGGTCATTTTGGTTAGCAGAAACTTCTATCACATGAACACTTTCAACTTATTCAATATTTTTGTTTTATGTTAAAAAAATAGGCTTTCAGTTCTTTAGGAGTCGTTTTGGAACCTTAACAACCTCTGTAATGAGTTGTTATGTTCCTTAAGTCATTTCAGAGGTGGTTAGTCCCGTGAAGACTTTCCAACATCAAGTGGTTTCTCCATTTGTTTATACTGGTCACAACTGGTTCTCTGAAGTCCTAGAAAGCCAAAAAAAAAGGGTTTGACTGAAAGTGCAATTTTTGGAGATGTTTGTGTACTAGTGAAATTTGTTTCAAGATCTGAACTACTGAACCAATAAATATGGAAAATATACTTCTACTTTTTTTGCAGAGCTGTAGGTCAGAAAAAAAGTCTTGCACAGGCCATCTGTTTTTTAAGGGCCCAGTAGAATTCAGACCCTTTCGTATTTGTTTGATTGTAGAGCTATATAAGGCCCTTCCTTGGCTCCTCTCCCAAAGGTCAAGGGAAAGGTCCTCATAGTGCCGATCCTTAACTAGTGGGCTGCATATTCTCCCTGCTAGTTGGCAGACAGTCTATAGATAGCTTTGTTCTTTGTTAGAATTGTTGGGATTCCCTTGACATTAGCCGTTAGTCAAGATGCAACAGGCGGTGCACCTTTTTAAAACTTTGGTCTTATCAGTTTTCATTGTTTTTGCCTGTTAAAAAACGATTTATTATGGGAAAAAACTTTGGGTTGCTTTTGGTCAGCTATGCGTTTCTCCATGGAACCCGGCTGTGAATCTGCTGTTTGGCCAAAAATAATTCTCTCACAATTCTGCTGGGAGCTCTTGAAACAGAACAAACATTGGTAGACCATAATAGATGTTTTTGCAAATAGAGTACTTTCAAGGGAAGCTTGAAATGCAATTTAGGATATAATTTAAAATAGTATTAACATATAAACAGTTTAATAGGCTCCTTAACTGCGGCTTAGCTAATTTCCTGTAGTTTTAAAACAACAATCTGGTGCTCATAGGACAATGTTTTTGCTGCTTTAATGGGTTTCCTCATGGTGAGATCTCTCTTCCTTCCTTCCGCAAAAAAAAGGTAGTTAAGATCATTCATATCTGAAGATCAAGCAGCTTTGAAGTTCGCAGTAAGAGGATATCAGTCGTTATAAGAATAGTTACTGTGTACATTTCACTGTTTTGCGGATGATACATAGTTTTATTTATCCAAAAAACCTGACCAGAAGACCATATAGAGAAACTTAATGCCTGCATCAGAGACATCAAGACCTGGATGACGATTAAGTATCTCCTCTTGAACCCAGAAAAAACTGAGGTCATTTTACTAGGTCCTAAAAACCTCAGAGATGCTCTGTCTGATTGGATAGTCTCCCTGGATGGCGTAAGTGTAGCCTCCAATTCCACAGTTAGAACTCAAGGGGTTTTATTTGACCAGGATTTATCATTTAAGGCTCACATATTACAGACTTGTTAAACTGCATTTTTTAACCTGCGCACTATAGTCAAGATCAGAAATATATTATCTGAAAGTGATGCTGAAAAACTCATCTATGCATTTGTTACGTCCAGGCTGGATTACTGTAATTCCTTGCAAGCAGCGTGCCCTAAAAAATTTCCTAAGAAGTCCTCAGCTTTTTTTGAATGCAGCAGCAAGATTGTTAGCAGGAACTAGTGGAAGAGAATACATTACTCCTGTGTTAGTTTCACTTCACTGGCTCCCATGTGAATCTAGAATCAAGTTCAAAATCCTCCTGCAAACCTATAAGGCCTTACATGATATGACCCCATGCTATATTAATCTGGAATCGGGGAGCGGGGGAGTGATTCCAGATTCCAGGTGGTCTCGTCTGTGCTCCTGTGCCTGACCATTTACCTCGCCTTTGGCTCGTCTCGCTCCCCCAGGCGTCCCCCAACGCCATCTGGATGAAGCCAATCTGCTGGAGTATTTACACATGTAGTTGTAGGGTTAGATAAGAGTTTTTCCTTTACCATGAAGGAGGGTCAAAGGCAGGGATGCCCAGTTTAGCTTAGTCTGTTTAGTTTAGTTTTGCCATTATTTGTTGAATTCTATGACTTCATGTTCTTTATGATTTCATATTTAATATGTATGTAGCCTATAGAAATGACGATTGTGTTAATATTGGGCATGTAAATACAATTGAATTGAATCAGGATCGGGGCCTCAACCTTTTTTCTGTTTTGTTTTGTTTTTGTGTATTTTTAGAAAAAGCTGCTCCTAATTGAGTGTTTTGAAGCCACACTACAGATAATCTGTAATGGGATGAATGGATGGATAGATGGATGGCTAACAGTCAAGGAAAATGACAACATCATTGCATAACTACATCAAAACAACAAAAGACAAAGAACTAACCCCAAACATCACAACATTCTCAGTTCATAAATTCCTCCTAAAAAAGGAAAGCAATTGTCTTGAGGAGGATTTGTCAAAGACTTTTGTGGAGACATCTTTTCTTGTCCACTTTTGGATGCTGTGTGGCTTTGATGCTTTGGCACTGAGAAGTGAAAGAAAACGTTTGACAGTGGAAATGTTTCCATGTTGTTCAGGTGCATACTGTTCGTGATAAACGGCCCAGGTTAATGATTTCTTTAACCAATCAAATATGAAGGTACAGCAGAGAACAAGACAAACTGTCTACGTTTTGGGGAAAGAACACAGTTTAACAATATTAGAGGAGGAAAAAAACATTCAGGCTTTTTTTATGTTAATAATTAATGTAGTTTTTTTTGGTACCTTTCCAAAAGAGTAACAAGCATTTTTTTTAAGGGAGAAAATGCCATTGATGTATATAAACTCAAATTATTTTTAATCATTTTGGTTAAATATAGATGTTTTGTTAAACTCAACTCAGTTCCTCTTTACTTGTGTACTTATAATGTACTTACTTGTACTAATGTGTTCGATGAAAGTATTTTCAAATATGATTTAAAGGTTTTGTTATTCTGAAAGCCTCAGCTAAAACCAGATCAGTAGTAAAATATGAAAGTTTTGTAATATTTTGTTTTTTTTATTTACCATTTGGTTGGACCTGCAGGACAATCTACATGGACTTTGAGAAAGAGGTTGAAGTAAAAGGGATCCCAGCGTACCGCTTCACCCCGCCGCGCTCTGTTTTTGCCAGTAAGGAGGAGAACTCAGACAATGAAGGTTTCTGCGTCTCTAAGAAGGAGTGCCTGGGAACTGGTGTCCTCAAAGTCAGCCCATGTCGCAAAGGTAATATCTCGCTTGCTCCCTGATCTTTCTATCCAAAACACAAGTTTAAGGTCACTCAATGGCACTACCAATTATTATGCCATTCACGTTTTTTCTCAAAACTCCCCCCGTATTGCTAAACCCCCCCCTAAATGACCCATGTGACAGAGCTCTTCAGCCCCCACCTCAGGCGTCATCTGACCACAACTGAAGCAGTGAGGGGCGGGGGAGCGTGGCTGTAATTCCTATCATCTGACTCTGCCCTTGACTGTGTTCGGGCTTTATCGCGGCACCTGGCTTCCCAGCCCAGCTGTCCCTCGTGTCTCCTAATCTTTGCCTTTCTTAAAGATTTGCATTTTCTTAAACAGGAAAGCAGCAATCTGTAGTGACAAGCAGTGAAGTTATAACTGGTATGTTTAAAAAAGTTCAACTTAAGTTACATTTTAGGGATAAAATAGTATATTGGAAAGTTATTTTGTTGTGGATTTGATGTTTCAACTATAATTAAATATGTGTAAGACACTATGAGGTAGATCTCTTTGGTCTTTGGTGCTTTATTAAAGGTGACTTTTTTTAACAATGAAAAAGCAGGAAAGCCAAAACAACTACCACAGTTTGAACACAAAGGAACACGGTGTTCAGGGGGAAATCATTGTGGATAAGGTCACCTGTAACCACAATGTTACAAATGCGTGTGCGTGTTTGTCCTCCACCAACCCTGCAGGCTGTCATGTGGGCAGAATCTCAGGTGACCGGGGTGTTTTTGTCTAAGGCCTGTTGCCAAACACCACAGAAGGAAATCTGTCACCTCTGCCCTACTTCATTAACATCTCAAACACTGATTTTATTCTTTTCCTTTTTTTGTTGTTTTTGCGTCTCCTCAGCTAATACATCTTTTTTTTAAGGGATCATTAGCCGAGTGGCTCCTGTTTACTGCAGGCGGAAGGAACTCTTTACAATTGAAATGTTTTTCATCTTGACTTTCCTTTGTTGAGTTAGTGCTGATCTGTCGTCCTGTATTGTTTGTGTTCCGTGGGATGTAGATCTCAAGATTACGTCTGCACACTTTTCCCCTCTCAATAATATTTTTTTAGGTTTTTAATCATAGCCTGGTTAAATTTGACACGCGTTGGAAATGTGCTTTTTTTATCACGATGCTGTATTTCCTCCTCAATGTATAAAAACAGTTTAGTGATCAAACTGGAAAGTAAATCAAGCTTACAGAGTAGTTAAACTAGTTTGCTCAGACACTTGAAACAGAAGGTTGAATAAAATACAAATATTCCTGACATTTTTAAAAGTTTTGAAGAGTCGTTAAAGCTGATTAATCAAATTTCCTTACATTGGACTTACAGCAGTTTACCACAGCCATTGCTGGAGATAAGTGCTTCCTAGAAAGACAAATGTCTAAATAATTCTGAAGTATAAAATAATCTGAAACAAAGGAAACAAAAAGAAGAAAACCCAGGAAGAGTTGACCTCGTCTTATCAAATTCGGCTATCCAATCTTATTCCAAAATGAATTACTGCAGTGAGCAATATGGCCAAGATCAAGTCCAATGTCAAGTGGATTGGGGCTAAATACAATCCACTCAGTTTTGCTCTCATAAAAAGTGTGGAAAATACTGACCCACTGCCTAATGTCCATGAAACAGTCACAAATAAAGGGAAGGGCGTTTGGGTCATTTAAAGAATCTGGCAAAAACCGATAATGAGCATAAAAGTGTTAGAAAATATAGTTTTTCAAAAAGAGAGCTGATTGGTAATAAGCGTAAATAAAAACAGTATTGGACCAAGAATGGAACCGTTCTCACTTTGTCACTCCACAGGTGAGAAAAGCATTGGTGGTAAGAGTTAATGTAGAAGGCAAAAGAAAGCTTTACATTGTTTTTTTATTCTCTGGAAAAAATGTGCAGTAGACTTCAATATTTGTTGTTTATATTTTTGTGATTAGTGAAATGATTTATGTCTTTATGCTGCAAAAAAACAAGCTGCTGGAGAAAAGCTCATTGACCTACTTAAAGAAAAACTGTATCACAAGTACATTCCATTTCTTGTCTTTGACCTTTCTAATGCATTTCATGTCCAAACTAGACATGAACACTAGACATGTTCTTCTTTAATCATTTATACATTTGAATACGTAAAATTGAGCGACTGAGATAACAAAACTGAATTACTTGCGAACACATGTTGATTTTTATGTCATATTGACTTTATTCTTTGGCAGGAGCGCCTGTGGTTGCCTCTTTTCCTCACTTCTATCTGGCAGAGGACAAATATGTTGACGCCATTGAAGGAATGTCCCCTGACAGGGAACATCACCAGACATATTTAGACCTCAACCCGGTGAGCAAATCATCTTCCAGTAACAATAAATACAAACAAGGCTGCTGATACTTAGCCTTCACTTCCACTGTGACAGTGATTAAAAGGTGAGAAGAGTTGTACCGCAGCACCTCCTAGGGGGACTGAAAGGGTCATTGCAGATTTAAGCATAAACACCACCAGGAGCCACATTTGAAGACAACTAATACAATTTCTTTTGGCTTTCATTATACATATGTACATGAATATTTGCTGACAGACCACTGGAGTGATTTTACGTGCGAGCAAAAGAGCACAGGTTAACATCTTGATGAACAGAGTCGGTGGATTCCCGTGAGTTTCTGTTTTTCACTCTCATCATACAATGTGTTTTCAGTTGACGTGTCCTGATTCTAATGCCTTTACTGTATTCTATCCAGGGACACAAAAAACCTGAATGAGACCGTCTTTCCTGTTATGTTCCTCAATGAGGTGAGTCACAGTCAATACACACTCACAGAATGTGTAGCTTAACATTTTAGAGAAACCAGCTTGTTGTGAAAGATCTACAGCTTTGGTTTTTAGCATTTTCAAATATTTATTCTTTACAAAGTTAAGAATTTGATGACATATTCTTATAAAAATGCTTGTTTGTAAAATAAAGGAGTTTAGATGCTTTGATCAGCACTGGATTACTATAGAAACTGATGACCATACAACCAAGAGAGATAGTGTAAAACAAATTTTTTTGTTATTTTTTAAATATTTTGTTCAGTTTAGTTTAGTTTTATTCTAAATACAGTGTGCTGAAAAGAGTAAGTAATTCATTCATTTAAAATCGCCCAAGTATAAATACTCCTATGTAAGATTTTGTCTTAGATAGTAAGAGCTGTTTCAGAAAAAAATTTATAGTATTTTTATTTTGTAAGGACCACCTTTGAATTAGGTCTAATGAGAAAAGTGAACTGTCTAATTGGTCATCACACCAAATTTCCAGCTTTTTGTCAGTTTGAATAATATTTTGAAAAATCTAAATAAAATAAAGTATTAGGACCCCCATAAAGATAATCAAAATTTCTAATTTTCTGAGTACAAAATTGCAACATTATGAGAAAAATGTATTAGTTATACTAGAATAAAGTTTTAAGACTATGGGAAAAATAGTGTCAAATTTATGGAGAAAAAATATTAAAATGATTAAAAAAGTCATCACTCTATGATAATTCCATTATAATTTCATGAGTTATAGCTTGAGAATATACAAGATTAAAGTCATGCATTTCAAAGGCAATAGCCTGTTTGCTAAGAAATATATAAACAACTACAAAATAACTAATATCGTGTTCCAGCATGAAAGACGTAGAGCTGAAATCTAACAGACTTTGGCCTTTGTCTTTCAAACACAGAGTGTGGTGATCGATGATGAGTCTGCTGCCAAAGTTAAAAAGCTGCTCCTAATTTCTGATTTGGTGTCCAACTTCGCGCTCTTTATTGTGGGACTTGGAGGCATCATGCTCATCATCCTAGTTGTCCTTCTCTTTCGGGCCCATCAAAAGAAGGTATGAACTCCTCTTATATTTTTGCTACTTTGGTCTAACAGCTTGCTGTTTGCTTGAGCTAAAAAGTAATTTGTTTGAATTCTCATCATTTAATCAGTGTTTTTAACCATATACTAATGGCATCCCGCATGCATTTATCACTATATCTCTACAGAATGAAGTTAACCGCATTGTGTTTACCAAGGCTCTCTATGCTGTAAGTCTTCAGGGTTGTTTTGCTGCTTTCACATGGATTTGCTTTGTTCAGAGAACTCGTTGCACCATTTCATTTAATATTTCTCTTTGCATACGACAAAGCAGGCACTTCTAGTTTTAATACATTAACATAAGACGGTACCTAAAGCTTTAAAGGCACACTGGCTCCGTGGACTGGCATAAGACAGGATGTAACTTTAATTGTTTTTTCCAATCTTCACTCAGCAGCCTTCGGCTCAAGATGACACATCATACTGTCCCGTGGGTGACAAAGGAAGGGAAGATCCCCAAAATGGAACCTACATCGGTTTGACAGAGAAAGTGGACGCCTGAAGTTGAGGAAGAGGAGGGTGGAGTTTTGCGACAAGGGGTGGGTGGTTGTGGGGTCATGAACGGGGTTTTTTGGTTTCACAGATTTTGTACTAACTGCTGTTAGTGAAAGATGTGAAAAACGATGGTGATTGGCGTGTTATGTTCCAGTTGGGCTTTTCTGTTTGGCATGATCTAAAATGCTTGAAGTGACCAGAAAGTATTAAAGCATTTGCATTGACAAGGACCATCTGACTGAATGGGAACTGGCATCAGATAAAAATAAAGTCCAGGTCTCTCTTTGTTTGTTACGGCTCCTCATAAAGGTGAGGAGATTATTATTCTGGACACTTTTACAGCAAAAGACTAAAGTCAGCTTTGAGAGAATCTTATGAAATGCAGGCTCCTTTCTTTTGATTATTTCTTATCAGGTTCTCTGTAAAGTTTGTCAAAAATGCCAAGAAGCAAAGCAGCAAAAAAAATAGAAATAACAAGAAGAGCTTTTAAATGGTAACTTTTGATTTATTTAAGATTTTGTAGAAGCTTTTTCTTGATTTTTTTTTCTGTCGAATGCTACCTCCTGGTGGCTGCGTCTTGCTGTTTGTAATGTCATTTCAACACAAACCAAACAAAGGACTGCAGTAGAGATGACCTGTGCATAAATGCATTGCCCCTCAATCGGTTTATTTAGCTCAGCTCGCTTTGAGCTCATCGCATTTAAATTGTATTTTTTTCCCCCTGCATATTGCAACATAATCTTTAACCAGCTGGGTTTTTTATGTCAGAGAAATGGTATTCATTTTTGACTTTCAGATGTACTGTTCTAATAGAAAATTGGAATTCCACATTGAAGGCAAACATTATCTGTAATCTGTGCATTGTGATAAACCTTTGCAATTGTCCTGCCGCCCACTTTTAGCTGCTTCAGTTCCCACTGAAGAATTGTCTGCACCTGCCAGAATAGTCATTTGATTTTTAAAACTTTGCAGTGTAAATTAATAGTGCCTTGAGCTGTTTAAAAAAAACATTGGAGCAGAGCATATCTGAGCCTGGTGAAGCTTTGACATACGTAGCTTTTTAAAAAAGCTTTTTTTAAAAAAAAAAAAAAAAAAACAGGCTAGCATCTTAAATAAACTAGGC
The DNA here is from genome assembly GCF_053564925.1 of Oryzias latipes. Taxonomy (NCBI): domain Eukaryota; kingdom Metazoa; phylum Chordata; class Actinopteri; order Beloniformes; family Adrianichthyidae; genus Oryzias; species Oryzias latipes. The sequence goes on from NC_136248.1 coordinate 22,526,632, forward strand.
ACACATGAATTTAATTATTATTCTTGGGTGTTATACTTCACTCTCAGGGTGCCTGTGTTTGCTGTCAAACATAGTAAAACAAGTAAAGATAAAATTATTCAAAGTTTTCTTTTTATAAATCGATTCAGTATTAAAGCTCCTAAGAATTTCAGGCTAAATGGAATGAATTTTGTTGGGTGATTCATTCATTTGTGATCTCTAAAATCTAGAAGCAGTCTTGGCATTCATTTGAGTGTGCAAGCTATGCATGATGAGGATGAATGTCAAACAAAACTATGTATATTTAGATACTGTCCTATTTTTTTCTAAAGAAAAAATACGTTTGGCGTATTTCTGTAAATGTTAATGTAGAGATGCTAAAGTGAAGTTTGAGTCTAACGCTTAGTGTAGTTTATCTAAAGCTCCAAATAAGACATGATGTGTGTCCTTAACATGCTTCCACTAACTGATATAAATAATGCAGAACATGTTTTTTTTTTAATAAACATGAACCAGTGTTACTGCTTTACTTGATTTTTCTGATGAAACTTTTTAGCTTCCGTCCAGATGCCAAGAAAAAAAGAACATGTGACCGAAGTATTTTTTTTTTGTATAGCCTCCATGGTCAAAGTGTCTCTATGTGCCATATCTTGTATTCCTCAAATAAAAAGCTGCTCAGTTTATTCTGTGCAGGCTCCAATACTGGTTTTAGCACTTCATCTGTGATTTAGATTCTTTCATACTATGTAATAATCCATGTGTATATATCAGGCTGTTGAGATTTTTCTCCTTTTGAGTTTTTTTGTGTTATTATCTTTTCATGCAAACTAAAATTCATTATGTACAATAATTAAACTGAGGGCTAAACAAATCCACACGTTTTTATAATGTAGTTGATTTCGATTAACGAGAACAAGCGAATAAATTGGTAGCTTCCGTCTCATATGTTACAAGACAGTGTTATGCAATGTCTGTAGTTGTTTTTGAAGGGAATAAATTATTTTGTTACATTGATAAAACCAAAACAGATCATCCTCACATGCTTACGACTGGATTTCTTTGTAATGCCACATTTCAATCAACATTTTCATCTTGGAAATTATTGCTGCAAATGTAACCATTGAGTATCCTGCCTGTTCACCTGTTTTTGAATGTTACTTTTGATCTGCACACAGAAATAAAAAGTAGCTTAAGTGGATGTGTACTTGTTTTTTGTCTTTTTGTTTTGGTCATATTTAGTAAATATTTTTTCAACCCTGCCATTTTCATAATAATGAATTTATTTTTTATTTGTCATTTTAAATATAATTAGAAAAAGACATGTTTTATAGTGAATTAGGAGGGAAGAGGAAATGTTGTGTATTCTGTGTTTTTCCAAATAAACATCAGGAAAACTATGAGCCTGTATTAGACATAAGGTCTATATTCTAGTATATTGAAATCTATTCTTCCTTTGGAAGGGATCCAGTTACAAATTTTACAAATATTCCCTGTTAAAATAGTTTTTATTGTAATATATACTGTCAGATGTGCATTTCACAAGCTCCATTACATTTGTCTGCACTTGTTGAGAATTGTTTTCAATCAATTTGTTTTTTGTTATTGATTAATTTAGTTTTGTGGCCTAACCCTGAGCAGTACTGAGCTCCTTTGGAGCTTCTTGCCGTTGCGGGTCATGGTCAGCAGGTGGCGGTACGGAGCTTTTTTGACGCTCGCAAGCCGTTGCGGCTCCCGGTCACCAGGTGGTAGGACTGAGCTCCTTTGGATCCTACTCGCTCACTGTTATTTCTGAAGAAGAAGAAGAAGAACGCTCCCAAAGCAGTCAACATGGCGTTCAGTTTTGGCGGTGCCACGAGCAACACAGCACCAAGTATGTCTGTTGTTTGTGAAGTTTTATCATATTTATTTAGTTAGGAGTAAATATATATTTATCGAAGCTATGCTGTCATGTTTTTTGTGTGTTTATGTCAGTTATATATATGCTGTGCTAGCGGATCACAGCAACTGCCGTTAAGCTACAGTTACGGTCAATTGCGAAAACTGGCTTTTATTTTTTTACGCAATTAAAAGCTTTTGACAATACTTAAAATAGCACGGTTTTGTTGAGCTATGTGTACTTAGCTGCCGTTAACAGCGCTCTGTATCATGTGTCATTGCAAAGGTACGTCCGGGTTTTCATTTGGTTCCTTTGGTGCCAAGACAACAGCGTCCACATTTGGGTTTAACCCGACAGCCATCACGACCACCGCCTCGTCCGGGTTTGGCAGTAAGTCTGCGTCTTCAATTCATTTAGATGCTGTGGAAAATGTAATATTCGGGGGCTTTCTAACCCATTCCTGCTCCTTTTATTTGCTAACGAAGAAAAAAAGCACATGACCAGTTAGATTTATTTTTCATAACTGCTCTGTTGTTAACCTGCAGAGTCTTAAGTCTTAAATTTTTATAACAGATGAATATTTTATTATTAAACAGCATAATCATAATTAAAAGACTACTTGGTAACGCGTTTACAATAGATCAACAGGTGATCAGTGGGGCTTGAACTGAAATTCCTTTTAGCCTGGTGGTTGTGGGAAACTGAATTCTCTACTTGCTTGATCCATTGGAGAGAATGACTGTTTAATCCACTGAAAGATGGACTAAATTCAGGTCTAAAATATCTTAAAACAAACCAGAAGGAACTCTGATCATGATGATGTACTTATTTGTAGTAGATTGAAAACCAAAATAACAAAATCTCAGTGCAGTGGAATAAAATTACAGTATGTACAATTTAAAGAAAAGAAAAGAAAACTGAGGCCAAACAAAACCCTACATTTTTATAATCTTGCTGTTTCCAATTTATGAAACAAGTTATGAAATAGATCCAGATGAATATTTTATCAAATAATAAACATGCTTGTGGGTTAGTTGCCCTAAATAGGGCTAGTAAACTATATTTGATCATTCATTTGATTGTTTAATTTTACACTGTTTTTTATATCTTATTTATTTTGAGGGCAGGTTTCATATCTTTGATGAGCTGCTTGATTTGTTTCATAGCTCTTACAGCTCCTGGTTTTGGGGCAGCCACCACCACCACCGCACCAGCCACAGGATTCGGCTTTGGCTCCACCAACACTGGTAAGATGCGGCACAGAAAGAGCTCGTGTGTTGCTTCTCAAGCTTATTTTTATTACAAATTCCTCCTCTTCTTCTAAATGTATGCCAGGCTTGGCTTAATTTCTTGTAACCCCTCCGTGTCACTCTCTGTTTCTTGCTGCCTGCCTTCCCCGGCTGCAGGATTTGGGGGGCTCGGAGCCGGAGGCAGTACGGCTGGTGGGTTTAGTTTTGGGGGGTTTGGTTTAAATGCCAACCCAGCTGCAGTGAGCTTTAATGTGGGGTGCTTTGGTACAGCAACCACCACTGGCTCTGTTTTCAATTTTGGTAATAGCCTGGCTAGCACAGGTAGATGACTTTTGTGATTCAGTTCATTGTGTGTCTGTTAAAAGAAAAAAACACATCTTCATTCATTTGTCCACTTTCCCCCCACATTTCACTTGATGCTTGATTGTGTGCTGTTCACTTGGTTTACTGTAGTTCCACTTGCATAACATTTGTGCAATTATAAGCTGTTCATCCCATATGGTTTCCATTTGACTGTTAGTTTCCAGAGCAATGCTGTATTGATGTCTCGATTTGTTTTCTTTAAAAATTGTGATGTTGTTTTTGTGTTCATTTATGGTTCTATTCTTTCATTTTTGCTTCTTCTTAAGGGTCACCTCCTTGTATTACATTTATTTGTATTTTCTTCACCTCCCAGGCGCTTTTGGAGGCTTTGGGGCAACAACTACAACTGCTGCTGCACCGGGATCCTCTTTTAGTTTTGTCAACCCCTCCAACACAACAGGTCAGCACCAAGTTCCAAGAAAGAGATCAACTGTGCTCGTCACACTAAAGATGAGCAGGAATCAGTCACCCTTTGGAGAAAAAAAATGGCCATTTTAGTTACTAAATTCTGCATAGATGTTCCACCTTTGTTTAGTTTAAACTACTAGTTATGTCAAATGCTTTTTATTACAAAATATAAATGCTTTAGCGATGGAAATGTAGTAAATAAATCAATGTTTTATCATATTTGCTTGAATCAAAAATGAAATCAAATTGGAAGATTGTTTACAATTTTATGTAGGGGTAGGGGTTGTTTTTAAATCCGTTTTCATGTTGGACCTTCTTGCCACCAGGGGTCACTCTCCCTCTAAAGAAATCACCGTTCTTTTCTGCTGCACTTCTTCTGCACAACGTTTAATGGAAAAACCTAAACGCTGCATGCTTTCAACCGTCTTGTGTGGCCAAACTGTTGTGTTGTAGGAAGCTTGTTTGGGAACACACAGAACAAAGGGTTTGGGTTCCCAACCGGGCTTGGAGCTGGAACCGCAACCGGAACATCGGGGTTTGGAACTGGGTTAGGCACAGCTGGCCTGGGCGGATTTGGAGGTTTTAATATTCAGCCGACCCAGCAGCAACAAGGTAAAGGGGGGTATTTCCAGGATGGGGAAAATCTTCCTGGGATTCTGCTCTGTAATGTAATGTATGTTCTTCATCTCTTGTTAAGGAGGCTTGTTTAGCCAGCAGGCCCAGCAGCAGGGTCAGCCTCAGCCCACCCAGCTGTTCCAGCAGGTCACCGCTCTCTCAGCCCCCACTTTACTTGGTGATGAGCGCGACTCCATACTTGCTAAATGGAACCAACTGCAGGCCTACTGGGGTACAGGGAAGGGCTACTACGGCAACAACAACCCACCCGTGGAGTTTACCCAAGAGAACCCCTTCTGCAGGTTCAAGGTGCTTGCAGCTGCTTCAGAGTGAATTCATCTCTTGCTCTCAAATGTAAACACTAAAACGGTGTCTCTCGGGGTCCCCAGGCAGTGGGATATAGCTGCATCCCAGTGAGTAAGGACGAGGATGGTTTAGTTGTCTTGATCCTCAATAAAAAAGAAGCTGATGTACGAGCCCAACAGCAGCAGCTGGTCGAAACCCTCCACAAGATCCTAGGAAGCAACCAGACTCTAAGTGTCAATGTAGAGGGTGTGAAATCCCTGCCAAATGACCAGTGAGTTATGAAAACCTTCTTTTTTTATTGTTATTATTATTTCTCAACCTATAGTTCTGGATCTGTCAGTGATTGCAGTAGACTGCAGACAGTGATCCCGGTGCTGACTCTCTTTTACAGGACAGAGGTGATCGTTTATGTTGTGGAACGTTCTCTGAGTGGCACCTCGAAGCGCATCGCAGCGTCTACGCTTTTCAACTTTCTGGAGCAAGCCAACATCAAGGCCCAGCTGATGCAGATTGGGGTAGCCATGTCTGTCACGCGCACCGAGCTGTCCCCAGCCCAGCTCAAACAGCTGCTACAAAATGCCCCCGCAGGTACATCCATGGGTGAAACGTATAAGCAAGTTTGAATATTGGGTTCTTTATGCAAAAACAGAAGCTTCGGTGTTGGTAGAGAGTGTGCGACTTCTCTAAGTTTTAATTTTTGTTCTTTTCATTAGATTGTCTAGTAAATGGTTCATTCAAAGTGCATTTTTTTTTAACCAATTTTCACGTGTATATTGGAGAAACGAACAGTTAAAATGCCTCCTCCAAAGTTTTCTCTAAATGGTTTTAGGTTTTTTAACATAAGCTTCACAGTCGATCATTATGTATGTAAAATAAATATGTAAATAAAAATGTAATCTGTTTATACGCACATCAATATTTCAGTCTTACATCGTCTCATATTCAAAAAAATGAGTGATGGAATAAGCTTTTTTTCAGATAACATTAGATGGAATGTAATCATGTTATTTTTATTCTGCCAAAAAGCAGCATCAGAAAAGGCACAGCAGTGCTCATTTTCTGTCGCCCTGTTATGGTTTCTGGCAGAGTTCTAATCTGGTCGTCACGTAATATAATTTGCAAATTATAACATTTAATTTTAAGATTAATTTCCAGCAATAATTTGTTTTTTACCACCAAAAAACGTAAATGCATGAAATAAGTAAACATTTTTTTATGAAAAAGATTTTTAACTATAAATTCCATGTCATTTTAGTTTAATAGTTCTTGTTTTACTGAAATCACTTCTTAATAATCTGTTCAATTTCCTCCTGAGAAAAGACTATTTTTTCAAAGCAGTCTTCTGAGTAATAACTAACCATGTTGTCCTTTTGCTCAGGTGTGGATCCCATCATTTGGGAACAGGCGAAGGTGGACAATCCTGACCCAGAGAAGTGCGTTGCTATTTAAAATGTCTGTTTGACTTGATAAAGGTAGTTCTAAAGGCAGACTGTTCAGGTTCTCATTTCCTAAACAGCTTCTTTGCTGTTGAACATTCTAAATTACTCTTCAGGTTGGACTCTTCTCAGTCCTCTTAACCCTCGTGCTATCTTAGATGACCCCAACCGTTGCATTGACGTGTTCTCCCTACCATGACAAAGGTGGATAAAGGTGGAAAGATTTCATGTAATCCATGGACACCAGTGAAGATCACAAATCATTGAAGAAAAAAGGTTCAGTGCACTCTCTTGTGGGGTCTAGATGACCCAACTGCCAATGTTAAAGTGCCTAGGATAGCACAAGGGTTACTGACAGCCGTAGTGAGACCCACTCTGAAGAGCAGTTGAGATGGTGGAAAGATTTCATGTAATCCATGGACACCAGTGAAGATCATAAATCATTGAAGAAAAAAGGTTCAGAGCACTCCCAACGTTAAAATGCTTAGGATATGGATTAATGTTAAAGTTAGATCATGGAGTTTGTTAAAAACATTTTTTTAATTAGCTGTATGCAGTTGAGATGTTCCAGCCAGGTTTGAAGTCATGATGGGTCAAAGATGGCATCAGTCAAGGGGTTGACCTCAGCACAGTTGATCACATGACTTGGATGGAGTTTGATTGGTTTGAATTTTATCTCACTGATAGACTTATTTATATTTGAGTCCTCTATAAGCCATGTGGTGCACCACAAGGTTCTTTTTAAGGTCCCAATTTTTTCATTTCATTTTTTCACTTTGAAATTAAAGTATGGATGCAGCTAAACCCGGGCAAAATGCAGAATTTAATCTTTGGTCCTGAGGCTGAGAGTGTCAAAAACGATCTTAAGCATCTAACAATAACATTTTGTGACTCCGTAAGAAACTACGCTGTTTTCAGCTCAGCGCTCCGCCAAAGCATGGGTCAAATGCAGACATAAAATGTCTACACCTCACTGCGTAACAGCTAATGGACTTTGATTTAAACATTGGGTTACTTTCACGCCTTTAAATCTTTCTTTCATTTTTTAATTCAAGTACTATTCCATGAGTTTATAAAGTTAAATGAAGCTACTCCTTTTTAGAGTTTGTAATATTCCAGTTTTAATCATAATTACAGTTTTGCATCTTTTTGCTACATTTTTCATCTAAATTAGTTTTACTTTATGAAATATAGATGACAGTGTTTAAAGTCCACCCACCTATTTTTAATTTTTTACTTTTTTGTGTGTGTATTTTATTGCATTTGGAGAAAGTAAAGTACTTTTAGAAATTTTGACATGAAAAGTGCTTCATAAAGTTAATAAAATGATGAGAGCGTGCCATAATCCAGAGGCAGAGCCGGGCCAATGGAAGACAGCTGCACAGACATTACATAAACGTAATTCTAACAGGTTCATTTTCTACTTTTTGGTCAGTTAAGAAGTAATTTCCAGACGTTCGTCTCTTCTTTCAGGTTATTCCCAGTGCCCATGGTTGGATTTAAAGAGCTGCTGCGCAGGTTGCAGATCCAGGAACAGATGACCAAACAGCACCAGACCAGAGTGGATGTGAGTGAGATGAAAAATAGTTTGTGGCTCTTGGTTGCCGTTTTAGAAGTACCGGTGCACAAAACCATCTGATATCAACGCAGGAATTCTGAAACTGTGGTCAAGGCCCGAGCGCAGATGTTCGCGCTCGCTGCCAACTGTTTGTTTTTTATTTTGAAGTTATTTTTACAAATACAGCTGCAGGTGTTTTCACCGGGGGGTTCAAAATTGACAATGTATTTCATAAAACGTGTACACACTAGCTTTAGAATAATGCTTTTAACTATTCAGTTAACCACCCTAAATATGGTGATTTTAAATGGAGTCATTATTTACAGATTAGTTTTGGATTGGAAGATAATCCAATATTATTATAAAAAGAAGTTTAATAATGTAATTCGAATCATTTAAAAACTGATACAACTTGGTGGAACAAAACTAGGACTGCACAATATGAGGAAAACTCATGATTTGTGATATTATTGATCAACATTGCGATGACGATATAATTTGCGATGCATGAAGAAATTGCGAAACAACTAAGTACAGAATTTCCATTTCACTGCTACAGTTTAATTTAAATAAGAGTCAACATAACTTAAATTATTCTTCCAATGACCCTCGTCTACATGGGAGGCAAACATCTAACTTAAAAGGGCTCCATGCGATTGGTTAATTATGTAAAGGAGTACTTCTGATTGGTCAAATGCAAAAAGGCATTTTATGATCCATTAAATTCTTCAAGCTGGCATGAGATTGTTGTAGCACATTTAAGGTAAATATTTATTGGAATTTTTGCCATCTTTTTTTATACGAATATTGCATAGCTTGACATCACTATAATGACAAATTTGCTATTTATTGTGCAGGTCTAAACAAAACAAATTATTATTATGCTTGAAGAAACTTTGAGAGGAACTCCAGGTGTGATGCTGGTAGTTTTTAGCATTAAGAACTATTAAAACGCAAAAAATCCAGTGCATTGTTGTTTGAAATTGCAGATTATATCGAATGACATCAGTGAACTGCAGAAGAACCAGGCTACAACCGTGGCCAAAATCGCTCAATACAAGAGGAAACTGATGGATCTGTCTCACAGGGTGCTGCAGGTAGCGTCCACATTTATCAGATTAGACTAAATTGTAATTACAGAGATGTCTGTATCAGACTGTCGGTATCAGTAATTCTTTTATTTAGAGCTTGTTAGAGTTTTTGTTTTTTTAAGTGCCTTAAAAGTTCTTTAGATCAAAAACCTCAGAGCTGGTTCTTTTCAACAGCTGATCTGCTCTGAGCTGCATTTTTGCAAGAATCGCCAGAAAGTCCAGACATTATCCTGCGAGGAAAAAAACAAAGATTTTTGAGAATATATTCAAAACATAAAAACTTGAGATGGACAAAGAAGAGTTGAGACAAGCTAGTAAAGACACTTGCTGTCAGTTTAAAAGATTTTCATACGAGGTATTTATCTCGCAAGTCCAAATCTGGGGTTATCTCGCCACCTTGACCAAACTGTTTTTGTGCACCTCCTGCCCAAGCTAATGCCGTATTCTATACACTTTCTGGCAATGTCAGGATCCTTTCATGATATAAAGACTTCTAATGGAGTATTACGTTGTAATAATGAGCCTGCAGCATATACCACTGATCATAAAAAGATTCAAATAAATATCCAATCCCTGTTTGGAATGCGAGTGGCGATTGTAAATGATCAGGCCCAATTTCCAATCATTTTCCTGATTTTTTTTCTATTAATACTGGAAATCACACTTTTGTTTGTTTGGGCAGTCCTATAATTTGACTTAAGAAAGGTGATGTTTTCTGATAAGAAACCGTAGCTATAAAAAAGTGCGTGGAAGGGGTTGAAAATGGATTTTTAAATGAGAGCCGCTGTTTGGACTTTTTGTTCACCTGCTGCAGAGACTGAATAATGAATCTTTCTTCAAGTCTGTAATCTTGCAGCTGTTGTTGATGATCAGGTGAAATCCCACTGAACTGGCGTTCCTGGCAAAATCTCCATAAAGCTGAGAGAAGTGTTTGTGTGGAGGCTCAGAGGCCCTCTGTCCTACATTCTTTCTCTCTGAAGGTTTTAATGTTGTCCGGTACTATTCTTCCAAGTAAACTGATGAATCCCATCTGTATATTCTATCACATTTGAATGTTTTGGCACTGCTTGCATTTATCTCCGCTCGGCAACACTGTCCTGTGTATCATTGCCATGTTTTCCTGGAAGGTTTTGATCAAACAGGAGATTCAAAGGAAAAGTGGCTACGCAATCCAAGTGGACGAGGAGCATCTCCGAGTGCAGCTGGACACCATTCAGTCCGAACTCAATGCCCCCACACAGTTCAAGGCAAGTCTCTGCAAACTGGAGCAGGAAGCTACTCTCACTGAAGGCTTTGGTCTGGAAGTAGACAAAATGGGTCTAAATTTGTAACTTTATAAAGCTGCATTTGACAATAGAAATAGCTATGTTGCCTCACTACTCCCTAACTACTAAAGGGCTATCTATGGTTCTGGAGTTAACATGCTTACTGCATTTTTTTGAACAGCAAACTTAATAACTATTGATATTTTACAAAGACTTTTTATGAATCCACTGTGTTCTGATGAGAAAAACTTTGAGGGTTTATACAAAATGAATGTAAAACACTTTTTTTTTTTAAATGAAAAATTGTTCAAATGCAGTTCATTGTGGTCGATATTCGCCAATCTAGTGAGCAGCGATGCACACTAGTTTCTCGGAGAGACTTCTTGGAAATTTCCAGGGCACTTGATTTTGGAATTGTAGATTCAAAAATCCCAAAAAATTGCACCAAGTGGTGAGTAGTGAGGGAATTTGGACACAACCCGTGTTATTAATCTTTGAATAATTTTAGTCCATCTTTGCGTATCTGCTGCTGTTTGGTGGTTTCGTGGACGTAGATGAGTCTAAATAGCTTAAAAAACAGCAATTATTTCATTTCTTAAGAAATAAGTCTTTGCCAATCTTTTTCGTTTTTGTAAAGTCTGTCATGTTTGTAAATCTAAAGTACTGTTGGAGATCAAACTGCCTTTGTGAAAACCCACCAATAACTGTTTCCCTCCTCTCATTAAGGGTCGGCTGAATGAATTAATGTCCCAAATCCGAATGCAGAACCACTTTGGAGCTGTGAGGTCAGAAGAGCGCTACAGTGTGGATGCAGACCTGCTCCGAGAAATCAAACAAGTGAGGGATCCTGTCACTCATTTGCTTGTACGACTGTCTATAATTTGTCGCTAAGCGTCTTCTTCTTTCCGTCATGCAGCACTTGAAGCAGCAGCAGGAAGGTCTGAGTCATCTGATCAGCGTCATTAAAGATGACCTGGAAGACATCAAATTAATAGAGCATGGGCTGAGCGACAGTGGACACATGAGAGGGGGCATCCTGAGCTGATTCCAACCTCTCAAAGCCTCTTCACACACTCTGACCCTTTATTTTGAAAAGCAGAACATCTTTCTTCCAGACCATTCTATTTTGCGATCTTCAGATTTGCTCGTTGCAGAAAAAAAATCCCGGGCTTTCCAATCAGTACAGCAAAACGACTGCGTAATCTGGATTGATACAGACAGCTCAATGGAATGATCAGTGTCTAATAATAGCCACGTCAATCAGATTATGCACATGTGACTGCCAGTGCTTTGTAAACAAAGAGGTGTTAAGTGTGTCAAGATGTAAATACATCTTTGTATTTTTTTTAACTATTAGAATACTAATAAATTTAAATTCTAAACCTTTAATGGTCTGTTTTTGTAGTAACTAGATGCTGTAATATGAACTAAATGTTTATCTACTTCCTTGCATTTCTGCTTACCTTATATTTAAACTATGGTACACCTGACACCATTGTTTACCTGCAGACTTCCACTTTTCTATATCTCATCAAAGCAGGGCTTGAGTTGATAGGATTTACATTTAGGCTTTGCATCCCTGCAGGGATGAAAAGACTGATTGGCAGCTGGACTGGTTAGGCAGCTTTCAAGCAGATTAGAACCCCCACATGTAGTCGGGTCACCCATGCATCTTAAGGGTTTGCACCACAGTCGGTTTGCAGGTTTTACCAACCAGAGACGTGGGAGGAAATGCAGAATTTAATACAATAACGAAACCCAATTTATTCAGTTAGTCTGCACAATATTGAGAAATTTTTAAAAATGGAGATTTTTATTGGTTTTTGTCAAAACATATACAGTGATTTTTGTTTTTAGTTTTTTCTAATAAATCTTTTTTTTATGTAAAGCGATTTTCCCTTTTCATCCTGTTGACTTAAAACTATCAGGCACTTAATTTTCAATCAAATGTATTAATAAAAAGCAAATCTGAAAGACAGAGTTTAGCCACTGCAAAAAGGTTCACTTACTAGAACAGTTTTTAAAGCTCCATTTAACTGATTAATTCAGTTTTTCTTATTCTAGAACAACAAAGGTTCTTATGCAACATGACTTTTTTTTTTCAAGGCCACCAAAGAAGCTTGAGTGTGTTGAATTACCCGATTAAAACGAATGACACAATTAATTGCTTGAACACAAAAGGTTTATTTCTTGTTTATTAAGAAAACAAATGTTCACTCAGATGAGATTTTAAAAAAATAAAGATGGTAAAAAATAACAACTTTGAGGTAGAAAACATCTAGATAACACCAGATCCACTTACTTAATCTACTAATGTTCTATAGATGGATCCTTATAATCCAGTCTGCAGTTCAGTGCTGCTCCCGTTTCAGGCGTTCAGCTGTGTGCAGACAGGTCCACCAACCGGAAGGCCTCCATGAACTCGTTGATGTCAATGCTGCCGTCCTTGTTGAAGTCGATGCTGTGAGCCAGGTCGGCGATTGCTTTGTCGCTGATCTCCATCTTGAGATGAGAACTCAGGAGCTTCCAAGTCTGACGAAACTCCTCCAAAGAGATCAAACCTGGAGGAGAGTGGTACACCGAGTGCCGTTTGGCTTGTCACAGCCTGAAGTGTGGGCAGATCAGCCTTGAAAATAAGTGTCGTGTCGCTGTCCCTCACCTGAGTGATCCGTGTCGATGATGCGGAAGATGGTTTCCAAATTGGAGTGGTTTTTGTACATGGTTTCCAGGATACTGGTGTCTGAAACCTGCAAACGGGATCAAATGTATGGTTTTTCTGCAACACTATAAGAAGAATGATCTACCGGCACACTGAATTTGAATAAAACGGAAGTATATTTGAAATTCCTCTATCACAATTGTTGTTTTCACTTGAACGTTTTTTCTCTTTTGTGTAGCTCCTTTAAGCAATATCAGTGGTGAACCTTAAAAACACCTAAACTGAATTAAATTAAAAAATAAATATAATAATAAAACACCTCTAGTTTGGGCTCAGTGATGGACAACTCCTTTATCCACTGCTGGTAATCCACCATGCCATAGTGGGTTCTGCTGACAAGCTGAGAGCGCAGCACCCTCCAGGGCAAACCCAGCTTCAGCACGCTCTCTGTAGCACTCGCCCAGTGTCTCATCGAGATCTTCCCTAAGGTCAAACGTGAAGACACAGGAGAGCAAGTAAAACCTGGTGAGTGGTCGGTTTGAGTCAAAGGGACTAAGGAGGCCCAAAGGGGCCATTTGTGGCTGTACCTGTTTGATGAGGATCGAACTCCTGGTAAGCCCTGATGAGATCTGATTTGTGCACAAACAGCTGCTCTCTCAAAGCTCTCAGGGCTGATCTCTCCGTCCAACCCACACTGGCAAAAAAAAAGATATTGTAATTTAGCCTCAATCTGAAATGTTTTTAAATGTCACATTGATTTTATTGATTTATTGTGCAAAAATGTTTAACATGTGGCTTTATTTGTCGAACAGCAACTCGTGTGTGTACCTCTGTCTCAGGGTGAGTTCTCTGCACGTCCTGCTGGCCTGGTACTGAATGAGGTGCGGAACCAGATCAGCTCCCATTCTGATGTAAGCCCCTCTGTTACTGCCCACTTCATAATAGTTGGAGGCTGAAAATATTGTGAGCACCTGCATGAGAAAGAAGAAACAGAGTATCATGACTGCTAACTCTGACCTCCATACTTTCCTCCCATAAGTGTCCTCTTTGTGCTCACCCTGCGGTTGTGGCAGAACTCGTAGCCATCCTGTTTGCACTCGTGGGAACGGATGAGAAGCTGCAGGTTGTGTCTTCCCAGCACCTCCTCTGTAACATCAGGGCCCCAGTAGCAGCCCCCACCTCGCACCTCATTGGAAATGCATCCGTTTTGGGGCATGGGATCACTCCACAACAGGTTCACTATCTGAGTGAAAGTTTTAGACCTTGAATCGAGTGATGGTATGCAGGTTGACATTTCTTTATTAGAAAAACTGAATACGTAGAAAAAGTTAGTTAAAGTCTGCTTATCAAGAAAATCTCATTTTTTTACGACAATACTGCAAAAAGAAACTTCTAGGAACATTTTCCATTAGATCCTGGTTTGTCATCTGTTGTGCTACAACACCTGCACAAATTAGACTCATAAAAAGACAATACACTAAAAAGACTATAAGGTAAAAAGACCTTTGTTTAAAAGAAATGTCTTATTTTTGCAAGAAGATAACCTTATCAAGAAAGTATTTCCATTGCAAAATAGTCTTAGTTTAAGAAAACACGTCTTAGAGACTAGAGGTGTTGTTCTTAAAGTAAAAATTTTTTACCCCACTGGAACATTTTTTTTTTGCCCATTCAAAGAACATTTTCAAACTTGATGAATTTGTGAGGTCATGGAACCGTAATTACCGTAATTATAACACATCACAACCAATATCACAGACAGAGAACAAAACAATCATATGAATATCTAACAGCCTCAGCAGGGTTTGCACGCAAGGAGAACCAACAACTTCTTCACAGGAGATAGCTTGTTGATGTGGCTACCTTTTGCCCAATAAATAGCCTTCTTCAACAATAACTTTAGTGTCATCATATCATTTTGAAAGATAAGAAAAAGCTTGATAATTGTTGCTACCTAAAATGGACTTTAAGAATGAAGTACGTTAAAAAATAAATATGAATGAAACAAGGTGCAATTTTCCTAATGACCACTAGGAACTTGTTAAAAATCTAGTCTGTCCTCAGTTTTGCAACAGCTTTACTCTGTTTTTTTCAACAAATATTTCTATATTTTGCTTTAGGGAAAGGCTTGGATTTGGCACGTCTAAATATTGAAGACCGTAGAGCTGAAAAGCTGGTTTTCACTCAAACTGGTGGAAACCAACAGGTCACCTGATCATTTAACTAAGAGTCATTAGTTGCTCAGTAAAGCTGTTGTAGAGCGGATATTTGTTGGTACATTTTTTTAAACAAAAACTATCTCCATAACTATATAATCTAGTCACAGAAAATAAATGTTAATTTTTTTTATAGCTGGTGTTTTTGTTGTAAAGTTTGGCTATTTATTTTAGTGTGAAACCAAAGTGTTGCCCACTGAAAACGATCAATAATGTCCAATTTTTTAAGTAATAAGGAAGGACATTATCAACAACTATTAAAACAGCTTCAAAAACAACAAAACCCAAATTAAAAAATAATAAACAAAAATTAAATCTGACATTTTTTTAACTAAAAGATATCCAGCAATCTACTGGTATGACACCTTTGGTGGAATTTTAGGCCACTAAGAGAGTACTCGGGGGTCTAGATACTAGACTTAGATGTTTTTACCGTTACGTACCTGTTTCCAATCGTGTCCATTTGCTTTTGATGCCTCTGCAAAGTCTGGATCAGAATCAGAGTCCAACTCATTTCCATTCTTATAGGTTTGGTCAAATCCCGCCAGCCTGCGCCGCCTCTTCAGCTCATCCTCCACAGAGGAACTCAGCTGATGGCTGATGGACGGGTTTTGCAGCGAGCGGCGAGGAAGGTTGTTCCTCTGAGGTAAGGTAGAGCTGTGGTTAGTTAGAGAGCGGACTCTACGCCGGCCCTCAGCTGGTCCGTTGTCATCTTCATTCTTGTTGCCATTGAGGGTTTGATGGACCGTCTTAGGAGGCCTCAGGACTGACACATACTGCAGGTTTTAGAAAACATGACATAGAGTTTTAGGATGGCTTGGCTTGATTCACACACAAAAAAATGACGTTGGGGCTGAAGGCCTTTCTCACTCGGTGTCTGTCCACTCTGCTGACCACACAGAGGTCAGTTGAGTTAGATATCCCACCATGAACCACCAGAACTTTGTCGTTGATCACTGTGGCTAAAGGAAGCCAGCTAAATATCTTTTGGAGAAGCTTTAGTATTTTTTTACCATGCACCTGAAAGACAACGGAAAATTAATCATCAGTTTTATTTAAATTCTTTGATTAAATTATCTCAAAAATGTTTAAGTTTACCCTGTATTTTCCCAAAATCTCCTTTGTGAAACCATATCTGGTTGAAAAAAGGATCAAATTAGTTCCAGGTTTAAATGTTTCAAACATGGGAAGAACAAAAAGAGACTTTTCTTGACTGCATTTTTTCAAAAATTGTACCAAAACTGTAAGGTTTTTAAACTTTAAATGAAAGAAGTAACTTACAAAAAAGCATTTAAACATAATGAACAACTTAAAAAAGCAACCTGCATCCAAAAGATCTTGATTTTTCTTAAAACAAAAAACAACAAAAAACCAAGAGGAATTTACCACTGGGTTAAATTAAGACACATTTTTTAAATCAAATATTAAGAACTGCAATATCTGTCTCAGGTAATATTAGAAAACCTTAAAAGTAAGTCAGAATGCCAGTACATAAGGATGGAGGATGTGTGGATTTTGCAAGATCAATACATAAAAACCTCAGTAACCTCTAAGGAAATTCAAAGCCCAAGCGCAGGAACACTTTGGAGAAAAAAACACAGCTTGTTCAATTTGATTTATCCTTGAATCATGGAATCATTATATTAAATTTTGATATTAAAAAAGTAATAAAGTTTCATAGCTAATCTTATGAAACTCAGTTACAAGACTTGATTACCTTAAATTAACGATGTGGTCCTCATGATTTCCTCTGTTCAAGTGCAGATCATTTGGGTAGACAAGCAAAAACCCAAATAGGATGAGCAAAATCTCCAAAGAGCTCTTCCCACGATCAACAAAGTCTCCATTGAAGATGTATGGCTTCTCGCTGGACGGTAGACCATTCTGCACACATCAAATTCAGGTAGTCAGGTTCCAAGAAATATGTAGAAAAACACGACACTTTGTTTGCCTGAAGTACCTTATAAAATATCAGCAGCAGATCTTCAAGTTGTCCATGAAGATCTCCTACAAAAGAGGGTATTCAGCTTAAAGCACGATATGTTGGGTCACAAAGAAAAAAAGAGAAAACACGTGGTCAAAAAAAGGCCAGCAGATTTTACCACAGATTGTGATCTCTTTGGTTTGGGAGACAGAGACGTAGTTGATGTTTGGAAGGATTCTGAGAAGTCTCCAAGTTTCTCCAAGAATCTGCAGAACATATCGAGCATGGAGCTGCTACTGGGAGAAAAAAGCATGCCGTGAACTCACTGGCTTCCAGAGAAAATATCAAACAATTCTCCACTTTTGCCCTTTTTTTTTTTTGCTTCAGACATATTTGGTTGTTCATACTTGTTTGTGCTTAAAAGCCTCCACCAGCTTGGACACCCCACAGAACGTCATGGGGAAGGTCAGATGGGGGCCAGTGTAGCTGTCTGGTACCTCGATGTCCTTGTAGCAAAAGTATCTTTCCCACTCGGTGTCACGGCAGATCTCGTTCTCGTGAAAAATGTGAGATATTAGGTTTCCTTTAATTAAGAAAAAAAAAAGATTTGGGAAAACAAAAGAAGAGAGCTTAGACTGACTTACTGGTGAAGATTTATCATAAAAAGGGAAGTGTGGACCTTACTTTCACTACTGGCTGGGGTGAAGTGATCCATCAAAAAGCCAAAGAAACTGTACAGCTGCAAGACAGTAAGAAGTAAAGGAATAATAAGTTATTCTTATTTAAGGGTCACCAAAATACTTTAGATTATGATTTCTCAGTGAAAGAATAATTAATTCAAAGCACAGATTGGTGGATGTGTCAAAGGAAAGTCCCAAAATAAAACTTTTTTAATAATGGTATCATACAAGTTTCCAACTGTGTTTTGGTCAGATAAGAAGTTGATGCCATAAAGAAGACCGATTAAGATTTAAAGTTTTACTACTGTGCGTATTTACATTACAAAAATGTAAGATGAAAAATTTGGATTCCTGTGCGTGATGTTGCCAGAAGACAGTTGCTTTCTTCCCCTCCAAAAAAAACCTTGTTTCAATGTCCTAACAGAGGACATTCTGAACCACTGACATCAGGAAATAGCAGACTGTGGCAAGCTATGCAGCAGGGACAAGTGGCATCAAAACTTCTTTGACCATTAACAAGTTTGTTTTTCCCAAAATGATTTTTGCAGTGGATGCAGTTTTCTATTCCTGTTAGTTTGTTTGTTCATGCAACTTCACAGAAAAACAACTTCATGGATAAAAGTCAAAATGAAGTTTAATTTGCCAAAAAGCTGATTCTTGAATTAGGGAATGTTTTTACCTGACCAAAAATCAGCTTTAAAAAAAGGATTTTTGTGTGTAGTGATATGTGTAACAAACAGGACACGTCCAGTCCAGTATGTAAACATACATTGCATTTGCTATAAAGTCTTGGATGTTTTTATAGTGCAAAACTATGGTAAAATAAAATAAAAGTGTTTATGTGGTAGTGTTATGAGTATGTAGACATGCAAATCTCCATAAAAGACCTGAAACAACTTTAGCTAAATAAAATTACAACAGGGGATTATTTCAAGTGAAGTTAAATTCCCATTAGTTGTCACGCATCTAGGTTTGTGAAATTTGTTCTCTCCATTTGACCCACCCCCTGGGGGAGCTACAGCCACTCTCTAACCCCCCAATCCAAACCCTAAAGCTGAGTGTCAAGCAGGGAGCCATTGAGACCCATTTTTAGAGTCTTTGGTATGACTCTGTCATGGATTTGAACTCACAACCTCCCAGTTTCAGGGCGTCCACTCTACCGCGAGGCTGAGCTGGTTTACTATACTATATGATACTACTTGGGGCCGTAACAATTTGAAACTAAATGTTATGATAGGACCCTGATTAAGATAGACCGTCAGTGTTCAGCCACAAGACCATAGATTTTCTTCAATTTGACTATTTCATTTCATGAAAACCACAAGTTCAGAAAAATTTTATGTGAAAATGTAAAGAAAATGTATAAGTAAAAGTACTTTTTAATCCAAGAAAAAATATTAAGTGAATTCATAGCAAAAGAAACCCAGAGGAGTTATAATAATTATTGGAGATATTTCATTTATTAGAATGCACAGAAAGAAAAAATGGTGAAGAATGAAAAGGGAAACCTGTGTTAATTAAGATGCAATAATCTGTGTGAGGCCACCTTTATTTGGTCTTGTTCTCCTGCGTATTCAATAGACTGGAAAATGTTCCACGTGCACCTGCGTCTCATCTCCAGCCGAGCCACGTACTGCCGGTACCAACGCTGGATCAACAGAGCCGCTCTAATTGCTAAAGAATAAGGGGGAAAAAACACACTAAAGTGGTCAACTTCTTTTAGCTCCTAAAAGCTGCTTACATTTTTATGGTTCTAGTTAAAACTATTATAGGGCCACCAGCATTTTTACTATAATTAAAGAAGCTTCTGATATATATGTTAAATACTTTTAAAAGTGTGGGTGTGTTTTCTCACAGTAAATAGCTAAAACTATTCCAAGACGACTTCAATGGGTGTGTCTGACTGACCTGTGGCAGCTTCACAGGTGCATGAAATGTGGGTTTGGACAAGTTAAACACAAACAAGCCTGAACTCAGATGTTGTCACTATGATTGAAATGGGAATTACCTGGGACCGAGTAAATGCTCACTGAAAATAACACAGAAAAGACAGAAAATGAAGACTTTTCAGTCATGTATGTACATCCTTGAATAATGATCTTCAATCAACTAACCTCTGCTGCATTTCTTCTCCTGGAGACTTGATTTTCCCATGCCACATCCCATGACCCCTTGCTATTTTCTCTGTTGGAGACAATGATACTTTTCATGTGTGAAAAGTATCATTACACATCTGACCTTGTACTTTGTTTCCTGGGACTAGTGAAATATTGCTTTTCTAAACACAAAGTAACAAAATTTTCATAGAAAGTTTGACTACTCGCCTGATAAATTCCTTTTTCCTAATATAACACAAACTTTATCAGGAGCATGAATAACTTCTAAAGAAAACTCACCTTCAACTTCTCATGTCTTTTAATTCCCTTCCTGGCTTCTTTTGCACCTGTGAAGAACTCCTCTGTCTCAGTGTTTTATCAGCTGAAAACTTTGGGTGCGTATCATCTCTTGGTTATCTGTCATCACCCCTGGACACAAGTGTTATGTTGCAAAACTCAGCAGCAATACACTCTTAGCTATCAGGAGCACAGAGCACTTGTGGCTATCAAAACCACTCACTCAAAACAAGATGCAGGTGGATTAGGGTTAAATCTTACTACAGCACTCATCTACGCTGAATAAACAGATGAAGGCTCTGTTAAAGGGCACTGTGCTTTCTGAAAGGAGGGAATGTTTTGCCAAGGAAAAGACGTTCAGACGGTTTAAAATATGATCTAAGCAGTAACTGCAAATAGCGAAATTTATTTTCAACAGTTAAAGGTTTATTTTTTATTCTCTAAAGTGATTCTTTTAGAGCAGATGGGAATCTTTATAAACTGGATTGAGCTGGTTTAGGTCATATTTATTTCAAAGGTTGTGCACAAATTCACTATGGGGCGTTTGGCTTTTTTGGGGGGGATGGGGGGTGTCCAAATCTACAATTCAAAAATCCAGTGCCCTGGAAGTCTCTATGAAAAACTGGTGTGTATTATTCCTCAATTATACCACGATGGATTGCATAGGAACAATTAGTCATCTGAAAAAAGGGTGTTTAAATAATTTTGTTTTAAATCATTAAGTTTTCATCATCAGTAGAACACTGATGACTCAAATAGTCATCATAAAATGTCAAAAGTTGTTTGAATTTTACTGTGGCAAATGGGTGACATCATATTTGCCTAAAAAAAAAAAGTAGTGGATACGGGTCTGAACTGTGTTGAAATGCAGGGCACTGGGCAGTCTTGCACTATGTATTGTCTTTTGGGGGTAAGGGAATTCAGATGTGCCTAAGACTCCAGTTCTGTTTGTTTAAATGTTTAAATGTTTTGTCGTTCTCACTTGCCAATCAATATTGGTGAGGAAGTTTTAAAATTATTTTATAAATGGCTGTCATTATGTGACAAAGTGTAAAATTAGTAGAGTTTCACATTTTACCACAAAATGGAAAAAAACAAATCACAAAATTTCACATACAAGCTTAAGTCTACAACCACAACGGAAGTTTTGCTGACCTTTGACCTCAGGAAAAATCCACCATCTTGGATTAAAAAACAAACAATCAACACCTTTAGTACTAGCTACAATTTAAAAACCTCCTAACTTGCCTTCTAACTTCTCGGGTACCATAGCGAAGCTATATTACCACGGTGAATTTTAAATAAAACAAATCAGATGCCATTGAAGCGCAGACTTTCAGCTTTTATTCCATGGGTTGAACAAAAAGATTGCATAAAAATGTGAAAAACTAAAGCATTTTTTAAACAATCCCTTCATTTCATGGGCTCGTAAGGAATTGGACAATTGACTTCCATGCTATTGCATGGGCAGGTGTGGGCAATTCCCTTGTTATGTCATTATGAGTGAAGCAGATAAAAGGCCTGGAGTTGATTAGAGGACTCGTGCTTGCATTTAGAAGATTTTGCTGTGAACAGACAACATGCGGTCAAAGGAGCTCTCCATGCAGGGGAAAGGAGCCATCATTAAGCTGAGAAAACAGAAAAAAACGTCCGAGAAATTGCTACAGTATCAGGAGTGGCAAAATCAACAGTGTGGCACATCCTGAGAAAGAAAGAAAGCACTGGTGAACTCAGCAACGCAAAAAGACGTCCACGGAAGACAACAGCGGTGGATGATGGCAATCATTTCCATGGTGAAGAGGAACCCGTTCACAACAGCCAATCAAGTGAACAACACTCTCCAGGAGGAAGGCGTATCAATATCCAAGTCTACCATAAAAAGAAGACTGCATGAAAGTAGATACAGAGGGTACACTGCAAGATGCAAGCCACTCATAAGCCTCAAGAATAGGAAGGCTAGATTGGACTTTGCTAAAAAGCCCCTCAAAAAGCCAGCACAGTTCTGGAAAAACATTCTTTGGACAGATGAAACCAAAATCAACCTGTACCAGAATGATAGCAAGAGAAAAGTATGGAGAAGGCGTGGAGAAGCTCAAGATCCAAAGCACACTACTGTACATCATCAGTAAAACACGGTGGAGGCAGTGTGATGGTCTGGGCGTGCATGGCTGCTAGTGGCACTGGGACATTAGTGTTTATTGATGACATGACACAGGACAGAAGCAGCCCAATGAATTCTGAGGTGTTCAGAGACATACTGTCTGCGCAGATCCAGGTGAATGCAGCCAAACTGATTGGGCGGCGTTTCATAATACAGATGGACAACGACCCAAAACATACAGCCAAAGCAACTCAGAAGTTTATTAAAGCAAAGAAGTGGAATATTCTTGAATGGCCAAGTCAGTCACCTGATCTTAACCCAATGGAGCAGCATTTCACTTGTTGAAGACTAAACTTCCGACAGAAAGGCCAACAAACAGCAACTGAAAGCTGCTGCAGTAAAGGCCTGGTAGAGCATTCAGAAGGAGAAAACCCAGCATCTGGTGACGTCCATGAGTTCAAGACTCCGGGCTGTCATTGCCAAAAAAGGGTTTTCCACCAAATATTAGTAATGACCATTTTGTTTTCAGTTATTTCATTTGTCCAATTACCTATGAGCCCATGAAATGAAGGGATTGTGTTTAAAAAATGTTTTAGTTTTTCTCATTTTTATTCAATATTTTTGTTCAACCCATGGAATAAAAGCTGAAAGTCTGCACTTCAATGGCATCTGAGTTGTTTTATTTAAAAGTCACTGTGGTAATGTACAGAAACTAAATTAGAAAGAATGTTTCTCTGTCCAAATATTTATAGTCCTGACTCTACCTGCGGGCAACCCAAAAAGAAAATGGTTGCTGTGGAGTTAAAACCAAAGATTTATTTTTGAAGAAAAAAAAGTGTTTTTAATTTATTTATTTTTTTAATAAATTTGTCACATGCAGCTCTGACCAGGGTGACAAGGGCAGAGATGAAGGTTCCAGGGGCATGCAGTGGCCTCTCAGCTAGTTAAGGCGGCGAGGACAGAGGGCACCTACAGCCCACACAACGCCACTGGCGGCTTTAATATATGTTGCATCTATTTTATAGTAATAGAAGTTGCTTAAAATAACTTTATTTTTACAGAATTACATTTTTTTTGGCTGCATTTATATTCATGGTTTTGTAAGCTGCTTCTTTATATTGTTTTCTCCGAGTACTCTTGCGTGGTTTAAAAATCAAAATTCAATCTCTGCGAGACAATAAAAGGCTCTTCAGCATGTCTTATCTTGTGCTGCTGAGAATTTTCTATTCTTAAACCATTACCATGTTAAGGTAAACTACCAAGACTTCAAGCATCCTTCAAGGATACAATAGCTCAACCGACAAATTTAGATGAAGTTAAATTGTCTGTTAAATGGGAAGAAAATTGTATCTGCGAAGATCGTCATTATTTTAACAAAAACAGTTACAAAATGGCAAATGAACTAAAACACTTATGTTTTATTAGGTAGGCATTTGGACATTTTTTTCAAAGTTTCTCTGGATCATGGATTCCACATTGATGAGGAGGACAGTGAAACATTTCTCCAGGCTATGTGATCTAAAAATGAATAGTAACTGTTTTTTCAGCAGTAATTTGTAAATATTCACCCTCCAATAATCATCTAGGTGCTGAAATCCTGTTCAGGGGATGTCTTCTTGGATGTCTGCTGTAACATTTATCACAGCTATCACTCATCCTGTGCAAAAAGATTTTCTGTGAACCCAGCCAGTGGCAGCTGGCGGTGGTGTGACTCCCCACAGAACTGCAGCAGGAAAATGGTGGGAGATGTCTGGTACTCAAGGACTCATTAACCGGTGGTTGAGTGTAGTCCAAAAACTGTGCCATTCCAGAGTGACCTCTGGAGTTTATGCAGTTGTGTGTGTGTGTGTGGATGGGGGTGTGGGTTCTAAATCGGTGCGAAGGCCTTTTTCTGAAAAAATAAGGAAGATGATTGGATTGCAAGTTAAAAACAAGTTCAACTGAGGACAAGATTATTGTTGGAATGTGTTTTTAGAAAGTTAGGGGAAATAACAGTCATGCACCATAATTTGATTTAGTAATTCAAGGTTCATTTCACTTTAATTTTAGGATTTATGATTCTGTTGACGTCAGAAGGTACATTTTGAATTTTTTTCAACCATACTTTACGTATATGCACATAAATTAAGTACACAGATTGACGTATATCCACCTATAAACACACATGTCAAACATGTATTATACACATATTACACAAACAATCCTCTGGGGGAAAGATCCAATATTCTCATTTACACTCCAAAGTGTGGAACAAAGGTCCTCCTAGATTTACAGCTGTAAAAGCAACAAAGGGTGGGACAGTATTAAATTAAACCCCTTAGTTATCTAAACCTTCTGTCCATTAGTTTATATTTTTTTTCAAAAGGACATTTTAGATTTCATGCATTCCTAATACAGGCAAATACACTCATGGGCCACTTTTTTAGGCACATCTGTCCAATTCCTTGTTAACAGAAATTTCTGATCAACTAATCACAATGCAGCAACTCAATGCATTTAGGCATGTAGACGTGGTCAAGACAATCGGCTGCAGTTCAAACCAGGTTTTATTTAGGAATTTTTCTTACCGAGAAGGGGGGGTCTAAGGGCAGGAATACCCAGTTTAGCTTAGTCTGTTCACTTTAGTTTGGGAATCAGTTGTTGTCTTTTATGACGGATTTTATGTTTTGTACAATAAGTGAAGCCTGTTAAGACAACTGAGTTGTAATATTAGGCTATTTAAATAAAATTGAATTGAGTTAATTTAAAACCGAGCATCAGAATGGAGAAGAAAGATGATTGAAGTGACTTTGAACGTGATGTGTTGGTTGGTGCCAGACGAGCTGGTCTAAATATTTGTTAAGAGAAAATGTCCATTTGGTGGAAAGGCCTTGTTGATGCCAGCGATCAGAGGAAATGGCCGGACTGGTTCCAGCTGATAGAAAGGCAACAGTAGTTCAAACAACTGCTGGTTCCAACAGAGGTCTGCAGAAGAGCATCTCTGAACGAACAACACGCCCAACCTTGAGGCAGATGGGCCACAGCACCAGAAGTCCACACTGTGGGCCACTCCTGTCTGCAAAGAACAGGAAACTGTTCACACAGACTCACTAAAATGAAAATAGTTGATTGGAAAAATGTTGCTTGGTCTCCATTTCTGCTATGACATTCGGATGGAAAGGTAAGAATTTGGCATCAACAACATGGAAACATGGATCCAGGATCCTGCCTTTTATCAACAGTTCATTCTGGTGGTGATGGTGGTGTTATAATGTTTTATTGGCACACTTTGGGCTCCTTTGTACAAATTGAGAATGGTTAATGCCACAGCCTACCTGAGTATTGTTGTTGACCATGTCCATCCCTTTGTGACCACAGTCCACCATCTTCTGATGGCTACTTTCAGCAGGATAAGGCAGCATGTTATAAAGCTGGAATCATCTTGGACTGGTTTCTTGAACATGACAATATGTTCACTGTCCTCAAATTGCCTCCACAGTCACCAAATCTCAACCCAGCAGAGCCCCTTTTGGATGTGTTGGAACAGGAGATAGGCATCATGGATGTGCAGCTGACAAATCTGAAGCAACTGCGTGATGCTATCATGTCAACATGGACCAAACCTTCAGAAGAGTTAGGTGTGCTTAATAAAGTGGCCAGTAAGTCTAGTTGTCAATACTGTCAGCATTCAAACAATTGGGTTCTTCCTCCCATAACCAGTGAAATCAGTTAATGCTATTTTATTTTTTTATTTCATATTTACTGAACCCAACTTTGCTCCTGGTGGTCACAGGTTGGTGCCAATGTTAGGCAGCGCAATCAGTGTGTGAATGTGTGTGTGTGCATGCATGAATGAATGGTACTGTGACTGTAAAATGCTTTGAGCCGTCTAAGAAGGTAGACAAGTGCTATGTAAGTATTTGACATTTACTTAAGCAAAACAATAAAACATGGGGAACCTCCGTTGTCCATGACAGTCAGAATATGTCCATCTGTAAGCGTATAAGACTAAATGTATGGGAGTTCTAGAGATGAAAGAAAACAATGGAATAATTTAAGCATTCTTAGAGTACCACCACAAACATAAATCATGAGGGTTTCAGCATCGAGTTTCGGCCTGCTTATATTTAAGGGAGACTGTTGTGACTTGTGGAGCACCTTACATAAGACACTACCTCATGTTTTCACAGTGGCTGATAAAAAAAAAACTGGTTACGAAACAATTAATGATAGGGGAAGCATTTAAAACCTATACTAAAAAGCAATGAAGCAATGTTTCCACAACAAGCTTATAAAAAATGTACACCTCCCTAAACACAAAAAATGAATTTTTTGTTTAAATTGTTCGCCCATTTAATATTTGGGGCTACATTTAACAAACTGAGCATTTGAGCTGCTATTCCACATGTCAGAAAAGTGGGAAAAGTTGGGAAAGGACCAGAGGGTTATATGTGTTAGTCTGAATGCACAAGTATTTGTGTGTGAACGTTAGTTGTATTATGTACATGTTAACTTGTTTGTATGTGAACATTACTGGAGCCAACAAGTATTTCCCCCTCTCTAACATCCCTATCTCTTCTTCCCTCCTTTTCTCCTCCGTTTGGTCCAACATAAAACTGTTACAAATATGAATAAAGTATAGTATAATTTACAAAAGGGGTTTATTCAAATATACACCTTGTGTGTCAGAAGATTCTTAACCCCCTGTTCTAAAAGTGAAACATGTCCAACACAAGACGCCCTCATCTGTTTGCTCAGCTGTTGGACAGGACAAGTTAAAGAAAAAGAAAAAGGAAGAGCCAAAATAAAGAAAAATGTTCTTAAGGGATCCATATTTATAGAACAGTGGCAGGTCAGAAGCAGTGATGACAGAAACATCCTCTGAAGGCTCACATCCAAGTAATAGTCCTCCAGATCCTTCCATATTACCAAAAGTGCAATTGTACCTTTTTTTTGGGTTCATATTTGTCATATATGTGCAGCTCTTTTGCTCCCACGTTCAGACTTTTCCAAGCATTTATAAAAAGCAAAAGAAAGAGGTCACTTAGAAAACTAAAATAAGTACTGAGACCATGTTTCATTAGGTCTGTTAGGCCAAAAATAAAGTTCTTTAACTATCTTTAATCATCTCAATAAGATGACAGCATAGAAAAACGCACTAATGAAGACGGCTTAATTCAGATAAGGTTTGGCTCATAAAATCTGTTTTTTTAATAGTTTTTTTTACAGACAACAACTGATTTGGGTATTATAACTAGATTAACTTAAACTAAAATGTTTTTAGGTTAATGAACAGGTAGATATATGTATACCATGCATTAAAGAAAAGATGCTTCAGACTAGAAAAAGGGTCAGTTATGACAAAAGAGCTGCTCAAGTGTTTTTCATCGGAATTTGCCACTTAAAAACACTTAGAAACAGGAAAATACTCTTTTTTTAACCACATAAAACATATAGCTTCCCCAATTTTGCACAGAAATCACAGCATGAAGGGTTTCAAGTTTTTGGTAAATCTGTGCGTATGTGAGTATGAGCCTCCCCTAAAATCGTCCTGTCATGTCAGGTTTGTTTAAAAAAAGGATTGCAAGTCTTGTATCTGCTTGTATGAAACATTCCCTGGCAAAAAGGAGGAATGATGATTTGATATTCAGCACTGCAGATAACTCGTCCTATTTCAGGCCTCATGAGAAAGTTTGCTGGGACTCTGTCTAGGCCTGAGCATCCGATGGGAGAACATAAAACTGCTCCGCCCCAGATGTCATGCATATGTTTTTGATCACAAACAACCTTTGTTTTTTTCCCTTTCTGGCTTTCTGACAGTTACATCACCTACAGGTATATTTCCTATTTTTTGTTACATTTTGATCCTCTGGATCCTGTCCTTGAAAACCAACAACGCCGTAAAAATATTTCATGAAGTTTATCAGAGGTGACATTCTGTTTTCATAAGAGTCAAACAGTGGGAGGCTTTATCTTAGCAGATAATTACCCTTATGAAGTGTTGCTGCCAGGTAGGTATTATAATTGGAACAACCAACAAAAAAAAATCTAGTCTTACATTTTTCTGCAGAGCGTCTCAGAAGATGTTAGCTCAGTGGAGGATTGATGCACAGAAACAACTTTTGACACTTTAGTAAAGGATAAGCAGAAAGCATACTGAAGCTAAAATGATGTGTTGACTAATATGTGGAACAAAAAAAGGACAAAGGAACGATCACAAGATGCAGGGAACGTTTCAGAACAGAATTGTTTGAAAGCTACCAAAAGGATCTGAAGTGTGCACCTCTCACACTCAAAACCCACATTCCCATGTTGTCATAAAAATCTGTGGCACTCTTTGAACATGGAGATTTTTGAATTGGCATTCAAAATCTGTCTTGTTAGGATATTAGCTGCAAGGAAAAAAATTATTGTGGGTTTTCCCAGAATTAAAGGACATTTGAGCTTCAAAATTCATGAAAAGTAAACCTTCATTTTTCGGATTGTCTGCTTCATATTCACCAAAAATAGATAATAAACAGTCATAGAAGTGGTTAGCATTGGCTTATTACAGATCAATTGTACAATGTTTTTATTACATTATGTTTTTATTTATGTATATTA
Source organism: Oryzias latipes (assembly GCF_053564925.1). Classification (NCBI taxonomy): domain Eukaryota; kingdom Metazoa; phylum Chordata; class Actinopteri; order Beloniformes; family Adrianichthyidae; genus Oryzias; species Oryzias latipes. The sequence goes on from NC_136248.1 coordinate 22,555,331, forward strand.
ATGTATTATGTATGTATATACATGATGTATTTGGTGTTTGCAACCTGTTACCCGCAAAAAATGGTAACAGGGTTGCAAATCTGTACTAATATTGGCTTTCTCTCAGAATTAAAGATAGTTATTTAGCTGTTACTGTTGACTAAGAGGACAAACTTATGTAAATAAATAAAATATAAATAATGGTCTTATCCTGATTATATTGGTAACAGGTTTGCATGGGGTAGAGTGTGACATTAAATCTAAGCCAATGATGTTGTAAAAAATATGAAAAATTAAAAAGAGGAGAATCTTTTTTTTTCCCATTCTTTAGGAAAACTGATGTCAAGTTCAGCATGCCATGTAATCCTCTGTTCTATTATTCTTCTAAATTGTTAAAGAAGTTATGATAACAGGGTTGCATGCATGTTGTGGAACACATGTTGCACAGAAAATAATTATTATTGGAAATATTTTGTTTATTAAATAATAAACAGACACAAATAAAACAATACAAAAAATAATTTTAATTAAATTTGAACTGTTTTATTTAAGATTTAATTTGGACATTGGTGGGTGAGACAAGGGGAAATTTGCATTTAGGGGGTTCTCCAGACTTGTTTGGTATATTTTAAATTATTTCTAAGCATTCTTTTCTCTTAGTTTCTGTAGATTTGGTCTCAGGACAAGAACATTTAGTCAGAAACTACATATTTTAGTATTTTGTTTGTGGATTATTGGAAATTTGATGGGTATGATAGTGGAATGACCCACTTAGTGATATTTAATAAGAAGTTTTATTATTCTACCATACTGAACAGTACCTGTTGATTCATTGTGCCTGTCATTAAATTCATTTGACTAGAAATTACACTACCGTACTTTGTAAGAATACATTTTTTGCAGTGTATTAAAACCCACACTACATATACATTTTGAATCATCCCAAAAACTGGTGTGAGTCTCAAATGCTTACAATTTAAACTTGCATCCTTTATCCTATTAAAAAAAAATCCTGTTGAATATTGTAAAACATGTTTTTTTTTTGCATTTGTTGCCAGTCTCATACATACATGTTGTAAAAGATGCTTCAACTTTGAAATTTTTGCCTTGAATCTGTCTTTCTGTCTTCCTCTGCCGGATCATTCTCCTTGTGTTCTTTCACACAGAACAAGGGAAAAGCCAACAATGTTCAGTATCTCAAGGCCACAATGAGGTACAACAAGATAAAAACTCAGGTTCCCAGGCCCCGGGCTAGCAGTACCAAGCGCAGCATCAGTCTCGCCACTCCTTTCTCCTCCAAACTTACGGGATCAACCTTAGCCTATCTTGACGGACAGCCTAACTCAGTCTTATACCTTCTGCAGAACGATCTTACTGCTCGTCCACCATGTCTTTGGCACTCATTGTCTTGTTAATGCTTCTTGGCTCTTCAATGGTTATTGCCTTTGTCCTGCATCCGTCAAGGGAAGAGCCTGCAGCCTCTCCTGCATCTACTGTTTCCCACCACAGGTTAGTTTTGACATGATTGTGATGATCTCACTTGCCTTGTGTTGTGTTTGCGAATTGCAACGATCCTTTTCAGCTAACTCTGCAAATGCTGGTCATAGTGGGAGGCGAAGTGTAGCTTTGCTGACTTTTCTCTGTCAGGGAACTACGTGCAAGCAGAGACGTAACAGTGCATTCTGTTCAGTCATCAGTGGAATGAGTCACTCTGCCACACAAGAGACCACTTATGTCTTGGCCAAGAATCTGTGAAGTATCTTTAAATATCATTGAGGGTGACAGGATGTTAAACATTTTCAACCTCATCCAGAGTGTGATCAGAAAAAAGCTATAATTGTTTAGTCAAAATACACATAGCAAACATTTATATGTACATATGTATATTTTTTATGTTATGGTATAAATGTCTATTTTTAACTGCCTTTAATGTTGTGGTTAAGTGTAAAAAAAATATTTTGTGTTCAGGTGTCAGGATGAGTCATTGCAGTCCTTCAGGAAGAGTCTCCTTGAAGCTCTCAGCCTGCAGACGGAGCCACGCCTGCCAGCTGGCGGGCTGGACACTATTCGAGAGCAGTGGCAGAGAACCTTCAATGCCGCCATGGGTGTCACGGACACTACAGGCATGTGGTATTCCTGATTCCAAGAAATGTCAACCCACATCAGAAACTGTGAAATTGAATCTCATTTGTGGTCAATTAGATTCTAAGTTTCCCATGTGCCTCCAGCTCCAGTGCTCTCCAGCTCCTCTGTGTCATGCGACAGTGAAAATGATACCAGCCTGAAGTGCTGCTCCATGGCCACCGAGGTCTTCATGAAAGGTTTGCAACACCGTGGCCTCATGTTTAAGCAACACACATTTACTGCATAAGATGTTGTGCCAAGTCATTCCGTCACTTTCCAGATCTGGGCTGGGACAATTGGGTGATCTATCCTCTGAGCCTGATCATTGACCGGTGTGCTCTCTGCAATTCCTCGGATCAAATAGCGCAGTGTCCGGCAGCCCATGATGGAGTCCAGATCAGAGGCTCACAGGTATTCTGCAATACTGATTTGATGTTTTAAATTGTTTGCTCTCTGCAAAAAAACAACAACATGAATATTGTTTTCCAAGCTCACAAAATGAGACAACGACAAAAACAATTTGGGGTTAAAAAAAATCAATATTCACTTTTGTTTTTATGCATTCATGCTTTTATTTATGCTTAGTAGCGTTCACCCACTAGCCTGAGAGCTACCAAGAGAACACAGCTGGATGTTTGACTTGGTGTGTTCAGAAATTGGATATTTATAATTACCTTTTCCCTGCCAAAGTACATTCACTTTAACAGCCAGGGCATTCCACAGAGCGGAGCAAGCAAAACGCCTGCAGGGACTGAACTGAGGCTACAGGAGTTCATTAAAAAAAACTTAAAGCATATATTTTTGTGTTTTATATCTACGTTTTGGTTATTTTATTTCTCTTTAATAAAAAAAACACAAAATTATGTTTTTTCTTTACATAGAGTGCTAGAAATTGCCCAACTTATTTGATTTTCTGTGTATAAGAGTTTTGCTGACTTGTTTTTTTCTACCCATCAGCCATCAATCTACTAGTTAATCCAAATTATATTTGTTGCACATTTTTTTCCACACAAGCAAAAACAAAAAGAATGCTTAGATTGGTTCCACTGCCTTGTTTAGTCTTCTAAAGTACTTTTTGGTAAAAACATCTATTGAGCTGACGTTCCTCTCCTGCAGGACCAGGCGAGCTGCTGCAAGCCCACCTCCCTTGAAATAGTACCCATCGTCTTCATGGATGAAACCAGCACCATTGTCATCTCCTCGGTGCAGCTAGCTCGCGGCTGCGGCTGTGGACCAGGCAGCGCCCAGCAGCCCTGCAAAAAGTAGGCAGGGGTTGGTCAAAATTCTGTGAAGCTGAGCCAACTGGCATGTCCAAAGTGTCGCCTATCTACTCTAACAAACACCTGTGAGGCTGATTGTTTCTCTTGTCTTAGACTGTTAGTCTTTTTGTTTAAACCTGATTGTGGGAACCAAAGCAAAGTCTCAGCTTTGCATTCCTGCTGCACCGCTGTGGGAGCAACCAACCTATTGAGTCATAGAACCTCAATGCCCCCATTTAAAATAGACACAAATGTTCTCATCTGCTTGACATAGAGTCCACTTAGTCTAAGTAGGTGTTTCAAATCAATCAAAGAAAAACAGATGACCGTTCCGTAAGAGATGCTTCCAGTCTCTGGAGTACAGATTGCTATTTATAGAGTCTAACTGTTACTGAGTGTTCCCTCCAAAAATGTGTAATCTTTCCTGCGCCAAACACTCCCACAGGCCAGTAGTCGTTCTCTGATTTGTGAGACTGTTATGTCCTCTTTTGAACACGGAAAAAAATAAAAAAGGCTCTTTTTTTCTTAGACGGGAGACTCAGGTTGGTCAAATGAGGTTACCAATTTTACACAGATTTGCTGTCACATGAATTTTAAAACCTTAAATGAAACACTGTGTTTTTTAGAATTGCCCCACAAGTTTCCAATTCAGTCAGAAAACAAATAAAACATTGAGAGATTTTTTTTAAAGCAGCCCTTGGGCCTCTGTGGAACAATCTGGAAGTGGTCAGATTTCATTCTATTCAAAAGCATTTGGCAAACATTTTCTGTCCTAGCCGTATTTAAACTATTTGAAACCCTAGAACATTGACAGCTGAAATTATTAAAAAAGAAAATCTGCATAATTTTATTTCCTTTTTGATTAGAGTCAATCTTTGGGAGATTTCTAAACCTTTTCCAAGTAACCTTCAGATGATGGCAATAAAACAAACGGTGAACAAACTGCATATGAAACCACAATAACATATATGCAGTGGCTCTCCCTGTTACATCACTGGCAGGGCCCCACCTCCAGACCCAAACAGGCCGAAAAGATGCAGAGAGACAGGGAGGGGAAACCCAAATAAGTGTTTTTTTTTTAATTAATATAAACACTGACTTTCTTTGTTTTTTCATGTATTTTGCTTTTCACAGTGCTGGATTTTAACAATTTAATTCTCAGCTTTTCTATTTTGATTTTCATGTAAAAAATACAAACTATTTTGATTGATAGATTTTTTTGTAATGATTCCTTCAGTAGTAGATGTTCTCACTTGTAAAATATTAACTTCTTGAACACATTTTTTATAACATTTTGTATTCCTACTTAAAAAGTTAACCTCACATTTCAAATTTTGTATTGTGCCTTCACATCTGTATTACCTCTTTATTCAATTTACAACTTTGTATAAATATAGTCCATGTCAATGCTTTGCTTTAGACCATAGGCTTTGCTAGATTAATTATGTGTAATAATACGGTGATTGATACAATTTATGTTGTCTTTGCTCTCAATTATTTGAATAAAGGTGATTGAAAACAATGGTTTCTTTGTCAAATATTTTTGCATTGATGTGCAGCTTTGAAAAAGGAGTTTGTTTAATAAGAATTGTTCCTTTTGCTTGGGAGTTGTTCTTGTCAGACAGGCAGTAACTCGTGATGTTTAGCCAAGAGGGAGGGAAATAGGAGAGGAAAAAATGTTGGCACAGCACTCCTGAGGGCCAGTTGGTGGTGAGGGGCAGAGCAACAGGGTGCAGACTTCTGAATAGTCCTCAATATTTTCTCTCACTGCTCTCATTCTCTGACCTGGGACCACTGAAGCTTTTTTTTCTCTTTTTGAATCAGTGCTGGACAGAATGCCTGCGTACATCACTGCCTGTCTGTGTTGGGGCTTATTGTCCCGACTTCTGATTGCTACAGGGGCAATTGAGTGCACAGAAAATGAAGCACCGGAGATAAAGCCGAAGCCAAATACCATGAAACTGCCAACTGAATGTTTGATCGAGTGCAGTTCAATGACCTACATCAACAAATTACAACTTCAGGATGATCATAATATACGGATTACAGATTCAACTGAAGGTAAGTTTTTTTCTAAATAAGATTAGTTTATGCTTTAATTTAATTTTAAACAATATTTAAATCCTATTCCACGAAACCATTAAGCTTTAGCAGAGACAAAATAAAATTCTGTAAATGTTACGGATATGTGCATTTTACAGCGGGAAAAAAAAGATTTAAAGCTAAATTAATCTCTTTAATTATTTTAACAAATATTGATTGGTTGGGTTTGTTTTCAGAGAACAGCTGTGTTTGGGTCTCATTACAGATCTGTCTGTCTTCACAGGAGAACTTGGGGAATACTGCTGGTCTTCCAAGTTAAAGTGCACCATTGGAGAGAGCTTTGTGAGTGCCTATGTAGTGGTGCCTGTGGATGTGTCTATGACGGAACACGAGCAGCTGCAAGTCAGAACCTCTGCCCCGAGAAGAGACGCGCTTCACATACACAGCAGCCCCACCACAATTGCAGACAGCTGTGGCTTTCGTTACGAGGTCACGACGCACTTCAGCACGCCAGATACGGACACATCATTCTGCGTGCAAATAGTGACCCAGGAAGATGACCTAGGGGACAGGTTACTAAGATGCCCTCCTTATTTGGTCACCTTCTGGCAGAGAAACCCGAATCAGTCTAACAAACAAGGTGCAGGATAAAGATTTAACATTAAGGCACTCAGATATTTTACTTTTAAAGCACAGATGACATTTTTCAAAGTCTAACTTATGTATCTAATTAGACTAAATGGAAAATTAGCAGAAAAGAAAAAATAACATGCCGGTACACAGTTTTTTGTACCCCTTTTATTCCAAAATTTTTGTGTGAGTAAAACGTTATCAAGTAATTTATTTGGACATCATTTGAAAATGTTAGCACAAATGTTAGTTCAATTAAATCATCAAAATATAGAAAAAAATTGTGCAACAGGTTATTGTTGGGACTAAACAAAAGGTTCACATGCACCTGAAGGTCACTTTGATTTTGCTTGAATGTCACTTTTGCTATTTGGATGTCTTTTTTGCCGCTCCAGACAAAAGAATTTCCCCATCGTGGGATGATTAAAGTTATCTTATCCTTACTCATGCTCAGTTCTCCTTTGAATGTCAAGTAGTTATGAACCCAGTTGCCTCTCTAGACAACCCTATCCCTAATTGTAATCCTAATCTTATCCTTTTATATGTTTTGTGTTTAATAAGCAATAAACAAATATTTAAGGATGTCCATTATAAATATTCACAAAAGCACTGATATGCAAGATAAATTATTAGGATAAGATCTCAATCATTTTTCAAAGTGATTAAGTGTAAATACAGAAAAAGAGATATGTGAATGACTGATTTAAGTGTGGTAGGAAGTTAAATGTTGTAAAAAAAAAAAAAAATCAAAAAAAATGTTTTGTCCCCACATATTTCCCTGGTTCCTTTGGTATTTTCATCTGGCTTTGTAAATTTGCAGATTTTTTGTTTGCACAAAAATGAAAAATGATTATTTTTCTCATGGATAAATCGGATGGAACATGTATATGATGATACAATCCATGCATAGTTTTGAATCTTACCTACGTTATGCTACGCTGCAATGTGATGTGTGTTGTTTTTTAAACCTATACAGCATAAATACATTAAAAAAACAGTTATTTGATGATGAATCTGTCTTTTCACAAAATAAACATTTTTCACTTTCTGCTGTGTTCTGCTCGAGGTCTGTTTTAATTTTTCATTGACCTCCAAACTAAATACTTGACTTCTTTTTTTTTTAACTGTTGCATTGTTTATTGATTTAAGTTGACATTTTAGAACAGCAATAACTGTTTAACCTTAGATTTATTTTTAAAATGTTTATTTCTTCTTTTATGGCAAATTACTGCTGATGTCTACAGACAGACCACTGAACCTGTATACACAAAGCCTGGTAAAAGCTCAATGATCTCTCATTCAAAGCAAATGCAGTGATGGAAAAGTTCTCAGTGAAATAAAAGACGTTTCAAAAAACCATAACATCTTTGTCTACAGTCATTTCTGCATGTGTCTGATATTATCAAGACAAAGCAGTTTTAGTGTATGGATTCTTTCATACACAGAACCAGCTCAAAGCACTTTACAGAGATGCAAATGTTTACAAAGCATGCAGGAAGGCAAATAAAAACTAAGTTGAATTTTTTTAGAAACTATATTTATTAAAAAAGTAAGGATTTCATTTAAAAGGTTTGGACATAAATATAGCTGCAGTTGGATGAGATCTAAGATCAGCTGGAGGTTCACTTAAGCGCATGGCATTGAAAAGCAGCTCAAACATGTTTGGTTCTGACTAAGTTCTACCAGCTGATTGTTTCTTGCAGATCTCAGAGCCCTGCTGCAATAGTGTTTGCAGTAGATCTTGATTCCAGCAGCATCTGTTTAACATTAAGGTCAGTGTTGGAGAACAAGAGTGATCTGATCTGAACCCTGGCAGTGGCGTTCTGAATGAGCTGCAGCTTTCTAATAAAAGACTGTTAGGGCAAGACATGAAAGCAAGAACCTTCTAAAAATGTTTTGTGTTTACAAAGTTAAAGGATGATTAAATCAAATCACAATATATCAAAAAAAAGGAATGAAGTTACACAAAAATAACCTGTAAGACTACATTTAATTTAAATAATAATATAACAATTTTTAATGATTACTCCAATAAATGCAGCTTATGTGTCACACATGTCCTTATTTAAGCCTCATGGATAAAATTGCAAAATCCAATACAGTAAAAATGCAATAACATGTCAACAACTTAAGGAGCCTGGAGTTTTTATGCAAACTGCCACTTGATGGCAGAGTTGCTGCAGTTTGTATAACGTGTCATATCAGTGTCATACGTTTAGCTTTATCCTAGAGTATAGGGTCACAGGTGAAACCTCTGCCTTTTCCAGTTACCTATGTGCAAAGACAGGGTCCACGCTGCAGGGTCCCCCTTCAATGCAGGGTCACACACAGACAGAGAACCACACACACTCACTCTATGTCCTAAGGGACAAGTTTGAGTCATCAATACTATTAAACTTTCCTTTAACAGTGAAAAATAACCGCACAATGTCATACTACTAAAATGTCAATTTTGAATGAAAAATCTGCTCTCTGTCAGATGTTGAACTACTGAGTTTAAACAGCAAAAACCACTGTTAGAGGCCAGTTTGGACTTATACTTATGAAGAAAATATTGATTTGCCTACTTGCTGTGTATTAGTAATTAGTTGGACATAAGGTGGTATACGTTCTGGTGTTTTTGAAGTATTGTTATTATTTTTCTTATCATAATCATTCCTCCTAATTTTTAGCTTGAAAAAGCACAAACAGCTTACCATGCGTCAGACATCAGATTCCATAAAACTTATAGTCTGTCAATTAGGTTTTTGGTTTCTTTCGACTTTTTTGTTGAAAACTATAGAAAACGACAAATAAATTTAAAAACAACCACCACCACAAACAAACAAAAAATACATACTTTTAAATGTGGACCAGCTTGTTCTTATGTTCTGTGAAAACTGATGATTTACCTGTGTTAATCGTTTACATTAATTATTTATGCATAATCTGTTTCGGACTAAATAATACTTTGTAAAATCTGTCATTCTGTTGTCCAATGAAAAGTTGGAAAAAGTTTTTGCCTCAACTTCTATAACCACAGCACATGTCAACACTGCGCGGATGTGCCATGACTGTAAACCCAGGGGTGACACAGTCCGAACTTTAAACTATTCCTTCAAAAGAGAATATTGTTAATAATTACATTCTAATCTCCAGCCATTCTGGTGGTGTTTTCATTGTATTCCGTTTAGTTATAAACCAAAGCACAATGTGGCGTTTTTTAAGTTTATTTTTATATTTCGGCAATTCTGAGCGTATAAAATTGAGCTACACCCCCCGGTCATTTGCGGAAAGTAGAACAGTCCAGCTTGCACTGCAGATGGATTGAAGTGAACCCAAAAACTCTCAGATAACAAACTACCAAACAACAGCGGTCTGACAGTCATTTAAAAGACTTAAATCCACTTCACCGGTAAACAATGTGACCAAGAGAGAACACAATCTTACTGGGGACTGCGAGGGACACATGAGAACCATCTTTGACGGTGGCGAGAGGCGCACAGCACCATGGCATCTCAGCCGAGGTAGGAAGACGCATCCGCGGCTAGCTGCTAGCACCTAGTAGCTAACTTTAAGTTTACCTTACTTTGCCATTAACAGTCTGCCACCTTTTGTGGCAGTGATCCGGCAGCTAGAGACCGTCATTTAGGGTGTTTGTGGGGGCGTTAATTATCTGCCGTCAATGTCGAACTAACAAAAATAAAGATTTGTCGGGTCGGTGAGCCGTTCGAGGAAGTGGTGGAATCAGCTGGAAACACAAACAGCAGGCTGGTCGGTGCGGTTGTATCGGCTGACGTGCTTCAAAGTCACTTTGCAGCTAGAAAACAAGCCTCTTTATCATGAGTTTATTGTAAATAAGACTGTATAAATCCCAGTTGATTGGGGTCTTTAAATAGTTACTGTTTTTTTCCATTATTACAAGGAACCATTTAAACAAATGTTTCCTTGACTTTAGTAAATGTCAAACATGTTTACTTATGTTTATGCTCAATGTATGTGTTTTTCTAATTAAGGGCTGCGTCTGCACATTTCAAATTTGTTTCCAGATTAAGAAACAGAAATGCACCAAGTTGTACAGAAATACCTCCATATTTCTGTTTATTATGTTTTTGTTTGTTATACAATATATATCCCTTGTAGGTTGTTTAAATAAATGATGTATTGTTGCGTTAGTAGTCTTTTCTGTTAAGTCAACATTTAACTAAAGCTTTATTTATTTTGAAATTGGTTTTCAACGATTTTTAATTATTATTGTTATCTTTTGTCAGAATTGTTCTTTATATAAACTTCTCTATCCCATTAATTTTACTCACAAAATACTTCAAATTCAGGAGCAAAGTATTTAATTTAGAAATCCTTTGTAGGACATTTTATTTTTTATTCTTGAATCCCTGAACTGAAATGGAAAACTAACATTGCATGATAGCTAGTTTGTTTAAAAAGACAAAAAATAAGTAAATAACACGATAAAAGAACCTTTCAAAATTCATTGACAGTATCAGCACTCGAATGACTAACGGTTGTAAACTAAAGTGCTTTGTAATATTACATTCAATGGAATTTGGTTAAACTTCCATATTTTTGTTTCTCTATTTATGTTCTTCAAATTACAATTGAGTGTTGTTGTGCACACACGTACTGCTCTTATTGAAGTAAATCATGATGCTAGTGTGTTAAACTCAATGTAATATCATAGTTAGGCTCTCATATCTTCATCCTTTACAGCTTGGTAAATGAACTTATCAGAATTGTATACATTTTTATTGAGTAGCAATTTTTCCTTTTTTTGGTCATGTTTAACTATTCATTTAGCGACTCCAGTTTTAACAGCTCTTTCTGAAAATAAGCTTAAATCTTCCATGAGAAGATGTTGTGAAGCTTAGCCAAGTCATCACTGTCACTTTTAAATAAATGTAGGGGTTTTTATGTCCTGGGGGGTCTGCATCTCTCAAGCACATGCAAGCTCATTGCAATACAAAAAATGCAGGGTATTTCAACTCCTATGTTGGCGTCCTTTCAGGTTGGGCTTCCAAGTGGAGCTACATAACATAGTCTGGATTATTTCTGTAAAAAAATGCTATACACTGAATGCAAGATAATATTGATTTTTTTAAAAATATTTATAAATCCACAGTGGTTTTCTTAAGAATGTAGACAGTAATCTAGTCATAGGGAAGAGCAAAGTAAAATCATTGCATCATAATGGTGGAATTTTTTTTAGTAAGAATTTCTTTTTAATTGCATACGCATTCATCAGAATAGACTAATTTCTGCTAAATCTTAGTAGTTTTATTAATAATTCAACCATTTTTTAAAACAATTAATTAAAAAATGCCATGCTTTGGTCAAAGTAAGCAACAAATTCATTCTTGAAACAGGAAAACACTTAATAAATGTTGTTCCTTTAATGTCAATCGCTTGTTTTTGACTGACATGGATAACAGGATAAACTGCACCAGCCTTACCTGTTGTTGTTTTTTGTTTGTTTGTTTTGAGTTGACACCTGTGATCCTATTACCACTGGGTATTGGAGACATATAATTTTGCCAGGGTGTGCTATCCTATGAGTTTAGCTAGCTCACAATAATGAGTGTGTGCACATCTGTTTGGCTCGGTCCCAAATCTTTGCAGCCCCCTTATTGCCATGGAAACATTCCAGTGGGAGTGCTGTCAGTAAATGTGATGGGTACTCTGTGCATGAAAAAGAAAAACCTTTCAAATATAAGGATCGATTTATGGGACATTTTCAGCATTTTAAATGCTTTTTTTGTCTTTTAGTTGATGGTAAAACTTTTTTGGCAACATTTAATATAATGCAGATGCTCTGTTTGCTTAACTGGAATGAATGTCTTCTTTGGGGATTTGACAGAAGTATTGTGAATTCTCATTGTGCTTGTGTTTAATTACACCTGTCTGCAGAAGTGAAATCACTACAACATCTTGTTGGGTAAATTAGTGTAAAGTTAAAGCTGTTTTTTTCATAGATAGATAGATAGATAGATAGATAGATAGATAGATAGATAGATAGATAGATAGAATTAGCCTCAGTTTACTGTTAATAAGCTTTCAGTTTACTGTTATATTAATTCCATAAGCGTTACAAAACGCTCTCCATTATTTAAGTACCTATCCGATCATCTTTTGTTCTATTTTCAAAAATAGAACAAAAGTCATTTACTTATGATTATGCTGTTTTTAATTAACCTGTAAGCGGAGAAGTGCAGCTAAATTCAATCGATGATTATTATTATAAATGCCAGCTCGATTAAGGAAAACAAAGACGTACATGTATCTAGCTGTCTGCAAGTGGATGCATCAGAATGAAGCGGGAGCTTGTGGTCTGCTCATTGTAGCTTTAAGGTCAAAACCACAAGCTTTTTCAAATAGAATACAATAATTAGAATTAGGCCTGCACAATAAATTGCACATTTTTTTGTGATGGCAATATCAAAGCTTTGCAATACACGTATTGCAAAAGACGGCGAAAATTGCAATAAACGGTTACCCTTTATGAAAATGAAAATGAAAACCCTTTATGCATTTGACCAATTGGATGGACCCCTTCATGTTGTTGACCAAGGCAAGTATATTTGTATGGCACAATTCGGACACAAAGTAATTCAAAGTGCTTCACAAAACAGGAAAATGCATTAAAATCACAATTCGTAACAGTGCAAATATTTAAAACATACATGATCATTATAAGATTTACTTTTAAAGAAAGGAAAGAGAAAATGAAATAAATAGGGGTGTCGATGAGGACCCTTTCATTTTTATGCACGGCTAAACAGGAATGTTTTGAGTCTAGATTTGAACCTTAATACAGTAGAGGCCTGTCTCACAACCTCAGGGAGACTGTTCCAGCTTTTTGCTGCATAAGAGTGAAATGCTGATTCCCTTTGTTTAGTATGGAGTCCCAAACTGTTTATAATCAAATAAATAAAAATGATCTTGTGCAATCACACAACCAATAAGTCTCTCATAAATATATAAAAAGATCATGAAAGGAGCACCAATGTGCATTTAGATCCCACCCACTTTCACTGATTGACAGACTCATTCTGCTGAAAAATATCATTATGAAATAAATAAGTCATTCTGAAAAACAGCAATGTGAAATAAAAACAAAGCTACTTTGTAAAATATTGATTTTGAAATCCAAGGTTAAACAAAAAGCCATAGAATTCTAATAACATGATTAAAAATGAATATTTTAAAATGCTGATTTAAAATAATGAACAGGTTTTTAAAGCAAAACGAAATATATTTATTAATATCATTGCTAATTTAAAATCTGTGTGCAGGTTTTTCAAAATTTCATGATCTTTTTATATACGGTATGTATGAGAGATTTATTGGTTGGTTGTGTGATTGCAAAAGGTCATATTTATTTATTTAATTATGAACAGTTTAGGACTCCATTGTTTAGTCCTGACTCTGGGCACAGGCAGGAAGCCGGTCCCTGAGATCCCCAAGAGTCCGAGATGGTTCATATGGCCAGAGATGTGCTTTGGTGCGAGGCCATGGAGAGACTTATAAACAACCAGAGCTACCTTAAAGTCTATTCATTGAGCTACAGGAAGCCAGTGCAGAGACCTGAGCACAGGACTGATGTGATGGTACTTCCTGTTTCTAGTCAGGACTCGAGCAGCAGCGTTCTGGGTGTACTGTTTGGGGAGGCCAGTGAGTAGGCCTTTACAGTAATCTAACCTACTGGAGACAAATGCATGTCAGATGGAGCCCTTCAAGTTGTTGACCAACCAGATGGAGCCCTTTGCATTGTTGACCAATCAGATGGAGCCCTTCACGTTGTTGACCAATCAGATGGAGCCCTTCACGTTGTTGACCAATCAGATGGAACCTTTCAAATTGTTGTTGACCAACCGGTTGGAGCCCTTCACGTTGTTGACCAACCGGATTGAGCCCTTCACGTTGTTGACCAACCGGATGGAGCCCTTCACGTTGTTGACCAACCGGATGGAGCCCTTCACGTTGTTGACCAACCGGATGGAGCCCTTCACGTTGTTGACCAACCGGATGGAGCCCTTCACGTTGTTGACCAACCGGATGGAGCCCTTTGGGTTGTTGACCAATTGGATGGAACCATTTTGTGTTAGATGCTCGCCTCCTATGTAGACTTGGTTCATTTAGAGTATAGTTTAAGTTATGTTGACTCTTATTTAAATTAAACTGTTGCAGTGTAATGGAAATTATGTTTTTGGTTGTTTTGCCATTTGTTAATGTATCGCAAGTTACATCTTCTTCGCAATGTTGATCAATAATTTAGCAAATCTTAAATTTTCCTCATTTCCTGCGGGCCCTTATTAGGATACAGAAATACTCAGAAATGCAATTTAGAGCTTAACTTTATATATGTCCTCCAAAAGAACCTGTTAAAAGCATCAAAAACACCATTTTCACTAAAGAGGGTCTGTGAGTGTTGAAAATGTCAACATAGTTTTTTGGTTTGTTTCCCTTTTTTAAATATTCGATATACAGTACAGACCAAAAGTTTGGACACACCTTCTCATTCAAATGAATGGGAAGGTTTGCCCAAACTTTTGGTCTGTACTGTACATCTATATATTTCTTGCCTGCATGTGCTGAACATATATTCTTTGTAATCCTCTTTAAACTTTTGTTTTTGCAATGTTTTAGCGTATGCAATGAAAGAAATCTTCTGCGCCTCAGAGCACGAGAAAAGAGGAACCAAGAAACCAGCCAAGCCAAAGCCTTCAGCCCAGAAAATGTTCCACTCTTTCCAGAACCATACAAGGTAGGAACAGACGCAATGTATAATGCACCAACATCACAATGATGGTTCGTTAGCCAACTGACAGTTTTGTCCTGACAAGTTTTTCCAATTTTTGTTGAAGCAGCAACACCTGGCAATTTAGACTCTCCAGCTGTTTTTCTAAGCAGCTGGTTTTTGCTCAAAAATTCTATACATTTTTGATACAGTTAACTGTCATATTTTAAGTACAGTAATTGACAAGTATAGTTTACCAATCTTGTAACAAAATTGTATTTCCAGCAATAAAATCCTACAGAGTATACTTCTGTCTCGTGAAATGTATTCTATTCCATATTTTGGAACACAAATGTGGTTAATTGAAAGTATGTTTACATTTGTTTAATAATTTGGGCTTTTTAACAGTAGTTTACAAAATAATGAAATACTTACAGCATTTCAAGCATCAATAGCCTTGTGCTGAGCGAGTTACCTCCCCCCGCACCGCATTGAGGAAGCAGTGAAGGACCTTAATAAACTATGTGACTAAAATAGCACGGCTTCCCTGCAGCCTGAAAGGTAAAACTCGGGTCTTAAGGTCAAGGAAACACTAGATGGTTCTCATAAAGGTTATTTATGTCAGCTCGCAGTAATAATTGATCGAGACTCGGATGCACTTCTCAATTCTTTTTCGTTGTGATCTCCTATAATGTCATCCAAGACAGGCAGTTCAGCGACTGTTAAATTGGTGTGCTCAGTCCAACTATGAAACGGCTGCCTTTTATAGAACGTCAGTATGGATTTTTTTGTGTATTGGTGTAGTTCAGTCTCAGATGATATAATTGCAAAAATGTTTGTGTTAAAGTATTTTCTAAATGGGTGTTGAAGAGGCAATAGTAGAGCTTCTTTCTTGGCTGTTTAACAAGATCATAGGAGGAGTTTTCTGTGTCCTTTTTTTAAGAACAAGGAGGACTGGTAGAGTTGTGGTCTCACAATGAGAGTCGCACAATTAAGCTATAGCAAAGCGTAGTTGAAGCAAGACTGAGGTCAGAAGTGAGCATTTATGAGCTACAGCATGGTTTTATGCCAGTAAAGTGAACCACAGATGCAATATTTGTTAAAAGGATGCTTCTGGAGAAGAGAGAAGGTCATTTGCAGCTGCACTGGGTCTTTGTATGTTTAGAGCAAGTCTATTTTGGGGTACAGCGAGAGAGGAGGTGTGGTTTGTATGAGGAAGTCTGGAGTTGCAGAGAGAGAGTATGTTGGAGTTGTTTAGGGGCATGTGTGGGAGCTGGAAGAAAGTGGTGACATGCGCTAAAGGTGTGACAGTGGAAATCAAGGTGTAGGTGGGACTGCACCAAGGAACAGCTTTAACTCCTTTTTGCTTGTGTGTGCTGGTGTTCAAGCGAGGTTAGCCAGGACTCTCAGTGGACCCTGATGTTTGCAGACATGGTATAGTAAAAACCAAAAGGGATACACTTATTGTTCCTGCTCCTCTAAACATGTGATCTTACATAATGGCAATAAAAAACAAAAATCGAATTAATATGATGCCCGTGTTATGGAAGCTGATTGAGGTTTGTTTTTATGTGTATTTGAAATGGACCCCAAGAAATTTAGTTGTGCTAATGTTGTATCCTAATAACACTTTTTTTTTGTCTTTTGTAGACAAACAAAGGGGATGAACTTTCAAACCGAATCCGAAGAATGCTGGGCAGTTATGATGATGATGTGAATGCTTGTTCCATTTCCATGGACGCGTTTCCTCTTCCTAGTTGTGTATCCTTTCCACAACCAAATCAGTAGCCTCCAAACATAGAAACGTCAGAACACCGTTCCAAAATCAGATACTTTTTCTGTTCTCCCATTGTCAAAAAGAACTTTATAGTAAAATATATTCTTCACGGCTGCACGGTGGCACAGGGGTTAGCGCTGTGTGTTAGTCCTGGCTGGGAGACTTGAAACAGAACATCAATGGGGACCTTTCTGTGTGGAGTTTGCATGTTCTACATGTGCATGTGTGGCTTTTCTCCGGGGACTCCGGCTTCCTCCCACCGTCCAAAAACATGCTTCATAGGTCAATTGGAAACTCTAAATTGTCCATAGGTCTGAGTGTGAGAGTAAATAGATGTGTGATATGTGGCCCTGCAACAGACTGGCGACCTGTCCCCTGCCTTCGCCCACAAGAGGCCGGGATAGGCTCCGGCAGCCCTGTGACCCCGAAAGGGACAAAACGGAAGAAGATGAATGAATGATATATTTCTTCAGATCTTAATTGGAATTCCTCTGCTTCCTCCTCTCCGAACCATCATGGACAATATCCATCTATGTTTTCAAGAAGACTTTAATGAACCCCAGTCAGGACAGTCAGTTCAGCCACTTAGCACCACAACAAAAGAAGAGCAAAGGCTCCTCAGATCTCAGGGAGTGTGTTTGCTTTTTCCAAGAAAGGTCAGTCCAGCCTCGTGATGTTAAGCCTCGGCCTCTTCCACATTCCACTACCCATAACATTGACATAGATACAGGGGACGCCTTTGCTCCAGCTCCCACAGATTATCCTGCGGGATCTTCCTATGCTGTGGGTGTTTCCACTCTGAATATAAAGCAGTCGCCTAAAGGGACACCTCCTCTTAAGTCCAAGAGCATTACACTGTCCTGCCAGACATTTCCTTCACTGCTGTCGTCCAAGCAGCCCGCTATAACCATGGCCCAAAAGCCCACCGCATACGTGCGCCCCATGGATGGTCAGGACCAGGTGGTCAGCGAGTCCCCCCAACTGAAACAATCCCCAGAGCGTTATTCCCCACTGCCGGAGTTGATCAGCAAATCCGACCTGGACAAAATAAAGCAAGTACCACTGTCTTTGGTGGTAAGTATACTGTCAGAGTATTGATCATACTATTTATTATACTGCTAATTTAAAGATGAGATGAAAACATTTGTTGGCTGCACGTATAAAACGGTTACAATTTTTGTCGTCAGATAAAGTCAAGAAAATATTTTTCTCAAAATTTTCTATGAGATGTCATCCTTCAACCACATGTTCTAAAGTATTTTGCAGTTTTACTTGGTGTTACATATGCAGTGTAGCAGCATCTGGTCAAACCAAGTGTTGTTTTCTAGATAAGAGAATTGATCATAGATCCATTTATCCCTGACCTTTTAACCTTACTATACCTTTGGAAGCATGTTTTCTGCATTATATCCAGGTGTACAGATGATAGTCACACAATCGGTTTTGTTTTGTGCAGGACCTTAACTTCCTCTGATAAATTCCCTCAGGGTTCAGCCGAACAATAAATGAACGTTGCATAACTGCTCTGCAGGGCCCATTCAGTCTAACTCTAGCTCAATCTTTGTCCTTTCAGGAGAAAATTGCACATTTTCTAATATTTGCCTGGTATTTATGTAATTGTGAGGGTGACCCATATTTCCAATACTGTGTGTTATCAGCTCTTGCAGTTTTGAAAGTCTAAAGTCAGCAGCCCTGAATTCAGTCCGATTCTACTCCTCCCCAGTAAGACATTTGCAAAACGTGTTCTTGATTAAAAATGGTGGTACAATGTTGAAATAACTGGCCATCTTGTTAAAGATATCAGGCATTTCTCCCTATTTTTTAAGACTCTGGAACTATTGACATCTCTTTGCAGCAGAAGAAAACCAACGTGCTGATGTAGTTTGTCTTCAAATGATATTTCTGACAGATTTTTTTTTTATGTTTGCTTTCGTGCTTGTTTGGGGTGATGTTTTCTGATTTTTCTCCTTGAAGGTGGCAGAACAAGGTCAATCAGTGGAAGACATCCTAAACGTGAGTCCAACTTCTTGTTTTCCTCTTAACAGTATAAGATTAGTATGGGCAGTTCAACTGAAAGTGACACTAAATTATGTAAATCTGTAATATGTAAATATGTAAAACTTAAAAATATGTGCAATCAAAACAAATTTCACTCGAGAGAAATGCCCTCTCTTCTGAGCTTGAAAATGTGTCACACAAGCCAGCCAATCACAGACATGGACATGAAGGTTGATGCTGATTGGTCAGAAATTCCTCCAGCCGTGCCCAAACCTGATCCAGTCTACGAGCTGATTGGAAGAATTTCTGACCGAGCAGCATCAACATCCCGTCAAAAAAAAAAAAAAAAACACTTTTAGTTTGAATGTTGGTATAATCTGGAATTTGTCTTTAATTTGCTGTTCCTAGCAAATGGGAGTAACAGCCAGGCTGGGCTTCTGGTGATGTTGCAAATATTCGGGTTTGACGAGCTTTGCTTTAAAAAAGAAAATTTAGTTTTAAACTGGTAGCTGTTATGGTCTAAGTAACCTTTTTTTATTTGAACCAATCTGACTCATTTTTCTTTAGCTTTGACAAGATATTCATTGAATACACTAATAATCCAGTTTGGATGTGCTCGTCAGTGGAGGTGAAATCTGCTAATATCTTGATTAAAAACTTTAAATATGACACATCCTGAAGATGCTCCAAAATTCATCTTTGCATTTTGCATTGCAGTTTAAGCTTAAACTGTGAATGTGCTTAGTTTTATTATTTTGCGTAACCCTCGAACACTTTCGCTATAAAAGGTTACATCATCCCTTTTGCCGGGTAATTTTTACCCAATAAAATTCACCCGACAGTAATTTAAAAGTAATTTTGATTAAAAAATAAACAAACAAAGAAACTGCAGCTAAACAAAGAACTGCAGCTAAAAGAAGGTCTGGCTTGGTACTGCTGCGAGGAATATAGATCAAAACATGACAACACATCATAAATTAGAGTGGTTTTCTTTTATCTTCAACTGTGGTATATGTAACAAAATGAAAAATAAAAACATAGGAAGTTCCTAAAAACATGCTCAAAAATTACATAAAAATTGGGACAAAAAATTCCTAAAAAATAATAAAATGATACTAGAAACTTTGTCTTTGGTCCACCCATTCCTGGGACATGTGAGACTTCTCTGGTGAAGGCATAGACTCCTTAAAACTCGACATATTGAAATTCATGTAAATAGTTTTGCTCTGGTGATAATCACCTGGCGATAGTGCTCTTGGGTTAATGCTGGGCTGCCAAACTCTTAAATTATTTTTAAATAAAAAATAAAAAATATTTGTTCTGATTGTTTTCTCTTTTTTTTTTGTTCTGTCCTTTATAGGAAATGACTCAGCCTCTGCCTCCTCTGCTATCATCCTTATTAACACCCTACTCTGAACTGTCAAGGCCTCTGTTTTCAGCTAAGGTGAGAAGATGAGATTCCTTCAGTTTTATGGACACCTCCTATTAGAATTACAGAAGAGATTAACATATTGTTGTAATGTTTTACCTTCGCTTATCAACCAGCTTGAACTTTTTGTCAAACTAAAGGCAGAGCGAAGGAGGAAGTACGCTCACAACCTTTTCAGCACTAGAAAAGGTTACCATTTTTTAGAGTTGGTATAGTAGTAAATTAGCTTACATAACATATTTAAATTATAATCTAATTTCTGAAAATATGCATATATTCAGAATCATTATGATTTATTTGTTTTTCCACAATAAAGGGGCCTTGCAATTAGGGGTGTAAGAAAAAATTGTTTCGGCAATATATCGCGATAGTTCATTTGGCGATACTCAAATCAATACAAAATGCTGCCAGGAAGATATTTGTTTAATTATTTCTGAGCATCCTTTAGTGTCTGACTCTTGTTGTCCACTTCAACCTCCGATCGCTAGTTGGCAGCAGAGTACACAGAGCCTCTTTGAGTAGCTCTACTCTGCACAAAACAACAGGAAGACCTCAGCTAGAGGCAGCTTGTTTTGTTATTATGAGACATGAACTACTTAGTTTTTTATTTGGAATGGGTACCAAACTGAAACTCTGAGCCATGTTGCTGCCAGTAACATTTAAAAACGCGGATTGCAGTGCTATTTAGAGGCTCAAATAAGAACGAGTGAAGCACTGCAGCTTCACAGTGGCTAATGTATGGAGGTGTCCTTTGTGCAGCGCTTCCGGCGGAAATCAGTGCCACAACAGCGAGCTTGACTACGCGCGCGGCTGCAGCGACCACTCTCTCCTCGAAAGAAAATTTTTTTCTCGGAAGGTTGCCTAAAGTTGGGCAAATCTTTTAAAAAAACAGTCGACATATTTGTCTTTGACCTCCTTCCGATTTTTTTTTTTAACCGTGCAGTATAACTACCGAAATTTTCCGGCTAAAACTTCTGTTGTCAAAAACCATTTTCGCAAAGTTTAAGGTGACATGCACTTAGCATCGGCAAAAATGCTATCAGCCAAGCGGGCTAAAGTTCTGCAGAACCTCCCAGCAATGGATTCTAGTTTAGCGACTTGATGGATCAGAGGGATGTGTACAACGCTCTGAAAAAAGGCCGACATCGTGGTGATCAGTGTTACTAGTTTACTCCCCCATGTGAAAGCATGGCTGCAAAGCTGCAGCAGAGCAGGTTGATATGTAGACAAAGCTCCTTTGTCACATTAAGCAAACTCCATTCTTTCTTCATCATCACACTTTGTTTCTGGAAATAATCAGTGCCCCCCCCCCCCCCCTTATTTTTGAAGCACCAATCAGGCTCTCTGAACTGTTTAAAAGTACTGGAGAAGCTAGATTAAGCAATATTGAAAATAAACAGCATTTTATTTCAAACTCAAACTCAAACTTTATTTATTTATATAGCGCCTTTCATTTCAGTTAAAAACACAAAGCGCTTAACATAAAAGCAGATAAAACAGTCAAAAACCCGAAAATTGTTAAAAACAGCAAACAAAGGACAATCGCACAAAGATGGGACCCCTCCCTCACCACACCCCACCCACCCACCCAGTTCCCCCAGTAGAACCCTGAACAGAAACAAAGAACTGCAGCTAAAAGAAGGTCTGGCTTGGTACTGCTGCGAGGAAACTATATGATAGGGATCCATTTATTCCAAGGCCCATCCCGACCACAGGGGTCAGTACCACAGCGCCCGCCCAGCACAGAGCAGCCCAGGGCCCACTCCATGGCTATTAGACCACAGAGCGGGACCCCAGCCCGCCCAACCAGAATGGGCACCGCAGCAATAGCACCCCCTACAGGTCAAGCCGGTGGTGCCCCAGAAAAATGGATCACCAAGAGGAAACACTGGAGTTAAAAACATCAGAATAAAAATTATCATAAAATAACAACACTAAAAATAGAAAAAAGATAAAAAATAAAATAAGATTTAAATATTTTAGTATTTAAAAAATAAAATACGTAAAACTGATTAAAACATAACCTACGTATCATTGGTAAAATAACAAGAAAAAGAATTTTATATTAAAAACAGAGATAATAATAGTCCTTACAAATAAATAAATGAATAAATACGTAAATAAATAAATAAATCAATAAATAGATAAAAAATAAAAAAGACATAGGACGGGGCGCTGATCCCGGATCCGGTGCGGGGCCCCCATACCTGACAGCCGGGTTTTGCAAGGCAGCAGAATGCCCGACAGACAGCGATCCCGGGTGAAGCTTAGGAGGAAGATCTGGCAGAGGATGATGATCGGGCGAGATGTTCTCCAAACCCCGGAAGGGCTCGCCCGATCGCCGGGTAACCGCGTCACGTAACAGCCTGCGGCGCTTCACTCCTGTGGCGGAGAACGAATGGATAGCGGCGGCGTCAGGCGACGGGACCGGCGCTGCAGCTCCTGGAAAGAATGTGCTCCGGTATGGCTCCCGCGAGGCGCGCCCGGAGGCAGTGGCCTGGTCAGGCTCATTCGAAGCGGGCCCGGAGGCCGCAGTGGACTTCGCTCCCCGATTCCGAACCCTGATCGTAGCCGAGGGGTGAACGGCAGGAGGCTCATTCCGATCACATCCGGCACCAGCCGTGGGAGATGGGAGTGCAGGAGGACGACGGTGACACAACCCTGGTCCCGGTGGGTCCTGTTGGTTTGTTGACGGATCAGCGGATCCCGGATCTTCACCCAGCGGGGCATAGCGGTTGGAGAGCGCCAGTCTAGCCGAGCAGGAAGGATCAGTTTTGCGCCGTGTCACCTCTGCCCATGACAGCTTGGGTGTAGAGCTGAGAGCCGGGTCCCTGAGCCCCGCATCGGCCTTCTCCTGCTCGAGGTCAGCTGGAAACCGAACCGACTCTCCAGAGTTGGGGTTGTCTGGGCCTCGGATCTCATCGGTCGGCTCCAATCCGTCTGTCACGCCACGTAGCTGCACAATATTGCTGTCGGAGCCGGTGGACTGAGCTTCAGCAGGCTTTCCTCCAGACCATGGAAGAGTCTGTGACAGGGAGCGACTGGTTTGGTCCACGATGACTGATTGCTGGAGGTATGTAATATAATTTGACTGTGAGGCTGAAACTGAGAGTATTTTATCAATCAGGTTGTATTTCTCCTTAAGCTCCGATCTTAGCCTTTGAATAGTGGCTAGAAGGTGGCAGTGATTTGAGTTGCAGTCCTCACAAACGACAGCTCCAGGACCGTCAGCCATCTTGTCAGCCATCTTTAGTGTTTTCCCCAATAGAAACTTATTGGTTAAGGCACAGTCATTCTTTGTTTTGTTTTTTATACTGAAAAATATTTTGTGGTGGAAATCAGACAATGTTGACTGTTCCCTTTCTATATTTCTAGTTACCAAAATAAAAGCACTATAAATTTGCTTTGGTAAAAGCAACTTATTCATGAGATACAGTTGCAGTGCTTAACATTTAAATAAACTGAATTTGACCATTTTATTACAATGGAAGACATTGAAATTAAGGTAAAGTTTTTTCAAAGTCATATTTAAAAAAAAGAAAATATGTTTCAATAAAATATCGGGATATGTATTGTATCGCGGGGCGCATATTGGGATATGTATCGTATTGCCAGACTCTTGCCAATACACACCCCTACCTGCAATGACCTTTAAACCCAATCTGCAAATCCAGTCAATTAAGTGGCAAATGAGGAGTTCACATTGAAATAGGCAAAACACGTATAAATTTCACTACCTTTGTTTTCCTTAAATTCCAAACCGGTTATATAATGTCTGTAAAAAGGATTAGAAGACATCTCTTTGTCCCCATCTGGACTTTTTCTAACTACTTAGATCTCAACATGTCTTGGATGAAAATGTGAAGTGTTGTTAAAGAAGTGAGAACTCACTTAAAACCACATTGTCGCTCTGTCTTCACAGGAAGCAGATCAGGTCTCCTCACATTTGGAACAAAGTAAGTAATTGCGGAGGGAAGTGATCGCTGGGTTTCAGAACATCTTTATGTTGTCTTTTCCATTTCATGTTTAGAAAGTGTTTAAAGGCAACATAAATGTTTTCTCTACAAGCTTAATAAGAAAGCTTTTTTCTGCCTCTTTTTAAAGTCTCACTTTAATCAAATTTGAATCAACTGTGAAAGCCAGTGGTCTTTTCAATCTGATTATGCCGTTTTTAGGCACAGCTTTAAAAAAAAGTGTCGTTTTCTAGGACATAGTTTCTGCAGAGCGGCAGTAGTTCATCAGAAACTCGCTTGTGAGTTGTGGGCGGGACTGTTGGCGTACAAGTAAGCCTCTGCTGATATCGTATCATCACTTTGTTTATGCTCTCGCCCCTTAGCTTACAGCCTTTCACACCCCCATGCTAAGATTAGCGGTGTAACAAAAATGGTGATTAACATCGGAGCTTTCCAGTTTTGAGCCAGACACCAAATTAGTCGAAGATGTTAATGTATTTTTTAAGTTGTTGTTTGCAAGTTGATGCATCTGAATAAAGCAAAGAAGGGAGACTTTAGTTCTCCTATACCAGCTCTGACATCACAACTGAGCACCTTTTCAAACAACATTTTTTCATCTGCTCCTGATTCAATAAGAATTTAATAGAGAAATACTCAGAAATGCAGTTTTAATCTTAAATTATTTTATATATGTCCTCCATCATGAGTAAATTGCTACAATGTTAAACACACCGAAACACATTGGAGTGGCTCTTTAAAGAGTTGTGAATTCTTAAATTTGAGCGGTAGCTAATTAAAAATAAAACAATGAAATGTTATTCTTTTGCTTTCGTGTGTTTATCAGCATGTTTTTTGTAACCACCAAAGCTTCACTCACTATACAGCTTTACAGTCTGCTGCGTTATCCTTTAGAATTTGTCAAAAGTTATATTTTTTGTGGGGCGACTGTAAAAATGCTGTTGTTAAGTCCATAGCAAAACGGACATTTGCATGTTTTTTAATCTACTTTCTTGTTGCTTTTTCATTAATATTTATTGTTAAATCTTCTGCTTAATTTAATTTTAGTTAATTCATGTGTCATACTAGGCTTTGGTTGACCAGAGTGAAGTGTTAATTAAATAGTTTGTTTTCTTCTTTGTGGCAGCTCGGTTTTAAAATATTAATGAAGCTTTTTTTGAGACCATGTCATTTCTTAAATATTTGATCTTTTTAGTGTTTGGTTGTTGTTTTTTTAAATATTTATTTCTGCTGGATTTTTCTTAAGGGCCATTCATTCAAAATGTTCTCATTTGGTAGAACAAGGTGTCTTTGTAGGTTATTAGTAGAGGCTAATCCTAATCTGACCAACTTTTTCTTTGTCTCTAAAGAAAACCATTACTCCTCCCCTGTGGATCCACCTCATATAAACCAAGAGCAACCAAACTCAGTGTAAGTGACCTCATTGTATTAGATCAACATTTAGAACGGGCATCGTCAAATGGCGGACCGCGGTCCGAGTCCGGACCGAGTGACGAGTCTGCCCGGACCCGTTAAAACTTTTGATATTAATAAAAATATAAATCATTTGTTCATGCGCAGCTAATCTAGTAATTATGACAGGAGCGTCATCAATAGCCAAGCCAATCAAATCGATTGTTTACCTTTCAGCAACAGCGAGTGTGAGAGAGAGATGGAGAGGAGATGAGAGAAAATGGCTTGCTCAAAAATGAGAAAAGTAGATGCTGAAAACCGAACTTTTAAAGATGAATGGACGGACAAATACATGTTTATTCTGCCTGCAGCCAGTTCTAAACCTTTGTGTCTCATATGCTGTGAAAATGTGGCGTTAATCAAAAGTGGCAACGTTAAGCGTCACTATGAGACCAAACACGGGTCGTTTGAGGAAATGTACCCGCAGAAGTCCGCAGTGAGGGCAAGTAAAATCATCGAATTGAAAGCACAGTATGACAGGTCTACTCGTGTCATCACGCATGCATTTACCGGGCAGCAACGTGCAAATGAGTGTTCGTTAAAGATCGCGTGGATTTTGGCGCAACACAAGAAAGCATTCAGCGATGTGACAGTTGTAAAGGAGTGCTTAAATGCGGCTGCAGAAACCTTACTTGATGGTAAACTAAAAGATGACATGTGTGAAAAAATAAAAAAAATCCCATTGTCAGCTACAACAACAACTAGAAAAACTGAACTATTAGCAGAGGATGTGCTGGCACAGCTTGATGCAGCTGTTCAGAACGCAGCATGCATATCCTTAGCCATTGATGAGTCCACAGATGTAACAGATAATGCCCAGCTTTTGGTGTATGTGAGATTTCCTCACAAAGAGAAGAAAGAGATGTGTGAGGACATGTTAGGTTCAACACCACTTGAGACACACACAAGAGGAGAGGATATATATGAGGGGATAAAGGAGATGCTCACAAAAAGAAAGATTAATCTGAAGCAAGTAGTGTCAGTCACCACGGATGGTGCACCTGCCATGGTTGGGACAGAGAAGGGGGCTGTTGCGCGGATGAAACAAGACAACCCTGATCTCATAGCCTACCACTGTATCATACATCAGACTGTTCGCTGTGCCATTCTGTCTGAAGAATTTGCTGAAGTAATGAATACCATGATGAAACTTATAAACTTCCTGAGGGCTTCCTCATCCCATCAGCATCGACTGCTGAGAGAATTTTTGAAGGAAATGGATGCAAATGCAAATGACCTACTACTCCACAACAACGTGAGATGGCTGAGTAAAGGCAATGCACTGGAACGCTTCTGGTCCATCCGAAAGGAAATAGCTGCTTTCTTACAGCAGCTCAAGAGTCAAAAAGCAACACAGTTTGCAAACTTTTTGCAAGATCAGCACAAGATGGATGTGGTGGCTTTTTTGGTGGACATCACAGGACACCTTAATGAGCTCAATTTAAAGCTGCAGGGTCAGAAAAATTCTATCTGCGATTTGATGAAAACTGTCCGCTCATTCCAGATTAAGCTGGACATTTTCAAAGAAGATCTCCAAGCAGATTGTGAGCATTTCCCACAAATGCGTGAACAAATTCAGGGTGAGAGAGACATTTCCCCTTATGTCGGCTTCATAGACAAGCTGATTGGAAACTTCTGTCAACGATTTGACTGCTTCAACCTTGGACACGAGCTCCTCCTGCTAATTGAGAATCCATTCCTTATCAGAGAAATCAGAGGATTTTCAAAGGAGGTGACACAGACCTTCAAGTGGGCACATCCTGGATCTTTACAGTTAGAGCTCACTGATTTGCAAGCAGATGTTGCTCTAAGGAGGCATTTTGAAACAACTGACTCTGCTACTTTCTGGTTACAGATTGTGCCAGAAACGATGTTCCCTGGTCTAACCAAAGTAGCACTACACACCTTGACCATGTTTGGATCAACTTACAGCTGTGAGACAGCTTTCTCGTCAATGAATATTATTAAAACAAAGTACCGTTCTAGGCTCACCAATGAGCATCTCCACATGAGCATGAGACTTGCACTAACCCCATTTAAGCCAAGATTCAAACTGCTGGCAGGACAGTTACATGCCCATTTCTCTCACTAGGAAAGAAAGATTGAAAGGGAGTAAGGAAAGGTTGAAAGGAGAGATGAAAAAGGGAGCTGCTCAAAGTTCTGCACTTTTTTTATTCAGTAAATTCTGCCCTGTTCTATTTTACTTGAAAAGTTTCCTGTGTTATTTTATTTAAAATGTAGTTCATTTTTTAAAAAGGTGGCAGTTCAAATGTCTTGTTTATTTTTTTCTTGAAGATTAAAAGCACTTTTATTTTATTCAAAATATTCTGAATGTTTTACATTACTTGAAATAGGCCCTAAGTTCAGGCTGCTCAAAGCTGTGTTTGCACTTTTTATTTATGTTATTCAGAATAATTTCAGTGTCTGTTAATTGACATGTAGTAAAGAGAACTACAGTATTGTTTTCCATTCAAGTACCATACAAGTTCAGACTTTTCGGTATGTTAAAAGCATATTACTTTGAAAACACTTGAAATGTAACAATAAATTATGTAGAAATGTATGTGCGTTATTGATTTTATTAACATGAGGGTACATTATGTTAAGTGAAAACATAAGATCCGGACCTTTGCTGGGAAAGATTTTTAGTAACTGGACCTTTTTGAATTTTAATTGAATACCCCTGATTTAGAATAATGAGGATCTTCCATTGCACTAAATAGCTTATTTTTATTGTCAGAGTGAGAATTTGACAAAAAGCTTGGATGTAGACTTGTATTATTTTACATGTCCAGTAGGAAAACATTGCACACATGGCAATAACAGGGCCTTTGCAGGTTTAAAAACATAAATTGTATGTTTTTTCTTCTTCTAATGGCTGTGAATATGTGGTACCTAATTTGTCATCATGTTCTCTGTCTGTTGTAAAAAGTTCATTTGAGGCGTCACGTTGTAGCGTTGTGGAGACGTCGAGCTCCAGCGACTCTGAGTGCAGCCCAGCCTCTGCGTCGGAGTCGGACAGTGAAAGCACCGCAGAGGAGTCTGCACAACAACCAGAGAATGGCTCAGTGACACCTGGGGTAATGTCTTCATTTTACATTCGTTCAAGTAATCCAAGTCACACTTCAATTAGAAAACCATCTGTTTTTATTTTTCTTAACAGCCCGAGCCTCCAGGAGCAAGCCTTGCTAATTGGCAGCTGGGGAACTGGATCCGATCCAGTCAACAGAACCCCAGCAGCGAGGGTCACGGTGACCCTCTAGTCTCCCAGAGCCCCTCTCACAAGCTGCTTTGTCAGAACTCCAGGATTAAGATAGCGGAGCTTTCATCTCCCCATAAAGAGTTCCCTGATAACACATTTGTTTCTTGCATTGAAAGCCCCCAGAATAACTGCTGTCGTCCGCAGGGCAGCAAACATTCTCTCCCAGGGAATTTGAGGAACTGTAAAACTGCCAAGAAAAATTCAATACAAGCGCGCTTCCCGGATGGCACAGCAGCAACGTCTGATGTTAAAATTGAGGAAGTTTTAAACACTCAAACAAAGGACTCTAGCTTCACAGGCAAACCTAATGTGAAGACGAAACTAGAATGTTCTAAAAAGGGGAGCGGTGGCTCTAAAAGGGACAAAAAAAGGACTAAACGCACAAAAGATGAGCAGAAGATGGAATTAGATGTTCCACTTGTGCTCACGGGTCATTGTTTATCATGTGGAGGTCTCAACCCTAACTCCTGTTATTGTTTTTCCCAAAATCACAACTTGCTTCCTGGCCCTCCAGGCCAAAGCAAACCCAAGACAGAAATCTGTCAGAGCGGCACAAAGCTGCCTCACAGGCCACTCTTCCACGAGAAGACTTCTCCATATGATGCTGTGGAGCATCCTCCCAAATCTCTTCTAGTAAAGATAGACCTACATCTGCTGTCAAGGGCCCCTCAGACCTTTAGCAGTCATGGAGGCATTTCCACTAGTACAAAGAGACCTGTACTAGTGATAGAGCGAGAAGAGAGCAGCGCCCTCTCTAAAATGCCTAAAGACAACAGAAGCAACAAAAAGCTGCCGATTGTAAGGAAAGAGAGCACTTATGACTGCAGGAAATGCCCACAAGACATTTTACATGAACATGTCTTCTTTTAGGCCAGAGAAGAGACCAGGAGTCTACCAAAAAAGAAACTGAAGACGGACAAAAAAGTCACCCTATCGGAGAAGTTGGAGTACGTCTAATAAATCCATGCAATAAAAAGAAATATGTTATTAATAGGCCTGCACAATATAGCGCAAA